>NC_090265.1:1306370213-1306995213 GCF_040414725.1 Anabrus simplex | reverse complement strand
ATTTGTTGGTGTTCAAAGGTTAATACGAAGAGATTATAATCAATATATGAATACGTTGAACTTATGCTTATATCTTCCACGAAGCAACGTGTTCGAACACAACTTATTGACACAGAGGATGTGGTGTAATACAAAAGATGGTAGCCCATTTTGTGTAAACGATCCTGTTTGTCTGATGACAGACTTTGGAAGACTTTCTAGGAAAGATTGAGTGTGCTGAGTGAATTGATTGTCTTAAATATTGTTTTTCATTACGACACATTCGAAACATAGTTGCAACATTACCCGAAACTAATTTTTAAAGCTGCATGATAGAGTAAAAATCGTACTGTACATTCTAGAACAGCACAAGCAGTTTTACGAACAACTCAGTCACTGTCCTTCCACCGAATCAACTTATGGCTGTTATTAATTCCACGTCCTCTAAGATTCTTTATTACAGTCCAGAATGCGTTTTCTGCCGCTTTACCAAGCTTTTCCAGATCATTATTGAAATATTCCCATGTTTTATTCTCGGACTCTGCAATTATTTGCTCCGCTCTGTTTCATTGATCTACGGAAAATTCCCCAGCTGCACAGGCTCTTCTTTGGATTCATTTTTGTTACTTCATCATTCTTAGTTTCCAGACTCCCCCGAATTCGTTATTCCACCAAGATGTTTGTTTTTATCATTTTTATATACAACATTCACTTGCCGCTTATGTTACAGCATCTCTGAATGCCACCCAATATCTTTCTACGTCCTAAATTTAGTGATTGTCTAGCCTTTGGGGCATTTCAGTAATTATGTACATGAACTGCAGTCATTTGCTCATCCTGAAGATATTTTACCCTTATTCTTCTGCAAATAGAACTTTAACTATCCTAGGCCTAGTGATACTTAGTTCATTGCAGTTTGTATTATCGAAGCATACCGGTACATTTTGAACATTTTTTAAAAATTCAAAGTCAGTTATGATATGGTCTACTATGGATCGAATGCCCCTAGCCTTCCACATGTAGAGGTGAATAGCCTTAGGCTTGAGGAAATTAATCGTAACTGCCAATCCCGTATTAACGCTTCCCTTTACTAAGAGCTTCCATTATATTCCCCACATGTACTCATCACCTTCGCACATCCTTCAGTTAAATTTTCTATTATCATTGAAATCGGCCATTACATCCTTTCGGATGAATTTGACTACGACGTCGCCCAGTACTTCATGAATCTTATCTGCTTCCTCTTCAGCTGTTCCATCACATGGTGAATACACTTAGACAATCCTCGTTCTAATTCCTCTAACACCTGCATCAATTTACATCATTCGATCAGTTACGTGCCTAACAGAACATACTTTGCGTGCTATGGGTGTTCCTGATGAATGGCCTACTCCTACCCCCTTTCACACCTGTTAATAAAACCTACTTCGCACGTGCATGTTTTGCATGGTTATTTAATTGTTACCTATGCTTACCCGAAAATCATTCACACATAGCACATCCAAAACGCATCATCTTTGCTGACACAGCCAGTTCCACTTTCTTTCTTTCATAAGCTCATTAATATTGATAGCCCCCCGCTGAATTTCACTTCGTTCATCAATACGTTTCCAAGGATTCACTGGCCTGAAAAAATGAAGGGGGGCTCCTTCACTCCCGTACGTCCAAAGCTTGCCTAAAACATTCTGAGGTCGGCGAAAGAATGTAATGTAGGATGGTGCTCTATTTCATAGTTGGGCGACTGAACAGCGGGATGCGCACCACTGAGCACTTTCTGCAGGACATACAAAAGTAAATAATTGAAAAAGACTTCAGCTCTTGCTGTTTCCACCTAGGACTGAATGTGTACGTGTCCCGTTGTTCCATTCTGTCTCTTGCGGTAAAACAAGGTTTGAGAAGTACGTTTTCACATGGGAAGCACGATCTAATATGCCAGAATGTGAAACCTTTCATTAATTTTTATGAAATATTTGTGCCTCGTGAAGTATCGTATGATGAGGCAAATACAACTCATGATTTCTTTGTACGTGTTCACGTCTGCTAATTGGAGGGATGTAGCTTGATATCTTCTTAAGACGCCATCTCCGAGCGGAGGTTGGCGATCCACGTAACTAGCTCTGATCTTGACAGCGCAGAATGGAATGCCACTTCTGAAGTACAGCAGTGCCATCTTCGAAGGTCTTTCAGCCATGAATTTCTTCTTCTTCTCCCAACAGATCTCTTCCCCTGTATCTTTCCTTCGATAATAAGCTGTAATAACTGATACCGCTCACCTCTCGTGATATGTCCTAGGTATTGTGTTTTCCTCTGTTTTATGGCGAGCAATAGTTCTTTTTGCTTTTTCATCCGACGAAGGACCTCGGCATTGAGGATTTTCATTACCCAGGATATCCGCAAGAGACGGCGATACAGGAACATTTCGAAGGCATCGATACGTTTTCCTATGATTGGATCCAGAGTCCAGCTTTCACGTCCATCTAGGAGAACAGAAAATATATAGCAGCGGATCATACGAATTCGTAGTTGGAGACTGAGATCTGACCTCACAAAGAATTTCTTCATGGTAATGAATTGTTTCCTGGCCTGCTCAATTCTAGATATTATCTCCCGTTTGGAATTACATTGGTCATCCAAGATGGTATCCAGATATTTGAGAGAAGACACTTGCTCAACTATTTTATCTTTAATTGCGAGATTTGTCAGAATTGTCTTCTTAGAGAACACCATCAGTTTCGTCTCTGAGGGGTTAACATATAAGCCAAACTCTTCACTGTGCTGAACTAAAGAGTTTATGAAGGGCAGGCATGTCATCAGCTACGACAACAGTATCATCTGCATATCTGAGTTGTTGATGATCTCCCCGTTAATTTTGATCCCACCATAGTCTGCCAATATTTCTTTAAAGATATGTGTGTGTATAATCGAAGAAATAATATAGGTAGTTACGTAAGAACGTTTTTTTAGTTAAGTACGTAAGTAACCATGGAATTTATCGGTTATTATATAACATATGTACCATACAGCCACGAAAACTATTAATAAGTAGAAGTAAAATAACTTAACATAGTCGACGCAATTTCCGCAGGAACTTCAACACCTCTCATCGAAACGTACGATTGACGAAAATCCTGCAATCGTTTACTTTTATGCTGAAGGATTGATAGGCCTTTTAGTGTTTTATTTAGTCATTCTTTATCACTTTGCAATAGTTTCACGGTATCCGACATACCTAGGTAGCGAACAGGCATAAGTTGAATAAATATTGAGAAAACACAAACAAACGCATTAGACTCGGAAGGAAGGAAAGCCCAGACTGGTTAGCGGAGACTGCACGAAACGACAGTTCTTTTATTGGCACGTGTCCGGTTGTTCCATTAGAGAAAAACTACAGCTCGTTCAAGAAATAGCCTGACGCGCTTTCTAGTAGATTTCCCGTTTAAGAGTCTACGAATTACGTTAGAAGAGGCCTCAATCTCGATGTTCCCATGAAATTTCTACTTTGCTCAAATTGGTGCTTGTCCCGTTGTTCGACCGCACCTTACAATTGTCATGTAATATTTTAGGTATCACCAGTGTATTGCAGAGTCCTAGTGACATAAAAGCAATGAGGACCACGACATGGAATATATCCAAGGTGCCCTCTTCTATTCCGTAGTAACTGGTATTCTAACTATCAGGACCACTTAGTAGGCCACCCACCCGTTCAAGAAATGGGACGTGACTACAGTAAATCAAACCATAAAGCGGAAGCTATATAATAAACTTGGTTTAAAATTAGTTTTCAATAGCTTCATGCTCAATTTGATATAAATCCTGGTACTAATAACGAAAATAACTGATTAGGTTTTACTATGAATACCCAGTCCACTTTGTGATTTTGAAACAACACGTCTAAAGCCATTCTCCGAATTCATATGTTCTAAAGAAGAATTTGTAAATATGACCGAACATTTTTCTGTTATATGCGGGTAAACAAAATAGGCAGACACCAAAAATTCCATATTGCGATTATTGTGCACAGATATGGTTATGTTAGTAGGTAGATAGATACATTGTGGGTTTAAAGTTTCGTACAGGGCAAGACAGGGCGAGATGATGAAGTCTTCCCAAGGAGCATTGTGATTCATTAACAGCAGCTGAGCAATGTTGATAACCAATATGACGTGGAAGTTTAGCCTTGATGTACTTTGCTGTTTATTTCATTGATTTTCTTCATAATGACATAGTGAGAGACAGTGAAGTAAAAGATGTGAAATATGACGGAGAGTCAACTACGATGTTCAAAACAATCCATTAATCGATAAGCAAGGGCAATGTGTATCAACACATACGCAGATGTAGTACTGGAACCTGTACATGGTACGAAGGTGTTTGAGAGGATCATGCCTCAAAAGGAATGAAAGAGAAAATCTATTTTGTGCTTAACTAACCTTACTTCTTTGGAGCAGAGTATCAATCAATATGTGTTAAATTCACTGTAGTGGCTAAATACAGGTAGGAATACATGGCAGACAAATATTGCAATAACAGGTCTGCTTTTATGAAAGAAATACCTGCAGAGAGTGTAAAATTTCTGTACTAAGCCAAGCTACCCTTTTTGATTGATTTATATTATTTATTTATTTGTATGTGTTATACCCTACCTCGCCTGTGCAAGTTTTGCATGGTTATTTAATTGTTATAAAACGAAGATGGATTGAATTGCTTCACTTCGAATGTAAAATCCCCGTTTACCCATTTTTTTAGAAAACTGCAAAGCACATATTCTCCTTACCTTAATTTCATTAGTTCTTTTCATTGGTTTCATTTTTCTAGCTTTTTATAAGTTAAAGCAGTTTATGAAATATAGTATTTATAGGCCTGCTTTCATCCCCTTACGCGAATATCGAAAGAAAGTATTCACTGTCTTAGACACTCAACAGTCTAACCTCTTAACATAAAAGAATGAAATTGAATTTTACAGGGGATCCAATACCCATTCAACCGGGCTTTTGTGGAAAACAACAGGTTAAAGTTACTGCCCCAAAAATCAAAATGATATGGTGGCGGACACTTGCACTCCTTGAAATTGGCAATTAAAAGATTTAAACCCTATTTTGGCTTCTGGCCCGAAGTTACAGAGGCTAAGCCCTACCTACCGAGGTGACTAGATGGAGATAATATTTAAATTACAAAGATTTCAAACTGAAACAGGTTACAAAATCATAGTCACCTCAAAATCAAGTTGATAAGGAACGCGAGAGGGTACCACACTGTCTATTCCCTGATTTCGGTTAAGTTCTATTGATTTGTATTAAAAGTTAAATTTTAGAAAATTAAAGTAACATTAGTAAAGATTGGAAACATTCCCCTCGAGCTATCTTTTAAAGACTATCACTTAGATAGGACTGCCATTACCTTGAGCTGATGGATAACTGCGATGGGCGAGGCTCCCCGCCCCCTTTATAAACACACACACTAGACTGGAGCGATGAATAAGACCCCGTGTTCGAAAAATGTGCCAGCTTTTATACCCGAGAGGAAATATCAAGAAAACTCTGCGCTAAGGCCCGATACACCCGCAATGTCCATTGGGTGATTAAATAGATACAAGATAGATGTAATTTGCTCAAAAATAATTGTACAAAATTTTCTATTGGCCAGCATCCAAAGTTGACGGGAAAAGATAAAAGTGTTTTCAACTTAAACATACCAAAAACAAAGAATAATCAACTCAGTGTAGTAAACCTTAATATTAAAAATGACTTAACAATTTTAATTTGCCTGCTGCCATTTCTTGACGGATACCGTACTTTTGTATCCATCTCTTGGCACAGGCCAGAGTAAAGTGTAGCTTCCACCAAAGTCCCAGTCTCATCCATGGCTGTGACAATATGGAATCTGCTGGGGTATGGGTGGTGCTGAGTAACGACATTCAGAGCACGACTAGTGCATTTGAGTGTTATGAAAGGTGTTGCTCATAGGGTCAGTCGTGCTGCAATAGCACCTTCTGACCCATTGAGGAAAGCAACGGCAAACTACCTCACTCCTCGTCTTGCCTAGTACGCCTCATTTTGGTGCTGCCATTGGTTTTTGCAGCTTCCTTATAACCGCAAAATCGTTGGTGGTACTATTTGAGGATCCAAACAGCCTCTGGGCTGATGACCTAACAGACAGACAACAATTATAACAATTCCTCTTCACACCGGAGGGCATAGACATAGTTTTAGTCGGGACATCTGTTGACAAACGTTCAAACTTCTTGCGCTAATTGTTGCAAGTTTTAGATTTAAGATGGCATTTTCCAAGGCTTATCATTTGTATAAACTGGGCGGCCGTGCCTTCCGGTATAATAATAATAATAATAATAATAATAATAATAATAATAATAATAATAATAATAATAATAATAATAATATTGTTGTTGTTGTTGTTGTTGTTGTTTGGATACTGGGTACGTTATTATTGAACATCAGAACATTAGCTCAAGAGGTCAAAATCCTAACCAAGGATATAAGCAAATATAAACAATTAAGATCCCCCGTTCCCGTCCCCGAAATTCAATCTAGGAAATACACAAATCGAACTTGTTTAAACAACGACGACGAACTATTGCAGAAGACAATAGAAAACAGGTTACTGTTCATAAGAAAAGCGCCTACGTAAAAGATAAAGTAGAAAGATACTAATGTCCTTCACATAAAACAACATTATGTACAGTACCAGTGTACAGTGGTCAAACATCCCAAGCGTTCCCTCCGTATGATACTGTAACCGTCCAGGCTTCTCCAGCCCTACTAATTTAATATAATATCATTTTACGGGATATCATTTGATATCAAGTTTATCCGCCATCGGCAATTATTTGTAATAACATATTTATTCAACGTCAATCATTTGTAATCAAGGCTTTTTGGAATCATATTGTATATATAATACCATCGTTTTAGTATTCAAATTATTATATTATGTAGGATAAGAATTCATTATGTTGTAAATACGGTCAATATGTTGAGACATAGTTGTCATTTCATCTCATGTTTGTGTATACGGAGGGTTATTCTTGAAGCTTGGGATTTTGCGTGCGTCATGGGTTTATTTTATGACCAAGGCTACTAAACAGCGACCCGTGCGCGAGGCTTGCAACCTGGTCAGCTATATCATCGCCACGCCTTCTGGACTTGTCGAGGAAGAAGAAAAGGGGAGTTGATGCTTCGAGCTATCGAATCAGATACTTCGTTGTATATGAGTTTTGAGATTGAATTGTTACCAAGAGTGGGGGTGAGCCCGGATATATACTGATTCTCAAGACGAGAACGGGACCTTACCTTACAACCTAACTACGAGATACTCCATCACTAGTACCTCTACTGTGAACTACTTTGAACGACGTGATTTGATATTTGAAACAGTGTGTGGTCGCTCCGCGACATAGTTATTTTTGTACAATGTGTTATCGCTTCGATACAGTACTTATGCCCGAGTGCACCAAGCTCGGTAATTATCAGCCTTTACGAAACCGTGGTAAAACTTTTACCGTGGTATTGTCGTAAAAGCAGTGCACCATTACTATCGCCCGGTTTCGTTACCGCGGTTTCTTGACGCTTGATTTTCTCGCTATTATTCCCCTCGGAAGAAATTCGAAGTAGTATTCAGGAAGCAGTGATCATTTCGATAGTCAGTTGTCTGTAGTTTATCCAGCCGGCAGTGATCGTTCGACAGTCAGTTGTCCCTCGTGTTTACATTTTGTGACAGCGCAAGCAAGTTATCGACTCCTTAAAATGGAAAATAATGTTCGACATGTTTTGAATGTTACATCGAAGTCCTAAAGACATGGAAGGGGACCTCCTTTTCCACACACAATATTGTCTCTCGACAACATTCCTTGTGGCAATATGGGCTCTGTTATATCGTTGTTCTGCTGGGGAGGTGGGATTCTGAACAGGTGTTTTAAGGAGGAAGGATTTACATGGGTAACCTCCATCACCCAAAATATAGCCATTATCTATTTCTCTCGTCTCGAGACGCGCTCTCAGCCCAGAATTGTGAAATATTGTGCTATCATGAGTCAACCCTGGCCATCTTGCTACAATATCTCGTATCGTGAGGTTCGAATCGCTCACAGTTTGCATGTTTAGCAAGAAATAACCTTTCCTACTTCTAAATACCTCCCTATTTTCACCTCCGGGAGACTGTATTCGCACATGAGTGCAGTCCAGCGCACTCAGTACACCAAGGAACCCAGCTATTGTATGAAACCCTTCCATAACCTCTCTTTGTTCTCGCTGCGTAAGTGGAAGTTGAATGAACTGTGGCGATAACGACGCAAGTAGATCAGAAACCTTGTGTATTATGCGGCATACAGTTGTTCTGTCAACATCACAGACGTCACCGATCACTCCTTGAAATGTTCCAGTTGCATAGAACCGCAGCGCTATTAAAAGACGATTTCTAGGCGATATAGGACAGTTTCTCTCAGTCGGGCATTCCAATTGTTCACCATTTAAATCTTCTCTGGAACGAAACATCGCTTAATTCTTCACATAAATCGCGTCTCTCTTCTATAATTCTCCCTTCATTTCTTTCAAACTGATTAGGATACTGGAGATATAACCTATAGTTGTTAAGCTCCATCTTGGAATCCTTAACCACAGAGCACAAATACAAACTTTACCGCGGTTTTCTTCGTTAACCGCTCGCTCACGCGCGGTAAACATTATACCGCGGTAAAATGTCGGTAAACTCGAAACCGAGCTTGGTGCAACAGAAATACGACTTTACCCTGGTAAAATTGTGAAGTTTACCGCGGTATTCTCTTTACCGAGGTTGGTGCACTCGGGCATTAGTCGCTTCGGTTATGTTATCGGATCTACGAGAAACGAAACAAGCTTATGGCTTGTGTGATATTCAGTAAATATTGTGGACGAAGAACTATGTTCAGTTCAAGTCTACCGAATTTTGGTACAAGTCTGTATCGTATAAATAGTATAGCTCAGTTGGATTGAGATTTCTACTAATATGGAAAAATTCATATCTCTGAATTTTCTCCTCTTACGATCAAAGCTGATCAGTTTCTAAAAGTACAGGGCCAATGTCTAATTTAAAGACTAGGCATGTAGGGAGTGCTAGTCCAGATAGCCCGTACCATATCAGAGAAGGAAGGAAGGATGTCCATGGAGCAAAGTCTACATCGAGAAGAAGAGAACGAGTAACCACGGAAACCAGATGACTTCAACGGAAGCTGCAATTGGTGAGCTTCAATTAGATAAAGCAAGCAATAGTAAATTCAGTAAATTAAATTGTAAATTCCTCCGCGCTTTAAGGAAACTTTTCCGATTCATCTCATTTTTTTGTATAATAAATTCATTTGTATTTTATATTGCGTTAATTTTCTTTCTTAAGCGATACTTAATGGTTAATTATTTAAAATCCTACCCCTATGCTAGTAAATATACATTTTGGTTTACAGTTTTATTTAAAACTGTAACCATGGCGCCCAAACATTACATAGAGAAATGGGGAACCATGGAATGTTAATTGTTTCTATTTGCGTGGCAATTTGCGGGCAAGCCACAAATAGTTTATTTAATATTCATGTGTCCCAAGATAATAACTTTCATCTCCCCAAGTGTTTTGCTAAGAGAGGGAACAGTTACAATACTAATACGATCTTCTTCAAATCACTGCAACGGGAACACCGTACATCGTCGACTGTTCATTTTCCTACAATTGCATATTTCACTTTTGCATGCGACTTCTTTCAAAATAAGGTGACGTCTTACAAATCATGATCGTAACTTTATTGGCATTAACAAACTGCTGGTAAATAAGGACTGGTAGTTGACCTAAAGCATCGACGTATTCAGCTCAATATTGTCACCCTGTTTCATGTGGCGTTGTGCCGTCTGAAAGATATGGAGACACCATAACTGGATTACATCAATGCGATGTAAATAATTTCATTGCAACAACTTCTGTGTATCTCAGACACTTATAGATTTTAGATATTCATGAACAGTAGTGTACTTTTGTAGTGGGTGGTTAGTATGAACAGCACGTCTGATATATACATCCAGGTGTAATGTTTCAGTGCTGAAATGAACACTAACAAGTTCTGCCAACGAAGGACTGTTCCCACCGTGTTGGAAGTTCTCCGAGAATACTCTGCTGCTAACACCTTACATGGAGTGAGTTATATCGGGCAACAGAACGTCGGTGGAAGGAACAGGTGAGTCGTAACCTCCACTAACCCTAGAGAGACAACACCATTCACTATCAACAGCAGTAAGGAAATACGATATTTTAGCAACATAATATAATACTGACACTTTTTGCAACTGTATAGTTTCATCTGGGCCTGTGTAAGTAATTTCCGTGTTTTTGGGACACACTTTGCTCACCATAATTTATCATGTACGCCTTTTCAATTTCACGTCGAATATCATCGTCATTGGCCTTTTAACTACATGTTTTATTGTTGATTCTAGTCCGGTCCTGGAAATGAATGTATGAATTATCACTTCTGGTTTTATATTCATAGTGAATTTGTCCGGCTTCTTGGCTATCTTCGGCCCAGAAGTTCGCAGGCTTGAGTCCCCATCGGCTCGATATTTCAGCCGTGTCTACTTAATTTATTTCGTTGGGGACTGGGTATTTGTATCAGTAGCGTATCCAGGATCGACCGATTGGGGGGGGGGGTTATATTTACAAAATTGTGATAGAACAAATGAAGGTGCTGGTGTGTGTGTGGTGAGCACTTGCATGAGTGTTATCGTATGGACTCTGATAGAAGTGAGTTATGCTGATATTTGGATTGCAGTACCGGTAAAGTACAAAATATTGCATTAAAATACAGAATAAGAACAATATGATCAATGTCAACAGTTTTACAGCGAATGGTACGTTCAGATTACAATCTAAACTCCAACTTTCGAGGGTTCTCAGAAAATAGATTCAAGACATATGTTGGTTCTACAGTTATGTCTCTGTGAATGTTCAAAAGAGCCAACCAATTGGATCGACTTTCACTTCTAGAATGTAATTTGCTGTTTATTTTCTTCTGTAAAATTTCTATATTGAGTTTCTAACCCCCAGTAATCAACCACCCCTCCTTCCCCTTGGTTACGTCCCTGATATGTCTTCGACTTATTGGACATCTTACCTTTTACACACAACACACCGCATTATCACCCACAATAGAAACTCACAATAGTGCTCCAGATAGGGCTCCATCCAGATAAGGAGACGTTAGGATGGGTAGTGCTCCACAAAATGCTGCTAAAATCCACATGTAGTGCCGTCCACAACAACTGGGGAAAGGTCAGGAAAGTAACAGAATCAATTATATGATGAAACTTTTACTTCCTGATAGGTTAGACACAAGGCTTGAAATATGTGTTGACAAACAAACAATGAGCAGATAATAATGAATGATCACACAGAACAGTGCTTCGACTGTAAAAGAAACGATCCGTGTTGATCAGAGTGTCGGCGGATGCACAGTGGGCCTCGGCCCAAAAGTGGCCACGGCTGGTCCGTGGTCCGACAACTCTGCACTCCGACCGACCAAGCGAACAGAGGAGGGGTGGCCACGGCTTTACCGTGGCTCTACGCCTCTGTATTCGGGAGACTGATAGGGGCTGGTCCCCACCGTCGACTGTCTTGAGAATGGTTTCCCGTGGTTTTCCATTCTCCTGCACTAAGGCGAATCCCAGCACAGATCCTAGTATAGACCACGGCCGCCATCCTTCTCACTTTCCCCGCATACCTCCTTCTTCGATACAAATGTCCTTCCCTGAGACCCTGAGATACGGCGTCACTCTCTAGGAGACCCGCCTCCTCCTTAATGGGAGTAATGAAAACATTTATTATTATTAGTAGTAGTAGTTGATCAGAAACTAGGTTAACACTGGCATGTTACGGCATTGGTACAACGGCAATAGTCCTCTCTCCGTAACCTCAGTGAATAACGGCTGTGTGTGCTCGAAGGTTGAAATTTGGTGCCGGTAGAATGTTTCGTGATTCATTTCAATCTCATGTGAGCCTCAGCAAGAACAATAGTAAATATGATCACATTCCACGTACTATAGTATGTTCGCTTGTTAGGTAGCCGTAAAAGGGCAATTACATGCATAATGAATTTTTCCGACTTCTTTCCTTAATGGAAATCATACCTGTCTTCGGTTCAGAACGTCTCAGTAGCTCTTACAGCCCGAGGTGCGACAGGATTCGGGATCAAGATCCGCTTTCCTCTAATGAAATAAGTACTCAAAATGACTGATATCAGGTTGTTCTACGTTCCATTATGGACAGATTCTCCGTTATCACTAGACGTCACAGGAGCATCCCAAAAAGTTGGCTCCCTTTCAAAGGACATTGTTTCACCCAGGCGTCTTTCAACCCTTCGAAATATACCCGCAGTCGGTAGTTCTCGTGCAGGAAATCGTTTTTGGCATGCGTCGTACTTCCCAATCATTACAATCAATCAATCAATCAATCAATCAATCAATCAATCAATCAATCAATCAATCAATCAATCAATCAATCAATCAATCAATACTGATCTGCATTTAGGGCAGTCGCCCAGGTGGCAGATTCCCTATCTGTTGTTTTCCTAGCCTTTTCCGAAATGATTTCAAAGAAATTGGAAATTTATTGAACATCTCCCTTGGTAAGTTATTCCAATCCCTAACTCCCCTTCCTATAAATGAATATTTGCCCCAGTTTGTCCTCTTGAATTCCAACTTTATCTTCATATTGTGATCTTTCCTACTTTTATAGACGCCATTCAAACCTATTCGTCTACTAATGTCATTCCACGCCATCACTCCGCTGACAGCTCGGAACATACCACTTAGTCGAGCAGCTCTTCTTCTTTCTCTCAGTTCTTCCCAAACCAAACATTGCAACATTTTTGTAACGCTACTCTTTTGTCGGAAATCACCCAGAACAAATCGAGCTGCTTTTCTTTGGATTTTTTCCAGTTCTTGAATCAGGTAATCCTGGTGAGGGTCCCATACACTGGAACCATACTCTAGTTGGGGTCTTACCAGAGACTTATATGCACTCTCCTTTACATCCTTACTACAACCCCTAAACACCCTCATAACCATGTGCAGAGATCGGTACCCTTTATTTACAATCCCATTTATGTGATTACCCCAGTGAAGATCTTTCCTTATATTAACACCTAGATACTTACAATGATCCCCAAAAGGAACTTTCACCCCATCAACGCAGTAATTAAAACTGAGAGGACTTACGTCTTGTTTTCCCTTAGAGTAATATATCCACGAACACATCACTTGGATACATGGTGATGGCTACACAAGAACTATATTTGAATGTGCAGATAGGTTTGCCTTGCTGCGAACACCACAATGTGTAGAATAATCGTGCCTTTTAATCCCAGCGAATTTTAATCATTCCCAAAAAGTGGAGCATGTATCTATTCATTGATTTCGTTCAGCATAATATTATTGGCAATGGTGTAGACAATGTGTTTCTAGAAAGACGGTGTTCAGGAGACGAAATGTATTGTGTCTATTGTGTCTATTTTAGTTATTACTAGCTAATGTACCCGTGCTTCGCTACGGAATTCTACATTGTATACAGAATTCTAGGTTAAGTAATGTACACGTTGTGGTATTATATTATTAAATTGCATAGCCCTTAGCATTACCCCGAAAATACAACGAAACTGTCGTCATACGTTGTTTCTCATGTGAAGATCGGGTTAGGGAATTTTCATTGTAATGGCGGGGCCTCTTGCTTCTAGGCAAAATCGAGTTGGGGAGTGTTTATAATGATGACAGGTTCCGTTGCCTACTGCCTGTTATAATCGAGTTGGGCAATTTTCATTACAATGCAGACACTCACTCTCAACCTGCCTTTTACATACTCAAGAAGACTGTCCCTGCAGTTTGCCCAAAGTCTTAATGGATCTGCCAACAGACAGAAAACCAACAAGACAGCAATTTTAACGCAATAAAGCAATTTCCCAAACGTGTCTGCGTAAGTACAAATTCAATGGAGGAATTATGTATGATTAATATTAATATTTTGGAATATGTATGGGATGATTGGCCTGCGTATAGAAATCGTGCAAAACAGTTTCCTAAATAACAGTATGTTTCCAATACATATTGCTAAAATTTGCCGTAACATCTTGGAGAATGCTAAGAATCAGGAAGGCTGCGACTGAGCGAGAATTAAAACGATCTCTGTTATATTGTATTACATTACTATCTACCTGCCCCGGCTTAGCACGGGAGCAGTTATGAATTTAAGATGGTAGGTTACATTTAACCGAGAACTTATAAGATTTCCTTGTATACGGCATTAGTCGTTTTTCCTCCAGTAACGAACATGAATGATTTTGTTCTGAAATAACACGCGAAAGGGACACGTAAAGGTGTACATGAGGAAAACATTCTCCATTAAGATCAACTCCTGCAACGCTATGTGTCTAATCAAGAAATAAAAACAAGATGTAGACGTTGAAAATCTGCACCTTTCTGCCGAAAGTCATATAAATTTGATTTGTAATACCTTAAATGAACACAAAAACGCAAAAATAAAAACTGGAGTGACCTGCTTTCTTCCATCAATGTCATTAAGCAAACACCAGACACATTCAAGGAAAAACTAATGAAATGTAAACAAGACTCGCCGAAGCAGGCCTGTTACCCTGATGCAGTACGGAAATCTATACAACAGCGACAGCAACAACAACAACAACTACTACTACCCGTAAGTTTAACTAAACATTCTGTAGTAATTTCACCAGAAGGCTCAATTTCAGTGAGGTATTACGACCAGACGTTGAAATTGCTGCAATCCACAACTAGTATAAGGGCACTACAGGTTGGAGTAAATCTGGTTAAGAAAATAAGAAATAAAAGTGCAATTTTTTCTTTGACTTGCTTCACTGAAGTCGATAGTTCGGCTTCTTTTAGTCATATATGAATTGTTCTATATAAAATCTTTCCCGAAAAAGTACTTAATTGAATGGTAAAAATAACTCCAAAGTCCATCCAATGATTCTTGAGATTAACCATCACAGACAGACAGACATACAGGATGGGGGACTTTATTTTGTGCTATATTATATGATTGCAGCATCTTTCAGTGGATCTCCATGCCGTTATAGCTGACCGAGTGTGTTTCTGTTTCGTCATTTGTATAATCTATTCCGATTCCTTGCCTATCAAAGGCATTCACAGCAGGACTCACGCGTGGCGTTATTGTACTCTCCTCAGATTGAAGCGGGATCTGTTGTATATGGCTTGTAGTTGGTTACAGCGAAAAGTAAAGAAAAGGCGACCAGGTGAGTGGATGCTGTGAATCACACACAAATATGTGTAACAATTCTCGAATTACACGGTAGAGCTTCCACCGTTTTGTGCCTTATTTTATTCGTTCAAAGCAGGGAGATCACATTCCAGTCCTCAAAATTATGCGCCAAAACAGAAATATTATTTTCTAGAAAATTATTAAACTTACGAACGAAAATTCATATAAACATTTTTCCTGGCAAATCGAAGTTCAAGTTCATTTGGTGTGCTTCATTGCTCAATATGACTACCCGTTTAAGCAGCTTACTAAATTTTAAGGATCCCAGACGTACCTTTTCCTCAGAATTCCTCCACATTTCCTTTCCTTACATAGCCCACTTATAATATAGCGTGTTTGTAAGTAGTCTGTGAGTTAACCAAAGGTATCAGGTACATCCTGAACAGCTGTAACCTTGCCTAATTTGAGCTCACCAGTTAAGTAATTTTTACGTGCAAACAAGCAAATTTTGAAATTTATTATTACTACCATGTTTATTTTAAAACACGGTTCTCTCGGGAGCCCTGTGTTATTCCTAGATGATGCATAACTTTTGTTACCCGGAATTATATTATCCTTCAAATGGTGAAAGAAATTTCAAAATCGGCCCGGTAGTTTCTGAGTTTACCTGCTACATATAAACATAGTTTCTCTACACTGTAGATATACTCGTATAGGCTCTCTGATAAAAACTCAGCTTTTTATTCGGGGGGTGCTCCCCGAAGCCCGCTACGGTAACCGACATCAATATACACTGCCTCCGACCTGCTATTCATTTCTAAGGAGGAAAAAGATAGTAGAGGGGAATGGGAATTGGTACTACAGGAGTACCTGCCCGTTTGCACGTCAGACGCGTTACCAGGCAAGGTTTGTGTTGGAAAGGTGGTGTTACGGGTAATGGGAAAACCACATACGTGGAAAATGAAATATACTACATGTAAAACCCGACAATGATAGCACATGCAAAGATGTGGTTGCTGGGTAGGTCCAGGTGATAGTGTTAGTTAAGAATAGGTGTCATGCACAAGTCATTTGCCATATTCTCGCCAGACCAGTTATCAGGGGACAGTCCGTCTGGCACTTCGGGGCCTAGCGTGGGCCCTGCCAGTTGCGAAGCCATGCGTCAATAGGCGCTAGTGGCTGCCGCTCCGCCCCGTCCCCTTGGGGTCCCCCGTATTCAGTCTCCAATACAGGAGAATGAGACCAAGCCCGCCAAGACGGGGACCAGGGGTGTCCTCCTCCACTGCTGTGCTGTCGTCCGCCGTCTGGGGCACTTTCCTGGATTTCGCCTGGGTAATAGGCCCTTCCTGGTTGGCTTTGGTCTGCATCCACTTCATAGTAATGGGCCGTGGGACCTCCGTCTGCGTCTACCTGGCAGAGCCTAACCGCTCGGCCTGGGTCACGCAGTGGCGGCTCCGCTGGGTCCCACGCAACACCTGAATGGTGGCGTCGTTGGTCTCCGGCTGGGTGGCTTGGACTAAATCGTTATTAACCACTTTATGCCTTTGCCTCCACGGCGTCTGGGTGATGGCTTCTCTGGTCTCGGTCTCGGCCTCCCTCCTGAAAGCTCCGGCGTTCGTCCCTGGCAAGCCGTCCCTCCCTGGTAGTCAGACGACCTGAAACAGAGTAAAGAGCTCGTTCTCCATGTCGCGCATCCGCTCCTGGTCGTGATGACTAATGATGAGGCCTGCTGGTAGAAATCTCTCGACGGGCATGGTTGTCGAGATCTTCTTGCCTCCGTGGGGAGGGCACAGCATTCTGCCCGGGACTATACCCCGTTTATGAGGTACAGGACGCCACGTCCTGTAGTAGACGAGCAGCGCCTCATACTCCGACTCCGTGTAGCCTTCGGAGAAGAAACAGCCGTTAGCGGGGTCACACCCGTCCCTGTACGGCTCCGTCTCCACCTCGATCTCCGGCGCGTCCTGCTCCGGCTCCGTGCTGTGCTCCCGCGTCGGTACAGGTGACCGTAGGGCCTCTTGGATGAGGCGCCCAAACTCGCAGATTGCCTCCGTAGCAGTCATCTTCTTAATCTGTCTGCCCTCGCCGTCGTCCGACATAGTTTCCGTAGGTGCCTGAAATACACTTGAAAAGTAGCGATGAGAAGCGCACTTGCACAGACAAATGCTGCTCTTTCCTGTTTGTACTAACAAGTACAGTTGCCTGACTAGTACTTGGGAAGTACAAGTAGCCTGGCGAGGAGAGTGACTCAGCGGGAAGCACGTACGTCCTCTCGCTGTGACTGCCAAACTCGTCCTCGTTATACAAACTCAGACCCAACGTACGGTATTTGTACTCCGCGCTACGGCAGCTGCAATATTGGAGGCGCGCACGTAGTTTTTGACCTTGCAAGCAGCCTGCACGTGTTCAACCTGGCAAGTACCAGTCTTCAGTCCGAATCTCAGTTGTTAATATGGTGAGACAGTTATCATTGCAACACCGTACTTTCGTATGTAGAAGTCCTGGTTTCATCTTAAAGGTCGTGTGAACAATCATAACTCTCGCTATTGGTGTGCAAAAATCTTCCTTTTTCTACAATTGGCTTTACATCGCACCGACACAGGTAGGTCTTATGGCGACGATGGGATGGAGACTATGGACTGGGTATGTAGGAAACTGGGAGTGAAATTTCTAGATCCTAATGGGTGGGTAGGAGATAGGAATCTGCGCTCAGACGGCCTTCACTTAAACCGCAGTGATACGTATAAGTTAGGAAATTTGTTTGGAAGGGTAATAGGGAGGTACATTCAGGGAAACAGGGTGGCCTAGGGAGTGGTGATAAGGGAACAGGGAACTGGAAATCAAGTGGGGATGACATGAAATTGTTAGTGTTGAACTGTAGAAGTATTGTAAAGAAAGGAATAGAATTAAGTAATTTAATAGATATATATTTACCAGATATTGTAATAGGAGTTGAATCATGGCTGAGAAATGATATAATGGATGCAGAAATTTTCTCACGGCACTGGAGTGTGTATCGTAGAGATAGGATAGGAATGGTGGGAGGGGGAGTATTCATTCTGGTGAAAGAAGAATTTGTAAACCATGAAAAAGTTAAAGATGAGACACATGAAATTCTAGGTGTAAGGCTCATTTCTAAAGATAATAGGCAACTTGATATCTTTGGAGTGTACAGGTCGGGAAAGGGTAGCACTGACGCGGATTCGGAATTATTTGATAATATGTGGGAAACGACATGGAAAGAAATGTGATTGCAGCGGGAGATCTGAATTTGCCAGATGTCAATTGGGAAGGAAATGCGAACGACAGGAAGCATGACCAACAAATGGCAAATAAGTTAATATGGGAAGGACAGCTGATTCAGAAAGTGATGGAACCAACCAGAGGGAAAAATATACTGGATGTGGTGCTGATAAAACCAGATGAGCTCTATAGGGAAACTGAAGTAATAGATGGTATTAGTGATCATGAAGCTGCTTTTGTCGTAGTCAAAAATAACTGTGATAGAAAGGAAGGTCTTAAAATTAGGTCTATTAGGCAGTACCATATGGCTGAAAAAGCAGACATGAGGCAGTTTCTAAGAAGTAACTATGATCGGTGGAAAACGGTAAATAAAAATGTAAACAGACTCTGGGATGGGTTTTAAAGAAATTGTTGAGGAATGTCAAAACAGGTTTGTACCTTTAAAGGTGGGAAGGAATGGTAAAGACCCACCTTGTTATGATAGAAAAATTAAGAGACTAAGAAGGAGGTGCAGACTGGAAAGAAATAGAGTTAGAAATGGCTGTGGAAGTAAGGAGAAATTGAAGGAACTTGCTAGAAAATTGAATCTAACAAAGAAGGCAGCTAAGGATGACATGATGGCAAGCATAATTGGCAGTCATACGAATTTTAGTGAAAAATGGAAAGGTATGTATAGGTATTTTAAGGCAGAAACAGGTTCCAAAAAGGACATTCCAGGAATAATTAATGAACAAGGGAAGTGTGTATGTGAGGATCTTCGAAAGGCAGAAGTATTCAGTCAGCAGTATGTAAAGATTGTTGTTTACAAGGAAAATGTCGAGATAGAGGAAGGGACTAAGGCCAATGAAGTATTAAAATGTACATATGATAACAATGACATTTACAATAAGATACAAAAGTTGAAAACTAGAAAAGCGGCTGGAATTGATCAGATTTCTGGGAATATACTAATGACAATGGGTTGGGATATAGTACCATATCTGAAGTACTTATTTGATAATTGTTTGGTCGGAGGAGCTATACCAGATGAATGGAGAGTTGCTATAGTAGCCCCTGTGTATAAAGGAAAGGGTGATAGACATAAAGCGGAAAATTACAGGCCAGTAAGTTTGACATGCGTTCTATGTAAGCTTTGGGAAGGCATTCTTTCTGATTATATGAGATATGTTTGTGAAATTAATAACTGGTTCGATAGAAGGCAGTTCGGTTTTAGGAAAGGTTATTCCACCGAAGCTCATCTTGTAGGATTCCAGCAAGATATAGCAGATATCTTGGATTCTGGAGGTCAAATGGACTGTTTCGCAATTGACCTGCCTAAAGCATTTGATAGGGTGGATCGTGGGAGACTACTTGGCAAAAATGAGTGCAATTGGACTAGACAAAAGAGTGACTGAATGGGTTGCTATATTTCTAGAAAATAGATCTCAGAGAATTAGAGTAGGTGAAGCTTTATCTGACCCTGTAATAATTAAGAGGGGAATTCCTCAAGGCAGTATTATCGGACCTTTATGTTTTCTTATATATATAAATGATATGAGTAAAGGAGTGGAATCGGAGGTAAGGCTTTTTGAGGATGATGTTATTCTGTATAGAGTAATAAATAATTTACAAGATTCTGAGCAACTGCAACGTGACCTCGGTAATGATGTGAGATGGACAGCAGACAATGGTATGTGCATAAACGGGGTTGAAAGTCAGGTTGTGAGTTTCACAAATATAAAAAGTCCTCTCAGTTTTAATTATTGCGTTGATGGGGTAAAAGTTCCTGTTGGGGATCATTGTAAGTATCTAGGTGTTAATATAAGGAAAGACCTTAATTGGGGTAATCACATAAATGGGATTGCAAATAAAGGGAACAGATCTCTGCACATGGTTATGAGGGTGTTTAGTGGTTGTAGTAATGATGTAAAGGAGAGGGCATATAAGTCTCTGGTAAGACCCCAACTAGAGTATGGTTCCAGTGTATGGGACCCTCACCAGGATTACCTGATTCTAGAATTGGAAAAAATCCAAAGAAAGGCAGCTCGATTTTTCTGGGTGATTTCCGACAAAAGAGTAGCGTTACAAAAATATTACAATGTTGGGGTTGGGAAGAATTGTGAGAAAGAAGAAGAGCTGCTCGACTAAGTGGTTTGTTCCGAACTGTCAGCGGAGAGATGGCGTGGAATGACATTAGTAGACGAATAAGTTTGAGTGGTGTTTTTAAAAGTAGGAAAGATCACAATATGAAAATAAAGTTGGAAATCAAGAGGACAAACTGGGGCAAATACTCATTTATAGGAAGGGGAGTTAGGAATTGCAATAACTTACCAAGGGAGACGTTCAATTAATTTCCAATTTCTTTGAAATCATTTAGTAAAAGGCTAGGAAAACAAGAGATAGGGAATCTGCCACCTGGGCGACTGCCCTAAATGCAGATCAGTATTGATTGATTGATTGATTGATTGATTGATTGATTGATTGATTGATTGATTGATTGATTGATTGATTGATTGATTGATTGATTGATTGATTGATTGATTGATTGATTGATTGATTGATTGATTGATTGATTGATTGATTGATTGATTGATTGATTGATTGATTGATTGATTGATTGAAAGATATTGGTAGTGGGAAGGAAGCGATCATGGCCTTAATTAAGGTACAGCCCGAGAATTTGTCTGGTGTGAAAATGGGGAAACCACGGAAAACCATCTCATCTTCAGGGCTGCCTACAATGGGGTTCGAATCCACTATCTCCCGAATGAAATCTCACAGCTGCTACTTGCTCGGTATGTGCAGAAAATGCTAATGGTGTTTATGAAGTCCCTCACTGATGGGAAGATTGATGTTTGGTATGCTGAAATGAAATGTCGTATGGCTATTAGTGCCGGGATATCCCAGGACGGGTTCGGCTCGCCAGATGCAGGTCTTTCTATTTGACACCCGTAGGCGACCTGCGCGTCGTGATGAGGATGAAATGATGATGAAGACAACACATACACCCAGCCCCCGTGCCATTCGAATTAACCAATTAAGGTTAAAATCCCCGACCCGGCCGGGAATCGAACCCGGGACCCTCTGAACCGAAGGCCAGTACCCTGATCGTTCAGCCAATGAGTCGGACTTTTCGTATGCTGTTAGTGCAAGACGAATAATTAGGCCTATTTTTTTTTCGATATGACAGTAAAAGCAGGGAGGTGCCAAGATGACATTTTGATGCCGTTCTTCCATCAGTTAACGGAAAAAGAATAATCGCGTGGGTGGTTTCAACAAGATTCAGTCCCTGCTCATACAACAGAAGATTCCAATCGTGCAATTTCGGAAGTGTTTGCAAACAGAGTGATCAGTGCCGGTCTATCTTCCCCTCCTTCTCCAGATCTAACAGTGTGTGATTTTTACTTGTGGGGTACCAATGAAAGAAAAAGTGTATTGAACTTAGAAACTTTCCTCTACGAAACAGAATTTTATGTATACTCGCTGACTTCATTATTTAATAGGAATAATCATTTAGGCAGGGTAGTCACATTTAAAGGTCTCAGGCGTACATTTTCCTCTAACTTGTTTTAAATTTTCTTTCACTACATAGCCCTCTTAAAAAATAGCGTGATAGTAAGTAGGCTTAAGTGCGGCCAGTATCCAGTGATCGGGAGATAGTGGTTTTGAACCCCACTGTAGGCAGCCCTGAAGGTGGTTTTCCGTGGTTTCCTATTTTCACACCAGGCAAATGCTGGGGCTGTACCTTAATTAAGGCCACGGCCGCTTCCTTCCCATTCCTAGGCCTTTCCTATCCCATCGTCGTCATAAGGCTTATCTGTGTCGGTGCGACTTGAAGCCAATAGCAAATAGCTGCGTGTTAACCGAAAGTATCAGTTATAAACTTGCCGAATTCGAGCTTCATCATTCACGTAGTTTTTATGTGAAAAACACAGACAGGCAAATATATAAACTTCGATATTTATTATTGCTGCCAATTTTTCCTTAAATCACGATTCTCGCGGTACTTTTTGGTATCCCTGGATGACTAATATCCTATGTTACCCGGAATGATATTCTCTTTCAAACAGTAAAATATATTTCAAAATCGATCCAGTAGTTTCTGAGGTTTCCCGTTACATAGCTACAAAATCACAGTCTCTCTTTATGTATTAGTATAGAGCAGGCCTTTCCAACTGAGGTACCGCCAGGGCCCAGGTCGGCCTCGGCAACAGCACCGGTGAGGTGGGGGAAGGTGGAAAATGACAGAGACAGCACCATAGGTCGTCAAGTCAGCGCGCAGCTTAGGTAAAGTATTATTAATGACAATTTTCTGAATACATAAACACACTAATTATTATCGACATGTCTTTGTTGTTGTTTTTTCTTTTTTGCATTCAAGTACTTTTAGCATTCAAGTTGATTGTTGATATCATTTCGGATAGATTTAACCAAAATTTCCCTTGGGGTAGGGCATGGGAGATCCATGGGGAAAGAAAGCAGTAGTATATATCGGATGAAGGAACATAGGCAAAGTTGAGAAACATACATAGAATAAATGTTCACAATTTATAAAATCATTTAAAAAAATATTAACTAACAAGAAGAAATTGAAAAATTTGGTTGGTCTAGAGCAAAAGGCCATTGATACGCGGTTGGACATTGAATTATTACAAGTGTGACATTTAGAAGGCAACACTGATGTGCAATGCCGAAATTGTCTAATGAAAAACACCACAACATGAAGTTTGATAAGGTGGAAAACTGAAAATTAAATTTAAAGTCATATGTTGGCAAAGACGAATGTTGACACTGGTTAAATAATTACAAGCGATGAGTTCTCAATAAATAGGCTCATCATTTATCATATTAATATTTAGAAATACAACAAGGAAATGGCAAAGTGCCGCAATAAATGCTTGATAAGTTACAAGTGGTGAATAATCAATGAATATTATTATCCTACATAAAATTAATATTTACAACCATAACGAGGAAATGGAAAAGTGGCCGCAATAAATGCTTGAAATGCAATGCAAAATCCTTTAAACCTTCAGAGTGAAGGGATTAATTTACAAAGTAGGTATCAAACCCATTTGTAGCTGCCCAAAGATCTGGGCTTTCACTCCTGATGAGAAAGTTTATTCTAAAACGTGGAAATTCCAAATGTCCTCAGTAGCGAGTAGCTGATGCGGAGAAATTTCATTGACAATCACGGTGCAATGAAAACACTAGGCCTCTAGCGTAGCGCAGAATGCCAGAGCTCGGTGTGCGTCAAGTAGGAAACATGTCGTTGGGCGAAGTAGTTACGTCTTGAGGACAGAAGTTACGCCTGGTGGTTACACTATAGAGTTAGAGCCACGTAAGCCGAGAAGAGAGCATCTTTTAAACGATAAGGGAAGCCGAAGAATGAACAACGGCCTAGAACTGGAAATGGACTAAAGTCTAAAATTACTTAACAGAAGTAGAAAAGGAAGATGTACAATTAAAAATAATCAAACGTAGGCCTTAAATAATATCTAGGCAAAGAATAAATAATCAGTCCTAAAGAATGTAGATAATTTTAAATAATGTAGCCAATAAGAGGAGCTAGAGCGCGGTAGAATACATTACGTCATCTGGAACCAATAGTAAATGAAGTTGCCGTTGACGAAACGGTGTGATGTGACAAGAAATAACCAATGAGAAAATTAAATAGTTGCAAGATGAGCAAGAAAAGCTTCCTAATTAGCAAGGGAAGGTACTGTAGAAGAGTGTAAACCGTGAACAAGGACGTAGCGTAAAAAGCAACTTCAAACGGATGATGATTTTTCCTTCACATTACGAAGGAAAATTAAATTCTTAAACGCAAGAACAAACTTTGCATTTTGATTAAGGGTAATGTAATGTAAAACTGAGAAGGTAAGAAATTTTAGAACGGTTAACATAGTTAGCGAAAGGATATGAAACTCCCAGAATCTTCTTGGAAACACGAACATTGGGTATAATCGATTTGGCAATAGACATTTTAAGTACGGCCTCTAAGGCAGCATCAGACAGAGAAGTCCTGATTTCACTTTTATTTAAATTCCTTAATTGAAAATATCTGCTCTCATGCATAATTTGTACAAAGTATTGACGTAACTTTTAAGGCAAGTCCATAAAGTTTGGAAAATTTCTGTGGGTGAACACCTTTGTAAAATGAAATTAAATCACCGCTGTAGTGGTAGTACCTGTCGTTTAAGATTGCCTTGCATTGTAGTATTATTACGTCTGTTTGGAAATATGATGCTGACTTTTCAGGAACGCTGAACATGGCGTCATAAATATATATGTGACATTGAAATGTCTGATAGGCATCAACATCTGTACCTGGATCAATAGGGTCGCAATGGTAATCACAGCAGTGCACCGTTTTAGTGAGTACTTAACATAATGATCAGTTCAGTTACTTACCTTTACCTTCTACTTTTCAGGGTTGAAATGAACATGAACAATTTCTGGGTTAATCCACCGACTGCCAGACGAAAGAGTGTTCCTGCTGTGTTGGAAGTTCTCCGAGAATACTCTGATACTAGCACCTTACACGGGGTTCGCTATATCGGGCAACAGAACGCCAGTAGAATGACGAGGTGAGTTAGGGGTGTTTCGGAAGGCAGAATTATTGAACTTTGATGTTTTCTTATAATAATATATATTATATAGTGTTCCCAAACGTGTGGGATGTAATCGGGATGGAGGGAAGTGTGGGTTGGCACGGATAGTACATCACAAAACAAAACAAAACGAAATGTCCATATGAATATGACCTGCGGCCGATCGTTGTCGAGTTACTGACTTTCCGACTTTGTACGGGAAATATCCGGCAATCCCACGTTGCTGTACCAGCAGGGATACTGCATTCTAATACCAGAAGTACTCAAAATGTCCACCATGCGCTTGAATGCAGGCACGAACATTGATTTTCGGACACGTTCGAACACTCCAGACATCGATGGCAACCTTCTTCAACACGCTGGTTAACACTCAATGATATACCTGACTCCAAACGTAGTCTTAAAGAAGAACTCTTCACCCAATCTAATTATTAACTAAAGCAGGTTTAGGTCCTAAATGGTCGACCGTTGGGCAAACGTTCATAGGGCCTTGCTGTGTTATTCTGGGGTGTACTGTCAATCACCCGATTACTTCCCACATGTTTGGATACACCCTCGGTGTCTATATTGTATGTTTTGAGTAAATAACTGAAATCACAAATAAGGATTTCTATTGTTACATGTTTACGTCGCACAGATACAGACAGGTCTTATGACGACGATGGAATAGAACGGGGCTAGGAAAGGGAAGGATGTGACCCTGGTCCGAATTAATGTATATCGACAGTATTTGCCTGGTGTGAATACGGGAAACCACGGAAAACCATCTTCAGGGCTGCCGACTGTGGGGTTCAGACTCCCTATCTTCCAAATGCTGGCTCATATCTCCGTGACCCAAGCCAACTGGCTCAGTAATAAGGCTTTAGCGGATTATGTTATAGTGTGTAGAGTTATAAATAAGTTACCGGATTTTGAGCGGCTGAAGAAATACTTCGACAATGTTGTGAGATGAAGAGCAGATATGGTATGATGGTGAACGCGTTGAAAAGTCAGGTTGTAAGTTTTGCCAAGTGGAAAGTCCTCCCAATTTTAATTAGTGTGTTGGTAGGGTGAGAGTACGTCATGGGGATCCCTGTGAGTCCTAGATGTTAATAAGGAAAGTCTTTCTTTGAAATAATCTCATTAACGAGGTTGTAAATAACGGTTAAGGATCTTTTCATTTTTATGAGGGTATTTAGGGGTTGTGTAAGGATGTAAATGAGAAAGTGTGTAAGTCACTGGTAAGACATCTATTAGAAAATTCCAACGTATGGGGCTATTTCTAGAATTCCTTGATCCGAGAACTGGAAGAGATCCAAAAGAAAGCAACACAATTAGTTCTGGATGAAACTAATGACTGAAGTGTACAGGGGCAGAAGGAGCCAGAAGGCTTCTAAGATGCCTGAGAAATTATCCTTCTTAAATCAATACTTACGCCTTCCTCCTAGCCAACAAATGAAACTAATTTGTTCATGGCAAATCACGATGCGTGATATAGATCATTTCTGACTTCAAAAATTACCGGATTTTCATCAATAAAAGCAATTATTTCCGAATAGCAGTTATTAGTGTATTCAATATTTTAAAACCCGAGAAGTTCAGCACTTACTGTGCATTGAAGTAGTTTTCATCAAAATTAACGTAGTATATCAACTGACCATTGCCCTGTATCGATTCCTCCACTCATTTCCAAGATACTGTCACGTTTGGTACACGAGCAAGTCCTAGAATACTTGAGTACCACCCACTGCTTGACCCTTACCAATCTGGTCTCAATAAGGGATACAGCATGTTGACTGTACTACTGAAAGTACGTGATGACATCCGACACGTAATGGACAACCACCAAGTTACTGTATTAGTTCTACGTGACTCTTGTAGTGCCTCTGATACCGCTGTTCTTCAGCCGCTACTTTCAAAATTGGATTTAGTACATTTCAGCCATACTGCAATAAATATTTTCAGTTTGTACCTCACAAACTTCCGCCAGCACGATGCAGTAAATACCGACAGCTCTGAGTGGATTAATAAACCCTTGGGTATCACCCAAGGGTCTGTCCTTGAGACCACCGAGCGAGTTGGCCGTGCGGTTAAGGGTGCTCAGTTGTGAGCTTGCATTCGGGAGATAGTGGGTTCGAATCCCACTGTCGGCATCCCTGGAGATAATTTCCCGTGGTTTTCTATTTTCACCTTAATTTAGGTCATGGCCGCTTCCTTCCCATTCCTATCCATTTCCTATCACGTCGTCACCGTGTCGGTGGGACGTAAAGTAACTTGTACTACTACTGTCCTTGCACCACTATTATTTGCAGTTTACATACATGATCTTGCCAAATCGATAACACACTGCAATTATCATCTTTACGCTGATGATCTAACGATTTACTACCACTAAATAAATTATGAAAATCTGGAGAGCTGCATGACATTGTAACATATTTAATATTTTTAAGTAACTATATAACTAATAATAACCTCAAAGTGAATACTTTCAATTGCAGGCAGTAATCATCAGCACTTCTAAAAACAATTTGATGTTTGTTTGGTAGCACTAAACAGTACCATTATTACAAATTGCAAATCAGTTACAATTCTCGGTGTGGCTGTAAGCGAAACAATAAACTTGTCGTAGCAAGCGATGAATGCGTGCAAAAAGAATATAAAAGGCTTCATTCCCTGAAGTTGTTCACACATTTATTTCCCGGTCCCCTCAAATAACGCACATTTGGACACTTTTGTTTCCACATATCGATTACTGCGATAAAGTTTTTATCACAAGGCATGAGCTACAACGTGCCCTAAATGTACGCATAAGATACGCATTCGACGTACGTTCCTCCTCCCTATAGGCCTAGACAACAGACGTGGGATGCATGCGACTATTTTAGTGAACCAAGTGTTCTGTAAAACCACTCCTACTTATCTGTCCTCCAGACTGCGCTACCTTAGTTCCCTGAAGCTGTTTACCGAGCTCGATAGCTGCAGTCGCTTAATTGCGGCCAGTATCCAGTATTCGGGAGATAGTAGGTTCGAATCCCACTGTCGCCAGCCCTGAAAATGCTTTTTCGTGGTTTCCCATTTTCATACCAGGCAAATGCTGGGGCTGTACCTTAATTAAGGCCACGGCCGCTTCCTTCCCACTCCTAGCTCTTTCCTGTCCCATCGTCGCCGTAAGACCTGCACGTGTCGGTGCGACGTAAAACAACTAGCAAAAAAAAAAAAAAAAAGAAGCTGTTTAACACTCGGTCAAATCATATACGAGAAATTCCTGTATATCAAACCACAAAATATAACAGATCGAAAGCCTTCTGTCAAAGTCTTCTTACAAGTAGAGCCCTGCGCGGCTATACAAAATTTATCCACATCCGCATTTCCTCCATCCGCATAAACATCCGCATCCGCGAAGGGGAACTATTTAACTACGCCTAAGTTACTGAAACGTACAGATCTGTTAACATAATAAATAGGCCTGATACCTGGCCCGAGACCCCTACAGTCACAAGTTTATGAGGAATTTCCTCTCGCGAGTAGAAGAGTACAAGATGAAAACAAATGTCCAAAACAAAAGTAATAGAGTGCAGTCGAACAAAATCAGGTGATGCAGGAAATATTAGATTAGGAAATGAAGTCTTGAAGGAAGTAGATGAGTATTTTTATTTTTATTTTGGTAATGAAATAACTAATCATGGTAGAAGTACAGAGGACATAAAATGCAGACTAGCACAAGGAAGGCCTTTTTTAACAGAACAGATCTGTTCACCTCGAACATTGATATAGGAATTAGAATTATGCTTTTAAAGACTTTGGTCTGGGGCGTGCCATTGTATGGTAGTGGATCATAGACCATAACTAGCTCGGAAAAATAGAATAGAAGCTTTTAAAGTGTGGTGTTACAAAGGAATGCTGAAGGTGAAATCGCGAATGAAGAGATAATTGAATTGGTGAGACTAAATTTGACCACAAGAAGAGAGAGAATGGCCGGACATATCTTAAGACACGCAGGACTTGTACAGCTGTTTCTTGAGGTAAGTGTAGAAGGTAAAAATGCCAGGGGTAGATCAAGGTACGAATATGACAAGCAGATTAGAGTAGATGTACGATGGTGTTACGGAGAGCTGCATCAAACCGGTCTATGGACTGACGACTCAAACAACAAATCCATTTTTCTGTTCCTCTTGAAAAGTTACTTTCTCCGAACTTGGGGTTTCTGGAATCACCGTTTCATTTGCTTTGACTATTTAGTAAATAAATACAAGTAATGAAAATAAAATCCATAAATATAAAAAACCTATTCAGAGAACAAAACTTTCAGCAGAGAGATATCTTCTTCTTCTTAATCCGTTTACCCTCCAGGTTTGGTTGTCCCTCGGACTCAGCGACTCGGACTCTACCGCCTCAAAGGTAGTCTCCTGAAGCGTGAGACATTCGGTCGGGGATACAACGGGGGAGGAGGACCAGCACCTCGCCCAGGCCGCCTCACCTACTATGCTGAACAGGGGCCTTGTTGGGGAATGGGAAGATTTGAAGGGATAGACAAGAAAGCGGCCGCGGCCTTAAGTTAGGTATCATACCGGCATTTGCCTGGAGGAGAAGTGGGAAACCACAGGAAACCACTTCGAAGATGGCTGAGGCGGGAATCGAACCCCTCTCTACTCAGTTGACCTCCAGAGGCTGAATGTATCCCATTCCAGCCCTCGTACCACTTTTCAAAACCCGGGGTTGGCAGCTAATCACACTAACAACTACACCCCAGAGGTGGACAGTACAGTATTTTATTTTCTCATTTCAACTCTTTTGGAACCAGTATGTCAGTATATCAGCATCAGAATAACAAAGGTACGGCTGAGTGTACGGTGTGTGATCAAATATATCACTGAAGATGCTTCAGTGACATATTATGATGAGTTTATATTAAAACAAGTGCATATGAGCGAAAATACGAATATGATAAAACGAAAAATATAATAATGTTGATTGGATGAAATCCTTGATATCCTTGTGCCTGCTTGGATAATGCAGCCATGAGCTGCATAGTCGTCAGTAAATTATTATATTTCCTAATTGGCTTCAGATTTCTAAGACGGCACCTTAAGAGAGATAAAGGCTCCAAAGCTACTCAAAAGTCTGCGAGAAATAAAACTAAATGAGGTTCAGTTAGGACTAAACTTAATGGACGGAAATATACGTACGAATCGGCTTCAGTGGTGGGGTCATATGAGGCTCATTGACGAGTACTGGTTACCTAGAAGAATAATGCAATGGGCTTTGGGGTATAAGTAGAGGGAGACCAAGATGGCGACGGTTGGGTTCAGTTTACAAAGATTTAACTTTAAAAGTGTGGAGTTAACGACTTGTGCATTCTGATATGACTTGTTTCAAGACACTGGCCTGATAATATATACCAAGGTATTTTAAAATATCGTAATAGTTTAAAATGAGATAATGCTCTTCATTTCTCGCTCAATCACGCCTAAGGGAGTGGCCCATCTGAGATGACATTTGGTATGAAAATACCTCAGATATTCAGTTCAAATACAAGTATGTTCTAATGTTTCATTAATTAATCTTTTCTAATTGGCGGCCATAATATATGGGTATCTACTGAACCCGTGCATGTTTTATCCGGCAAAAATCAATATAATTGTCAAATGGTTATTCCTATCACTAGAAAAGCCCAGCGTACTGCCCCTTTCTTACCGGGCTTGCTCAGCCGGAGAACGAGAGTCCCAAGGGTGGACCGTTCGTTGTCTGGCTTTGCTTATTTTTGAAGGCAGGGAAAGAGACAAGGACTAGCGACAATAACACAAAAATATCAAACAACAGGTATTTGACATTTATTACAAACTAGCACTCAACAATAACAAAATAAATTAACACATCTTGATGGTTAATTATTTTCTCTTCTCCGCCAGTTCATTTAACACTGCGATTAATTTCTCCAATACCCTTGACGACATTAACTCTGCAAATATACAGATGGATATTAGCCTACTTCTGGCTCAACGAAACAACAACAAAAATTAAAATTTTCATGGGAGCACCTCCTCTCAATAATGTCATTATTATTTACAAGTTGAAAGAAAGTGAAAACTGTCTGATTCATATTTATCTTGGACATCGAAATATCGGACCTATTTATGTCTACACTTGCTATCTCAAAATGAAACTTTCCTTCTTTAATGTACCGTACTGAATTAAACGTTACCTCAATCAAATTGAAAAAATAATGAAACCAAATCTTATCGAAATATTACTCAAAAATGTCTCCATTGGACTAAATTTCACAAAACCGTGTTTGTAAAATTACTATTCTGAACTTTTCTCTAATATTCTATCAGACAAACGTGATGTCAATCTTTAGTATCTGACATCTAAGGAAAATTTTAACATCATAGGCTTTACAAAAGGAATGGTGAACCTCGTCCACTGAAATAATTCTTTCTTACTCATTACTGTATGATACTCTGAACCTTTCTTTGCATAAAATTCAAAATAAAATTCACTAAAGGTTTAATTCTCAAAAAGTTAGATCAACTCAAACAACGATGCTGATAACCAGGACTCAAGGTAACGAACACGCGGCCGGGTCAAAACCATAATCAAAGAAAATATCACAGTTCACTGAAATAATTATCAATCACACACACACACACAGCATTCACTCTAAGGCACACGAGAATTATTTACATTATTTACAACGAATTCTAATCTTTGAATATTATATTTGATTTTTATCCTAGATATTTAAAATTTCTCGATGACGGTATCGGGCAAATACAATTTATTTACGTACCTCAGAAATGTGATGAAGTCTGGATGGTCACTTAGTTCCAGAAGACGAAATTTACAACGTTGCTCATGATGATATCGGCGGTTGATATCTGAAAAAATGGTCGTCTACAGAAACGCACATAGTATAGGTCAAATATTAACATACGCTTTCATGGTTCATGTGTCACGACATTATTATTACTCAACTCCCCGTCTATAAATTAACACAGGCTCCACTTGAAGAAATTACGTCCAACAACACGTATTCTCCAAATAAGACTTAATAAATGGATTCACAAGTCAATAACACACAGTCAATAAAATACAATAAGTGATCCGTCGCGGTTCTGCCATATTCCAGGCTCATATTCATCCTAATTGAGCACACATGAACATCTTACACACAAGATCAAGCAATATTTAAACTCATGACCCTTATTAATTTATTTAACCCGAGATGAAAATTCATTATTATTATTATTATTATTATTATTATTATTATTATTATTATTATTATTATTATTATTATTATTATTATTATTAGATGTGCTAGATCTCAAATTCGCGCAAACTAGGATTCGACAATATGCCAGATGACACTAACACGCCTTAAATCATACAGGAAGAAAATCTTATATTGAAATCCGGCGTAACACAACATGCCGTAAATCTGTCCCACACGACTCAAAAAAAATATTATCAAGTTTGAATGATTAATTATAGGTGAGGACAATGATTTTTAAATCACACTCGACTATTAAATGGGGCAGCTAGAATAATCGTAGAAGACACACACACGTTCTAGCTGTTCTAATAGAGACCAATAATCGCTCACGCACAAATGACAGTACTACCATATCCCATGTGAAAGAAGGATGAAAATATTCAAAAGTACTGCAAGACGACAAGAAATATTACCACTAATGAATAAGTAATCATTATTTCTACAAAGATGAACAGATAAACATTAGAAAGGAGTATTTAAATGAATGATGGAACTGGATCTCTGCCGGTGGTCTGGAACATGTGTTAAGTTATCTGCCCTCGATTACTATCTCCCCATATCAGAGATCGCCTACATTTTAGCACACCATTGTAGCCTTGATGTTCAAAGTAGAGTAGTGGTAGGCTTCCTCTTCATAGTGTAGCAGCATCTTGAAATACTCGATCCAACACGTGGCGATTCTCTTCCTTCTTCTCGTACAGTAGAAGCTGAAACTCACAAACAATTTTAGGATGTGTTCCGTACACACACGTCATGAATTTGAAGATGAAAAATACGTAACTTATTTAATGAAAATCTGTCAAAGTCGTTGATCCAAATATTAGTGAAGGGTGACTGATTGTACTGCCGAATAACTAGTCCAAGAAGCGTCTGCGTCGTGAATGTAAGAACATCGGAGTATGCAGCAAAATAGCACGTCGAAGTACACAGCATAAGAGCCTCGAAGTACACAGCAGAAGAGAGCGTTTCTTCTGGAAACTGGGATATTTAAGCATAGTGAGCACAAGGGGTGTGTCACTATAATTGTCCGTAATTGGCCGACGTCTAGCGTTTCAATTCTCCGAAGTACTTCCGTCTGAGACATGACATGCGCGGTTCATATCGAGGCGACCTTGTTTCCGCTCAGTGGGTCACGTGGGGACAGCTGACAGTTCAATAAAAAACCAATACTTCGCTCACCTCGCCAACGAGACCGGTTCTGTACAGGTGAGACCGTCTCTGTAACACAGGGCTGAAGAATATCGCCCGTGCTAATGGAATAATAATCTTGCACTCGCAGACACAATAAATACTTATTGTAGGCCAAATTTGAAGGGGACAGTACGAATTTAAAATTCAATTTTATACAGAAAGACCACATGCATTTCCTTTGTAACTCGAATTGTTCTTTAGAAAATATGGCTTTTATTTGTTAACTAGCTTTATTACCCATCATTGATTGACCAATCATTTAGCATGTTCTTGATTACATGTTTGTGCAGCGCTCATATTGTATTCCAGATTTTGGGACATGTTAGCGGACATATTATCTCTACCAGTAAGCCGTTTGTTGTAACATAATCGCTTCCTTACTCTCTGTGGCCCTTTCAGCTTTCATATTCCTTTGCGTTAATTGCACATCTTGATTTGATCTCTCCCTTCCTGTATGAAATAAAGCCATCAATAGAGTTAATATTAAAAAATTACTAACAGATGTACAGAGACTTTAAAATTTGCCGAAACGATTTCCAATGTAAATCTTTTTACTGGATGTTACCTGCTCTTCGGACTTGAACTTTCACACGAATGGCACTGATATTTCACTTATTTTTGTCTGTATCGGTAAAAGGATGAAACGGAAAATCGTCATGAGCTATTTTCCTGTTAAACCAGTCGTAAGAGAGATGCATACAGTTTTATACTTTAGGCGCCTTCTGAAGCACCCCCTCCTGCTGAAAGTTTCTGAGCAATTATAGCTTTTTTATATGCTTTACGTCGCACCGACACAGAGAGGTCTTATGGCGACGATGGGATAGGAAAGGCCTGGGAATGGGAAGGAAGCGGCCTTGGCTTTAATTAAGGTACAGCCCCAGCATTTGCCTGGTGTGAAAATGGGAAACCACGGAAAACTATATTTAGGGCTGCCGTCAGTGGGGTTCAAACCCACTATCTCCCGGATGCAAGATCACAGCTTCGCGACCCTAACCGCACGGCCTACTCGCCCGGTCAACTTATAGCTAAGATCATACTCAACCTTATTCTAAACCGTATGCCAAGTTTCATTTAAGTCCACCCATCCATTTCTCCTGTAATGATGTAAAAGACACAGACAAATATTAAACAGAATTCGACATAGGGGTACAATCAGGTCAGTATTCTCGTCAGAGTGCAATATTAACCGATTGGAATGTCCCCTTCAAAAGCAATGTTATCTTACGAAATGCTCGATCAAATAAAAAAACGGCACCGTTTCTCCCTTTTTCACCAACAGTACTACGCTGTCGTTCTAGCAGTGGCAAGTTTCAGACCTCGCCACAGACAGTGGTGAACATTGCTCTGGCGTTTTCCGTTAAGTTCGCATCCTGCACATTCCTACCGCTGTCTGATAGCTGGAATATTTATGATAAATCAGTGTGGCACGTACCTGTAGTCATCAGAACATGTACGAACCAGAGGATTGGTGTGCTAGAAAATAAAATGATTTAACTCCCCAGCAAGTACTTCCTACCACTGTTCAAGCAGGCTGTTTTACTGGGCTCTACAATGACCCTTTATGTACAGTGTGGCCAACTAGTGCTTCAATCTGATTGGCTCCGCCTTCCTTTAGCCAAATGTCTCGTCAGTTGATTTCAACGCATGTATTCCGCACGAGGTAAGATCACTCTTTATGCAATTTCAGTGAAGTGTAGGCTAACTCTTTTAACTTTAATAGTACCAAAAATATGGTTTTATTAAATACGGGACATTATTTAATATTGTTAGGTTTGGGATGTGTGTGAATTTACGTATTTCTCAGGTCTGAGTTTTGACGAAAATTACGCCGAGCTGTTGTGCTCATGGATGCAGAAACGGTGCCGGAAGGGTTTCAAAATGAAATTCGGCAAATCCTTGCTTTCAGATCTGCAAGCAGCAACTTACAAAACGCACCTAGCAACCAGTAGTCTCATGCATTATAATGGTAACAGTAATAACAAAATGCGTTAGTAATTTTATGCAGGCCAAGGCAGTAAAAGTCAGAATTCTCCGTTAATATTCACTGTATCGAATGTCTGAACATAAGAAAATTGTTTAGAATATACTGTAATATCCGATAGTTCGCATTCCTTGCTATTTTACCGTGTCTGAAAAAATAACTGATATTCTCAACCTTATAATACTTTTTTCCCAAATTTACAAATATCGACGAAAATATCTGTTTTATCTAAAACCTGTGCATAACAAAATGTACATTTATGTCTCATTCATTTTCACCGTATGAGCTATCATGATGGATATATTCTCGAATTCAAACTTTTATGGCTATTCATCTCATAAAGGACCAAGTTATAAGTGCCGCATAGCATCAAGTTGAGTTTACTCATACATTATAATGGTAAAATAATAATCCGACTCCTTGGATGAATGGTTGGCGTACTGTCCTTCAGTTGAGAGGGCCCCAGGTTCGATTCCTGCCAGTTCGGGGATTTAAATGGCTTCTGATTAACTCTTCTGGCTCTGCGACTGGGTGTTTGTGTTTATTCCAGCACTCTACACCATACTATAAACCACCACAGGAACATGCCATAGTGATTACATCCTTCCATACAGGATTGGAGGCATGAAGTGCATCCGGCCATAAAATGGGGCCAAATCCATACATGTGCGACGCAGTTCGCACGCACAACCCATCAGTTGTGTGAAGAGGGGTAGATAATAACAATGGATTAACAAAACCGATAGTAGCAAATAGAATATTTAAAATACAGCGGATACCTAGCAGTACAAACCGAACAGCGGCACAGAATTAGTCGCACATCACGGGCTTCAAACCGCGGATGATCGGTAACCTAGTCCTGAATGCAAGTACTCCTAGTTTTCTCGAACTATATTGTATAGTGATACCAATATTCAGTTGCTCATTGCGGAGATCAAAACGTAGCCATGAATAACGGAGCATTATACACAACTACCTTGGGACCACGGCAGTTTGTGGTTTTCACCACTAAACAATAGCAGGTTTTTGTCACTAGTTATATTAGTTCCATGAGTAAAATGGTACAGTACACTATGTTAACATAAATATGGAACTAGGTAATATAATTTTGTATGCCCATCGGTTAACTAATCATTATTATTTTCTATCTTCTGCGTGTGTTGAGATTACATACGTACCGATATCTCATACATAAAAAGTACATTTCTATGAAGGCTATAGTTTGGGGATATTGCGCTGTATATCCTTATATATAAAAACGTGCAACCAGGAATATAGTAATGTTAATTTTTTCACATTTTAATGTAGGATAACTTTACAGTCATCACATACATTGTTCAAGACAATGACTATACTATTTTTTGCCACATATTTTATAATATAAATATTAGTATAGGCCTTCCAACACAGAAATTCTAACCTCTTAAATAACTGTGACTTGTATACCACGTACAAATCTAAATTTTGAAGTCTTATATCATATAGACTCTGAATATAGCACATACTGATATATACACACAAAGCGTAAGCAATATAAGTAACATTGTGACGTACCCACTCGGCCCACAGATGTGTGACAAAATTATAACGTGGCGGGTGACTTTAATATTAATATAAATAAACGATATCTCATTGCTTCTCCATAAACAATATCCTATGGGTGCCAGCCTTCAAGATTATGGCTTGAAAACGATAGTTGATAATTAATAATAATAATAATAATAATAATAATAATAATAATAATAATAATAATAATAATAATACGTAATGAGACTCAAAAAACTCCCAGGGCTGGAGTGACGGAACACAAATCATTAAGTACACTTACTTGGAATTTAAGGATCATTAATAATAATTTCAGAAAATACACATTAAAGCAGCTATTTATTAGGATGAAAAACGTGACGTAACGGCGTATTAACGAAATCCGAACTTACGGAAGCAAAAGAAAAATTGAATGATATTAACTCTAAGAAAATGTACTGTTGCGCGAAGACTTGCAGTAACTCATGCCATTAGCTCAGCATTTGTAGACTCTTTTATCTTGAAGCTGATGATTGATGGATCTCTCGTACCGGGTGCGTCATCTGTTGTTGTATTCCAGTCCTACTTCTGCTTTTCCTGCCTACTGTACTCCTTACAAAAAAGTCGTAATGAGTCCTAATTTTAAATGCAAAACCACCATGGGTTATGTTCATGGAGGGAATACACTTGTATTCTTCCGTATTACGTAACAGTAGCGTAACTAAATTCATAATAAAAGCTCTCCTCCCTTATACTTGTAAAAACCGGTCTCCCGTTGACTTTACCTCTCGTCATTGAGATAACAGATCCCAATGAGAGTAACTTTTGAGTAGTATATACTCAGATGCGAAGTGAACTAAGTTAAAATCCTCTCCGATGTGCAGACGTAGAATCGTCGTAAGAGTGTCTTCCAAGATTACGAGTACGAGTCACAATCTGAATCTGAATGTGAGTAAGAGTCTGAATGTGAATAACAGTAAGAATGTCCTCTCCAGCTCTTGTCGGCGGGTATATAGCCGTCAAAATCTCCCTCCATCAACCATATCACACGGTCCAGTAAGATTTGAGGTCTCATCCCTTCTCCTATGTATTGCTAGGAATCCATCACGTTGCTTCATTACGTTCATTCACATAGGCTGAACTTTCCCGCGAAATCAAAGCGTCAGGTAGAGAACTTAGAAAAGTAGGTGTTCATAATGTTTCAACTGTCTCTTCATAAGGTGGAGAGGGTAAGGTCTCTCGTAACCTTGATGACGTACTTTTCCTGGAAATGGGCTGAAATCAGCCTGCTGACTCTGGTCACTTCACGACAGCTATTGGCAAATTTACTGCAAGCTATTAATATGTATGATGTTGAAATACTTTACCCAATATGTGGTTCGTTCAGAACACGTTATAGCTGCGATACAAAGAAATGAAATGATGATGTGAATTGGATGATTAAAACCCTATATATACATACATATTAATTTAAAAATGACCTATCAGTGATTAAATATATACATCTTATCAATTAATTATATAGTTCAATAATTGAATACATGCAGTGATGTCCCAAACATCACAACTTAAAACATTAACTAGTCTATTCTTTATTGAAACAATATTCATATCACTCTTCTTCATCTATCAGCTGATTGATAACATTTAGTACTTGGCTAAAACCTGACGTCTGGACTGGACTTTGCGACACTGTGTAACGGATCAAACACCTGATATAAATAATTAACAACAGTTGCACGCTGGACGCCAGGCTTCGAAATTAAATGTAATTTGAAACCGAATTTAGATATAAAAAGTACTAAACATAATTTAATGAGACTATCTCGGTCCTAATGGACTACTAAATGTGTTCAAAGTTTGAAGGTAATCCGTGATCCGAACGTCGATTAGATAATAACTGTGGTATTAGTTTGATATTTAATCCCATGTTTAGATGGTATTCATGTTTTAGTATATTTAAAGGAATTTAATAAATTTTTAGAGAAATTTGTACTACAAATGCCACGAAGACCGTCTGATGAATGATATTTCTTTGAAATTAATGATGATAAAAATCAGCAAAATTCAAATTTTGCGGCCACATTTACGTGACGGGTGGTAGTGCACCAAATTTGTGGGATCATATCAAGAGGCATCACAAGGATGAAATGAGCAGGTCGGCTTCTGTAGCAGAAAACAACATTGCTGTATTAGGCGAAACAGTTATGTTGTGAGAAAAAGGCATTGAATAGACGGGTATATAATAATTTCGTATGGCTATTTCTAGCCGGGGTGGGCGAGCGGAGGACGGAGGAACAGTACTGAATATGTGTTCGCTTGCCGTTCTATCCGTGGTGCGCAACGGATATGCTAGCGACATAGTAAATACTGCTTTATAAGTATGACGAAGACGAATATATGAAATATATACATTCTCATTTATCGTTCATGTTTCATTTGTCGATTACTGTTATAACAATTCCCTTTACGTCATGCAGTATTAAGGCGACGATGTGATTAGGAACGGCTAAGGAGAGCAATTTCATGCGGGAGATAGTGGGTTCGAATTCCACTGTCGGCAGCCCTGAAAATGGTTTTCCGTGGTTTCCCATTTTCACACCAGGGACATGCTGTGGCTGCACCTTAATTAAGGCCACGGGCGCTTCCTTCCCACTCCTAGGCCTTCCCTATCCCATCGTCGCCATAAGATCTATCTGTATCGGTGCGACGTAAAACAAAATAAAATAAAAATGAATTCCCGACCCAAAATCTCACGCTCCAGGACACTGTCCTTGAGGCGGTATAGGTGGGATCCCTCTCTGAGTTCGAGGGGAACACCCAACCCTGGAGGGTAAATTGATAGATTATTATTATTATTATTATTATTATTATTATTATTATTATTATTATTGTACTCGCATAACCACTTCTGTGATTTTCTGCGACGTTCAGGTGCCGGCATTTTGTCCCACAGGAGTTCTTTCATGTACCGGTACACCTGACCACCTTCAAGTACCGCCGAGTAAAGTCGGAATTGAAACCGCAAACTTGAGCTCAGAAGGCCAGCGCTCTACCGTCTGAACTACTCAGCCTGGTACAGCATATAACCAATTCCAATCAGTTCGTATTCTTCAGTAAAAAATGAAATGGCGTATGGCTTTTAGTGCCGAGAGTGTCCGAGGACAAGTTCGGTTCATCAGATGCAGGTCTTTTGATTTGACTTCCGTAGGCGACGTGCGCGTCGTGATGAGGATGAAATGATGATGAAGACGACACATACACCCAGCTCCCGTGCTAGTGAAATTAACCAGTTAGGGTTAAAATTCCCGACCCTGCCGAGAATCGAACCCGGGACCCCTGTTACCAAAGGCCAACACGCTAACCATTTAGCCATGTAGCCGGACGTACTCTTCCGTAATAAATGAGCTACGGGTATAATTAATGTACGAGTATCGTATATAATACATGTTTACATGCAATGGAAAATAATTATTAATTAAACTTTTTTACTATTAATAATATTGTAGATGCATTTTAACGGTATAATATATGACAATATTCAATTTACAGTATTCTATCCACCTGCACGTATTGCAAACTGAATGTCAGCAGATCAAAATATGTTATTCATAGCGTAACAAATAACACGTCGATCTTGAAACGACTACATCATTTGAATGACAAGCGTAGGGGAACACGTGCATCTGTGGAATTAGTACTGAAATCTGAATTGTAATTCCTCCTAAGATCATCGTTATAACATTGCCCACATTAAAGCATTTGAATTTTCCGCCATTGAATTCAATCCGAGGACTACCGGAGGTCTCCAGAGGACGAGCGAAAACAACTGCTCCGCTCCGATCCTACCGTTCCCAGCTCTAGCTGCTTGCAAGGTCAAGAAAAATGCGCGCGCCTCCCGTACAGCTGCTTAGGTCTCGGAGAGTAGAGACCCCGCTGGACAGTCTGGGTTTATAAGATAGACCCTGTACTCACAGCTGCTTGTTTCAGCGGCGGTTTGTAGTGTGATGTGTTGCATGTAAATGAAGATGTGCACTGTATTAAAACGAACACAAACACCCAGTTGCTGAGCTAGAAAAATTAACCGGCCCGGCCAGGAATCGAACCCAAGACCTCTGAATCGAAGGCCACTACGCTGACCATTCATCCAAGGAGACGTGTTTATAATTTTTACAGCTTACTTCAGATAATTCTGTGGTCGCTGGACCCACCCAGTCTCAGCATTGGTTTCGGCCGGGAACTGAAGGCTGGAGGCCTTCCTGACACCACGTGATATTTCAGGTGAAAATTTCGATCGACATTCGAACCTCAAACCTCCAGGTGGAAAGCCTGTAACCAAGCCACTACGGTAATCACGTCTTCACCGTGCTAATCCAGACTAACCCAGATATTTCATTGAAACTACTGATAGTTCCGGTTCTCAATATTGCCTAACCTATTCAAGTTTGATGTGACATATGTTTAACAATCGTTAATGATTGCCATAAGAATCATTAATTCGTGACTGCCTGATCGGAAACACGATATTTTAAAAATAATTTGGAGCTAATTAATGTGTGCTTTTTACAATGGAATAACTGAGATAATGATATGCAATAAGCATAAATTGTTAGATATTTCATAGAATGTTTATTTTATAGGTCAAACATCCATTGTCATCTATACACACTTATGTGTACAATTGACTGAAAGAATGTTGTTTCTTATCCCACACAGAAATATCTGACATTTTTTCACAATCTGCTTTTCGTCGCACCGACACAGATAGGTCTTATGTTTCATACCAAATTCCACGTAACTTTTAAGAAAGTGTCAACGGCCGTAGCCGTGTTGAAACACCGGATCCCATGAGATCTCCGAAGTTAAGCAACATTGGGCGTGGTCAGGAGTTGGATGGGTTGCCACGCGCTGTTGGTGGGGGTAAGGGAATGGAGGAGCGGAAAGGAACTGGCCATCCTACCGCACGTAAACTCCGGCTAAGGAACACCTCTGAGGAGGTTTGGACCTGCCTTCAGGCAGAATAACCCTTACCTACCTACCTACCTTTAAGAAACTGTCGAGAGTTACATAAGACTGACTTTTTAATCCCTCAGAGGCTGCTTAAGGTTCTGTGAAAAGTGTCTCTATGGATATTAGGAGAATTTTCTTTGTTATGTGGAAGCCATTTCTTTTTCAGTTTCACCTTGGTAGTCTATATCTGTGGAGTTTTCAGTCTGTCAAAACTCATGTAGAATTTAAAGTTAGATAATATCTGAAAAAGAAAATATTTAATAGCTTGTTATACCTGAAAAAGATAACATTTATTAAAACTGTTATAATGTTAATAAAATACTATGAGAAAACTTTTCTCTGCTTTCAGGTTATTTTGGGCTATCATCGTGTTGGTCTGTTCAGTGTTTGCCGGAGTTCTCGGGTACTCATCGTGGCAGAATTTCGTCAACAGTCCTGTTCTTACTAGAGTTGAGAACACGCACTATCCGCTAAATATGTTTCCCTTTCCAGCAGTAACTGTGTGCCCTGCGAACAGAATCAAGAGGGTTGTTGGCGAGGAACTCCTTGCAAGGTGAGCCAGCATCTTCCTAGCCATAAGTACTGAGATTTGAGAACTTCTGGCCAGTATCCAAATGAGGGAGCAATAGAAAGTGAAGCTAATTCACATTCATTGATGTGATTAGCTTTTCTCTTGTTTTAGATGTTTATTATGTGTTGTAGGTTTTAGAAAATATAAGGCAAGATTTGAAAAAATAAGGATTGTGTCTCAGATTATAATTCTCCCCTAAAAATGTAGAAAAAAATTGTATTTCATAAAATGTATTGATTTGTGAAATTTCTCTTTAGTAATGGGCACTTCGTTGCGACCTTGGTTTTAGGGGTCGAGGTCTGCTGGAAGTGTTGTAATGGCTAAAAGTATCTCTAGACATGCTTTCCCTCGTGGTTTCGGCCGAAGGGAAAAGACTAAGGTAATGAAGGTGGGAGACAAAAGTAAGGCAGTCGTCACTCATGATAGTGTTAGGGATACCCCTAACATTAGACGTAATTGTAGCGATGTTTTCCTTAATGGACTAGTGTATGCCATCAGAATATCTTTTTCTGGAATGTAAAAAAAAAGTTACGTCAGCTGCATTACACTGCAGTAACTCGAAACTCTGAAATAATCTGCTATGACATTAAATTATCGAATATCAACGTCTTTGGACCAAATACATAAACATTGTATTTTTGGGCAATCATATGAATATTTACATTTTTGTTTTATCGTAGCTGGGTTAGTACAAATCATGGACACCGATTACTGCAAGCCGAAATTGTCTCCGTGCAACCAACCACCAAAACGTATAAGATTCAACATTCAAACAAGTGTAACTATTCATTGACAGTTCCAGTCTCAACGAAACTAGATATAAAAGTTATTTTTGCAAATTTCCTACATGAAGTTACTGGCAATTGCCAAAGATTTTATGTCCACATTTCATACTCTAGGTAGTTGTTTCAATTACATATATATTTTATGTAATAATATTCTTGAAGGAAGCTGAATAAGGTGCACTTTCTAATCTGAGCTGTCAACGTCTATAGAGTGATTTATTTCCATCCTTCAATGGACGAGAAATTATTCAAATGAAATATTCTCCATTGCTTTGTGTGCATGTAAATCTGCTACCCATCTGGCTATGATCACAACATAAATGTTAACGTGAAACCTCTATCTAACATGCTTCCCCTTTCTTATACAGTCCTCACTTAAACCACTTAAATTACTTTAGGGTAATACACCCTTACCGTAATACTGTGCATAACTTAAGATTACAACAAAAGTCCTTAAAATGTTTGATAATGTAGGTAGTTTCGAACTAATCGAACATGAGTTGCGTAACAGTACGCGGATGAAACATGTTAACGTTTTGACAATATTCTTCATATTTATGGTTCGCATAATTTAAAATCTAAAATATGCACAAGTCCGCTTCTGTGGTGTATTGGTTAGTGTGATTAGCTGCCACCCCCGGAGGTCCGGGTTAGATTTTCAGCTCTGCCACGAAATTTGAAATGTGGTACGAGGGCTGGAGCGGGGTCCACTCAGCCTCGGGAGGTCAACTGAGTAGAGGTGGGTTCGATTCCCCCCTCAGCCATCCTGGAAGTGGTTTTCCGTGGTTTCCCACTTCTCCTCCAGGCAAATGCCGGGATGGCACCTAACTTAAGGCCACGGCCGCTTCCTTCCCTCTTCCTTGTCTATCCCTTTCAATCTTCCCATCCCCCTGCAAGGCCCCTATTCAGCATAGCAGGTGAGGCCGCCCAGGGGAGGTACTGGTCATCCTCCCCAGTTGTATCCACCGATCTAGAGTCTGAAGCTCCAGGACACTGCCCTTGAGGCGGTAGAGGTGGGATCCCTCGCTGAGTCCGAGGGAAAAGCCAACCCTGGAGAGTAAGCAGATTAAGAAAGAAGTATGCACAAAAGTACTACTTTTTATAGATACGCTATTAGCTTTATTTATAATATTTCACGTCGAAGCCTTTCCCATTTTCTTTTAGAGTTTCACACTGTAGCTTACCACCGGAATGGTTTGATGTCGATTCCCAGGTCTATCACGAATTTTAGACTGTTTAAAGCAGGATGAACCCTGTAAATTCAGCCTCAGGTAACATAATTAAATAGAATCCTAGTCTTGACCATCCCAGAAGTTTTTTGACATAGAATACATCTATCGTTTCGTTCCAGTACTGGGTCTTTCAGTAATAATCCATATGTTCCCAAAGAGTATACAAGAGACCACCTTCAATAATTTATAAATTAAAATAACTAGTAAAACTATGATAACTGACCTGAAAAGAGCATGGTAGAAAGAGTGTAATGAAACATTACTCAAGGTTAGATAGCATAATAGTGAGCGTCACGCCCATGAACCATTTTGTGTTGAAATCGAAGCTCAGTTCGTGCGGTAACATTAGTGTAACTCGGGAAAGCGAAATGGCTGAACGTACCGTGCGGTGTCGCTCGTTTCGCTGTGCGAGATCCATCGATATATGTAATGATATTATCGATACATGTAATAATATTTATAAGAAACTTGAATGGATGCGTAAAAGTGTGCGAAATTGTTAAGAATTTTGTAACAATTTCTAAATACCTCAATATCTTCATTTAAAGATGGTGTAAGATTACCGGAAATTAAATCGGGTGTAAAGAGTGAGTTTAAGAGAATCGAACAAGCCAAGATATCCGATACTGGGCTAAGAGGGCCTATCTACAACGTAAGAAACCCGAGGCGGCCGAGCACTACGAATATGTCTGACTTTCTAAAAACGCACAACAAGGTGTTATCGAGTCAATGGAGACTGGACATGGTCTGGTTTCACAACATTCATAAAAGAAATGTGTAGTCAAAGAATAACACCGGCCTGCTAAGATTTTCCGGCAAAAGTAATTGTATGTGACATGAATAAAATTATACCAGTTGTTTCGTGTCACGTAGACTACAGATCTGTCACAAGGCCGTCTCATGTTTATGCTAATGGAGCTTCGTTGTTGTAAATGAGGTTTGGATTGTTTGTATGTAATGCAGGTATGGGCAGGTCTGACGAAAATATTGTATGTGCTCTGTTTTGGAGGAGAGTAGGTAATCATACAGGAACACCGGAAGAACAATTAGAACAGTTGCAGTTCGTGCATGCGCAATGTCAGACAAGGTCAAAACGCCAAAATCGCCTTTCTCCGTAGTCTGAGAGGAGAATCTGAGAACGTGTGTCGCGCCTTAGTCTACAATTTAAAACATGTAGGTGAAGTCGATTGAGTGAATAAGTGAGTTACTTTGTGTTAAAGTGGCAAGTGGCAGTGATGTTCGGAGGTGAAAATGTGTGAACAATCCCAACTCATTCTGTTATATATGTGACCAGTATACAATTAAAGGCCAGAAGCGAAATATTACTCCATTTATAAAAAGCCTGTACTTGGCATATTTTAACATGAAGTTATGTGATCAGGCCAAGAATTTTTTACCCCGCATTGTGTGCAAAACGTGTGTAGAATACCTGCAGCAATGGTACAATTGGTTGTTGCCGTCAATGCCATTCGGGCGCGGCTTGGCGAGAACAAAGAAATCATTTTGATGAATGTTATTTTTGTGTATGTAAAGTGTCCGGGTTCAATAAGAAAATCAAAAAGCACATAGTGTATCCCTTCGTTCCATCTGTCATAACCCCCGTACCACTTGGACCCGATATTCCTGTCCCAAAACCACCAATACAGTTACCAGAGAGTGTGTCTTCGTCATCTTCAAGCGCGGAGCGTCTATTTATTGATACCAGTAAAAGAAGTCTCAAAGGTGTTCTGCACAATGGAAATAAACTTGCTTCAGTGCCAGTCGTCCATTCAACATCTATTCGTGAAAACTATCACAATTAATCTATGGTGTTGCAGAAACTGAACTACAATGGACACAGCTGGTTAATGTGCTGTGATTTAAAAGTGTGGCAGCAAGGATGATAGGCAAAGTTCCCCTGTTTTCTGTGTGAGTGGGACTCTCGGGACAGGTATCGTCACTGGTTACTGTCTGAATCGCCCAAGAGGAAACAGTTCGTGTCTGGAGAAAAATACATTGTAAATCGTCCATTAGTTGAAGCTCAAAGTGTGTTATTTCCCCCTTTACAAATTAAATTGGGAATTATGAAGCAGCACGTGAATAGTTTGGATAGAGTCAATCCCTGCTTTCGGTACCTCTGTCAGAACTTTCCAGGACTGTCAGATGCCAAAATTAAGGAAGGTGTTTTTGACGGCCTCCAAATTCAGAAGCTTATGAAGGATCCGACATTCAGTATGAAACACAGCTTCAGGCATGGGAACCACTCAAGGATGTTTGTAGCAAATTCCTGGGTAATGTTAAAGATGTCGACTACCAACAGATTGTGGGAACCATGCTGTACAACTTCCAGAAATTGGGTTGCCACATGAGCTTAAAGTTACATTTCCTGCACAGTCATCTGGATTATTTTCCTGAAAATCTAAGAAAATCCAGCGAGGTACATGGCGAGCAGTTCCATCAGGATCTAAAAGAAATGGAACGAAGGTATCGGGGGGATGGGACGTCTCCAAGATGTCAGATTACTGTTGGCGTCTAGTGCGAGATAACACTACAGAGGAACTCATACGCAAATCAACACAGCGTTCATTCACATCAAAGTGCAGCAAACAATAGTGTTCTTGTAGTGAGATTCATACATTCTAGCAATGAACATGTTACTTTTTTTGTATATTCGTTGCAGTTTGATCATGTCCCATTAAAATTACATATATTCCCTATTGTGGGGTTTCTATCGAAATTACAATAATATGTCAAATTTGGATTTCAAATAGCAAAAAACTGTATGTGATAGGCGAAAACGGTTTGTATATTTGGAATCAGCACATATATATTAGGGTAAATCACCTCTTCAACCCTTTGCCGGAGAGATTTTTTTCTTTCCGCAGGCTAGTGAAATCTCTCAAGACCTGAACTCTAAATATTGTTTGCGTCTTTGACGCATCCCCACCTATTTTTTCTTAATGATACAGTCACTTGCTTCCTTGTCTTGGGCCAAGATAATTACAAGCATCACATCGAAACAGGTTATTAAATAAATACAATTACTAAAATATTTTCATTCCTTCCCTGAAGGGTGAGGCGGGCCTCTTAGACGGTGACGCCGTCTCTCAGGCCGGGAGATTTGTTGCGGTGAAGGAGATGCTCGGAGAAGGTGAGGGAGTTGGCAGCCGTAGCCTATACTAGGTACTGTCCCGGCATTCGCCTTACTGCAGGAGAGTGGAAAACCACGGAAAGCCATTCTCAGGACAGCTGACGGTTGGGACCAGCCGTGAGGTGCAGCCCTGCCCGTCTCCCGAATGCAGAGGCGTAGAGCCACGGTAGAGACGTAGCTACCCGTCCTCTGCTCGGTTAGCCGGCCGGAGTGCAGAGCTCTTGCTTGGACCACAGACCCACTTTGCATCTACCGATCTATTAAATAAAACTTCGTATACGTTGTGTTTATAAGGCTAATGCTGAATATCAAGATGTCCCAAGGCCCTTACATGAAGCACAATCAAAAATAAGGTGTAAATCTGCTCAAAGCATTTCTCTTTTCTGACAAATAAAATTTAATGGGAAAGTTTTATCCTTTAAATCTATTACAAATTTCATTGTGTTAAGTTCTAGTTTATCAATGTTTCAGGTATATCAACAAGACATTGACGGAGGAACTACGGGGCAACCTCTCACAAATACTTGCAGCGCTGTCTATCGCCCAACAGCCGTATTACCACCGAATGAATCAGTTTCTTGAAAGAGTTCCAGATCTCCTGCCCCAACTCGAAGGACTCAATATATCTCACTTTATGCTGCAGGTAATACATCTTAAGTAACTTTCAGTGAGAAAAGACAGATTATTTTTTAAACATTTGAAACGAATTACTATCATTACGAACATATCTCTTTATGTGAATAAGAATGTTGTCTGTATACTTCAAACTTATGCCTCTTATTTTGCATACGAAGAAAAAGTCTCAGTTCAGTTTTATTATTATTATTGTTCCGGGGTATCTGTGGAACGCAGAGGTGAAAGAAGGTGCCGGGATGAATGGGTCTAACTACCAAGTTAAAGTTAATTTAAAATTTTAACAAAGGTTATATTTTCAGAAGAAACAACAAAATTATAACAACTTTTCACTTGATGAAATAACAATTTGGAAACAAGACTTAGAGAGATCCAAGATTTCAGAATGTTAACACTCTTGGGCTACAAGCCCTTAGTTTTACAACATTGAGCTCCTAGCTCAACATTACAAAACACTAATTTGTTCAAAGGGCAGAAATCCCCTAACACATGAAGCACTTGCTCCAAATTAAAATATCGAGCCTCCCAGAGGCATTCTTACAATACTTGCAAAGAGCTGAGGTGCTCTCAATGTTCCCAGCGTACTCAAGGCAACACAATGTGAAAATCTAGTAATTACTGGCCGTACAAGGCACATTTTTCAAATAGCAATCTTATTGCACAGAGGTATCTAGTACCCAACCTACGAGGCCTTACTGAAAAAGAATAGGTTCGATAAACGGCCCAAGTACAACTGGAATAGAGTCAAAGATTGAGCTCCCAAAGAGAAATTTAAAAACCTATAGGGCTCTTGGCCAACGAAACAGGGGCTAATTCCAAACTACTGAGGTTGCTCGGATGAAGATAACTTTAATACATATTAGAAACAAATGCGGAACCTCAAACCGAGATGAACGGGAGCTCGAGAGGGTGTATCACTCTCTATCCCCGATTTACAATTAAAGATTTTAAGAAAATTTTACATAAGCCGGCAGAAAATTACATTTTAGAGAAGGTGGTTACATATTAAAGTTTCGGACCTATCCCTCGGGTTAAACTGCGGAGCTAGCAAAAGGTGAAGATGTTAAGTGGCCATACCTTGATGAAGTACTGCTGCCTGATGAAAGAGGCACCTCCCGCCTCCTGCTTCACACACACACACACACACACACACACACTTACTTATATGTTGATCAAAATAGCCAAGAGACGTGAAAATCCGCAATTTATAAACCCTCGGGGAAGGTTCGAGACCTTTCATGAATAATCAAGACACACCCACAGAATTTTATTGAAGGATACCAAAGTTACACACAAAATTGAAGAAGAAATATGTGATTGGTTGGAAATTAATTACAGAAATTAGGGATTGGTTGGAATCAAAACTGGCGGAAAGAAAAGATAAATATTGCCAACCCAAAAATGGATGAACAAAATTTAGTAAAGAAAAAACTTATGAATACAAAATTTCTTCAAAAAGGTTCTTCCACTTCGCACCAGGGTGCATGATCAAAGTTTGTTAGTAGTGACATCTGTTGCAGAAAGTCCAAACTTCTTGATAAATGGTAAACAAAACACGTAGAATTTTATACAGTACGGGAAACTTCAAAATAACCAAAATATTCGGTAGTGACATCTTCTGAGGAAAAGTTTAAGTAGGTCTAGTTTCAAGTTCAGTGTTTCTCCTGTAGAGGAGGTTTTATTAGGCGCGACATTTAAATGTGCGGCGTAGAGGTGTGCCTCCCGGTACAATTATTATTATTATTATTATTATTATTATTATTATTATTATTATTATTATTATTATTATTATTATTATTATTATTATTATTATTATTATTAAGCAATATGTGAAAGCGACTTATTATTATTTCTCGAACTCTGTAAACTAAACGAGTACCAAGCGAGTGGTCGCTTGGTTTGAGGCACGTAGCTCTCAGCTGGTATTCGGGAGATAGTGGGTTCGAATCGCACTGTCGGTAGCCCTAAGATGGTTTTCCGTGGTTTCCCATTTTCACACCAGGCAAATGCCTTGCAGCTTCCGTCCTGCTCCTAACCCTTTCCAATCCTATCGTCGCCATAAGACGTATGCGTATCGCTGCGACGTAAAGCAAATTCTTTTAAAAGGCAACTTGAAGATTAGCCGAGTTGTGCACGAATAATTTTAATCGCATAAAGTACAGTAGCAGAGAAGCCTCCGTGGCTCAGACAGCAGCGCGTCGGCCTCTCACCGCCGGATACCGTGGTTCAAATCCCGGTCACTCCCTGAGAGATTTGTGCTGGACAAAGCGGAGGCGAGACAGTGTTTGTGTTTATACGTGCAATCCCCAGCCAAATCTACGGCACGCAGCGATCTGACATTTTTAACATAGGCGTATTCTTAGATGAATTTTTATACAGGTAAATGATCTGTTTCCACAACGTCATGACAAATATACAGAATCTGAAGGCAAATCAAACACTTATTTTCTATGAATCTATCGTAGACAGAATCTGGAAGTTCCTATGCACTGGAACATTGTCTTTGAGAAGAGGTACAAGGTGAGAAAGATGCAAATATAACGGTAAATAAGATACAATAAATAAATAATGCAATTCGTAAAGCATCACATTGAGAGGAAGTGTTAAGGGATAACGATAAAGAGAACGACCAAGACATTAACGGTGTATAACAGACGAAATAATAATAATAATAATAATAATAATAATAATAATAATAAAATGGTGTATGGTTTTTAGTGCCGGGAGTGTCCGGGGACAAGTTCGGCTCGCCTGATGCAGGTCTTTTGATTTGACTCCCGTAGGCGACCTGCACGTCGTGATGAGGGTGAAATGATGATGAAGACGACACATAAAGCCAGCCCCCCGTGCCAGCGAAATTAACCAACCATGGTTAAAATTCCCGACCCTGCCGGGAATCGAACTCGGGACACCTGTGAATAAAGGCCATGGAGCCGGACGATAATAATAATAATAATAATAATAATAATAATAATAATAATAATAATAATAATTGTACCGGGAGGTACACCTCTACGCCACACATTTAAATGTTGCGCCTAATAGAACTCATCTACTGGAGAAACACTGAACTTGAAACTAGACCTACTTAAACTTTTACTCAGAAGATGTCACTACCTTAATTCTGTGATGGTGAAGTTTCCAGTACTGTGTGTATTTCAACTTGTTTTTGTTTTCCGTTCATCAAGAAATTTGTACATTCTCTCATACAGGTCACTACAAAAAAAAAAAAAAAAAAAAAACAAAAAAAAAAAACAACTATGATCATGCACCTTGGTGCGAAGTGAAAGAACTTTATTTGAAGAAATTTTGTATTCATAACTTTGTGTTTTTACTAAATTATGTTCATTCACTTTTGGGTTGGCAATATTGACCTTTTCTTTCCGCCAGATTTGAATTCGGCCAATCCCTAATTTCTGTAATTAATTTTCAGCCTATCACAGGCTTTTTCTTCGATTTTGTGTGTAACTTTTTCATCTACCAATAGTCCGACTCGTTGGCTGAATGGTCAGCGTACTGGCCTTCGGTCCAGAGGGTCCCGGGTTCGATTCCCGGTCGGGTCGGGGATTTTAACCTTAATTGGTTAATTCCAGTGGCCCGGGGGCTGGGTGTTTGTGCTGTCCCCAACATCCCTGCAACTCACACACCACACACAACACTATCCTCCACCACAATAACACGCAGTTACCTACACATGGCAGATGCCGCCCACCCTCATCGGAGGGTCTGCCTTACAAGGGCTGCACTCGGCTAGAAATAGCCACACGAAATTATTATTATAAAATTGAGAGGGTGTGGGTTAATTATTCATGAAAGGTCTGGAACTTTCCCCGAGGGTTTATAAACTGTGGATTTTCACGTATCTTGGCCACTTGATCAACATCTAACTAAGTGTGTGTATGTGAAGCAGGAGGCGGGAGGTGCCTCTTTCATCAAGCAGCTGTTCTTCAGCAAGGTAATGGCCTTTTAACATCTTTAATTATTGCTCGCTCCACAGTTTAACCTGAGGGAAGGGTCCGAAACTTTAATATGTAACCAACTTTTCTAAAATGTAAATTCTGCCGGCTAATGTGAAAATCTCATAAAATCTGTAACTGTAATTTGTGGATAGAGAGTGATGCACCCTCTCGAGCTCCCCTTCATTTTGGTTTGAGGTGACTACGTTTTGTAACTAATTATCTCCCTTCCGTACTGTTTTAAATTTCCTCATTATACGAGTCACCTCCATAGTTTGGGAATAGCCCCTGTTTCATCGGCCTAGTGCCCGTTAGGTTTTAAGAAGTCACATAGAGGAGTGCAAGTATTCGCCTCCTTTCATTTTGTTTTCGGGCCATTAATTTCACTGTTATTTCTTTTACACGAAGGCCCTGTAGGTAGGGGTACGAGATACCCCTGTTTCATTTTTGTAAGTTGTGCCTTGATGGCAAGTAATTGTAAGGTCTGATATTGCCTTGAAAAGGCTTGAAGAACTGAGAGCGGGTCAGCCCTGTTCAAGTGTGGTAACTGTGCCTCTGGGAGGCTTGATATTTGTAGTCGGGAGCAAGTGCTCCAGGGACTAGGGGTTTTCTGCCCTTGTGTAAAATAGTAATCTGTTGTAAGGTCGAGTTGAGAGCTCAGGGAATGTAATGCGAGGGGCTGGAAGCCTGGATTACTAAACTATCACTGAATTTTGGATGTACTTGCCTTGTATAAATTTTGTCATGGTACCTGGTATGTTATTGTTATCTTAACCAGTGAAAAGTTGTTAAATTTTGGTTGTTATTGATTGTTGAAACTCAGAAAATATAACCTTTGTTAAAGTTTTAAATTAACTTTGGTTTGGTAGTTAGACCCATTCACCCCGGCACCTTCTTTTACCTCTGCTGATCCACCAACCACGGTATAATAATAATAATAATAATAATAATAATAATAATAATAATAATAATAATAATAATAATAATAATAATAATAATAATAATAATAAGAATAATAACAATAACAAATAGTTGTACAATTCAATAATACAATAGAGATGGGCACTTGATGACTGAGTAACCAGCTTAACAACCTTCAGCTGTGTGTCCAGCCGATTACCTCAGAGAGCAGAAGCGATATTTCAATGTGGTCAGGCGCGAAGCTTCAAGGCGGTAGATTTACTGGCACGTAACACAACTGTGCGGCACAAAATTACTCCACATCAGCGTCTCCGAAACTTTAAAAGCGTTTGTACATGAAATCAGTAATAGTATTATTTACTCTTTCATATCTTCAAATTACACACAGCACAGCACACTGCCAACCACTGCAGAAACGCGCGATCATTCATACATACTTCTAAACAGGGACATTCGCTAGAAAACCGGACCAAGTCCATTTACTAGGTCTCGCAAACTTAACAAAGTTGGGGTCATATCACAGCAGGCGTTGGGGACATCATGCATGTATTCCGTATTCTGTGTTCAGGGAAATATGAAAATTAAAAGTTTGGATAGGTCTCAAAAGCCAAATAATGTCGGGATCGGACTTAAAGCGTTGATTAAATGAGGTTTGAGAGAAAGATAAAGTGGTGAAATTTGAATCGTTGTGGTAGGTTAGAGAATCTGAAAAGTGAGATGGATAGAATAAAGTTAGATGTAGTTGATGTAATTGGAGTACGTTGGCAGGAAGAGCAGTATTTTTGATCATGTGACTATAGAATTATCAACACCAAATCAAACAGGGAAAATGCAGCAGGCATGGCTGGGTGTCTCACGGTCTCAAGTTTTGAGCCTAGGGTTACCCCTTTTAGTGGCCCCTTGTGACAGGCAGGGGTTACCTTAGACATACTCTACGACCCAACCAACAGAAGTATCTTCTATTTGATGCACAGGTACTCTCAGAAGGCAACAACAATTACAAACATGAGTAGCGAAACATATCACACCTAAAAAACAATTTAAAAGGTTGTTGTATATTTCCCTACACGTGTTAATTCTTCAAGAAACCAGTTAGAGACAGCATTTCACCGATCAAACATTGCTGTGTCAAAGAGCAATATTCTTACTCCAAGAAATAAAGCTGTCAATGACATCAGCAGGCAACATTTACAAGAGTGATTCGATGGTCTACAAATTTACACGTTCATCAAACACGACATGTAATAAAGACGAGGCTGTCAACTACAAGACAGAGCTTTTGAACAACTTACAGTCAACTGGAGTACCCTTCAACATGTTGGAGTGGACGACTGTCGCACCGACTATCCTCAGGAAAATGAATCCTCCTTCCCTCTGCAACGGAACACGACTCTCAGTCTAGAAAGTGATGCCGAATAATATTTTAGTCATCATCAAGACTGGACGTACCGCAGGCGAATTAGTATTCATTCCTTGGATTAAAATCATCCCTTCGGATAATCCGTTACAGTTTAGACGTCTTCAATTCCCACTTTGTATGAGTTTCACCACGTACATCAAAAAGGGACAAAGACAATCGCTTAAAGTTGTAAGACTCCAACTTCGAAACCCGTGCTTCTCCCATTGTCAGCTCTACGTAGGTTGTTAAGAGTTGGAAAGACAAACACCATGTGATAATAAATATATTTACTTTCTATTTTTCTTTAAAATAAATCGTTTAAAAACATCTAAATTAATAAACGCTGGAGAATCCGCGGGTACATGCAAGGCCTAGTAACCTTATAATTTCGTGTTTATATCAATCTTTGATTATGTAGTGGAACAAGTCACTTTTATCCAATAGAGTTCCGTTATGTGCGTTTTATTTTATTCCATTATTCTATCTTTCACATATAATATATTTACACAGGTTGTCCAAAAACTAACTGTGCAGTAGAAATTTGACATTTGAAGTAGTATATCCAGCAGTGCGGTTTTCTCCACAGGAGATCTTGGAAATGTCCTCGTGCGGCTTGCAGACATATCTGTATACGATGCTGCATATTGTTGAACACCTTCTGGAGGGTGTAGTTTCCCTGTCTTGTTGGAACTAGCCCCTTTAAATTTTACGGTCATTGAGTTCCAGAATTCCTATGGGTTAACGTTCTGCGTCGATGGTTTCGTGGAAGAAAACTGGGCGAATAACACACTGCCAGCGTAATATCCCAATCTTCTGATCGTATAAAAGCATTTCCTTCCTCTCGCAAAGGTTCTCAGTACTCCAGACAGGAGATTTCTGACTGTTATTGTATCCCGACAGGTGAAACCACCATGTCATTCCTAAACTTTCTCTTCACTGTACTTCACAGTTATGTTTTGGACACCTTGTATAAAGCACTAATGTATATTTTTTACAAAACTCAAACTTCTGGACTGCAAGGAGTATGGATGTACGGTTTTGCACCAAAATGTTCTATGACGTCTCCATAAAACAGAAAATGTCCTTAATTTCTTAAAACGTTAGTAGAATTACTATTATTTTGGGTATAAATTGTACAACGTGCACATAAACTTTGCAGATGGTAGTCATTAAAATAAGCCACCGTACTACCAAACTAATCTCTGAGTGCAAATATTCATTCTAGGACGCCATCAACCCATCATTAGTAATCATGGGCGGTGCGTGGTATTGTTACAGGGTTGCACAATACCCAATAATTTTACACTTCTTTTATAGTCCTTTCTTCCACTGTTTTAGTTTAATATACCTAACGTGTATTCGAAAACATGTTAAAATCAACCATCTTTGGTTGTTCGCTGTACTAATGCTTCGTAACGAACCAATAAACACTGCTGGCTTCGGATCAAACTCAGGGGGTGTGCTTTTCTACGGCAACTCCCTAGCGGACAGCGTGGCGCAATGTACCTCAGCACGAACGAGCCTAAGCCTGCATAGTATCAGGTAGCATACTCGCCGGTATCGGTCTCAGGGAGTTGCAGGAGACTAGCAAGTCCCCTATCGTGAAACAGTTCCAAATGTCCCCGTTAGATAGCGCCACTCTGCGGAGATCACTTCATTTCTACTTTCCTCTCGCAAAGATAAGTTCATTTCCATTTTATAAATTTACCATTTTTGCTTTACGTTGCACCGGCGCAGATAGGTCTTTCAGCGACGATGAGATAGATAAGGGCTAAGAGTTGGAAGGAAGCGACCGTGGATTTAATTAAGGCACAGCCAGAGCATTTTCCTGGTGTGAAAATGGGAAACCGCGGAAAATCATTTTCAGGGCTTCCGACAGTGGTGTTCGAACCTACTATCCCCCGAATGGAAGCTCATGGCCATGCGACGTTAACCCCGCGACCAACTTGCTGGATGATTTCTTTTCCAACATTATTATTGAGTGTAACTGAAGTTATAGTGTAAAATTAGCCTCTAATTTCCTGGGTTGAAATTGCCAGATATATTTCAGTTTTAGTAGGAAAGCAGTTCATTACTTAACGATAATAGAGTCTCTTGTTATTTCTGTACGCTAAAAAAAAGTGGCATTGAAAATTTTGGTGCAACACACAGCTTCAAATACCACCAGCTATCACTGTTAATAATAAGAGTAAGATACAATTTAGAGGACCTCTCTGCATTCAAAATCAAATACGGAATACTCACGAACTTGTAACGCCAACTTTTCATTAGTAAAAGGACCTTTTCCTTCCCCAGCTTGTTTAGTACTACTGCACTAGGAATTTTGTGTCGTCTGAACAGTTCAGGAAAAAGCCGTATTATCTATATAAATAAAGTTTTAGGGGGTCCGCTGTCTGTAATTTCGTTTGTTTTGCATATTTTTCAGATATTTATCCGTTTTATGCCAACTCAAGACCGATTCCGCTGTTTGAATTTTTCGTGTTTGTCTGCCTGTCTGTCTGTCTGTTCCACCATCACGGCAAAACGGCTGGATAGATTTCAACCAAACTTCATATTTAGAGTATACTCACCCCGAGGAAGGTTTTGATATGCATATCATTTTAAAAGCTTTGAATACACGGGGGGGTTATAGGAAAACCAGAACGGTTTTCCTCCATTTTCTCTTATACTATTGAGTTACTGTAAACTCCATGGACCGCATGTGAAACGTCTCTTCAGTATAAACAAGTTTCGTTATGTTCGTAATTTACCTTACCATTCAAATGACGGAGAAATTTACTATTTTCTGCGGGTATCATGGTCTGCGTGTATGACCGACAGACCGACAATGAACCTACAGGTTACCATGGCAACGTCTCTGCTTGCCAGCAGGGAAGTAACGTATTGCCATTTTCCTTATCACGCCTTTAAATTCGTGGTTGTTCCTTGGGTAGAATGTAAGAGAGGCGTCAATCGGCCATTCTGCGGGATATTGGCTGAATATCGTTGGAGTTTATAACCGTCCTCGAATAGCTTATGTAATAACACCATTAGTCATCTTCTTATCTGTTGACCTAAGAATGCCTGCGCCTAAATTTCCCCTCTGTTACCTCTGTCTAATATCCATAACTAACACCAGCATAATTTATTGAGGAGCATTTGATTTTCCAATACAATCACTTGGTATTTACATATTTGTCGTCATCCGGCTGTCCTCAGTTTTAATCCATTTTCTATTTATTTCAACATTCTTTACTGAATTATTTCCTTCCTTAATTACTCTGTATATGCGAGTGGTAATCCCGAAAGCTTGACACTCCTTCGTTTGAGGAAATATTCTAAGCTATGCAAATGTATAATTTTGGCCCCGGAAAATATCCAAATAAGGATGAAATTTTAACGACGGTGCACACCTTCGTTTCGGGATAATTGGTGGCTAATTGGTAAGTCTGATCACAAATCAGAAAGCACAAACGCTTTTCATTTTGAAGAGATCTACAACTTTGGTCCTATGACTTTTTGTCGTATTTCTATCCCTTATACGTTAACTAGAGCTGTATTTCTCGATGTCAAGTTAATTTTATACCTTCACACGTATATGTTAACATTTGGCACACTTGTAGGGAAGATAGAATCATGACATTTGGCACGCACATTGACATGACCAGTGGCCATGTGATAGAAAAATTTTATGATTCTAGCTGTCACATGAATATCACAAATATAAAGTAGTATGCGAAAACTGTACAAAATTTCACACCATTCAATGATTCTAACTCAATCTAACCCATGAATATAGGAGATACGAGGAGATATCATAGGACCAAACATGTAGAACACTGAAAGAGGCGTCTGATGGTGAAGTCCATTTGTAGATATGTCGCAGAGTTTCAAAGCAGTAACTCTCGAAATAAAGGTCTGAACTTCTAGAGTGTCTGTACATTGATTATTTTGGCGACATTTCTGTACAGTTATCCCCTTCAGGTGTAATAATGACCATCTGCATATTTTTAGCTTTGGTGTCTGTTTGTTTGTCTATAATTTGGAACTACCGATATATTTCCACCAAACTTCACATTTAGAATCCACCTGTCCTTGGTTAGGTTCTAGGGCAAATATTGTTTCTAAATCCATAAACTGACTGGGAGTTTATACGAAACCGAAACTGTGATTTTGCACACCCACAAATTATACACAACCAAACTTAATAAAAATCTTTATATTTAGCATCCACCATTCCAAAGGTAGATTTTAAAGGTCAATAACATTTCCTGTGCCCGGAATGGACTGGCGGTTTATAGGGAACCGAAATGGTGAATTTACTCTTCCACAATATATACAGTACAAGAACAACCTGACTGGAAATCGACCAAATTTGTTGGAAATCCATTTCTAAAACCTTTTTCATATGCATTTTTTCGACAGGAGGATTAATAAGGGAGATGTCATGAATGGCCGGTTTTGCAGGTTAAGTCCAGCAGACATAGACCAAAAGCTGTTGTACGTGGAGCAGATTCCTTATCTATCTATATAAATAAAATCGTAACGACTATGTGCCTGTACATTGACTATTTTGGCGAAATATTCGTACAGCTACGCGTTTAAGGGGTAATAATGACCATCTGCATATTCTTTTTGGTTTAATTTACTGAGAGTCCTAATTTTAACCCTCCTCGCCCAAAAATCCATATTACGGCATAATCTGCCAGATGAACAAGAAAAATTAAATTTGGCAAATTTATTCGTTTTAGGCTGAAACGGACAGAACATTTCTAAGATTTTTAAATTTTTCACTTTTTATCTCCGAAGAATATCGAAATATGGAGGCAATTTTTATGATGGTGCAGACTTTCGGGATGTCCTATCACATAACGGATGGCACAATCTCCGTTCAATTTGGAGTGATTTACAACCTTGGTCTTATGACTTTTTGCCGTATCTGTATCCCTTTTACGTTTGATTTTTATCTATTTCTATTTTATCTATTTCTCGATGTTAAGTAAATTTGTACTTTTCACATGCATAATTCATACTTTCAGTTACTTATAAGGAATATAGAATCATCAAACCCTACACGAAAATTGGCCCACACTGTAGCCATATGTGAGCCAAATGCTATGTATGTAGCTGTCACATATTTATCTGAAAAGTAATGCAATGTGAGATATTCTTACAAAACATTTACCCTATTCAACGTTTCTAACTCAATCTGACCCATGAATAGATAAGATATCATAGGACCAGGCATTTAGGCCGCTAAATCCGGCGTCTTATGGTACAGTCCTTTGTCGATATGACGTATGTTTAACAGCAGTTAATCTGTAAATGAAGGTCTGCAATATTCTAAGCATGCAAATACTTTCGTATGTCGATCTATATAGATATATTCACTGATGTCGTTTTGTAGCGATCGAGAAAGGGTGCGTCTGCTGTTGTAAATTGTACTCCCCACAGCGAGTTTGACTGGCAGTAGGAATGGGCCCCTTCTCCAACACCTGTGTAACTGGCATTAATAAGGAAGGCCTATCATCGTAATGAATAATTCACTTCTCGATTTGACTTGCAGAAGGCAAGGGAGCATGCAGTGTTGTTTAAAACTCCCCTACCCAATTGTGTTTGGCTCTAGGCAAGGGTACCCGCCCTTATAAACAAATGTATCCATCTAAAATGTGACCGGCATTAGGCATACTGGCCTGCTATTTTGATAGAAACTCACCAACTTGGTGTGACTGGTAGTAAGCTGGCTGGCTGTAGGAAAAGGGGCCTGTCATTATAATTATAACTGCATAACTCAATTTCGACTGGTCGTAGGGAAGTTGCCTGCCGTTTTAATGAAAACTCCCCAACTGTAATCTGTCTGGAAGTAGGAAATGGGGCCTGCCATCGTATCGAAAACTCCCCAAATCGATTGCGACCGCGCAGTAGGCGATGGGGCCTGCAATTGTAATGCAAACTTCCCAACTCGATTGTGAATGGCAGTAGGATAGTGAGCCTGCCGTTAGCATCACAAATCCGTAACAAGCACTTTACATTTTAAACACCGTATTGGGAACCTCCCCATGCTTTTTCTCGGATAACGCTCAGAGACATGTCATTTTAAAACAATCTTATTTACTGCATGTACAGTATTTACTTAGATATTCGAATACAATTGTGGAATACCGTAGCGATGCACGGGTACATTTGCTAGTAGTAATATATCGCACCCTCGTACTGTACTCAGAAGTGATATTATTGTCATTATTCCTATTATTATTATTATTATTATTATTATTATTATTATTATTATTATTATTATTATTATTATTATTATTATTAATATTATTATTATTATTATTATTATTCTTTCATTTGTATGTTTATTTAAAATATTTTATGCAGGAAAGTCTCCATACGCGATATGAGTAATTTGTTTTGTAAAAACGATAGGAAAACAGTGTTATTTTCAATTTGGTATATTTGTTTGAATCATGTGAATAGCACAGATTCTGATGAGGTGGCCTTGCTGATGTTGTAGTTGGAAAGTTCCTATGTGTTGTGCGGAAATTCCAGAGTCCGATTGGGTGGCCTTGTTGATGTTGTTATTGTCATATGATCCGGGGGCGGTTCAGGGCGTGGTCTTCACAAGAGTTTATACTCGTGATTGGCTGGTCAGGATCAATCACGACGTATCATATGAGAGAAAGGGGAAGCTGAAATCTATATGGGCATGTTATTAAATGACGAGAATCTAACTGGACTTGACTTCAAACGACAGAGGAGAGGAGATGTAACCTTTGTGGAACGTGGTCTTATTATGTTTGTGAAGTGTAGTAATAATCTACAACTGTGGAGTGCTTAAGTCGCTTGGTATTGTATCACTTGTGACAGCTTGATATTCTATGTCGGTGAGAGCTATGAGTGCCGTATTTCAGATTTCAATAATTTATGTTTGGGAACGACAAGCGTGTGTTGCTCAAGTGAATGTACCTTTAAACCAAGTTGTGAGAATACTCAAGTTGTGTTGAAGAGCAAATTTGTTACTTTCATTCATCTGTCTCTTATCCTTGGCTTTGACAATATGAAAGTGACTGAGGTATGAGCGATGCTAGTAATGCCATTCCTTCTGCAGCCAGTCCCTGCTATGAATGGTGTGAAAATTTTGGTCATAGGGTCGGTTGGTGCATGCATTTCAGTGGTCTTGGCAAACTGATATGTAATAGCAACTTCTGGCTCGGTGAGGAAAGCAACGGGAAACTACCTCACTCCTCATTTCCCTAGTGCGCCTCTTCAGTGATGCCTATGCCATCTATAGCAGCTGATGGCAGAGCTGTTGAGGATCCAACCAGCCTTAGGGCTGAAGACAGAACATACGTACAAATATATTATAAATAGCACCCAACCGTGCGGCAATGATTATGGAGAATTATTAATCTATTCGTTATTCACATATATTACCACCGAAATGCGTTAATAAGTAAGTGAATCATTTCTCAAACACTCCACATTATTCGTTCTCGGGAGTATTAATAACGTTTCACATATTTCTGGCGCCAGATAAATGGCTTATGCTATGGAACTCGTTCTATGTGTCTATGTACATTATTTACATGTAGCAAACAATAGCCTACGATGTTTCTTTATAAGATTACCTTCATAACTGGAGACGAATATCAACCACGTTATTATCTTTATAAAATACAGGTAATTGACCGGGCTGAGTGACTCAGGTTGCTGAGGCGCTGGCCTTCGGACCCCAACTTTTCATGGCTCCGTCCGGTAGCATTTGAAGGTGCTCAAATACGTCAGCCTCGTGTCGGTAGATTTACAAGTTGCTTTACGTCGCACCGACACAAATAGGTGTTATGGCGACGATGGGACATGAAAGGGCTAGGAGTGGGCACGAAGCAGCCGTGGACTTAATTAAGGTACAGCCTCAGCATTTGCCTGGTGTGAAAATGGGAAACCACGGAAAACCATCGTCAGGGCTACTGACAGTGGGGTTCGAGCACACTATATCCCGAATACTGGATAACCTTAGCGACTGCAGCTATCGAGCTCGGTACGTAGATTTACTGGCACGTTAACGAACTCCTGCGGGACTACATTCCGGCACATCGGCGTCTTCGAAAATCGTAAAAGTAGTTAGTGGGATGTAAAACAAATAACAGTATTATTATTATTATTATTATTATTATTATTATTATTATTATTATTATTATTATTATTATTATTATTATTACGGGGATACCCGTGGAACAGCAGAGGTGAAAGAAGGTGCGGGCTGGAATGGGTCTAACTATCAAGCAGAGATATTGATTAAAATTGAATTAAAGGTTATATTTTCAACAATAGCAAAACTTAACAATTTTGACAAAGAATTTGAACATTCAACGAATAACAACAAGTTAACAAATCAGGTACAAGACAAGAAAAGCCAAGATTTAGAGACACTTTAACGATCTGGGCTTCAAGCCCCACTTTTTACAATTCCTGAGCCCTCAGCTCACAACCACATATTTATCAAAGGGCAGAAAACCCCTAATAACCTGGAGTATTTGCTCCCACCTAGCACTGTCAGGCCTCCTAGAGGCACATATCCAAATACAAGAAAGAGCTGACCCGCCTTCAAGTTTTCAAGCCTATCAAAGGCCACAACGGACTTTACTGTTAACTGCCCTCAAGGCACACTTACACAGAAACAGGGGTTATCTTGTACCCAACCTAATGGGCCTTAGTAGAAAAATAATAGGTTAAGTTAATGGCCCGCAACACCAAGTAGAACGGAGGCGTGTACTTGCACTCCTACATGAAATCTTTTAAAACCTAAGAGGCACTAGGCCGATGAACCAGGGGCTATTTCCAAACTATGGAGGTGACTCGTATAAGAAAATTTAATACATTAAGTAAGAAAAAGTTACCAATACGTAGTCACCTCAAGGCAAAAATGAAGGGGAGCTCGAGAGGGTAAAGCACTCTCTATCCCCGATTTACAGTGATATATGAAGTTTTACAAAAGTGACGGCAATTTACATGTTTGAAGGTAGGTTACATAATAAAGGTTTCGGACCTTCCCCGCGGGTTAAACTGTTGAGCTAGCAAGAAGTAAAGATGGTTAAGTAGCCATTACCTTGTTGAAGAGCTGCTGCCGGATGAAAGAGGCGCTTCCTGCCTCCTGCTACACTTCCATACACTAGGCTAGATGTTGTTCGAGTGGCGGAGAGACAGGAAAATCAGCAGTTTTTATACTCTCGAGCAAGATTCGCGACCTTTCAAGAATAATTAAGACACGCCCACAGTCGTTTATTGGGTAGCTTAGAGTTACACGTCAAAATCGAAGAAGAAGGACACGACTGGTCAAAAATTAATTACAGAAATTCTGGATTGGCTCAATTCAAAACTGGAGGAAAGAAAAGATTAATATTGCCAACCCACAAATGATAAAACGAAATTTAGTAAAGATACAAATTATGAATACAAAATTTCTTCAAATAAAGTTCTTCCACTTTGCACCAGGGTGCATGGTCATGGCTTTTTGTAGAGACATCTATCAGAGACTGTCCACACTTCTTGATCAATAGAAAACAAAACAAGTTGAACTCCACACAGTACTGACAACTTCGTAATTACAAAATTTACGGTAGTGACATCTTCTGAGAAAACTTATGAGTAGATACAGTTGTTAAAGTTCAGAGTTTCTCCTGTAGAGGAGTACTTTAAGGCGGAAAATTTAAATGTGCGGCGTAGAGGTGTTCCGGCCGGTACAATTATTATTATTATTATTATTATTATTATTATTATTATTATTATTATTATTATTATTATTATTATTATTATCATTACCACTAATTGGAAGAAATTGCAAACTGTTCATTCCTTGAAATTTTCGATAATGACTGCCATGAAATAATTTAACCTAAGATTTCTGGGATAGCATATAAATGTAAGTTAAACTTCGGACCTGTTTCGCGTCTTCAAATTAATAAAATGACAAATGTTATGTAATGTCTGTAATAGAAAGATGTACTACCAACATGTGAAAACTTACGTACTTGTATTACAATATGCTTAGTATTGTCCAGCACCTAGCGCGTAGATACTTTGCGCGGAATGTGCTGCTTCATGTTTACTTGTATAATGAAATGGGTCCCTATTTGTATTTTAACCTAAAATACCTGATTTCCTTCAAAATGCTACAAAATGTCCTGTATATGAATGATACAAAAGCTTGCATTTAAATGTCAGTCGACTTTGCCGTGTTCGTTCCCCCAACCTCGAGAACCAATTGGGTTAATGGGCTTATTCTACACGGTGAAGAATGTATGCTTTTTATAACTTGGTTGCTGTAAATGTGTATTTACATCATAGTTTCCTTCCTGAGACAGCTTATGCTTATTCCAGGTACTGCCAACTTGTAAGGAGTTGTTCAAAAAGTGCTATTATCAGGGGAAAGCAATGGACTGCTGCAAAGCATTCAGCATACAGAGGTATGAGGGAGGATTCTGCTACTCCTTCAACTCATTGACCTCGGAGAACCGGTGGAACTGGTGAGTCTTCAATAAATTTACTCATTAGTTATCTTCAGTTGTTAGTTATTAGCGATTTTTTTTTTGCTATGGGCTTTACGTCGCACCGACACAGATAGGTCTTATGGCGACGATAGGATAGGAAAGGCCTAGGAGTTGGAAGGAAGCGGCCGTGGCCTTAATTAAGGTACAGCCCCAGCATTTGCCTGGTGTGAAAATGGGAAACCACGGAAAACCATTTTCAGGGCTGCCGATAGTGGGATTCGAACCTAATATCTCCCGGATGCAAGCTCACAGCCGAGCGACTCTACGCGCACGGCTAACTCGCCCGGTTTATTAGCGATTACTAGACCCGGTGCTGTGTTTCACTTCCGGTCATACTAATGCCTGAGGAGCAGCTGATGACCACGGTTTTCACACTAGAAAGAGTGGGTATTATGGGGTCTTCCTCTGGCTCCGATATTGTTGACACAGTGCAACAAGCTATTTGGAGCCTTTTGTGAAATTAATAATAAGGTCGAAAAGTATTTGATTCCACCTGAGTTGATTTCATTTCATTTCATTTCATTTAATGTAATGTAGAACGTCACACTTATAACTTGCTTGTGTGGGTAGCTTGCTTTCGTACACTCTCACAATACCCGTGAATTTATTGTGGGTCCCACTGCATTTGAACTTCAGTTCGCTCACAACTCTCCTAATGTAGGTAGCCACCAATCCAGAGATTACCACGGCGAACGTTGCTCAGTTGTTGTTATAAGTTTGAACTCGTCGCATTTATCTGAATGATCTAGAATGTTGAACATGTTGCACACTCGCCTCGGCTACTAGTTTATTCCAGTGATTCCCTATGAGACTGGTTCGCAGTATGGTCTTAGTATTTTTAGTTCCATTAAACTGGCTATGTGACTTTTTATTTTGTTAATTTAATCTTATTCTTCCTGATTTCCACCTTATTGTAGCCACAACCACGAGCCAACGGTTTAAATCATCGATCCACTTTCAGTTCTCACAAGCGACGGGTGCCTTACTGATTGTGCCAAATAACACATAATCATAACTGCACGAAGTAAACTACTAACGCATGCCGCTTCCATTTTTAACTTTTAATTTTCATGTCGTATCCCAGATTCATGCCTTGAATCGTTCATTTTCGACTCTACCTCAACAAATCACTTAACAAAAAATTTAACTTGAACGCATTACCGATAGCACTAAGCAGTAAACAAAATATTTATGGATTGGTTCATTCGCATTGCCATGAGGAATGCATATAGCTATATTCCCTGTGCAGGAAAGGCTCGTTTTTGGATGCTGACATACAGTATATGTATCAAGCAGAGATTATGGACCATAAGAACTAAAATTACTGGATAGGTTGTGTATCTCCCAAACTATTACTCTGTATGACACGTACTGTCACAACTCTCAGCACTTTCTGTCTTCAATTTAACAATATATTGTTCCTTTCCAGTTCCATGGGAACGGGTGTTCTGCAGAATGGAATGGCAGGTCCAGCCAAGGCAGAAGACACGTGTTCCATACGTCGCAACACAGCTGCAGGAACTACTACAGGTTTAGAACTCATGTTCGAGCATCACAACACAACAAACCAACTCCTGTTCGGTCAGCGCGATCGTGCAGGTATCAGAGTGAGTAGACGAAAGACTCGAGGAAAGTTACATAGCTTTAACAGCCTGTTCTACTCAGTAAACATTATCCACTCGGGTCTTTTCGTGTGATATTTTTATGTACACCGTGCGCAGGCTGGCGGCCTTTCAAATATATTTCAGTATTCACTATCGAGTTCGTTATCATAGCGCATTCCCCTCGTAAAGGATGCGTATCTTTGTGTTGAAGCTCACAGAGTTCATTTAACTTAATATATGTTCTTATGTTCTTCGTAATGTAACTCATAATTTTTCAGTCTATAGAAATACGAAACATAACACTTAGAACACTATAACATATCAGTAAAAATGAAAAATTATAAGCAGGTTAACATGTTTCTTTCTACAAGAACATCATGAGATTCTATGAAATCACCTTAAACCTTGCGTATATATGTACAACTAGAAAGATACCCGTGCTTTGCTACGGTATTATAAAGAAATATATAATTGAATGCTTAACGTTTTATATATAATCCGCCAAAATTCGCGATCTAACTCGTTTTCTGACAGATTACGGCAAAATTTCCTCCCATTTTTCAACCTTTCTTTCCAGCAATCGATTTCGTACTTCCCGGGCTAGGTCCAGGTATTCCACCCAGTCAGTTGGGTCCCTAAATCTTTGCCATATTTTCCTATAAGCATTTTTAATATGGATCAAATCCTAGAGGAGATCCGGCGTGATGTCGTCTTGGGTACCTTGGCGGTACTGAACCCGCGGCCGGACTGCAATCGTAGTCATTACCCGGCCAGGACTCGTTTCCAGCGCGGTCCGCACATTGTGACGACGGTCTAGAACATAATAATAATAATAATAATAATAATAATAATAATAATATATTATTAAAATTAATAATATTATGATATATTATATATAATTCGCTGGGTTCATCAAGGACCACGTTAAGTCTTCTTGCATTTGACACTGAACTTGGCCTTCTTTAGAGCCCAAATTTCCCTCATTCTTTGTGAGTGGGCCTGCTTACGCTCCACTGTCCAAGGGGCACTTTGTCTTCTCTTCGGTTGCTCGTCTCGGTTTAACCCGTTCGTCAATATTTTCTTGCGGAAGCGATCTCTGTTGAGGGCATCTTCTGCTGAGATATGTAGCATTTGCAGGTCTTCTTTGGTATTTCTAAACCAGGGAACTGTGGTTTCAGGATTTGAATATAAAAAGTGAAAGATCTCTTTAGTTAACATTCTTCCGTCCATTCTTTTCAGATGACCGTAAAATCGTGCCCGCCTTTTTTTTTTTTGGATTGTGTCAGTAATTTTCTATATTTTGCTGTAGACTTCTTCATTGGATCTCTTTGGATGGATCCCATTTCTGTACTTTGATCCCAAGATTCCTCTCACAATTTTGCACCCTTCTTTCTCCAGTTCTTCAAGGAGTCCTTTGTTGGCATTTAGAGACAGGGTTTCGGCTGCATATAGAACTGGCTTCAGAACTGTTTCACAGTGAAGTATCTTGGTGTTTTGGGTAAGGCAATTTTTGTTATAGATTGCGCGGGATGTTTGGTAGGCTATTTCCAGTTTACGTACTCGCTCCTGAAGTGCTTCTTTGTCCCGTCCATTTTTCATGATGATCTCACCCAGGTATTTGAATTTGTCTACTCGGGTGATGTCCCCGTATTTTGTATGGAGTTTTGGTGGGGCCTCTTTGATGTTAGTCATTACTTCTGTTTTTTCAAACGATATTTGCAGACCAGTTTGTTCGGCAATTTCCTTTAACATTTCAACTTGAGCTCTAGCGGTTACTACGTCGTTTGAGAGAACGGCAATATCATCGGCAAATGCTAAGCAGTCTGTTGTGATCCGCTTGGATTTGGTTCCTATTCTTAGTGGACTGTAGTTGGTTTCCTGTAATCTCACCGCCAGGTTCTGATGATCTTTTCAAGAACACAGTTGAAGAATATCGAGGAATGCCCGTCACTTTGTCAGACTCCTGTTTTGATGTCAAAGGAATGCGAGAGATATCCGTGGAACTTCACCTTGGATTTTGTATTCGTCAAGGTGGCTCTAATTAATACCAACAGTTTAAAATCAACTCTAAATTCATTTAAGATGTTTAGCAGGACTTCCCGGTCAATGGAATCGTACGCTTTCTTGAAGTCCACAAAGACGGACACATACTGCTTGGACCTTAGTGTACAATATCCGACGATCGTTTTGAGATTTTGGATCTGTTCGGCTGTTGAGCGACTTTTTCTTAACCCTCCTTGGTATTCACCTATTTGATGTTCGACTTGTGCTTCCAAATGCTCCAGGATGGCAAGTGATAGAATTTCGTAGGTCACGAGTAGCAATTATAATTGTTGATGTTCTTCATGCTGCCTTTCTTGTGTAATACATGAATCAAAGCTATTTTTCAATCTCCGGGTAGGGTCTCCTTGTTCCAAATGTCTTTTATTTGCTTTTGCAAGATATCAAGTGATTCCTCTGGGGCATATTTCCATAGTTCTGCTACTACTGAGTCTTCCTCCGGCGCTTTGTTATTTTTGAGACGGGCAATGTGGCGCTTGATTTCATCTTTGTCGGGTGGTCCGGAAGCTGGGTACCCGAGTAAGGGTTCCATGGTCTCAATGGGGCTTTGCGGTTTAGAACAATTGAATAAGTTCTTGAAGTAGTCTGCCAGAATGCTACAATTTTCTTCATCTGACGTCACCAGTGTGCCGTCCTTTAGCTCAAACCATAGATATGGTGGTTTATAGCCAGTGAGCTTGCGTTTAAATTCTCTGTAATACTCTCTGCTTTCATTCTTCCCAAAGTTTTGTTCTATCTTATCAATGAGAGATTTTTCGTATTTACGTTTCTCAGTTCTGAACACCCTAACTGCTTGGGCACGTTGGGTTTTGTAGGATTCCCAATCAGTTTCTAATTTCGTAGAATAGTACTGTTTCCACGTACTGAATCTTTCTTTGAGGACTGATTCGCAGGTATCATTCCACCAGGCATGCTTTTTGCTTCTCTTGATTTCTGCAACGTCTTTGGCGGCCTCAATAACGAGACTTTTGGTGTTGTTAAAGTCACAGTCATTTGGTCTAGCCTTCTCCTGGAACTCCTCGACCCTTTGCCGAAATGTATCGTTGTCGAAGCGTGTGATCTGTTTGGTTGTCTTCCTTGTGTTTGCAGGAATTGGTTTGAATTTGATCAGAGACATATAGTGATCTGAGGACACATTGATGCCTTTCTTCACTTTGACATTCATAATCTCAGGGCTGTTTCTCTCCTGGAGATTGCCACATGATCTATTTGGAACTCTCCGAGAGTTGAACGAGAGAAGGCCAAATAATTTGCTTTCTGGGTAGATGGCGAAAGTGGGTTGACATGACCTGCAGGTTGTGATTTTCGGAAATGGACACCAGTCTTTTGCCATTGGGATTGGTTCTTTTGTGAGCAGGGTAATTTCCTATAACTTCCTTGTACTTCTGTTCACGACCTAGTTGGGAATTGAAGTCACCCAAAAGAAGCTTGACATGGTGTTTGGGAATTTTGTTTAATTTTTCATCCAGTAGGTCCCAGAAATTATCAACTTCGTCCGGATCAGACTTTTTCTTATCGTTTGTCGGAGCATGTGTGTTAACTAGGGCTTAGGTTTTGTTCGCGCATTTAATTGTTAGTATAGACAATCTATCATTCACTGGTTCGAAATTTGCAACCGATTTAAGGATCTTGCTTCTAACAGCAAACGCGGTTCTAAGCATCACAGCTCCATTGAAGATTACTTTTTGCGCTTTGCTATTAAAAATCGGTAGCCTTCAGATTCAAAAATCTCTTCATCCGGGTACCTTGCATCTTGTAGGGCCATTATGGAGATCTGATTTTCGTGAAGATCTTTGGTGAGGGTTTTCAGCTTGCCAGTTTGTGTAACTGAATTTATATTGAAAGTTGCTAGAAAGTTTATGGATTTTGGCCTGAGGTTTTGACTCTTCGGGGTACATCGAGACGCTCCGAGTCTTCTCTTGCATGATTTCGAGTCTCCCCCAGAATCCGAACGAGACTCGAGTGCCGTGGCGTTCACGACGAGGGATTTATCCGAAGACTTACCCCCTGGGGTATGTTTCTTGAAATGTTGTGCCATCATGCTTCTTGACTTGACTTTGTTTTGGACGGGTACCCATCCTTTTACAACTAGGGTTGTTAGCCCTCGAGGATGCCTCAAGATGTTTTCTGGCTTTTGGTCATTTACCAGTCTTCGCCGTAACCCTGGCAAGGGACCAGTTTTTCTCACGGTGGTATTTTATTTCCCTACTACGCTCCGACTCTGCTGGCGGCAGAGCCAGCGAGCTTCCCCAAATCCAATGGGACGCGCCCGATGGAGGTAACTGGTAAATCCCCACACGGGTAATATTACTATTATTATTATTATTATTATTATTATTATTATTATTATTATTATTATTATTATTATTATTGTTGTTGTTGTTGTTGTTCCGGGGTTATCTGTGGAACGCAGAGGTGAAAGAAGGTGCCGGTGTGACTGGGTCTAACTACCAAATCAAAGTTAATATAAAACTTTAACAAGGTTATATTTTTCTGAATTTTAACCAGCAAGAATAAAAAAACTTTAACAACATATCACTAGGTGATACAACAACGGTATGGCAATTTAGAACCAATACTTATAAGGATCCAAGATTACAACCTTTAAACACTCTTGGGGCTGCGAGCCCTAATTTTACTATTCAGAGCTCCTAGTTCGATTTTAACCAAGCAAAATTTGTTCCAAAGGGCAGAAAACCCCTAATACATGGAGCACTTACTCCCGATTACCATATCAGGCCTCCCAGAGGCACTTTTACCTCACAAGAAAAGAGCTGACACTCTCTCAGTTTTTCAAGCCTCTTCAAGGCAATAGCAGACTTTACAATTGCTTGCCACCAAGGCACAACTTACAAAAATGAAACACGGGTACCTCGTACCCAACCTACTGGGCCTTAGTAGAAAAAGAACAGATTAAGTAAATGGCCCGAAAAACCAAAAGGAATGGAGACGAGTATTTGCAATCCTACACCTGCATTCTTAAAACCTAAAAGGCACTAGGCCGATGACACAGGGGCTATTCCCAACCTATGTAGGTGACCCGTATAAGAAGGAAATTCAAACATTACGGAAGGGAAAAATTCAGTTACCAAAACGTCACCTGAAACCAAAATGACGAGGAGCTCGAGAGGGTAAAACACTCTCTATCCCCGAATTACAGTCATAAATTTAATTAAGTTTTTATATAAGCCGGTAGAAAATTACATATTTAGGAAATTAGGTTACATTGTAAAGGTTTCGGACCTTTCCCGCGGGTTAAACTGCTGAGCTAGCAAGAAATAAAGATGTTAAAAGGCCATTACCTTACAGAAGACCTGCTGCCTGAAAAAAGAGGCGCTTCCCGCCTGCTGCTTTACGTCCACACGCTTAGTTATATGTTAATCGAGTGGCCAAGAGATGTGAAAATCAGCAGTTTATAAACCCTCGGGGAAGGTTCGAGACCTTTCATGAATAATTAAGCCAAATCCTCTCAATTTTATTGGATACCTTACAGTTACACAACATATCGAAGAAGAAGCCGGTGATTGGCTGAAAATTGATTACAGAAATTCTGGGTTGGCTAAATTCGAAACTGGTGGAAAAAAATTAAATATTGCCAACCCACAAATGAATGAACGAAATTTAGTAAAGAACAAACTTATGAATACGAAATTTCTTCAAATAAGGTTCCTTCACTTCGCGCCAGGGTGCATGATCATAGTTTTTTGGCAGTGATATCTATGAGAGAATGTCCAAACTTCTTGATAAAAAGTAAATAAAACAAGTCGAAATTCACACAGTGACATCTTCAGAGAAAGGGTTAAAGTTCAGTTTTTCTCATGTAGAGGAGTTCCAATTGGCGCAAGATTTTAACGTGCGGCGTAGAGGTGTACCTCCTGGTACAGGCCTCCCCCCCCCCCCAAATGTCCTTCCAACGGGTGACACAGAAGAATTATCATTAGTTGAAGAAAATTTATAATTCCTTGCAAGTAGATTAGCGGAAGAATATGGAAGAGACATTAATAGTTGAAGAAGAATTTCCAGTCTTTTAACGTTGATTTGTAGAAGAATTTTGAAGACCGTTAATTTAAAAAATCAGTCTTTTTTCGAAGTAGATAGGTAGAAATTAGTCAGACTCCAGCTTTAGAGTGTCTTTGTTGCCATAGAATGCAAAATACATGTTGATACTTTTGACGGCAAGACCAGCCGCCGCTGCCGATGTCCAGTCAAGGTCGCCCAGGCCCCTCAAGTACCCTCAGATACACCTCTCCCGCTATTATGAGAGGAGTAGTCATGGTGAAGGACGCCGCAGATCAAAAGTATATGTACAGTCCCCACTTCAGCCTTTGCCGGGAGATGGACTCCGGCACGCCGTACACAGGTAGACATCACGGGAGTGGAGTGGGCCCGTACCCCACCTCAGTGGAAGTACGGCGACGAGCGGCTGCGGGGGCACTGAAACAGTAAGATCTTCTCGACAGAAAAGAGTGTTGTTGGTGACTAGTGATTTAGGGTACGGTCTTTATTGGTGATGCTGAAGACTGGGCGACGTCGGAGGCTTTACATGCCACGGTATGGATCTGCAGGAGGCGGGGGCTTAGTAATGGCCACACAGGAACTGACAGCAGGAAAACCAGAGGGAAAGATCGTACATCAAATACATATTTCTATAACAATTAAAATAAATTGGGGTAGAAGGCCTCTTAAATAAATATAACTTTCACACTGTTGCAAAACGTAGATGGCTAAGTTAACAATGCCATTACACCTGTTTCACCTGAGACAGGTGAACCCCAAAGATCCTCTCGGTGGCTGGATTGCTCACTAATAATATAACAAGAGTCAGGAAATCTAAAATTATGCATGGCCCATGAAATCTGGGGGCAAGCTTGCCCGCGGGAACAGAGTTTTTAACCATGACATGATCTACTTTGAGATTGGTGGGCCTCCGTCCATGATTATATCTTTCCCTAACCTTTTCATGAGAAACTTTAAGATTGGCCTTAGCCTTCTTCCATAGATCTCTGATATTATCGGGATCTATTGTCTCAGGTAGAATATCACTAAGAAACGAAAGGTTAGAGAGCGGCGTGTTAGGCACAAACTTAAACATTAAAGGAGCTGGAATGAACTTACGGGATTCATGGACCGCCGAATGCAAAGCGAAGGTCAACTAATGCAGGGATGTGTCCCACCTGGAGTGATCATCATGATGATAGGCAATGAGCGCCGATCTCAGATTACGATTGACCCGCTCAGCCAGCGATGGTTGAGGATAATACGCTGATGTTGTCACATGTGAGATGGATGGATTCAAAACAGAATTTAAGGATGAGATTGGAGGTAAAGGCTTTAGCATTATCAGAAACTACATATTGACACGGACCAAAAGAGGCAAAGATGGTATTTAAACAAGCAATGGTGGACTGAGCGGTGGCCAGCTTAGTCGGAAATAACCAGGAAAATCTGGTGAAACCATCCACACACACACACACAAGAATGAATTTGTTGGCATTCCCCTTTGATTGGGGGAAGGGTCCTACGTAGTCGATGTAGAGGCGTTCCATGGGGCGCGACGCTTGATGAGAAGATAGAAGAACTAACTTAGTGGACAATGTGGGTTTAATGATCAAACATGATTTACAAGCAATTACTAATTCACGAATTTCGCCGTCCATCCCTTTCCAAATGAACATCTCACGGATCTTTTCTCTGGTTTTAAAGATGCCTAAATGCCCCCCAAATGGGGTCTCATGGTAGTACTTGAAGATCATGGGTACAAGAACGGCAGGAACCACAACTTTCATCTTCTGATCATGCCTCGACGGGCAACATAAAACCCCATTTCTCAATACATAAGGGACGACATGTTCCCCAGAAGAAAGGGTTTCCATAATAGGAGCCAACACTGGATCTTCACGTTGATACTTTTCAATATCCCTAAACAACATGGGGGCATCAGTTAGAATGGCACTTACCCCCGGGGGAATGGCCTCGGGAAGAGAAGAAAAATCTTCCAATTCAGAGGTCTCCACATCATTAGAAAACATACGGCTTAGTCCGTCCGCCACAACATTCTCAGATCCTCTTATATGTCTAACGACAAACTGGAAGGCTGAAATCCTGATGGCCCAGAGGGCTATGCGCCCCGTACGACGCGGCCTAGCTAAGACCCAGCTTAAGGCTTGGTTATCAGTTTCCAAGTCGAATTTGACTTGCTCCAGATAGAGGCAGAACTTGTTTAGTGCAAATAAGACTGTCAAACCCTTAAGTTCATAGATGGAATATATGGTTTCTTGAGCCGATAGTGTCCTAGATGCATAGGTGATGGGTCGCCTTCCGAGTTCAGTCTCTTGAAGAAGGACTGCAGCCACCGCCGACGACGACGCGTCGGTTTGGACGATGAATTTCTTCGAGAAATCAGGCATAGCAAGGACAGGGGCATTACATTTCCTGAAGAAATTCTTCATGCCGATGAATCTGGCAATACATTTGATGTCCTTAGGAGGTTTGAAATCACGGATGGCCTGTGTTCTAGATTGGTCAACAGTAACACCATCGGGCGACACAATATGCCCTAGGAATGACATGGAAGGCTTAGCAAAAGCAACCTTAGACAACTTCAGTGTTAACCCTGCCTTACGAAGGCGATTAAGGACCTCTTTCAGATGATCCAGATGTTCTTCAAAGGTCTCAGAAAATACAACGACATCATCAAGATAATGGTATAAGTACTCGAATTTGATGTCGGAGAAGACCCTATCTAGCAGTCTCGTAAGCACAGTTGCTCCCATGGCGAGCACGAAAGGCACGCGGTTGCACTCATACAAGTTCCAATCCGTGGCAAAAGCTGTGAGATGTTTGGATTCTTCGGCTAGAGGGATCTGGTTATACGCCTGATTAAGGTCTAAGATAGTAAAGAACTTAGCTTTTCGAAACATGAAAAACAAGAGTTAAGTTCGGGAAGGGGCACAGATTGTAAAACCACCTTCCGATTTAAAGCCCTATAGTCAATCACAGTCCTAAAGCCACCTTGGGGTTTCGGAACCGAGAAAATGGGCGAAGAATATGCCGACTTAGAGAGCCGAATTATACCATCTTTCAGCATTTGATTGATGATTTCCTTGAGAGCCTTCATTTTAGGAGGAGATAGCCTATAAGGTAGACACCTAACGGGGATCGAACCCGTAACCTCAATCTTGTATTCGATAAGGTCAGTAACACCAAGAGTATCAGAAAAAAATCTGGAAACGACTGACACAACTTACGAATACTCTCAGCCTGCTCCTCAGGTAGTTGCCTAATGTCTAACAACATCTCCTCCTGGGTAGGCGAAACAGATGAACATGACACAGAATTACATTTTAGTAAGGGGATTTTGAAATTACTAGCAAATTTGAAAGTGCACGACTTGCTCTGAATGTCGAGCACTAGACCAGTATGAGACATGAAATCCACTCCCAATATAATGGTGCAAGACAAGTGCTTAGCCACAAACTGTTTAACTTTCCAATGAATTTAACAATCCTACTTTTGGCAAAGATGAAGCCTAAAATTTCTAATGGAGAAGAGTTATCCGAAACGCATTGAACCGAAGACGAGCAATAATCAGAAAATTTGCAGACAGACATTAATTTAGAGTACCATTCAGCCGAAGTAATAGGACACACACTCCCAGAGTCTAATAGAGCGGTAACGGGTTCATTATTCAACTCAATTTTGAGAAAAGGAACCAGTGCGGGGTTCTCCGCCGCAATACTTAGAATGATAAATTAGAAAAGCCCTGACTTTTTCCTGAGCTTTCGTCGGGATTAACAGGGGCTGAGCCTGAAGAAGGTGAGCACACGGACTCAGCCGATGCCACTAGTCACTTTTGATTATTTACGTTGGAGGAGTTTGCACCAGAAGTCGAACAGGAGGGGGTGCTATTAGCGTTCGGGCAGTACTTGGCAATATGAGAAAACGAGCAGCACTTAAAACAGCCTTGGGATGACCCTCCTCCGCTCTTTGTCCCATTGGATTTGATCAAATGGCACTTGTTCCGGAGATGATCTGCCGACCCACAAGCATAACATTTGCGGGTTGTGGAAGTTCGGTGAGGTGGAGGCCGAAAATTACCCGAAGACGGAGGGGGCTCCTTCGCGACGTGTAATGTGTCAGCATACCTAACTCCTTCGGCTGAGACGGCCATAGCCTCTAACTCAGCAAATGTTTGCGGGCGCGACGCAAAACACAAGTATGACCTATAGGGTGGGGAAATGCCTTCAACAATGGCCTGCACAATTTGATCATCAGGGAAATGAGGAGCAAATACCCTATTGTAGAACTTAATATCTTGGATGAAGTCGGCAAGATTTTCATCCAGTCGCTGTACTCGGTAATAATACCTTTGAATTAGAGATGACCTAGATCGAGCGCGAATGAAGTTTGCCAGAAGGTGTGCATGGACGTCTTCAATGGAAGATTGTTCAGCGATGGCTCTAACGATTTAGTCCGAGAGGACACCCATGGAGTAAGGGCAAATATTCTGAAGAATTTGAGAGGGAGAAAGAGAAAACACGAGAGCGTAATCCTGAAACTCAACTAAAGATCGTAAAAATGAAATGACATCGCTAGTAGAATTGACCGAAAATTTAGAAATTCCCCTAAGTATCATAGCCAAAGGATGAGGCAAACTACTAAAGCCAGGCTACATAACATGTAACGGGCTAGGGGGTGAAGAGGTTTCAGAGACAGCGTTATTCAAAAAGAATGGTGGGATTGAGGTACGGCGATCAGACTCATTTCCTAGTGGGGCAGACGTCTGTTGAGTAGCCACACTTTTTCTACTTTCTTCCCCTTTGGCAGAATCCTCAGCATTAGCTATGCTTACAACTGTGGCTTGATCGGTTTTGGGAGGAACTGTCCCAGATAATAACTGACTAAGCTTACTGGACATTTTAGAAAGGTGTTCAACAAGAGTACTAGCCTCCTTACCCTGAAGTTCATTTAAATTTAGAGACAATAGATCGCTAACTCTATTGTAAAAATGGAACAACCTAGCCTGTATTCGCTTAAGTTGATTGGGCGATGGATAACTTACTTCAAAAAACTGACTACAGATGCTAGCTCAGTAGTGTTGTTTGTGATCGTGGAGAGAGCCTCATCAATATCTTTCTCTCCCAAGGTTGGAATACTAATCGGCAAATCCAGGGAAATTTAAGCTTGGTGTTATCGGCCGCAACCGTGCCTCCATATTGAACATTTCTAATAGTTAATTCATAAATCAATTCCTCCTTGCGCATGTAGCCGGGATGGAGGACTTCGCGAGGGCCGGACATGATGACAGAAACTTTACGAATTTAGAAAGGAACAGAAAATTCCAGCGACTGAGAAAATTGTTAGAGTCTGATCCGAATGCTATGTTTAGCCATCAAAAGGGGCTTAATTGAGACCCATTCAACCACGCTCTGCTACCGCTTGTTCCAGGGTTATCGGTGGAACACGGAGGTGAAAGAAGGTGCCGGAGTGACTGGGTCTAACTACCAAATCAAAGTTAATATAAAACTTTAACAATGTTATATTTTTTGAATTTTAACCAGCAAGAATAACAAAACTTTAACAAAATATCACTAGGTGATACAACAACGGTATGGCAATTTAGAACCAATACTTATTAGGATCCAAGATTACAACCTTTAAACAGCCTTGGGGCTGCGAGCCCTAATTTTACTATTCAGAGCTCCTAGTTCGATTTTAACCAAGCAACAATTTGATCAAAAGGGCAGAAAACCCCTAATACATAGAGCACTTGCTCCCGATTACCAATCAGGCCTCACAGAGGCACTTTTACCTCACAAGAAAAGAGCACCAGGGTGCATGATCACAGAGAATGTCCAAACTTCTTGATAAATAGTAAACAAAACAAGTCGAAATTCACAAGGTGACATATTCAGAGGAAGGGTTTAAGTAGGTCCAGTTTAAGTTCAGTGTTTCTCCAGTAGAGGAGTTCCAATTGGCGCAAGATTTTAACGTGCGGCGTAGAGGTGTACCTCCAGGTACTATTATTATTATTATTATTATTATTATTATTATTATTATTATTATTATTATTATTATTATTATTATTATTATTATTATTGATGGTCTGGAACCCACAGCAAGATGCAATACCGCTACTTGGCGGTAAATTACATCTTCAGCCAATGTGATTGCTGACAATGTGACCAGCACCATCGTCACGCGTAGGCAATTGCGCGAGATTTCTGGCGACACGAAAGATGTACTTCCGTGCATTATTGACCTTATTATAGAGGACAACAATTGCACGCTCAATATAATTCCTATCGTTTATTTCAAATGTGTTTAAATTTTTATTTATATGCCAGGAGAATCTACTGTAATCTAACTTTATGTTCCCCAAAGGAAAAGATGGTTCTTGAAAACGAACCCAGGAAAGATTAAAAATGATCAGTTTATAATCAGAATAAGTACATTATGAGCAGTAAAATCAATTGCTCTCAACTACTTTTCACCCTACCGCCGTTAAGTTGATTTACCCCATCCCCACCCCCAAAAACAAGGCGTGTTTCCTTATGTTTAAAGGAGATTCCAAATACCAATGTTCAGGTCTATTACCTTCAGTTCTGGGATATAAGTATCCCCATAAAAAGAATTCACTTTTTCACTTCCTTTCACACTCCCGCCCTTAAGTGAATTTCCCGTTAAAAAGTGCTTGTACCTTTAATAGTAAAGGATCTTCTATATACCAATTATCACGACTGTAACATCGTCAGTTTTTGAGATGTGTCCTCATAAAGTAAATTCAACTCCTTTTCTTCCTTGCCTCCCCCCCCCCCCCAAGATGATTTCCTCCAAGAACGCTTTTTTCTTTGTTTTTAAAGGAGATCAAAATACCATTTTTCACGTCTGTAACAACTTTAGTTGTTTATTAGATGTAAGTATCCTCATACAATTAATTCAATTAATATTTCAATTCTTTCACCCCCCCCCCTTCATTGGATTTTCCGAGAATACGTGTTTCTTTAATTTAAAGCTGATCCCAATAATACCAGTTTTCAGGTCTGTAATACCTTCAGTTTCTGAGATATAAGTACCTTCATTAAAGGCATTCAACCCGTTTTCATCCTTTTTCACTCTAATATTACGATTTTCCGAAAATGAAAAATACGTGTTTCCTTATTTTAAAATAAGATTCTAAATAAAAAAATTACATCTGTAAACTTTTAAAGTTTGGAGATATAGATACACTCATTTTAAAATTTCACCCCCCTTTCTAACCCCTTAGCGACAGAATATCCAAAAATCCTCTCTTAGCGAGCACCTACATGTTAATATGAATGTATACCCAAAATTTCATTTCTTTGTGTCCAGTAGTTTTGGCTCGGCGATGATAAATCAGTCAGTCAGGACAAGTTATCTATATATATATATAAAATAACTTGTCCTGACTGACTGACTGACTGACTGACTGACTGACTGATTCATCATCGCCGAGCAGAAACTACTGGACATAAAACAATGAAATTTTGGGGATATTTTCATATTAGGACGTAGGTGCTCTCTAAGAGAGGATTTTAGGATATTCCGTCGCTAACGGGGTGAAAACGGGGGTGAAATTTTAAAATGAGTGTATCTATATCTCAAAACTTTTAAAGTTTACAGATGTAAAAATTGGTATTTAGACTCTTCCTTAAAAAAGGAAAGACGTATTTTTTGTTTTCAGAAAATCCCAATAAGAGGGGTGAAAAAGGGTGGAAAAGGGATTGAATGCCTTTAATCAGGATACCGTTACTTATATCTCAGAAACTGAAGATATTACAGATCTGAAGAATGGTACTTTTGATCTCTTTTAAAAATAAAGAAACACGTATTTTTGTTTTTGGAAAATCCAATTAATGGGAGGGTGAAAAGGGGGTGAATTTTTAAAAATAGTTCATCTATATCTCAAAACTTTTAAAGTTTATAGATGTAAAAAATTGGAATTTAGAATCTCCTTTAAAAATAAAGAAAAGCGTTTTTTGTTTTCGGAAAACCCCAATAGGAAGTGTGGAAAGGTGAAAAAGGGGTTGAATGCCTTTAATGAGGCTACTTATATTTCAGAACCTGAAGATATTACAGACCTGAAAATTGGTATTTGTAATCTACTTTAAAAATAAAGAAACACGTATTTTTTGTTTTTGGAAAATCCTAATTATGGGGGGGGTAAAAAGGGGGATGAATTATTAAAATGAGTGTGTCTACATCTTAAAACTTTAAAAGTTTACAGATGTAAAAATTGGTATTTAGAATCTCCTTTAAAAATAAAGGAACACGTATTTTTATTTCCTGTAAATCCCAATAGGAGGGGTGTAAAAGGGTGAATAATGGGTTGAATGCCTTTAATGATGATACATATATCTCAGCAACTGAAGAAATTGCAGAACTGAAAATTGGTATTTGTAATCTACTTTAAAAATAAAGAAACAGATATTTCTTCGTTTTTGGAAAATCCAATAATGGCGGTTAAGCAGGAGTGATAAATTGGGGTGAATTTTTTGAAAGACTATATCTACAGAATATCTGAGAAACGTAAAATATTACAGACGTAAAGAGTGGGTATTTTTAATCTCCTGTAAATGTAAAGAAAGATAGGTGATTTGTTTTTGGAAACTCCACTTAAGGGGTACTAAAAAGGGGTGAAATTTTAAAATGAGAATTTCTACAGTATACCTCAAAAACCTTAACATGTTACAGAAGTGAAAAATTGTATTTTTTCTCCATTAAAAATAAAGAGACGGGTATTTTTAGTTTTTGGAAATACCACTTGGGTGAAGGGGGCGGGTAAAAGTGACTGAAAATGGTGCTGAATTATTTTAATTAGGCTACTGATATCTCAAAAAAGGAGATGTTTTAGACGTGAAATTTGATATTTGGAATCTGCTTTAAAATTAAAGACACACATATTCTCGGCAAATCCAATGAAGGGGGGGGGGTGTGTGTGAAAGAATTGAAAAATTAATTGACTTACTTGTATGAGAATACATACATCTAATAAAAACTAAAATTCTTACAGACGTGAAAATTGGTATTTGGATCTCCTTTAAGAAAAAAAGAAAAACGCGTTATGGGGGGAAACCATCTTGGGGGGCAGGAGTGAAAAGGAGTTGAATTCCTTTCATGAAGACAAATAAATCAAAAACTGAAGAAGTTAGAGTAGTGATAATTGGTATTTTGAAGATCATTTACTATTAAAGAAACAAGTATTTTTTGCCGGAAAGTTCACTTAGGGGTGGGGGATAAGGAGTGTGAAAGGAAGTGAAACAAAAGTGAATTATTTTTATGGGGATACTTATATCTCAAAACTGAAGGCAATAGACGTGAACATTGGTGTTTGGATTCTCCTTTAAACATAAAGAAACACGCCTTCTTTTAATTTTTTTGGGGGGGATGTTAAATAAATTTAACGGCGGTGGGGTGTAAAGGGAGGTGAGACTAATTGATTTTACTGTTCATAATGTACTTATAAGGAGCCTCCGTTGCTCAGGCGGCAGCGCGCCGACCTCTCACAGCTGGGTTCCGTGGTTCAAATCCCGGTCACTCCATGTGACATTCGTGCTGGACCAAACGGAGGCGGGACAGGTTTTTCTCCGGATACTCCGGTTTTCCCTGCCATCATTCATTCCGGCAATACTGTCCAATATTTCGTTTCATTTGTCATTCGTCGATCATTGCCCCAGAGAAGTGCTTCGGCAGCCGGCACAATTTCTATTGTCGCCGCTAAATGGGGCTTTATTCATTCCATTCCTGACCCTGTCGAATGACTGGAAACATTCTGTAGATTTTCGATGTACTTATTCTGATCATAAACCGACCATTTTTACTCTTTCCTGGGTTCGTTTTCAACAGCCGGCTTTTCCTTCGGAGAACGTTCTTAGATTACAGTAGATTCTCTTGGCATATAAATACAAATTTAAACACATTTGAAATAAACGATAGGAATGAGATTGACCGTCAAATTGTTCACCTCTATAATAAGGTCAATAATGCACGGATGTATGTCATTCCTATCGCCAGAAATCCCGCACACCTGCCTACGTGCGACAATGGTGCTGGTCACATTGTCAACAATGACAATGGCAGCAGATGTAATTTACCGCCAAGTAGCAGTCTTGCGTCTTGCTGTGGGGTCCAGATCATCTATAATAATAATAATAATAATAATAATAATAATAATAATAATAATAATAATAATAGTGTTCTGGACCGTCGTCAAATGTGCGGACCGCGCTGTAAACGGGTCCTGGACGGGTAATGATTAAGAATGCAGTCCGGCCGCGGGTTCATTACCGCCAAGACACCCAAGACGACACCACGCCGGATCTCCTGAAGGATTTGATCCTTATTAAAAATGCTTATAGGAAAAGATGGCAAAGATTTAGGGACCCAACTGACCGGGTGGAATACCTGGACCTAGCCCGGGAATTACGAAATCTATTGCTGGAAAAAAGATTGAAAAATGGGAGGAGACTTGCCGTAATCTATTAGAAAACGAGTCAGATAGCGAATTTCGGCGGATTATATAACTAAAACAATAAGCTTTCAATTATAAATTTCAGTACAATACCGTAGCGAAGCACGGGTATCTTGCTAGTTTTATATATATAGATATTGCTTACGTTGCGTAAACCTCTCAGTGATTGTGAACTGGTGATAATTTGAACATGTAGCATAAATTAAGAAGTCCGTTATTGACACTTTAGTAACTATGATAACGTTTCCTGTACTTCTGTACTAAATCAATTTCACTTCCGTTACCTCCAGCGACAACTGCTGGATAAATTGCAGGTCTCTTGCTGTCTTGCTAACATACTTGTCTGGCGTAGCTAGAGGTAAAGGCGGGAGGGTAACTGCTCTATTCGGCGAAGAGAGTGGAAAATACTTTTTAAATATGATCTATTTGTCTTGACGTGAACTGGAATGAATGCATAATAACGAATTTGGAATAAATGCAGTAAAAATCAATTAATGCCTAGTACGACTTTATTTTAAGTGTTCAAATAATAACCTACATAACCGTCCCGAGTGGCGTGTCGCCGCGTAAATTCGTAGAATTTAGTACGTATAAGTGCAACTTAACCCGCATTTCAGAAGTACTTTGCGTCAGAATAACTTCAAGTGGAATTCATTTTAATGGCGTGTGGCATCCGGAGAGGCCTGGTGCAGGTCTTTTGACTTGACGCTCATAGGCGACCTGCGCGTCGTGGTGAGTATGAAATGGTGATGAGGACGGCACATACATTCATTAATAAATGATGAAAAATGTGTGAAATGTTGTTTCACCCAAATCTGAATTAGTTCTGTAGCGCTAAGTGGAGGACGTTTTCAAATCGTTGAGGTAGGTTTGGTAGGGTTTTCTTAAGATGTTTACTTTCTACGTTAACGGTCACACTAACCCGACTTATTTCTTGAAGTATGTCCCTTACTCACGACAGTCGTAATGAAATAATTATTTATAGTACGTAGCAAATAGCGAATTTCATGGTGGGGACCAATCGCCTTAAATAGACTTGAGTAACTTAAGACCATTGAAAATGAATCATGAAACGTATTATAATAATCGGTTACCTACACGTACACTATATTTTACCCACGGCTCCACCCGCGTTGACCAGAGTTTCCTAATACAAGCGACTATGAGGAATAGAAAAGTGTACCAGTTTCAGCTTTTGCAGTGAAATGGATTTGAATAACCCTTGGTAAACCTTGACTGTCAGAGATTATATGAAATCTTCTGGAAGATAACATTCCAATTGCGACTAATGTTAAATATACACAGCTGCTTTTTGTTTGTTTATTTATCACTCAACGAAGAATAATTATATTTCCGAATATACGGGAGATGGAATAGTATTATTCGCAGTTTAATAATATATTAGCTTATTTCGTCGTCTGCACATTCATTGAAAAATATTTTTGCTTCTATTGCTGTTTTGGAACAGGGACTTGCAAACTCATTTTGTGGAAACATGTAGCTATTTAGTTGAGGGCTTGCTGATACAAATGTTGCCGCGAGATATTTGAGTTTGATCTTAGCCATAAGCTGTTCGACACATTTCAGCAGAATGTGGTGCCTCCGCGCTTGAAATCTCGGTCACTCCATGTGAGATTTATTCTGGACAAAGTGGAGGTGAGATTTTCCTTGTCATCTTTAACTCCAGCAACACTCTAATATGATTTCATCGTCCAGACATTAATCACTGCGCCAGAGGAGTGCGACAGGCTTCGGCAGCCGACACGATTCCCATCTTCGACACTACATGGGGGCTTCATTCCTGACCCGCTTGAAATTGGAAACAGGCTGGAGATTTTCATTATACAGTAACAATGCAAAAGCAATCTTGCAAGGGTGCCTTGACTCATACTTTCACGGAATTTATTCCATAAAAAATACTGGGATTGGATGGATTACATGTAGTAAGTATAACGGCAAAATACTGTCGGGTAAGACACCCCTAGCACCCCTACGGGAGGGGTTTGCATGTAGAAATACTAATCAATACTTTTCCAGGTCGCTGAGATGGACTGTGACACTCTGCATGCCGCTCATGACTAAGTTCACCGAGCTCGATAGCTGCAGTCATTTAAATGCGGCCAGTATCCAGTACTCGGAAGGTAGTGGGTTCGATCCCCACTGTCGGCATCCCTGAAGATGGTTTTCCGTGGTTTCCCATTTTCACACCATGCAAATGCTGGAGCTGTACCTTAATTAAGGCCACGGACGCTTCCTTCCCACTCCTAGCCCTTTCCTATCCCATCGTCGCCATAAGACATATGTGTGTCGGTGCGACGTAAAGCAGCTTGCAAAAAAATCCGCAGTGACACCCGAAAAGGTGCTGAACTCGGACTTTAAAATCTTCCACAGTGTCACTATTCATCTCAGCGACCACGAAAAGTATGGATTCGACAATTTTTCAAATATTTTATATGTCATCCCCTCGCCCCCACCCCCACCCCCCGCCTCAATGGGTACGTGCTGGTGTCTTACCCCCACGCGGTTTGTCAAAAGAAATCCGGAGTGTGAATATTCATCTCAGTGACCCCGAAAAGGATCGATTCGACCCCATTTTCGGTTATTTTAATTTATCACTCCCCCCTCGCCCCCCCCCCCATAAAGGGGCGGAACTTCGACTTTAAAAAATTCCGGAATGTCACTATTCATCACAGTGACCGTCAAAAGAATGGATTCGACACTATTTTTGAATATTTTTTATGTCACCCCGTTGCGCCCCCCGCCCCTATGGGTACATGGGGTGACTTACCCCCACGCGGTTTGTCAAAAGAAATCCGGAGTGTCGCAGTTCATCTCAGCGACCCCGAAAAGTATGGATTCGACACTATTTAATATTACTTTCATATATCACTCCCTCCTTGCCCCCCACCCAAAAGGGGGCTGAATTTGGACTTGGGAAAATTCCGGAGTCTCACTATTCACCTCAGCGAATCCGAAAACGATGCATTCGACACTATTTTCGTATATTTTTATATGTGACCCCCCTCGCCCCGCGACCCTATGGGTACATGGGGTGTCTTACCCCCACGCGGTTTGTCAAAAGAATTCCAGAGTGTCACTATTCATTTCAGCGACCCCGAAAAGGATGGATTCGACACTATTTCTAATTACTTTGAAGTATCACTCCCCCCTAACCCCCACACAAAAGGGGGCTGAATTTGGACTTGGAAAAATACCGGAGTATCACTAATCATCTTAGCGAATCCGAAAATGATGGATTCGACACTATTTTCGTATATTCTTATATGTGACCCCACTCGCCCCCCGCCCCTATCGGTACATGCGCTGTCTTACCCCCACGCGGCTTGTCAACAGAAATCCGGAGAGTCACTATTCATCTCAGTGACCGTCAAAAGAATGGATTCGACACTATTTCCTATTACTTTCATATATCACTCCCTCCTTGCCCCCACCCAAAAAGGGGCTGAATTTTGACTTGGAAAAATTCCGGAGTATTACTATTCCTCTCAGCGAATCCGAAAACGATGCATTCGACACTATTTTCGTATATTTTTATATGTGCACCCCTCGCCCCGCGACCCTATGGGTACATGGGGTGTCTTACCCCCACGCGGTTTGTCAAAAGAATTCCAGAGTGTCACTATTCATTTCAGCGACCCCGAAAAGGATGGATTCGACACTATTTCTAATTACTTTGAAGTATCACTCCCCCCTAACCCCCACACAAAAGGGGGCTGAATTTGGACTTGGAAAAATACCGGAGTATCACTAATCATCTTAGCGAATCCGAAAATGATGGATTCGACACTATTTTCGTATATACTTATATGTGACCCCACTCGCCCCCCGCCCCTATCGGTACATGCGCTGTCTTACCCCCACGCGGCTTGTCAACAGAAATCCGGAGAGTCACTATTCATCTCAGTGACCGTCAAAAGAATGGATTCGACACTATTTCCTATTACTTTCATATATCACTCCCTCCTTGCCCCCACCCAAAAAGGGGCTGAATTTTGACTTGGAAAAATTCCGGAGTATTACTATTCCTCTCAGCGAATCCGAAAACGATGCATTCGACACTATTTTCGTATATTTTATATGTGACCCCCTTCGCCCCCGCCCCTATGGGTATATGGGGTGTCTTACACCACGCGGTTTGGACTTTAAAATATTCCGGAGTGTCAGTATTCCCTTCAGCGACCACGAAAAGTATGGATTCGACACTATTGTCGAATATTTTATGTCAACCCCCTCGCCCCCACGCCCCTATGGATACGTGGGGTGTCCTATCCCGCGCGGTTTGTCTAAAGAAATCCGGAGTGTTACTATTCATCTCAGCGACCCCGAAAAGGATGGATTCAAAACTATTTCCGATTATTTTGATTTCTCACACCCCTTCGCCCCCCACCCCAAAGGAGGTTGAATTTGGTCTTTAAAAAATTCCGGCGTGTCAGTATTCAGCTGAGCGACCCGGAAAAGTATGGATTGGACACTATTTTCAAATATTTTTAAATGTCACTCCCCTCGCCCCCTCCGCCCCTAGGGTACTTCGGGTGTCTTACACCAACTCGGTTTGTCAAAAAAATCCGTAGTGTCACCATTCATCTCAGCGACCCCGAAAGGATGGATTCGACATTATTTTCTATTATTTTAATATATCACTCCCCCCTCGCCCCCAAGCAAAAGGGGGCTGAATTTGGACTTGGAAAAATTCCGGAGTATCACTATCCATCCCAGCGAAACCGAAAGGGATGGATTCGACACTATTTTCGTATATTTTTATATGTGGACACCCTCGCTCCCCCGGCCCCCTGTCCCTAAGGGTACTTCGGGTGGCGTACCCCAGCGCGGTTTGTCAAAAAAATTCGGAGTGTCACTATTCATCTCAGCGACCCCGAAAAGGATGGATTCGACACTATTTTGAATTATTTTGATATATCTTTCCCCCTCCCCCCACCACAAAGGGGGCTGAAAATAGACTTTAAAAATTCCGGAGTGTGACGATTCATTTCAGCGATCACGAAAAGTATGGATTCGACACTATTGTCGAATATTTTATATGTCGGCCCCCTCACCCCTCACCAACACTATGGGTACGTGGGGTGTCTTACCCCACGCAGTTTGTCAAAAGAAATCCGAAGTGTCACTATTCATCTCAGCGACCGGGAAAAGCATGGATTCGACACTATTTTCGATTATATTGGCATATCACTCCCCTCGCCATCCGCCCAAAAGGGGGCTGAATTTGGATTTTGAAAAATTCCGGAGTGTCACTATTCATCCCAGCGACCCCCAATAGTATGGATTCGACACCATTTTCGAATATTTTAAAATGTAACCCCCCTCGCCCTCCCTAAGGGGAATTTGGGGTGTCTTACCCACACGCGGTTTATCTCCTGATACTTAGTCGTAAGTGCACCAAGTTTGGTGTAAATCGCTCCAGTGGTTTAGGTGGACATGTAATACATACATACAAACATACAATGGCATTTATATATATACTAGCTGTAGTACCCGGCGTTGTCCGGGTAGCTTTTGAATGTTTACCTTTAGTATATTTATCACCAGTTAGTTAAGTGTGAAGTGGATGCTTATTGATTTAGATTTGAGATGTTGATATTACGACCTATTATGTAGTTTTAGAGTTATTGAGATGTCTCTGATTTAAAGTTTTAGATTATTTAATATTCGAGTAAAACCTTCTTATTGTGGAAGCTAGAATTGAGTGGGAAGTATTTGATTCATTCCGAAAAAATAAAAATATAATAATAATCTTAGCGACCCAGAAAATTACGGATTCGACACTGTTTTCGATTATTTTGATCTATCACTCCCCCTCGCTCCCCACCCCAAAGGAGGCAGAACTTGGACTTCAAAAATTTCCGGAATGTCACCATTCATCTCAGCGACCATAGAAAGTATGAATTCGACACTACTTTCGAATATTTTATATGTCACCCCCCTTGTCCCCACCGCCCTTATGGGTACATGGGGTATCTTACCCCACGCGGTTTATCAAAAGAAAACCGGAATATCACTATTCATCTCAGCGACCCCTAAAAGGATAGATTCGACACTATTATCGATTATTTTGATATCTCACTCCCCTTCGCCCCCACCCCAAAGGGGACTGAATTTGGACTTTAAAAAATTCCGGAGTATCAGTATTCATCTCAGCGACCCCGAAAAGTATGGATTCGACACTATTTTCGAAATTTTTAAATGTCACCCCCTCGCCCCCCCACCCCCCTAAGGGTACTTCTTTTGTCTTACCCCAAACGCGGTTTGTCAAAAAATCCGGAGTGTCACTATTCATCTCAGCGACCAAAAGAGTATGGATTCGACATTATTTTCGATCATTTCGATATATCACTTCCCTCTCGCCCCCATCCCAAAGGGGGCTGAACTTCGACTTTAAAACAATGGGTACATGGGGTGTCTTACCCCCACGCGGTTTGTCAAAAGAAATCCGGCGTGTTATTATTCATCTCAGCGACCCCGAAAAGGATGGATTCGACACTATTTTCGGTCATTTTGACATATCACTCTCCCCTCGCCCCCACCCCAAAAAGTGGACTTTAAAAAATCCGGAGTGTCACTATTAATCTTAGCGACCCCGAAAAGCATGGATTCGACAATATTTTCGATAAATTTCTTATATTACCCCCCTCACCCCCACCCCAAAGAGGACTGAACTTGGACTTTGAAAAATTCCAGAATGTAACACTTCCTCTCAGCGACCACGAAGAGTATGGATTCGACACGTTTTCGAATATTTTATATCTCACTCCCCTCCCCCCTTCGCCTCAATGGGTACGTGGGGTCTTACCCATCACGCGGTTTGTCATGAGAAATCCGGAGTGTCACTATTCATCTCAGCGACCCCAAAAAGAATGGATTCGACACTATTCTCGGTCATTTTGATATATCACTTCCCCCTCGCCCCCATCACAAAGGGAGTTGAACTTGGACTTTAAAAAATCCGGAGAGTCACTATTAATCTTAGCTACCCCGAAAAGTATGGATTCGACACTGTTTTCGATATTTTTTATATCATTCCCCCTTGCCCCTACCTAAAAGGGGGCTGAACATGAACTTTAAAAAATTCCACAATGTCACTATTCATCCCAGCGACCATGAAAAATATGGATTCGACACTTTTTTCGAATATTTCATATGTCACCCCCTCGCCCCCGCCTCAGTGGGTACGTGGGGGGTGTCTTACCCCCACGCAGTTTGTCAACAGAAATCCGGATTGTCAATATTCATCTCAGCGACCCCGAAAAGGATGGATTCGACACCATGTTAGGTTATTTTGATAAATCACTTCCCCCTCGACCCACACCCCAAACAGAGGGAGAACTCGAACTTTGAAAAATTCTGGAATATCACTATTCACCTCAGTGACCATAAAAAGTATGGATACGACACTATTTTAGAATATTTTATATCACCCCCTTGAGCCCCTCCACACCTATGAGTACATGGGGTGTCTTACCCCCACGCGGTTTGTCAAAAGAAATCTGAAGTGTCACTATTCATCCCAGCGACCCCGAAAAGGATGGATTCGACACTCTTTTCGATAATTTTATTATATCACCCTCCCCTCGCCCCTCACCCAAAAGGGGGCTGAATTTGGACTTGGAAAAATTCCGACGTATCACTATTCATCTCAGCGAATCTGAAAACGATGGATTCGACACTATTTTCGTATGTTTTATATGTGACCCCCTTGCGCCCCACCCAATCGGAGCTGAATTTGGACTTGGAAAAATTACAGAGTACCACTATTCATCTCAGCGAATCCGAAAACGATGGATTTCACACTATTTTCGTATGTTTTTATATGTGACCCCCCTGGCCACCCACCATCTCGTCGGCTGAATTTGGACTTGGAAAATTCCGGAGTATCACCTTTCATCTCAGCTAACCCGAAAACATGGATTCAACACTACTTTCGTATATTTTATATGTGACCCGCTCGCCCCCCCCCCGCCTATATGGGTGCATGGGGCCTTACCCCCACGCAGTTTGTAAAAAGAAATCCGGAGTGTCACTATTTATCCCAGCGACCCCGAAAAGGATGGATTCGACACTATTTCCTATTACTTTGATATATAACTCCCCCCTCGCCCCCCACATAAAAGGGGGCTGAAATTGAACTTGGAAAAATTCCGGAGTATCACTATTCATCTCAGCGAATCCGAAAACGATGGATTCGGTACTATTTTCGTATATGTTCGTATGTGACCCCTCTCGCCCCCACCCAAAATGGGGCTGAATTTGGGCTTGGAAAAATTCCGGTGTATCACTATTCATCGCAGGGAATCCGAAAACGATGGACTCGATACCATTTTCATATATTTTATATGTAACCCCCTCGCCCCCCCGCCCATATTAGTGCAAGGGGTATCTTACCCCCACGCATATTGTCAAAAGTAATCCGGAGTGTCACTATTCATCCCAGCGACCCTGAAAAGAATGGATTCGATACTATTTCCTATTACTTTGATATATCACTTCCCCCTGGCCCCCACCCAAAAGGGGGCTGAATTAGGACTTGGAAAAATTCCAGAGTATCACTATTCATCTCAGCGAATCCGAAAACGATGGATTCGACACTATTTTCGTATATTTTTATTTATGACACCCTCGCCCCCCCCCCACCTCTAAGGCTACTTGGGGTGTCTTACCCCCTCGCGGTTTGTCTCCTGATACTAAGTCATAAGTGTACCAAGTTTGGCGTAAATCGCTTTAGTGGCTTAGGAGGAGATGTAATACATACAAACATACATACATACATACAATGACATTTATTCGTATACTAGCTGTAGTACCCGGCGTTGTGCGGGTAGCTTTTGAATGTTTTTCCTTTAGTATTTTTATCACCAGTTAGTTAAGTGTGAAGTGGATGCTTATTGATTTAGTTTTGAGATGTTGATATTATGACCTATTATGTAGTTTTAGAGTTATTTAGATGTATCTGATTTCAAGTTTTCGATTATTTAATATTCGAGTAAAACCTTGTTATAGTGGAAGCTAGAATTGACTGGGAAGTATTTGATTCATTCCAAAAAATAATAAAATAATAATAATCTTAGCGACCCAGAAAATTATGGATTCGACAATGTTTTCGATTATTTTGATATATCACTCCCCCTCGTTAACCACCCCAAAGGAGGCAGAACTTGGACTTCAAAAATTTCCGGAATGTCACCATTCATCTCAGCGACCATAGAAAGTATGAATTCGACACTACTTTCGAATATTTTATATGTCACCCCCCTTGTCCCCACGGCCCTTATGGGTACATGTGGTGTCTTACCCCACGCGGTTTATCAAAAGAAATCCGGAATATCACTATTCATCTCAGCGACCCCTAAAAGGATGGATTCGACACTATTTTCGATTATTTTGATATATCACTCCCCTTCGCCCCCACCCCAAAGGGGACTGAATTTGGACTTTAAAAAATTCCGGAGTATCAGTATTCATCTCAGCGACCCCGAAAAGTATGGATTCGACACTATTTTCGAATATTTTTAAATGTCACCCCTCGCGCCCCCCCCCCCATGCCACTAAGGGTACTTTGGGTGTCTTAACCCCAAACGCGGTTTGTCAAAAAATCCGGAGTGTCACTATTCATCTCAGCGACCAAAAGAGTATGGATCCGACATTATTTTCGATCATTTCGATCCCTTCTCGCCCCCACCCCAAAGGGGGCTGAGCTTCGACTTTAAAACACCTCAGTGGGTACGTGGGGTGTTTTACCACCACGCAGTTTGTCAAAAGAAATCCGGATTGTCAATATTCATCTCAGCGACCCCGAAAAGGATGGATTCGACACCATGATAGGTTATTTTGATAAATCACTTCCCCCTCGATCCACACCCCAAACAGGGGGAGAACTCGAAGTTTGAAAAATTCTGGAATATCACTATTCACCTCAGTGACCATAAAAAGTATGGATACAACACTATTTTAGAATATTTTATGTCACCCCCTTGCGGCCCCCCCCCCCGCGTATATAGGTGCATGGGGCCTTACCCCCACGCAGTTTGTCAAAAGAAATCCGCGACCCCGAAAAGGATGGATTCGACACTATTTCCTATTACTTTGATATATAACTCCCCCCTCGCCCCCACCCAAAAGGGGGCTGAAATTGAACTTGGAAAAATTCTGGAGTATCACTATTCATCTCAGCGAATCCGAAAACGATGGATTCGACACTATTTTCGTATATGTTTATATGTGACCCCCCTCGCCCCCACCCAAAAGGGGGCTGAATTTGGACTTGAAAAATTCCGGTGTATCACTATTCATCGCAGGGAATCCGAAAACGATGGATTCGATACCATTTTGGTATACTTTATATGCGACCCCCCTCGCCCCCCGCCCATATTAGTGCACGCATTACCCCCACGCATTTTGTCAAAAGTAATCCGGAGTGTCACTATTCATCCCAGCGACCCTGAAAAGGATGTATTCGATACTATTTCCTATTACTTTGATATATCACTTCCCCCTGGCCCCCCACCCAAAAGGGGGCTGATTTTGGACTTGGAAAAATTCCAGAGTATCACTGTTCGTCTCAGCGAATCCGAAAACGATGGATTCGACACTATTTTCGTATATTTTTATATGTGACCCCCTCGCCCCCGGCCTCTAAGGGTACTTGGGGTGTCTTACCCCCACGCGGTTTGTCTCCTGATACTAAGTCGTAAGTGTACCAAGTTTGGTGTAAATCGCTCCCGTGGTTTAGGAGGAGATGTAATACATACATACATACATACATACATATATACAATGACATTTATATGTATATAGATATAAATATAGACTAGCTCTAGTACCCGGCGTTGTCCGGGTAGCTTTTGAATGTTTACCTTTAGTATTTGTATTACCAGTTAGTTAAGTGTGAAGTGGATGCTTACTGATTTATTTTTTTAGATATTGATTTTACGACCTATTATGTAGTTTCAGAGTTATTTAGGTGTATCTGATTTCAAGTTTTAGATTATATAATTTTCGAGTAAAACCTTGTCCTTGTGGAAGGTAGAATTGAGTGGGAAGTATTTGATTCTTTCCAAAAAAAATAAAAGTAAACATTATATGTATTTACCAGTCGCACCGTACATAATGATGTACACGATTTCAGCAGTCATTGAGACCGTCACAATCAGCCTAGTGATCCCAAAAGCAGTGTACTAAACACTAATCTCGGTCATTTTATACTATATATTTTTAAGCCCTTCTCAGCTCCTGTCTCAGTGCATACTGAACGTGGACTTACGCGTATCAAGAGCGTCACAGTTCGTATAAGAGACACATAAAAAATGGATTTCGACATTAATATCGGTGATTTTCCACGTCAGTCCCTTTCGTTCCCCACCCCTAGCGGAGGCTGTGATTTTTCATCTCCATAGTATTTTTTCTAAGATGGTAAGTCATATGTGTACCAAGATTCGTTGAGAGCAATTCTGCAACATACCCACATACAGTACATCCATAATATCCGTTATATTTACATTCATTCCCTCCCCCCCCCCCCTCTCAACCAACATACTGATTGCGGCTGAAGTATGACTTAACCATCCAGAGTGTCACAGATCAACTCTGTGACCTCGTAAAGAACGTATTCGACATTAGTATCAGTAAAAAATCGTTTAATTTTATATTTCACCATCCCTAGGTGTGCTAGGGGTGTTTTACCCCAACAGTCTTTTTTTTTTTTTTTTTTTTTTTTTTTCAGATAGTAAGTCATGCGTGTACCAATGTTATATGAGGGCTATGCTGGATGAAAAATACATCCGTATTTTGGTTCATTTTGAACATTTTCCTTTCCATCCCTTCTAATATCCATGCCGACAGGGGCTGAACAACGACAACCGGAGTGTCATTATTCACCTCAGCGACCTCGAAAAGTATGGACTGTACACGAATATTTGTCGTTATCTATTATTTTTTATATTTCACCCGTCTTTCTGGGTTTTTTGTACAATTCACGCTCGCCCCTAGGTGTGCTAAGTGTATCTGACCCCCACAGTAATGTTTCCTATATAGTAAGTCATGTGTATACCAAGTTTGGTTGAGAGGTATGCTAGAGCATACACACATACGTCTTTAAACTCTGTCCCTTTGGACATTTTCTTTTCTTCACCGCTTCTAACTCGCCTGCCGATTAGGACTAAACTTAACCTTAAACGGCATCCAGAGTGTCACAGATCATCTCAGCGATCCTCAAAACTATGGATTAGACACAGATATGGGTCGTTTTCGGTTAATGTCAACATTTCAGCTCTACTTCAGAGGCTATGGTCCTCTTACCCCAAAGGTATTTTTTTCAGACATTAGGTCCAACTTTGGTTGAGAATTATGCCTGAATATGCACATATACGTCCATTATCTCCGTCATTTAGGAAATTTTGTTTTTCACTTCTTCTCACCGCTATGCGACAGGAGGCAGAACTTCGACTTCCGAAAAATTCGGAGCATTACTATTCATCTCAGCGACCCCGAAAATAATGGATTCGACAATATTTTCGATTATTCTTTATATCACTCCCCCATCGACCCCAAACCGATGGGGGCTAAACTTGAACATTAAAAAATTCTGGAGTGTCGCTATTCATCTCAGCGACCCCTAAAAGTGTGGATTCGACACTATTTTTGATGATATTTACATCTCACCCCCTCGCCCCACCCCCAACTGTTGCTGAGGTGCCTTAAACCCGCGCGGTTTTTCTCCTGATACTAAAAATACGGAGCGCCAATATTCACCTTGGCGACCCCAAAAACTATGTATTTGACATTATTTCCGATTCATTTTATATATCAATCCCCGCGCCCCCACCCCAAAAGAGGCTGAATATGGAATTTAAAAATATTCAGATTGTCACTATTCATCTCTGCGACCACGAAAAGTATGGATTTGACACTATTTTCGAATATTTTATAAGTCACCCCCTCGCCTGCCTCCCCAATGGGTATATGGGGTGTCTTACCCCCACGCGGTTAATCAAAACAAATCCGGAGTGTAACTATTCAGCGACCCCGAAAAGGATGGATTCGACACTATTTTCGGTCATTTTGATATATCACTCCCCCCGCGCCCCACCCCAAATTGGTCTGAGCTTGGCCTTAAAAAAATTCCATGGTGTCTCTGTTAATCTTGGCGACCCCGAAAAGTATGGATTCGACACTATTTTCGATCATTTTGTTTTATCACTCCCCCCTCGCCCCCCACCCCAAGGGTAGGCTGATCTTGGACTTTAAAACTACCAGAGTGTCACTATTAATCTCAGCGACCACGTAAAGTATGGATTCGACACTTTTTTGAATATTTTATATGTCCCCCCTCGCCCCCCCCCCTCAATGGGTACATGGGGTGTCTTACCCCTTACGCGGTTTGTCGAAATAAATCCGGAGTGTCAACATTCATCTCAGCGACTCCGAAAAGGATGGATTCGTCACCATTTTCGATTATTTTGATATCTCACTCCCCTTCGCCCCCCACACCAAAGGGGCTGAATTTGGACTTTAAAAAATTCCGGAGTGTCAATATTCATCTCAGCGACCCCGAAAGGTTAGGATTCGACACTATTTTATGAATATTTTTAAATGTCACCCCCTCGCCCCCTCACGCCCCTAATGGTACTTCGGGTGTCTTACCCCAACTCGGTTTGTCAAAAAAATCCCGAGTGTCACTATTTATCTCAGCGACCCCAAAAAGGATGGATTCGACATTATTTTCTATTATTTTGATATATCACCCCCCCTTGCCCCACCCAAAAGGGGGCTGAATTTGGACGTTAAAAATTGCGGAGTATCACTATTCATCTCAGCGACCCCGAAAAGTATGGATTCGACACCATTTTCGAATATATTTAAATGTCGCCCCCCAAGCCCCCCCCCCCCCCGCCCCTAAGGGTACTTGGGGTGTTTTAACCCCACGCGGTTTGCCTCCTGATACTAAGTCGTAAGTATACCAAGTTTGGTTGAACGATGGAATCGACGCAATTTTCGTATGTTTTATCTGCGACGCCCCTGGCCCCCCACCCAATTGGTGGCTGAATTTGGACTTGGAAAAACTCCGGAGTATCATTATTCATCTCAGCAAATCCGAAAACGATGGATTCGGCACTATTTTCGTATATTTTTGTGACCCCAATCGCCCCCCCAACCCATATGGATGCATGGGGTGTTTTAACCGCACGCAGTTTGTCATTAGAAATCCGGAGTGTCACTATTCATCCCAGCGACCCCGAAAAGGATGGATTCGACTCTACTTCCTATTACTTTGATATATCACTGCCCCCTCGCCCCCTCACCCAAAAGAGGGCTGAATTTGGACTTGGAAACATTCCGGAGTATCACTATTCATCTCAGCGAATCTGAAAACGATGGATTCAACTCTATTTTCGTATATGTTTATATGTGACCCTCCTCGCCCCCACTTAAAAGGGGGCTGAATTTGGACTTTGAAAAATTCTGGAGTATTACTATTCATCTCAGCGAATCTGAAAACGATGGATTCGACACTTTTTCGTATATTTTATATGTGACCCCCCTCGTCCCCCCGCCAATATGGGAGCACGGGGTGTCTTACCCCCACGCAGTTTGTCAAAAGTAATCCGGAGTGTCACTATTCATCCCAGCAACCCCGAAAATGATGGATTCGACTCTATTTCCTATTACTTTGATATATCACTCCCCGTCGGCCCCCTCCCCAAAGGGGGCTGAATTAGGACTTCGAAAAATTTCGGTGTGTCACTATTCATCTCAGCGACCCCGAAAAGTATGGATTCGACACCATTTTCGAATATATTTAAATGTGACCCCCGTCGCCCCCCAGCCCCTAAGGGTACTTGGGGTGTCTTACCACCACACAGTTTGTCTCCTGATACTAAGTCGTTTGTACCAAGTTTGGTGTAAATCGCTCCAGTGGTTTAGGAGGAGATGTAATACATACATACAAACATACAATGACATATATATATATACTAGCGAATGTACCCGTGCTTCGCTACGGTATTCTACATTGTATTCGAATATCGAAGTAAATAGTGTGCATGTAGTAAATAAGATTGTTTTAAAATTGCATGTCTCTTAGCGTTATCCGAGAAAGAGCATGGGGAGGTCCCCGTACGTTGTTTCCAATGTAAAGTGTTTGTTATGGATTTGTGATATAACGACAGGCTCACTTGCCTACTGCCATTCACAATCGAGTTGGGAAGTTTACATTATAATTGCAGGCCCCATTGCCTACTAAGCGCACAGAATCGATTTGGGGAGTTTTCGTTAAAATGGCTGCCCCCCTTTCCTACTTCCAGACAGATTACAGTTTTTATTATAATGGCAGGCAATTACCCTACTATCACTCGAAACTGAGTTGTGCAGTTATCATTATAATGCCAGGCCCATTTTCCTACTTCCAGCCAGCTTACTGCCAGTCACACCAAGTTGGTGAGTTTCCATCAAAATAGCAGGCCACTATGCCTAATGCCAGTCACATTTTACATGAGGACATTTCTTTATAATGGCGGGCACCCTTGCCTACTGCCAAACACAATCGGGTAGGGGAGTTTTAAACAAAACTGCATGCTCACTTGCCTTCTGCAAGTCAAATCGAGAAGTGAACTATTCATTACAATTGTAGACCTTCCTTACTAATGACAGTTACACAGGAGTTGGAGAAGGAACCCTTTCATACTGCCAGTCAAAGTATGACACACAAAGTCGGTGTGGGGAGTACTGATTACAATAGCAGACCAACCCTTTCTCGATCACTACAAATCGACATACGAAAGTATATGCGTGTTTACAATATTGAAGACCTTCATTTACAGATTAACTGCTACTAAACGTACGTCATATCGACAAAGGATTATACCATAAGACACGCCGGATTTAGTGGCCTAAATGCCTGGTCCTATGATATGTCATCTATTCTTGGGTCAGATTGAGTTAGAAACGTGGAACAGGGTAACGTTCTTGTAAGATTATCTCACATTACATTACTTTTCGGATAATTATGTGACAGCTACATACATAGCATTTGGCTGATATATGGCTACTGGGTGGGCCAATTTTCGTGAAGAGTTTGATGATTCTGTATTTCATATAAGTAATCGAAGGTATGAATTATGCATGTGAAAATTCCAAATTGACTTAACATCCATTAATAGAGAAAAATCAAACGTAAAAGGGATACAGATACGGCAAAAAGTCATAAGACCAAGGTTGTAGATCATTCCAAATTGAACGAATATTGTGCAATCAGTTATGTGATAGGAATTTCCGAAGGTCTGCACCATCATTAAAATTGCCTGCATATTTCTATATTCTTCGCGGATAAAAAGTGAAAAATTTAATGATCTAGGATGTTTTCCGTTCGTTACAGGCTAAAACGTATAATTTTGTCAAATTTCAATTATCTTCTTTTTCTTCTGGCAGATTATGCCGCAATCTGGATTTTGGGCGAGGCGGGTAAAAATTAGGACTTTCAGGAAACTAAACCAAAAATTATGCAGATGGTCAATATTACCCCTTAAACGGAAAGCTGTACGAAAATTTCGCCAAAATAGTCAGTGTAGAGGCACACAGTCGTTACGATTTGATTTATGTAGATAAGGAATCTGCTCCATGTAAAACACCTTTTTGGCTATGTCCGCTGGACTTAACCTGCAAAACTGACCATTCATGATATCTCCCTTATTAATCCTCCTGACGAAAAAATGCACATGAAAAAAAGGTTTAGAGGTAGAATTCCATCACGTTTGGTCGATTTCCAGTCAGGTTGGTCTTGTTCTGTATATATTGTGGAAGAGTAAAATCACCATTTCGATTCCCTATAAACCGCCAGTCCATTCCGGAACATGAAATGTTATTTACGTTTAAAACCTACCTTTGGACAGGTGGATGCTAAATATGAATTTTGGTTCGAATGTCTTCAGTAGTTTTCAAGTTGTAAGGAATACGCTTTACACGCACCCGCTCGAGAGTTAAGTCCGTTGGGACTTGTACAGAAAAACGGTCCGTTAATGATATCTCCCTTATTAATCCTCATATCGAAATGATGCACATGAAAAAAAAGGTTTAGAAAAAAATTTCTACCAAGGCAGGTAGATTTAAATTAACGTTGGTTGTGTATATTTTGAGGAAGTGCAAAATCACTGTTTCGGTTTCGTATAAACCCCCAGTCAGTTCAGGGATTTAGAAACAATATTTGCCCTAAAACCTATCAAGGACAGGTGTATTCTAAATATGAGTATTGGTGGGAATACATCCAGTAGTTTGTAGCATTCGCGTACATACGGCGTAATTAAGGAAGAAAATAGTACAGTTAAGAGAGTTGAAAGTAATAGAAAATGGATTATAACTGAGGACAGCCGGAAAACGACAAATATGTAAATGCCTAGTTAATGTATTGGAAAATCAAATGACCCTCAATAAATTATGCTAGTGTGAGTTATGGATATAATAAAGCGGTAACAGAGGAGAAATTTAGGTCCAGTGATTCCTAGGTAAACAAAAAATAAGAAGATGACTAATGGTGTTATTACTTAATCTATTCGAAGGCGGTTATAACATCCAACGATATTCCGCCAATATCCCGCAGATAGGCCAATTGACGCCTCTCCTGCCTTCTACCTAAGGAACAACCACGAATTTAAAAGCATGGTGAGGAAAATGGCAAAACGTTACTTCCCTGCTGGCATGCAGTCAGAGACGTTGCCATGGTAACCTGTAGGTTCGTTGTCGGTCTTTCGGTTACTCAATGCAGAGCATGGTACCAGCAGAAAATTGTAAATTTCTCCGTCATGTAAAGTGTAAGGTAAACTATGAACATAACGAAAGTTGTTTATAATGAAGAGACGTTTCACGTACGGTAAACGAAGCTTACAGAAAATCAATAGTATAAGAGAAAATGGAGGAAAACCATTCTGGCTTCCCTATAAACCCCCCGTCTATTGAAAGATTTTAAAATGATATGCATATTGAAACCTTCCATGGGATGAATACACTCTAAATATGAAGTTTACTTGAGATCTATCGAGCCGTTTCGACGTGATGGTGGAAAGACCATTCTGGTTTTCCTATAAACCCCCGTCTATTCAAAGATTTTAAAATGATATGCATATCGAAACCTTCCCCGGGATGAGTATACTCTAAATATGAAATTTCGTTGAGATCTATCCAGCCGTTTCGACGTGATGGTGGAAAAACCATTCTGGTTTTCCTATAAACCCCCCGTGTATTCAAAGATTTTAAAATGATATGCATATCGAAACCTTCCCCGGGATGAGTATACTCTAAATATGAAATTTCGTTGAGATCTATCCAGCCGTTTCGACGTGATGGTGGAAAAACCATTCTGGTTTTCCTATAAACCCCCCGTGTATTCAAAGATTTTAAAATGATATGCATATCGAAACCTTCCCCGGGATGAGTATACTCTAAATATGAAGTTTGGTTGAGATCTATCCAGCCGTTTCGACGTGATGGTGGAAAAACCATTCTGGTTTTCCTATAAACCCCCCGTGTATTCAAAGATTTTAAAATGACATGCATATCGAAACCTTCCCCGGGATGAGTATACTGTATATATGAAATTTGGTTGAGATCTATCGAGCCGTTTCGACGTGATGGTGGAAAAACCATTCTGGTTTTCCGATAAACCCCCCGTGTATTCAAAGATTTTAAAATGATATGCATATCGAAACCTTCCCCGGGAGGAGTATACTCTAAATATGATATTTGGTTGAGATCTATCCAGCCGTTTCGACGTGATGGTGGAAAAACCATTTTGGTTTTCCTATAACCCCAACGTGTTTTCAAGGAGTTTAAAATGATATGCACATCAAAACCTTCCCCGGGAGGAGTATACTCTAAATATGAAGTTTGGTTGAGATCTATCCAGCCGTTTCGACGTGATGGTGGAAAAACCATTGTGGTTTTCCTATAAACCCCCGTCTATTCAAAGATTTTAAAATGATATGCATATCGAAACTTTCCCCGGGATGAGTATACTCTAAATATGAAATTTGGTTGAGATCTATCCAGCCGTTTCGACGTGATGGTGGAAAAATCATTCTGGTTTTCCTATAAACCCCCCGTGTATTCAAAGATTTTAAAATGATATGCATATCGAAACCTTCCCCGGGAGGAGTATACTCTAAATACGAAGTTTGGTTGAGATCTATCCGGCCGTTTCGACGTGATGGTGGAAAAACCATTCTGGTTTTCCTATAAACCCCCCGTGTATTCAAAGATTTTAAAATGATATGCATTTCGAAACCTTCCCCGGGAGGAGTATACTCTAAATATGAAGTTTGGTTGAGATCTATCCAGCCGTTTCGACGTGATGGTGGAAAAACCATTCAGGTTTTCCTATAAACCCCCCGTGTATTCAAGGATTTTAAAATGATATGCATATCGAAACCATCCCCGGGATGAGTATACTCTAAATATGAAGTTTGGTTGAGATCTATCCAGCCGTTTCGACGTGATGGTGGTAAAAGCATTCTGGTTTTCCTATAAACCCCCGTGTATTCAAAGATTTTAAAATGATATGCATATCGAAACCTTCCCCGGGATGAGTATACTCTAAATTTGAAATTTGGTTGAGATCTATCCAGCCGTTTCGACGTGATGGTGGAAAAACCATTCTGGTTTTCCTATAAACCCCCGTGTATTCAAATATTTTAAAATGATATACGTATCGAAACCTTCCCCGGGAAGAGTATACTCTAAATATGAAGTTTGGTTGAGATCTATCCAGCCGTTTCGACGTGATGGTGGAAAAACCATACTGGTTTCCGTATAAACCCCCCGTGTATTCAAAGATTTTAAAATGATATGCATATCGAAACCTTCCCCGGGATGAGTATACTCTAAATATGAAATTTGGTTGAGATCTATCCAGCCGTTTCGACGTGATGGTGGAAAAACCATTCTGGTTTTCCTATAAACCCCCGTGTATTCAAAGATTTTAAAATGATATGCATATCGAAACCTTCCCCGGGATGAGTATACTCTAAATATGAAATTTGGTTGAGATCTATCCAGCCGTTTCGACGTGACGGTGGAAAAACCATTCTGGTTTTCTTATAAACCCCCCGTGTATTCAAAGATTTTAAAATGATATGCATATCGAAACCTTCCCCGGGATGAGTATACTCTAAATATGAAGTTTGGTTGAGATCTATCCTGCCGTTTCGACGTGATGGTGGAAAAACCATTCTGGTTTTCCTATAAACCCCCCGTGTATTCAAAGATTTTAAAATGACATGCATATCGAAACCTTCCCCGGGATGAGTATACTGTATATATGAAATTTGGTTGAGATCTATCGAGCCGTTTCGACGTGATGGTGGAAAAACCATTCTGGTTTTCCGATAAACCCCCCGTGTATTCAAAGATTTTAAAATGATATGCATATCGAAACCTTCCCCGGGAGGAGTATACTCTAAATATGATATTTGGTTGAGATCTATCCAGCCGTTTCGACGTGATGGTGGAAAAACCATTTTGGTTTTCCTATAACCCCAACGTGTTTTCAAGGAGTTTAAAATGATATGCACATCAAAACCTTCCCCGGGAGGAGTATACTCTAAATATGAAGTTTGGTTGAGATCTATCCAGCCGTTTCGACGTGATGGTGGAAAAACCATTGTGGTTTTCTATAAACCCCCGTCTATTCAAAGATTTTAAAATGATATGCATATCGAAACTTTCCCCGGGATGAGTATACTCTAAATATGAAATTTGGTTGAGATCTATCCAGCCGTTTCGACGTGATGGTGGAAAAATCATTCTGGTTTTCCTATAAACCCCCCGTGTATTCAAAGATTTTAAAATGATATGCATATCGAAACCTTCCCCGGGAGGAGTATACTCTAAATACGAAGTTTGGTTGAGATCTATCCGGCCGTTTCGACGTGATGGTGGAAAAACCATTCTGGTTTTCCTATAAACCCCCCGTGTATTCAAAGATTTTAAAATGATATGCATTTCGAAACCTTCCCCGGGAGGAGTATACTCTAAATATGAAGTTTGGTTGAGATCTATCCAGCCGTTTCGACGTGATGTTGGAAAAACCATTCAGGTTTTCCTATAAACCCCCTGTCTATTCAAGGATTTTAAAATGATATGCATATCGAAACCATCCCCGGGATGAGTATACTCTAAATATGAAGTTTGGTTGAGATCTATCCAGCCGTTTCGACGTGATGGTGGAACAGACAAACAGACAGACAAACAGAAACAATTTTATTTATATAGATTTTTACACTCGTTCTTCACCCCCTCTCCATCCCCGCCCAAAGGAGTCCTATGAGTGCCTTACACAACAGTATATTTTTTTCCCAGATATTAAGTCTTATTTGTACCTATTTTGGTTGACAGCTATGCCCAAACGTACATGCATAATCTCACTGCTCTAGAATCCTGGATCTGACGTTGCCATGGTTACGGCAGTTCATTTCTTTATCCGATTCCTAGAGCAGGGGTAGTGTGGTGCCAATATCTCCGTAACGGTTGGTTTTAGGGCCTTAAAACATGGTTTTCGGGCCCGTAGGGCTTACCGAGTTTTGTTCTTTGCGTCAAGAGGATTAAATTGAGCTTTGTCTCGTCCTTATACGACAAATTCGATATTTTGCCTATAGTAGTATAAGAGAAAATGGAGGAAAACAGTTTTTCCTATAAAACCCCCGTCTTTTCAAAGATTTTAAAATGATATGCATATCGAAACCTTCCCCGGGGTCAGTATACTCTAAATATGAAGTTTGGTTGAGATCTATCCAGCCGTTTCGACGTGATGGTGGAACAGACAAACAGACAGACAAACAGACAAACAGAAACAATTTTATTTATATAGATATATATATATACTAGCGAATGTACCCGTGCTTCGCTACGGTATTCTACATTGTATTCGAATATCGAAGTAAATAGTGTACATGCAGTAATTAAGATTGTATTAAAATTGCATGTCTCTTAGCGTTATCCGAGAAAGAGCATGGGGAGGTCCTCGTACGTTGTTTCCAATGTAAAGTTTTTGTTACGGATTTGTGATATAACGGCAGGCTCACATGCCTACTGGCATTCACAGTCGAGTTGGGAAGTTTACATTATAATTGCAGGCCCCATTGCCTACTACGCGGACAGAATCGATTTGGGGAGTTTTCGTTAAAAGGGCAGCCCCCTTTCCTACTTCCAGACAGATTACAGTTGAGGAGTTTCTATTATAATGGCAGGCAATTACCCTACTATCACTCGAAATTGACTTGCGCAGTTATCATTATAATGCCAGGCCCATTTTCCTACTGCCAGCCAGCTTACTGCAAGTCACACCAAGTTGGTGAGTTTCCGTCAAAATAGCAGGCCACTATGCCTAATGCCAGTCAGATTTTAGACGAAGACATTTCTTTATAATGGCGGGCACCCTTGCCTACTGCCAAACACAATCGGGTAGGGGAGTTTTAAACAAAACTGCATGCTCACTTGCCTTCTGCAAGTCAAATCGAGAAGGGAACTATTCATTACAATTGTAAGCCTTCTTTACTATTGACAGTTACACAGGAGTTGGAGAAGGAACCCTTTCCTACTGCCAGTCAGAGTCGGTGTGGGGAGTACTGATTACAATAGCAGACCCACCCTTTCTCGATCGCTAAAAGTCGACTTCAGTGAATATACATAGATCAACATACGCAAGAATATGCGTGTTTACAATATTGAAGACCTTCATTTACAGATTAACTGCTACTAAACGTACGTCATATCGACAAAGGATTATACCATAAGACACGCCGGATTTAGTGGCCTAAATGGCTGGTCCTATGATATGTCATCTATTCTTGGGTCAGATTGAGTTAGAAACGTGGAACAGGGTAAAGGTTTTGTAAGATTATCTCACATTACATTACTTTTCGGATAATTATGTGACAGCTACATACATAGCATTTGGCTCAAATATTGCTACTGGGTGGGCCAATTTTCGTGAAGAGTTTGATGATTCTGTATTTCATATAATAATTGAAAGTATGAATTATGTATGTGAAAATTCCAAATTGACTTAACATCGATTAATAGAGAAAAATCAAACGTAAAAGGGATACAGATACGGCAAAAAGTCATAAGACCAAGGTTGTAGATCATTCCAAATTGAACGGAGATTGTGCAATCCGTTATGTGATAGGAATTTCCGAAGGTGTGCACCATAATTAAAATTGCCTGCATATTTAGATATTCTTCGGGGATAAAAGTGAAAAATTTAATGATCTAGGATGTTTTCCGCTCGTTATAGGCTAAAACGTATAATTTTGTCAAATTTCAATTATCTTCTTTTTCTTCTGGCAGATTATGCCGCAATGTGGATTTTGGGCAAGGTGGGTAAAAATTAGGACTTTCAGGAAACTCAACCAAAAATTATGGAGATGGTCATTATTACCCCGTAAACGGAAAGCTGTGCGAAAATTCGCCAAAATAGTCAGTGTAAAGGCACACAGTCGTTACGATTTGATTTATGTAGATAAGGAATCTGCTCCATGTAAAACACCTTTTGGGCTATGTCCGCTGGACTTAACCTGCAAAAGTGACCATTCATGATATCTCCCTTATTAATCCACCTGACGAAAAAATGCACATGAAAAAAAGTTTAGATGTGGAATTCCATCACGTTTGGTCGATTTCCAGTCAGGTTGGTCTTGTTCTGTATATTTTGTGGAAGAAAAAATCATCATTTGGGTTCCCTATAAACCGCCAGTCCATTCCGGAACATGAAATGTTATTTACGTTTAAAATCTACCTTTGGACAGGTGGATGCTAAATATAAATTTTGGTTGGAATGTCTTCAGTAGTTTTCAAGTTGTAAGGAATACGCTTTACACGCACTCGCTCGTGAGTTAAGTCCGATGGGACTTGTACAGAAAAACGGTCCGTTAATGATATCTCCCTTATTAATCCTCGTATCGAAATGATGCACATTAGAAAAAAGGTTTAGAAATTAATTTCTACCAAGGTAGGTAGATTTCCATTAAGTTTGGTTGTGTATATTTTGTGGAAGTGCAAAATCACTGTTTCGGTTTCACATAAACCCCCAGTCAGTTCAGGGATTTAGAAACATTATTTGCCCTAAAACCTATCAAGGACAGGTGTATTCTAACTATGAGTCTTGGTGGAAATACATCCAGTAGTTTGTAGCACTCGCGTACATACGGCGTAATAAAGGTAGAAAATAATACAGTTAAGAAAGTAGAAAGTAATAGAAAATGGATTATAACTGAGGACAGCCGGATAACGACAAATATGTAAATGCCAAGTGAATGTATTTGAAAATCAAATGCCCCTCAATAAATTATGCTAGTGTGACTTATGGTTATAATAAAGGGGTAACAGGGGAGAAATTTAGGTCCAGTGATTCTTAGGTAAACAAAAAATAAGATGAGGGAAATGGCAATACGTTACTTCCCTGCTGGCATGCAGTCAGAGACGTTGCCATGGTAACCTGTAGGTTCGATGTGGGTCTGTCGGTCATTCAATGCCGACCATGATACCAGCGGAAAATTGTAAATTTCTCCGTCATGTGAAGAGTAAGGTAAATTATGAACATAACGAAAGTTGTTTATAATGAAGAGACGTTTCACGTACGGTAAACTGAGTTTACAGAAAATCAATATATAATTGAAAATGGAGGAAAACCTTTCTGGTTTTCCTATAAACCGTCCGTCTATTCAAAGATTTTAAAATAATATGCATATAGAAACCTTCCCCGGGATGAGTATACTCTAAATTTGAAGTTTGGTTGAGATCTATCTAGCCGTTTCGAAGTGATGGTGGAAAAACCATTCAGGTTTTCCTATGAACCCCCGTCTATTCAAAATTTTAAAATGTTATGCATATCGAAACCTTCCCCGGGATGAGTGTACTCTAAATATGAAGTTTAGTTGTGATCTATCCAGCCGTTTCGACATGATGGTGGAAAAACCATTCCGGTTTTCCTATAAACCCCCCGTGTATTCAAAGATTTTAAAATTATATGCATATCGAAACCTTCCCCGGGTGAGTATACTCTAAATATGAAGTTTGGTTGAGATCTATCCAGCCGTTTCGACTTGATGGTGGAAAAACCTTTCTGGTTTTCCTATAAACCCCCCGTGTATTCAAAGATTTTAAAACGACATGCATATCAAAACCTTCCCCGAGATGAGTATACTCTAAATATGAAATTTGGTTGAGATCTATCCAGCCGTTTCGACGTGATGGTTGAACAGACAAACAGACAGACAAACAGACAAACAAAGAGACACGTAACGTAAAAACCACCGATTCGGTCTTGAGTTGACCTAAAGCGGAAAAATATCTGATAAATTGGCAAAACAACAGAAATTACAGACAGCGGACCCCCTACAATTTTGTTTATATAGATTGTATTCGAATATCGAAGTAAATAGTGTACATGCAGTAAATAAGATTGTTTTAAAATTGCATGTCTCTTAGCGTTAACCGAGAAAGAGCATGGGGAGGTCCCCGTACGTTGTTTCTAATGTAAAGTGTTTGTTACGGATTTGTGATATAACGGCAGGCTCACTTGCGTACTGCCATTCACAATCAAGTTGGGAAGTTTACATTATAATAGCAGGCCCCATTGCCTACTACGCGGACGGAATCGATTTGGGGAGTTTTCCTTAAAATTTCACCCCCCTTTTCTACTTCCAGACAGATTACAGTTGAGGAGTTTCTATTATAATGGCAGGCAATTACCCTACTATCACTCGAAATTGAGTTATGCAGTTATCATTATAATGCCAGGCCCATTTTCCTACTGCCAGCCAGCTTACTGCCAGCCACACCAAGTTGGTGAGTTTCTATCAAAATTGCAGGCCACTATGCCTAATGCCAGTCACATTTTAGATGAGGACATTTCTTTATAATGGCGGGCACCCTTGCCTACTGCCAAACACAATCGGGTAGGGGAGTTTTAAACAAAACTGCATGCTCACTTGCCTTCTGCAAGTCAAATCGAGAAGGGAACTATTCATTACAATTGTAGGCCTTCCTTACTAATGACAGTTACACAGGAGTTGGACAAGGAACCCTTTCCTACTGGCAGTCAAAGTCGGTGTGGGGATTACTGATTACAATAGCAGACCCACCCTTTCTCTATCGTTAAAAATCGATATCAGTGAATATATATAGATCGACATACGAAAGTATATGCGTGTTTACAATATTGAAGACCTTCATTTACAGATTAACTGCTACTAAACGTACGTCATATCTACAAAGGATTATACCATAAGACACGCCGGATTTAGTGGCCTAAATGGCTGGTCCTATGATATGTCGTCTATTCTTGGGTCAGATTGAGTTAGAAGCGTGGAACAGGGTAGAGGTTTCGTAAGATACCTCACATTACATTACTTTTCGGATAGTTATGTGACAGCTACTGTGACCATCTGCATAATATTTTGGTTTAGTTTCCTGAAATTCCTCTTTTTTACCCGCCTCGCCCAAAATCCAGTTTGCGGCATAATCTGCCAGAAGAAAAATTTGATGATTGAAATTTGACAAAATTATACGTTTTAGCCTGTAATGAAGGGAAAACTACCAAGATCATTAATTTTTTCACTTTTTATCCCCGAAGAATATCGAAATATGCAGGCAGTTTTAATGATGGTGCACAACTTCGGAAATTCCTATCACATAACGGATTGCACATTCTCCGTTCAATTTGGAATTATCTACAACCTTGGTCTTATGACTTTTTGCCGTATCTGTATCTCTTTTACGTTTGATTTTTCTCTATTAATCGAATCTTGGTGGAAATTCATCCAGTAGTTTCTAGCACTCACGTACATACGGCGTAATTAAGGAAGAAAATAATACATTTAAGGAAGATGAAACTAATAGAAAATGGATTATAACTGAGGACAGCCGGATAACGACAAATATGTAAATGCCAAATGAATGTATTGGAAAATCAAATGCCCCTCAATAAATTATGCTAGTGTGAGTTATGGATATAATAAAGCGGTAACAGAGGACAAATTTAGGTCCAGTGACTCTTAGGTAAACAAATAAGAAGATGACTAATTGTGTTATTACTTAATCTCTTCGGGGGCGGTTATAACCTCCAACGATATTCATTCAATATCCCGCAGATGGGCCGATTGACGCCTCTCTTGCCATCTACCCAAGGAACAACCACTAATTTAAAAGCATGATGAGGAAAATGGCAATACGTTACTTCCCTCCTGGCATGCAGTCAGAGACGTTGCCATGGTAACCTGTAGGTTCGTTGTCGGTCTGTCGGTCACTAAATGCTGAGCATGATTCCAGCAGAAAATTGTAAATTTCTCCGTCATGTGAAGAGTAAGGTAAATTATGAACATAACGAAAGTTTTTTATAATGAAGAGACGTTTCACGTACGGTAAACGAAGTTTACAGAAAATCAATAGTATAAGAGAATGGAGGAAAACCAGAAAACCATTCTGGTTTTCCTATAAACACCCTGTCTATTCAACGATTTTAAAATTATATGCATATCAAAACCTTCGTAGGGATGAGTGCACTCCAAATATGAAGTTTGGTTGAGATCTATCCAGCCGTTTCGACGTGATGGTGGAAAAAACCATTCTGGTTTTCCTATAAACTCCCCGTCTATTAAAAGATTTTAAAATTATATGCATATCGAAACTTTCCCCGGGATGAGAACTCTAAATATGAAGTTTGGTTGAGATCTATCCAGCCGTTTCGACGTGATGGTGGAAAAACCATTCTGGTTTTCCTATAAACCCCCGTGTATTCAAAGATTTTTAAATGATATGCATATCGAAACCTTCCCCGGGATGAGTATACCCTAAATATGAAGTTTGGTTGAGATCTATCCAGCCGTTTCGACGTGATGGTGGAACAGACAAACAGACAGACAAACAGACAAACAGACAAACAGACACGAAACGTAAAAACCACCGATTCGGTCTTGAGTTGACCTAAAACGGATAAATATCTGAAAAATTGGCAAAACAAAAGAAATTACAGACAGCGGACCCCCTACAATTTTATTTATATAGATTTTATGTAGAATTTTAAAACAGTGGTATTTCTGTATCGGAAGAATCCACAGTAACAAGGAAATGTACTTTTGAATGTTCCGTCATGTCTGTCTGTCTGTCTGTCTGTCTGTCTGTCTGTCTGTCTGTCTGTTCTTCTACTTAGGGGTCAGCAAAAGGGGACAATCTTGATAGCATATTCAATTCCGACGTTAAGATTGTCAGCAATGACCCTTACAACACACCAAGCGTGCCTGCAATGTCCTTGATCGTCCTCCGACAAATCCTCAGGCAATATCGACACAGACAGAGAAGTCATCTGCCGCTGAGCTGTCGTTGCTAGACGGCCAAAAATGTACTACAGGAACACAGGCGTTCTCGCAGGTGGCTTCGGCTATATACCTCTGCATTCGGGAGGTGGTGGGTTTTACTTTTGTAGGCCGGTTCGCTGTCTGACTGTCTGTCTGTCTGTCTGTCTGTCTGTCTGTCTGTCTGTCTGTCTGTCTGTCTGTCTGTCTGTCTGTCTGTCTGTGTGCACACCACGAGAAAATGGCTGAAGAGAATTTAATGAAAAAAGGTATGTAAATTCGGGGAATGAGCCACTACATTCTAGACAATAAATTATTTTATTCACGCTGAGGACAGGGCCTCTCAAATGCCCGAAATCACACGCGTGCAAACCGAGGCGCAGAGGTACTGTCATCGGTCCCACTCGGATTGGCTCGGACCAACGCTTCGTCTCTGGGCTACTCGGCTAAGCTCGGCTCAACCCGGTTCGGATTTGGACCACTACGGAGCAAGAGAGGAAGAAAGAGAAGGCGGAGCGAGCGAGGCAGGCGTGGGGAAAGAGAGGGACAGCGCTATTGCTCCAAATCTTAATAATAATAATAATAATAATAATAATAATAATAATAATAATAATAATAATAATAATAATAATAATAATGTTATTTGCTTTACGTCCCACTAAATAATTTTACAGTTTCCGGAGACGCCGAGGTGCCGGAATTTAGCCCCGCAGGAATTATTTTATGTGTCAGTAAATCTACCTGCACCAGGCTGACGTATTCGAGGACCTTCAAATACCACCGGACTGAGCCAGGATCGACCCTACCAAGTTGGAGTCAGAAAGCCAGCGCCTCAACAGTCTGAGCCACTCAGCCCGGCACTCCAAATCGAGGAGTGGGAGTCTGCACTCTGGTCAACCAACCGAAGTCGTCTTTTGCACCGTGCACAGCGCAACGTACTGGTGCATGCATCCTGAGTGGCCCTGAATTAGGGGAAGGCCTAAAATGCAATTCTCAAATATTTATAGTACTAGCGAATGTACCCGTGCTTCGCTACGGTATTCTACATTATATTCGAATATCGAAGTAAATAGTGTACTTTCAGTAAATAAGATTGTTTTAAAATTGCATGTCTCTTAGCGTTATCCGAGAAAGAGCATGGGGAGGTCCCCGAACGTTGTTTCCAATGTAAAGTGTTTGTTACGGATTTGTGATATAACGGCAGGCTCACTTGCCTACTGCCATTCACAATCGAGTTGGGAATTTTACATTATAATTGCAGGCCCCATTGCCTACTACGCGGACAGAATCGATTTGAGGAGTTTTGGTTAAAATTGCAGCCCCATTTTTCCTACTTCCAGACAGATTACAGTTGAGGAGTTTCTATTATAATGGCAGGCAATTACCCTACTATCACTCGAAATTGAGTTGTGCAGTTATCATTATAATGCCAGGCCATTTTCCTACTGCCAGCCAGCTTACTGCCAGTCACACCAAGTTGGTGAGTTTCCGTCAAAATAGCAGGCCACTATGCCTATTGCCAGTCACATTTTAGATGAGGACATTTCCTTATAATGGCGGGCGCCCTTGCCTACTGCCAAACACAATCGGGTAGGGGAGTTTTAAAAAAACTGCATGCTCACTTGCCTTCTGCAAGTCAAATCGAGAAGGGAACTATTCATTACAATTGTAGGCCTTCCTTACTAATGACAGTTACACAGGAGTTGGAGAAGGAACCCTTTCCTACTGCCAGTCAAAGTCGGTGTGGGGAGTACTGATTACAATAGCAGACCCACCCTTTCTCGATAACTAAAAATCGACATCAGTGAATATATATAGATCGACATACGAAAGTATATACGTGTTTATAATACTGAAGACCTTCATTTACAGATTAACTGCTACTAAACGTACGTCATATCGACAAAGGATTATACCATAAGACACGCCGGATTTAGTGGCCTAAATGGCTGGTCCTATGATATGTCATCTATTCTTGGGTCAGATTGAGTTAGAAACGTGGAACAGGGTAAAGGTTTTGTAAGATTATCTCGCATTACATTACTTTTCGGACAATTATGTGACAGCTACATACATAGCAATTGGCTCACATATGGCTACTGGGTGGGCCAATAGTCGTGAAGAGTTTGATGATTCTGTATTTCATATAAGTAATTGAAAATATGAATTATGCATGTGAAAATTCCAAATTGACTTAACATCGGTTAATAGAGAGAAATCAAACGTAAAAGGGATACAGATACGGCAAAAAGTCATAAGACCAAGGTTGTAGATCATTCCAAATTGAACGGAGATTGTGCAATCCGTTATGTGATAGGAATTTGCGAAGGTCTGCACCATCATTAAAATTGCCTACATATTTCGATATTCTTCGGGGATAAAAAGTGAAAAATTTAATGATCTAGGATGTTTTCCGTTCGTTACAGGCTAAAACGTATAATTTTGTCAAATTTCAATTATCTTCTTTATCTTCTGGCAGATTATGCCGCAATGTGGATATTGGGCGAGGCGGGTAAAAATTAGGACTTTCAGGAAACTAAACCAAAAATTATGGAGATGGTCATTATTACCCCTTAAACGGAAAGCTGTACGAAAATTTCACCTAGTCAGTGTAGAGGCACACAGTCGTTACAATTTGATTTATATAGATAAGGAATCTGCTCCATGTAAAACACCTTTTGGGCTATGTCCGCTGGACTTAACCTGCAAAAGTGACCATTCATGATATCTCCCTTATTAATCATCCTGACGAAAAAATGCACATGAGAAAAAGGTTTAGAGGTGGAATTCCATCACGTTTGGTCGATTTCCAGTCATGTTGGTCTTGTTCTGTATATATTGTGGAAGAGTAAAATCACCATTTCGGTTCCCTATAAACCGCCAGTCCATTCCGGAACATGAAATGTTATTTGCTTTTAAAACCTTCCTTTGGACAGGTGGAAGCTAAATATAAATTATGGTTCGAATGTCTTCAGTAGTTTTCAAGTTGTAAGGAATACGCTTTACACGCACCCGCTCGTGAGTTAAGTCCGATGGGACTTGTACAGAAAAACGGTCCGTTAATAATATCTCCCTTATTAATCCTCGTATCGAAGTGATGCACATGAGAAAAAAGGTTTAGAAATTAATTTCTACCAAGGTAAGTAGATTTCCATTAAGTTTGGTTGTGTATATTTTGTGGAAGTGCAAAATCACTGTTTCGGTTTCGTATAAACCCCCAGTCAGTTCAGGGATTTAGAAACAATATTTGCCCTAAAACCTATCAAGGACAGGTGTATTCTAATTATGAGTCTTGGTGGAAATACATCCAGTAGTTTGTAGCACTCGCGTACATACGGCGTAATTAAGGAAGAAAATAATACAGTAGAAAATGGATTATAACTGAGGACAGCCGAATAACGACAAATATGTAAATGCCATGTGAATGTATTTGAAAATCAAATGCCCCTCAATAAATTATGCTAGTGTGAATTATGGATATAATAAAGCGGTAACAGAGGAGAAATTTTGGTCCAGTGATTCTTAGGTAAACAAATAATAAGAAGATGACTAATGGTGTTATTATTTAATCTATTCGAGGGCGGTTATAACATCCAACGATATTCCGCCAATATCCCGCAGATAGGCCGATTGATGCCTCTCTTTCCTTCTACCCAAGGAACAACCACTAATTTAAAAGCATGATGAGGAAAATGGCAATACGTTACTTCCCTGCTGGCATGCAGTCAGAGACGTTGCCATGGTAACCTGTAGGTTCGTTGTCGGTCGGTCGGTCACTCAATGCAGAGCATGATACCAGCGGAAATTTGTAAATTTCTCCGTCATGTGAAGAGTAATGTAAATTATGAACATAACGAAAGTTGTTTATAATGAAGAGACGTTTCACTTACGGTAAACTAAGTTTATAGAAAATCAATAGTATAAGAGAAAATGGAGGAAAATCATTCTGGTTTTCCTATAAATCCCCCGTCTATTCAAAGATTTTAAAACAATGTGCATATCGAAACCTTTCCCGGGATGAGTATACTCTAAATATAAAGTTTTATTGAGATATATCCAGCCGTTTCGAATTGATGGTGGAAAAACCATTCTGGTTTTCGTATAAACCCCCGTGTATTCAAAGATTTTAAAACGATATGCATATCGAAACCTTCCCCGGGATGAGTATTCTTTAAATATGAAGTTTGGTTGAGATCTATCCTGCCGTTTCGACGTGATGGTGGAACAGACAAACAGACAGACAAACAGACAAACAGACAGACAAACAGACACGAAACGTAAAAACCACCGATTCGGTCTTGAGTTTACCTAAAACGGATAAATATCAGAAAAATTTGCAAAACAAAAGAAATTACAGACAGCGGCCCCCCTACAATTTTATTTATATAGATTAGTGGTTCTATCGATAAATACTACGTAATTAAAGTTATACAGAACTAGCGAATGTACCCGTGCTTCGCTACGGTATTCTACATTGTATTCGAATATCGAAGTAAATAGTGTACTTGCAGTAAATAAGATTGTTTTAAAATTGCATGTCTCTTAGCGTTATCCGAGAAAGACCATGGGGAGGTCCCCGTACGTTTCCAATGTAAAGTGTTTGTTACGGATTTGTGATATAACGGCAGGCTCACTTGCCTACTGGCATTCACAATCAGGTTGGGAAGTTTACATTATAATTGCAGGCCCCATTGCCTACTATGCGGACAGAATCGATTTGGGGAGTTTTCGTTAAAATGGCAGCCCCCCTTTCCTACCTCCAGACAGATTACAGTTTTTATTATAATGGCAGGCAATTACCCTACTATCACTCGAAATTGAGTTGTGCAGTTATCATTATAATGACAGGCCCCTTTTCCTACTGCCAGCCAGCGTACTGCCAGTCACACCAAGTTGGTGAGTTTCCATCAAAATAGCAGGCCACTATGCCTAATGCCAGTCACATTTTACATGAGGACATTTCTTTATAATGGCGGGCACCCTTGCCTACTGCCAAACACAATCGGGTAGGGGAGTTTTAAACAAAACTGCATGCTCACTTACCTTCTGCAAGTCAAATCGAGAAGGGAACTATTCATTACAATTGTAGGCCTTCCTTACTAATGACAGTTACACAGGAGTTGGAGAAGGAACCCTTTCCTACTGCCAGTCAAAGTCGGTGTGGGGAGTACTGATTACAATAGCAGACCGACCCTTTCTCGATCGCTAAATCGACATCAGTGAATATATATAGATCGACATACGAAAGTATATGCGTGTTTACAATATTGAAGACCTTCATTTACAGATTAACTGCTACTAAACGTACGTCATATCGACAAAGGATTATACCATAAGACACGCCGGATTTAGTGGCCTAAATGGCTGGTCCAATGATATGTCATCTATTCTTGGGTCAGATTTAGAAACGTGGAACAGGGTAAAGGTTTTGTAAGATCATCTCACATTACATTACTTTTCGGATAATAATGTGACAGCTACATACGTAGCATTTGGCTCACATATGGCTACTGAGTGGGCCAATTTTCGTGAAGAGTTTGATGATTCTGTATTTCATATAAGTAATTGAAAGTATGAATAATGCATGTGAAAATTCCAAATTGACTTAACATAGATTAATAGAGAAAAATCAAACGTAAAAGGGATACAGATACGGCATAAAGTCATAAGACCAAGGTTGTAGATCATTCCAAATTGAACGGAGATTGTGCAATCCGTTACGTGATAGGAATTTCCGAAGGTCTGCACCATCATTAAAATTGCCTGCATATTTCGATATTCTTCGGGGATAAAAAATGAAAAATTTAATGATATAGGATTTTTCATTCGTTACAGGCTAAAACGTATAATTTTGTCAAATTTCAATTATCTTCTTATTCTCCTGGCAGATTATGCCACAATGTGGATTTTGGGCGAGGCGGGTAAAAATTAGGACTTTCAGGAAATCAAAAATTATGGAGATTGTTATTATTACCCCTTAAACGGAAAGCTGTACGAAAATTTCGCCAAAATAGTCAGTGTAGAGGTACACAGTCGTTACGATTTGATTTATATAGATAAGGAATCTGCTCCATGTAAAACACCTTTTGGGCTATGTCCGCTGGACTTAACCTGCAAAAGTGACCATTCATGATATCTCCCTTATTAATCCTCCTGACGAAAAAATGCACATGAAAAAAAAGGTTTAGAGGTAGAATTCCATCAGGTTTGGTCGATTTCCAGTCAGGTTGGTCTTGTTCTGTATATATTGTGGAAGAGTAAAATCACCATTTCGGTTCCTTATAAACCGCCAGTCCATTCCGGAACATGAAATGTTATTTACGTTTAAAACCTACCTTTGGACAGGTGGATGCTAAATATAAATTTTGTTTCGAATGTCTTCATAGTTTTCAAGTTGTAAGGAATACGCTTTACACGCACCCGCTCGTGAGTTAAGTCCGATGGGACTTGTACAGAAAAACGGTCCTTTAATGATATCTCCCTTATTGATCCTCGTATCGAAATGATGCACATGAGAAAAAAAGGTTTAGACATTAATTTCTACCAAGGTAGGTAGACTTCCATAAACTTTTGTTGTGTATATTTTTTGGAAGTGCAAAATCACTGTTTCGGTTTCGTATAAACCCCCAGTTAGTTCAGGGATTTAGAAACAATATTTGCCCTGAAACCTATCAAGGACAGGTGTATTCTAAATACGAATCTTGGTGGAAATGCATCCAGTAGTTTCTAGCATTCACGTACATACGGCGTAATTAAGGAAGAAAATAATACAGTTAAGAATGTTGAAACTAATAGAAAATGGATTATAACTGAGGACAGCCGGATAACGACAAATAAACAAATGCCGTGAGTTATGGATATAATAAAGCGCTAACAGAGGAGAAATTTAGGTTCAGTGATTCTTAGGTAAACAAATATGAAGATGACTAATGGTGTTATTACTTAATCTATTCGAGGGCGGTTATAACCTCCAACGATATTCCGCCAATATCCCGCAGATGAGCCGATTGATGCCTCTCTTGCCATCTACCCAAGGAACAACCACGAATTTAAAAGCATGATGAGGAAAATGGCAATACGTTACTTCCCTACTGGCATGCAGTCAGAGACGTTGCCATGGTAACCTGTAGGTTCGTTGTCGGTCTGTCGGTCACTAAATGCAGAGCATGATACCAGCAGAAAATTGTAAATTTCTCCGTCATGTGAAGAGTAAGGTAAATTATGAACATAACGAAAGTTGTTTATAATGAAGAGACGTTTCACGTACGGTAAACGAAGTTTACAGAAAATCAATAGTATAAGAGAAAATAGAGGAAAACCACTGTGGTTTTCCTATAAACACCCCGTCTATTCAAAGATTTTAAAATTATATGCATATCGGAACCTTTCCTGGGATGAGTATACTCTAAATATGAAGTTTGGCTGAGATCTATCCAGCCGTTTCGACGTGATGGTGGGAAAACCACTGTGGTTTTCCTATAAACCCCCCGTCTATTCAAGGATTTTAAAATGATATGCATATCTAAACCTTCCCCGGGATTAGTATACTCTAAATACAATGTTTGGTTGGGATCCATCCAGCCGTTTCGACGTGATGGTGGAAAAACCATTCTGATTTTCCTATAAACCCCCCATATATTCAAATATTTTAAAATGATATGCATATGGAAAACTTCCCCGCGATGAGTGTCCTCTAAATATGAAGTTTGGTTGAGATCTATCCAGCCGTTTCGACGTGATGGTGGAAAAACCATTCTAGTTTTCCTATAAACCCCCTGTCTATTCAAGGATTTTAAAATGATATGCATATCAAAACCTTCTCCGGGATGAGTATACCCTAAATATGAAGTTTGGTTGAGATCTATCCAGCCGTTTCGACGTGATGGTGGAACAGACAAACAGACAGACAAACAGAAACAATTTTATTTATATAGATTTTTACACTCGTTCTTCACCCCCTTTCCATCCCCGCCCAAAGGAGTCCTACGAGTGCCTTACACAACAGTATATTTTTTCCCCAGATATTAAGTCTTATTTGTACCTATTTTGGTTGACAGCTATGCCCAAACGTACATGCATAATCTCACTGCTCTAGAATCCTGGAGCTGACGTTGCCATGGTTACGGCAGTTCATTTCTTTATCCGATTCCTAGAGCAGGGGTAGTGTGGTGCCAATATCTCCGTAACGGTTGGTTTTAGGGCCTTAAAACATGGTTTTCGGGCCCGTAGGGCTTACCGAGTTTTGTTCTTTGCGTCAAGAGGATTAAATTGAGCTTTGTCTCGTCCTTATACGACAAATTCGATATTTTGCCTATAATAGTATAAGAGAAAATGGAGGAAAACCGTTTTTCCTATAAAACCCCCGTCTTTTCAAAGATTTTAAAATGATATGCATATCGAAACCTTCCCCGGGGTCAGTATACTCTAAATATGAAGTTTGGTTGAGATCTATCCAGCCGTTTCGACGTGATGGTGGAACAGACAAACAGACAGACAAACAGACAAACAGAAACAATTTTATTTATATAGATATATATATATATATATAGAGAGAGAGAGAGAGACTAGCTGTAGTACCCGGCGTTGCCCGGATAGTTTCTGAATGTTTACCTTTAATATTTGTATTACTAGTTAGTTACGTGTGACGTGAATGCTTATAGACTTCTTTTTGAGATGTTGATTTCACGACTCATTATGTAGTTTTAGAGTTATTTAAATGTATCTGATTTCAAGTTTTAGATTATTTAATTATCGAGTAAACACTAATCTTGGTCATTTTATACTATCTACTTTTAAGCCCTTCTCAGCTCCTGCCTCGATGGAGGCTGTACGTGGACTTAAACGGTATCCACAGCGTCACAGTTCGTATCAGCGACACATAAACAATGGATTTCGACATTAATATTGGTTATTTTCCTTATTTTTGTACGTCAGCCCCTATCATTCCCCAACACCAGCGGTGGCTAGGTGTATCTGACCTCCACAGTAATGTTTTCTATATAGTAAGTCATGTGTATACCAAGTTTGATTGAGAGATATGCTAGAACATACACACATGCATCCTTAAACTCCATCCCTTTGGACGTTTTCAATTTTTTTCCAGTTCTCATCCGCCTGGCGATTATGACTGAGCTTTATCTTAAACGGCCACCAGAGTGTCACAGCTCATCTCAGCGACCCCGAAAACTATGGATTAGACACAAATTTCGGTCGTTTTCGGTTAATTTGTACATTTCGCCCCTACTTTAGAGGCTAGGAGTCTCTTACCCCTAAGGTATATTTTTCCAGACAGTAGGTCCAGCGTCCATTCTCTCGGTCATTTTCGAAATTTTGTTTTTCACTTTTAGTCACCGCTATGAGAAAGGAGGCGGAAATTGGACTTCTAAAAAAAATTGGAGCGTTACTATTCATCTCAGCGACCCCGAAAAGGATGGATTCGACACTATTTCCTATTACTTTGATATATCATTCTCCCCTCGCCCCCCACCCAAAAGGCGGCTGAATTTGGACTTGGAAAAATTCCGGAGTATCACTGTTCATCTCAGCGAATCCGAAAACGATGGATTCGATACTATTTTCATATATTTTTATATGTGACCCCCTCGCCCCCCCGCCCCTAAGGGTACATGGGGTGTCTTACCCCACGCGGTTTGGACTTTAAAATATTCCGGAGTGTCAATATTCATCTCAGCAACCACGAAAACTATGGATTCGACACTATTGTCGAATATTTTATGTCACCTCCCTCGCCCCCCCCCCCTCGCCACTATGGATACGTGGGGTGTCCTATCCCACGCGATTTGGCAAAAGAAATCCGGAGTGTTACTATTCATCTCAGCGACCCCGAAAAGGGTGGATTCGACACTATTTTCAATTATTTTGATATCTCACTCCCCTTTGCCCCCCACCCCAAATGGGGCTGAATTTGGCCTTTAAAAAATTCCGGAGTGTCAGTATTCATCTCAGCGACCACGAAAAGTATGGATTCGACACTATTTTAGAATATTTTTAATGTCACCCCCTCGCCCTCCCCCACCCCCGACCCTAAGGGGACTTCGGGTGTCTTACCCCAACGCGGGTTGTCAAAAAAGTCCGAAGTGTCACTATTCATCTCAGCGACCCCGAAAAGGATGCATTCATCATTATTTTCTTTTATTTTGATATATCACTCTCCCTCGCCCCCCAAAATGGGGCTGAATTTGGACTTGGAAAAATTCCGCAATATCACTATCCATCTCAGCGAATCCGAAAACGATTTTTCGACACTATTTTCGTATATTTTGTTATGTGACCCCCCTCGCCTCCCCGCCCCTAAGGGTACTTGGGGTGTTTTACCCCCGCGCGGTTTGTCTCCTGATACTAAGTCGTAAGTGTACCAAGTTTGGTGTAAATCGCCCCGGTGGTTTAGGAGGAGATGTAATACATACTTACATACATACATACATACAATGACATATATATAGATAGATAGATGGGGGAACGAGAGGGATGAAAATGGAGATAAATGGAATAAAAGATTTGAGAAAGATCCATAGGACTATTGAAGGAACTTCTTGTCGAAAGGAAGAACAAGTGCAAAGCAAAAATCCTTGGAAAAATCTCATTAAGTACTCCGACCTCGTATAAAGACGCGACAAGTTGAAGGTGTAAGGGAGTTCTTCAAAAACGTATTATTTTCTTATCGGTGTTGTGAGTTTTGAGAAATCGTGGTTTGTGAGTGAACAGGATTCCGCATTTATATAATTAGATAAGCGCCGTCCTGCTTCACGTCAAGTAGAAGCGTTCTGTTGTTGTTTACGGCAAGCTGAAGTTATGTTTTCTCTGACACCTTATGTGAAGCCAAACAGTATTGTTCTATCGTACTTTTTTGACATTTATACATAGGCTCCGTGAAAATATGACGTAATTTAGTCAGAAATATAGTATTGCTCAGAACTAGAAGAGTTGGCAACAGCATTAGAAGGGAGAAGATTAAGAGTCTGTAAAGATGTGAGTACCTGCCATACATACTCTATAGAACAGTGGTACAGCCTCGACCTCTGGATATATCGGGTACAAGTCTCGCTGAACTAGCAGAAGGCAGTTGAAATAAGACACCTAATTCACCCTACTTCTATCTACTGTGTTAAGTACTTTGTATTAAGTACTTTGTAACGAGGGTGTGTTCGTTCTAGAATAATTCAATTTTCCATCTCTTAGGTTGGATATTGAATACAATGTATTTTTTTAAGGGTAACTAGAGTGCCCTAGTCTGCCACAGTTAAAAATATCAGTTGTATGCCACTATAAATTTTAAATCACCCCGGCTATAGCTTCGATATATTTGGATATGATTTTGGCATCTGTTGTAAGTTCGTTTATCCAGAATGAAGTGTCCTTCCTGATTTGGATATGATATTTTTATTTCATTTTAATTACAGTGATATTTAGGAGGAAATAATATTACGTAAGAACATCTTATTACAATCATTCGGCTCCTTGGCTGAATGGTCAGCATAGTGCACTTCGATTCATAAAGCCCCAAGTTCGATTTCCAGCCAGAACATCAGTTTTTTAATTCCTCTAAAGATAGATGTCTTGTCCATCTTAATACACATCTTCATTTAGATACAACATATTACACTACAAACCACCACAGAAACACGCAATAGTGAGTACATCCCTCCATGCAGGTTTGGCGTCAGTGAAGGCATCGGGGCGAAGAACTAGGCTAAATCCATACAAACCGGGCGAGTTGGCCGTGCGCGTAGAGGCGCGCGGCTGTGAGCTTGCATCCGGGAGATCGTGGGTTCGAATCCCACTGTCGGCAGCCCTGAAGATGGTTTCCGTGGTTTCCCATTTTCACACCAGGCAAATGTTGGGGCTGTACCTTAATTAAGGCCACGGCCGCTTCCTTCCAACTTCTAGACTTTTCCTATCCCATCGTCACTATAAGACCTATCTGTGTCGGTGCGACGTAAAGCCTGTAGCAAAAAAAAAGCAAATCCATACAAAAAGTGTCGGTCCCAGGTAAATTAGCAAAGGACAGAAATACGATGAAAAACGTATAATTCAGTCAGTGAGAAAATACTTGCTACGACTTCGGTTAAGTGGCTCCTTCTAGTTCCTTTTAATCTTTGATGAAAATGTGAGTACAAGAACATATTATTCTACAACTACAAAGTGCCAAAAATTGTCACCACTGTAATGCGTTATGTACACTTGTACAATAACGCACCGAATTACAATCCAAGCACTTCATTCTAGGCAGACATATTTATGGCAAAGTTACCAATGTGAATAATGAAGCTGTTTCTGAAAATCAGTGAACGCCAAAGCCTTCGCTATCCCTTCATTTTAGAGATGTGGAGGTTTCAGGAAAAGAGATCGAAAGCGAAGTAAGTTTAACTATACTCGTAACTTAATAAATGTGAAAATTTATTGCCTGTATGAGTTTCTTAATGAATGATGCACCAACTTAATCAGGAAATTATATATTTTCTGGGAATCGACATGTGACATCATACTCAAGGCAGCTGAAATAAGACACCTAATTCACCGTACTTCCATCTATTACACTTTCTTAACGACGGGGTCTTTATTTTATAATTTCTTCAATTTCTGTTTTGAATTTTCCAACTCCCCTTAGGTCTTCACATGTTTCTTACATTGGTACGTTTGAAATTATGCTCACTATTGGTGGTTCTTGCATATATCACAAGCGTGCATAAGATGAATTCTATGTTTTAGGTCCAGGTGCATCATCCTCTACAGTTCCCAGAAGCTGGAAAGGATTTTTTTGCGCACGACTCTGTGAACGATAGTGTATTCAAGCTTCTTATGATACATGTGAATCCATCGGCCACCCTGAGCAGTGATGCCGTGCGAAACCTTGATCTACAAGAGCGAAATTGCTATTTCGCTGATGAGAACAATCTGGACCTGTATCACACATATACTCTACCCACCTGCTTGATAGAGTGCAGGATGAAATATATAATCAACCAATGTCACTGCAGACCGTTTTTCTTTAATTTGAGTAAGTAGAACAAAATTGTAGTAAGTGTTAGGTTTACTATTTTTATTAGCACAGGTAGGTATTCAGTGACACTGATACAGGAAAGATTAGTACCGTCGCATTAGGTAAGTTATAGCTCCGACTTGGGTCTGGTGTCAAAATGAGAACATTTTATTAGCCCGAAACACCTAATAGCCTGTAAATTCATATGCCTGGTCTCCTGCATCCTCTCTGCTTCTTCTCTTCACTCTCGTCTCCTTCATGGCTTGTTTCTCAACGTTAGAAATCACCAAGTCTACCTTCGCTGGTCTATTTCTTGGGATACTCGTGCGTTGGATACTCCAGGGTCCAGACCGTTTTTCTGAAAGACTACAATTTATGCCATGCTACATTCAATAATATAAAATGCATCATCATAAACTGCAATGTTCAGTACTAAGCACAATAAAGCGTTGTTCTGGAATATAGTAGCCATATCAAGTTACTGAAACTTTCACAATTATTCTAGGTTTTACCAATTAAACACTTCGTGAGTAGTTCAGGAGTTCTAAACACAAGTTGGCTAGCATTCATGACAGCTTCAGAGATTAGTGTTTGTACTCAGAAGACCAAACTCTGGGACATAGAGAGTGGACTGGATTTTCGTTGGGGAGAGCTTATGGAAGTATCCTTCGCAAGAACACAAAATAGAAAAATTGCAAACACTCAGGAAGAACAAAAAGCATAAAACCTACCATTCGTAGATGTAAACAAATCAACCTGAACTTATGTCCAGTATTCGTAGGATACATCCTACTACACTAAAATTCGAAGAGAGAAGTGTCAAAAAAGGTTACCTTCCGGTTGATACTCGTAAATTCAATAAGGATAAAGTAGAATAAGAACAAAAGGGGATGAGTACATACCCTTGTAGCTTTTCGGATTTTAATTATTTTTTACTAGCTTATAAAGATACCCGAGGACTGGAACATTGCCACAACTTGAATAACATAGGTACCAATGTTTTATAGTTAAAAATTTGAAATATAAATTTGGGCTCTGTTATGGTTACATTCCTCCTTAAATCTAAGTAATACTGAAAATACTGGGTTATAAACAAACACAGTTTTCTTATTCATAAATTATTATAGTTGAATCAAGGAATCAGGTAGTATCACAGAACATGGGCATGAAACGTTTCTGATTAACTTGCTATGTTCTTAGGCAACTTCCAGCCACCAGATATAAGATTTGAAGAATCCCTATTCGTTCATTGTGCTTTAATTTAAATAATGTGTTACTAATTAGTTTCGTGAATTTGTTTTCCAGAAAATGTACCGGAATGCTCTGTGGCCAAATTGAAGTGTGTGGCAGATATTGGAAGTAAGTCATAAAATAATACACTTCCTTAGAGAAATAATTCATCCTAATTTAAAATTCTCAGTTAATTTTTCTTCTTTTTAAATTGTATGTCTATAATGAAACTGATATAGTACATTCTTCATGGTATGATTTATCTCTTAAAACAATGCTATAAAATGTATAATAGAAATGTACCATGTGCAAATGTTTCTCTCCTAGGCCAGCGCCAAGTTCATGTGCAATTTTCCAACCAAGCGAATTTCATCTAAATGAAATACCTTCCATAACACCGGCACGCAGAAAACTGACGCCTTAAAAGAAGGAAAAGGAAAGAAACGGAAAAGGGATGAAATTGTCAAATTGCTTAAAGCTTAAACAGATGAAATATAAGCAATACATGATGAGAATAATGAATGTAATAAAACAATAAAAGTGAAATTCTAATATAAATTTAAGTTTTAACACTTTTCAACAGAGCACACCTGGAGGGAAATTTTTTCCACATAAAACTGTCGCGGAATTACTCATTACGCATCCAGAATGTGAGGTGACCACATGTCATCCTACATTCAATGACTCAATACTCCCAAAAAGAATAATTTTGTTGCTAAATATAACTATTATCATATCCTATATATGTTAAATTATTCCAAGTTTCATCAAGAGTACATTTCTTCACAAGTTATTTTACGTCGCAAGGACATCGATAGATCTTACGGCAATGATGGGATAGGAAAGGGTTAGTAGTGGGAAGGAAGCGTTCGTTGTTTTAATTAAGGTACAGCCCCAGCACTTGTCTGGTGTGAAACTGGGAAGCCACGGAGAAACATCATCAGGGCTGCCGACAGTGGAGTTCGAACCCACTATCTCCCGAATGTAATCTCACAGCTGCACGCCCCTAACCACACGGTCAACTCACTCGGTAAGCGTACATTTTTTATTCAATTATTATAAATAAAATAATTGTAGTTTCGTATTTCCGCCTACTCCTTATGGTAACAATATTACTAAATTCATTACACCTAGCTTGAGCGTTTCCTGTGGGCTCTAAAAGCGTGTATAAAAATTGTACAGAGCAGTTTACCGGCCAACTAAGTTGGAAGTTTCTGCCATATTCACATTAGTTATATTTACGAATAGTAAAGGCCTATTTAAAAGCCTATCTTACTTGTTTCTTTGTAAATATCATAACAGTGAGTGCTATGTTACTAATCCATGGTATAGGAGAAGCACATTTTCCTCTTAACCAGGGGCACTGGGTTAGATTCATATCTGCTCCAAGGGCTGGAATGGAATTCAATTAGCCTAATGAGTACAGCTGAGGAGCTATCTAATTTCAAAGGAAGCACATCCGTTTGGTAAAGCCAAGTACTTCGGATAAAGGAGATATTACACTGAACACGTATCCCCCTAAACCTGCAGGTCCTTTGGCAAGAAAACAATCGTTTTGACAAGCCCATTAAGGGCTGCATGAGTCCCTGACAAACATAGTGCCATATTATTCCGTAAGAATACTCACCATTAATGAATTTGCCAGAATGACATATCAGTTCAAGTGACTGTTAGTACAGCTGAAACTAGGCAACAGTTCTCAGTCATAATGTTACAGAGGTAGTAAATATGAACATAAATAGATTGAAATATGTTAAATACTTCCATATTCAATAACTTGAGGACAACTCCTGCTATTCAATAACTTCGTACTTTCTCCAATGAGAATTTCAAATTTTGTGCTCCTCTTCACGTAGCGATTTAATGGGCAATTTAACGGATATTTAAATATGATGTTCGTTGTATAGCGTTACCATAAGACTTACCTGTGTCGGTGCGACGTAAACCAAATAGCAAAAAAAATAATAATAATTTGCGATGGTCCGATACTCTTCGTCAGTCTGAGACGGCTCGGGATAATCTAAATGAAAAAACGATCGTAATTATCACATTCGGCTGGGCTGCCTTTCATTTTGAAATGGGTACGGTGATGCTTCGTTGCCAGTCGGTCGATATTCAACGTTAATTATCTGTTTGAGGAGTCGTGCTAACCATTCTGCCACATTCCGCTGTTGAGAGTAACAGAGATCTGCTGCAAGATCGTCAAGGCCAGTAGCTTTCCCGGGCTTCATTTATTACTAAAGAACCTTGACGTTTTCGATATCGATGTCTCTGACACGTCCTTTCACAACTACAGTGTCAGGGATTGGAGGAGGGGATGATATTTTAGTTGAGATCTTCTCGAAGTAGCTGCGCCAGCGTTCTCTTGTCTTTTTTCCAATCAACCTATGTTTCATCCTTGATGTCATAGAAGCTGGGGAGACTTCCGTTTTGTAATGCCTCGATTTGGTTAGTCCGTATAACTCCCGCTCATGTTCCCGCATGCCAAGTTTTGTCTAAAGATCTGAAAAATACACAGTTTTTATTGTAGCTATACTCTTCTTTGCAATGCTACGGGCTATCTTGTAGACATTCCATCAAGACGGATTATTGTCTGCAAAAGCTCGTGATAATGCCGTTTCTTCTTTTCCACCGCATTTCTGACCTCATCAGTCCATAGCTATGTACTGTATCGTTGGACGGCTTTGCTGCTCCAAGGATAGTGTGTGCAGAATCATGAGTAGCCTCCTTCAGTTAGATCCAAGTCTCCTCATCTGTAGCAATCGGTGGCAATGGTATTCGTGCAACAACTTCGAGGTCCCTCTCCTTGAAGCGTCACCATTTGATTCTCGCTGGTCCTATAAAAGTGGCGTGTATGGAATTCGCCCATTTGGTACGCAACTTCCAGATGACAGGTCGATGTTGTGTCACGACAGACCCACGTGGCACAACCATTGTGTCTAACCCTTCTTTAATATCTCGATGCCTATCTCAGATGTAATTGATCTGCGTTGTCTTTGTACCACTGTAGTATGTAATTTAAGTGGGGAGACCCAGCTTAAGAAAGAAAAAAAATTGGTTAATATTCATTCGATTGTTAAATATGCTACAATTGTTGTTGACAATTGCTGCACATATACCAGTGTTGGCATGCTTCCTGGCAACCAGAAGCAACTTCAATAATGTCAGAATTTAATAATTTTAATATTTTAAAATAAAATATTCAAAATTTCCCGCCTTTTTAACAGTATATCACTGTTTCCCTTATAAATTCCAAGTTTATAAGAATTTTCGTACTTTTCCTTTTTTAAAGTGTGTATCAAAACTGCAGCTCCAAAATGAACCTCATTCATTAACATAGACTGTGATTTGGATTTTTGCCGCGTTTTTATTCCGAGCACCAGAAAATATTTACTAGCTTTTTAAATAAAAATGTTATATAAAATCGAATTTAAATCGTATTGATCTGAATGAGGTACAGATTGTAGTAAAAAATTATGGGAGGAAACTCTGAAAAAATCATAATTATCCGTGAATCAGTAAGAGAGTTATGAAGGAAACCGTGATATATTGTTAAAAAAAGGCGGGAAATTTTGAACATTTTATTTTAAAATGTTATAATTAGAATTTTGACATTATTGAAGTTGCTTCTGACCGCTCTTAAGCATGCCAATCCTGCGGCATGTACAGCATTTGTCAACAACGTTTGTAGCATACATAGCAATCGAATGAATATTGGCCTATTTTCCCCGTGTTGAGCTAGGTCTGCTCCCTTAATGCGAATCGTGCTTTTAGAACCAGGTGCTCGTGGGGATCCGTTGGCCACCGCCGTTCTTTACTCCGAAACCATGTCCACAGTGGGATGCATGATCCTCCTTTCTGTGACCCACATGTCTGTTTTAGGTCACCGGCGATAATGAGGCAGTCTTCTGGCGTCATTTCGTCTGTCTTCTCCTCAAGCATCTCTCAGAAGGCATCTCTCATTGTTCTTGGCAGACATGTCTACAGGGTGTACGCGGTGAAAAAAAAAGTATTTTTCTTCCGACTGTGGTGTAGATAACCTTCATCAGACGACTATCACACCACTGCACATTAGAGATACAGGTGTTGAATCTTGTTGATATAAAAATGCCAACGCACTGATTGTTCCATGGGTGCCTTTGTATATTAGTTTGTATCTGCATTAGATGCCATAAGACGTATGCCCACTCATTCGTGTTTCCTGAATCACACAGGCATCCATCTGTCTCTATCGAGAGCCTTTGACATTTCGTTGTACCGCCCAGGCACAATGTCCACGTTGAGTGAAGCAAGATGGGTTGGATGGGCTAACGTGTTTGGCCGTCACCGCCCATGCGATGGTAACCCTTGCATACCTCACACGTTGACCGGGACTTTCCAACGTGTGTCACCTACGGGAGACGCCTAACCTTGGTACTAAATTCGAAAGACATAATTCTATGAGTTCGTGACTGAGCGTTTTTGCAGTGGGCTTGTCACATAGCCTGTCGTCAAGAACTTTAGAGCTGCTGCTAACATTTCCCCAGGTATTCAGAGCCGAGGGTAGACGTTTCCTCCACATCAAATCGGTGTGGTTTCCCGCCAGTACTCTGTAAATATAATTCTGAAATATCTGCATATACTGCGCACTGATCTTTAAAGTTAGTGAAACTAAAATTTCACAACTGTAAACAGTTTTAAAACACGTAATACTCCTGCACAAAGATAATTTTTCTACGTGTCCCCTTTCTGCAAACCTCTCAAGATGCAGCAACTATCCAGGCTATCTTCAGGAAAATTTCTCAGCGGTCTGTCTGTCTGTCTGTCTGTCTGTCTGTCGTATGACTGTCTGTCTGTAAAGTCTTCAGTCTAGATGCTGGTTGGATCCTCAAAATGCCCAACAAATGTCATGCGGTTATAAGGAACAGTGGACAATAAAAGGAGAAAAGAAAATTTGGTCAGAGGACTAAACCACAAAACAAAATTACAAGCTTAACAGAACAAAAGAAAAAATTACTCGCCTTCAAAGTAAAATGACAACGTTGCATTACAAATCGTTTGGCCTGAGTTTCATACTAATAATTTGATGTACTGAATCTGTGAAAAGCACAAGCGAATTTTTTTTTCCAAATGCCAAGGAGGGGTTGTGTTAGATTAACGAACGTTTGTAGGCGTGTTTATACATCGGAAAGATGACGTTCATTCAAATTTACCGCAGAAACATTAGCGTGGCGCTAGTAGCGGCCCGATAACGTTGCACATCAGCTTTTCTTTAAATACGGGCTGTACTGTGCGAGAGTTTAGTTACCTGTGCGATTGTACGGAGTGACTGTGAGTGGGTCAGTAATGCCTTTACGACGACGAAGAGGCCAGTGAAAATCCACAGCCTGTTTCCAGTCATTCGACCGCGTCAGGAATGGAATGAATGAAGCCCCCATCTACTGGGGAGGTAACAGCTAATTGCGGTTGAACGAATCCGTATAATAAGGCTACCTGAATGTGGATGTTCCTACCGCGCTATTGCAGAATGACTTGGCAGGAATGTCCCCACTGTGCATGCGTGCTGGCAACAGTGCTCACGAGAAGGTACGCTCGCAAGAAGACCGGTCTCCGGAAGCCCCCGTGGCACTACCGAGAGGGAAGACTGTCGTATTCGGCATATGGCTGTGGCGCAGTGGACTGCGTCTGCAACAGCAATTTGAGGAGCAGTTGGCACCACAGTGACGTAACGAACCGCTCGAAATCGACTATTTGAAGGACAGCTATGAGCCAGATGCCCTGTGGCGTACATTCCACTTACCCCAAACTACCGCCGTCTGCGACTTCACTGGTGTCAAGCGAGAGCTCATTGGAGAATAAAGTGGAGGTCCGTTGTGTTTTCCGATGAAATCTGGTTCTGTCTTGGTCCCAGTAATGGCCGTGTGTTGGTTAGAAGGAGGCCAGGTGAGCGCCTGCATTCCACCTGCCTGCGGCGTCGACAGACTTGAGATCTGGTCTGAGGAGAAATTTCCTATGATAGCAGCTCTCTCGTGGTTATCCCACGCACCCTGACTGCAGATGTGTACGTCCGTCCGGTAGTTCGACCTGTCAGGCTGCCATTCATGAACAGCATGCCCGGAGGTGTTTTCCAACAGGATAACGCACGCCCCCATGCCGCTGTTGTAACGCAACGTGCTCTACAGAGTGTTGACATGTTGCCTTGGCCTGTTCGATCCCCCCGATCCCTCCCCAATCGAGCACGAATGGGACGTCATTGGATGACAACTCCAGTGTCATCCACAATGGGCATTTACCGTCCCTGCATTGACCGACCCAGTGCAACAGGCATGGAACTTCATCCCACAACATGTCATCCGGCACACGTAGGACAAAATGCATGCAGTTTGCGTGCCTGCATTCAACAGTCAGGCGATTACAGCGGTTATTAATGGACCAGTATGGCACATTTGCGATGGCTTTTCTCCTGTAATCTTGTACCGTCAATCAATTAATGTTACCTCGACAAAATATATTGGCAACATTTCCGTACTCTGCATTAATTAATTTATGGTGTTTGGATATAATTTCCGCCAGAGTATTTCCTATTCTATATCCATACCCGTGCGGAGAATGTTCATATTCTTTCTTCTCCGTAGGAGGCATTGTTTTAGGTCCACTCACCACATTTACGTTAGTTTCATCTTGAAATATTTCAAATTGTCAGTAAGATGTAAATGGAAAATAATTCTTTTAAAATTTTCTCGGCATTTAATTCAATTCAATTGTTGTTTAACGTCTATACAACCAAGTGGAACTCCTTCCCACAAGCTGACATCTGGCACCTGTACGATACAATGCATGTACGTTTGCAGAGTGGCTTGGAGGCTGCATCGAACCAGTCTGGACTGGCGACTCAAACAACAACAATATAACTTTTCAGTACGGTGGAAACTCATTTGGTATTCATTCCTATTGCTTGTGCTATAATGGTGGATCGCACTGTTACTTATAGTAAGTGTAGTGTTAAATAAACAGAATATATGTATACAAGCGAGTAGCGACATTAGGTAAAGGGATATACCCCTATTTTATTATGAAGTGCAAGATATGTGTGTCCAGTGTTAATATAAGCTGATTTGGGAATGCCAAAATATAATTCAGAAAATGGACTGATAAGGATGTTATCGGCCTATCAAGAACGGCATTTTATAAAAATGGTGGCGTGTTCTCAACCTCCTATATACAGGATTTATTACCGAATTATCATGATATAGCGTAAGCTGCTGTCGCCTAGCGACAATCTGTCCATCAAGTCGATACACACTTGGTGCGGCTTTGCAATTTAATAGAATTACATAAAATTACTCATAATAATAAGACTACCTACCCGATTTCGCTCAAACCTCTTCATAATCCCTTTCAGAAGTATTAAGAACTAACTGAGAAATAATCAGAAAAATAGGTCCAGTAGTTGTTGAGTCTATTCATCTGAAATATACCAACATCCAATTTTATGTATATAGATTTATATTTATATTTATATTTATATTTATATTTATATTTATATTTATATTTGTATTTATATTTATATTTATATTTATATTTATATTTATATTTATATTTATATTTATATTTATATTTATATTTATATTTATATTGAATAAAGGTGGTAAGGTATGGTGAAGATACACTATATTATAACATAGAAGTAAAGATGCTAAGAAGGGAGTGCAGGTTGGAAAGAAATAGTGTTAGAAATGGCTGTGGAAGTAAGGAGAAATTGAAGGAACTTACTAGGAAATTGAATCTAAAAAATAAGTCAGCTGAGGATAACATGATGGCAAGCATAATGGGCGGTCATACAGATTTTAGTGAAAAATGGAAGAGTATGTATAGGTTCTTTAAGGCAGAAAGAGGTTCCAAGAACGACATACCAGGAATCACTAATGAACAAGGGGAGTGTGTATGTGAGGATCTTCAAAAGGCAGAAGGTTTAGTCAGCAGTATGTAAAGATTGTTGGTTACAAGGATAATGTCCAGATAGAGGAGGTGACTAATTCTAAATAAGTATTAAAATTTACCTATGGTAACAACGGCATTTACTGTAAGACAAAAAATTTGAAAACTGAATAAGTGGAATGACTTTATAAGATTTCTGGGGATATACTAAAGACAATGGGTTGGGATGAAGTATCATGTCTGAAGTACTTATTTGATTATTGTTTGCATGAAGGAGCTATACCAAATGAATGGAGAGTTGCTATAGTAGCATCTGTGTACAAAGGAAAGGGTGATGGACAAAAAGCTGAAAATTACAGCCCAATCAGTTTGAAATGTATTGCATGTAAGCATTTCGAAAGCAATCTTTCTGATTATATTAGACATGATTGCGAAATTAATAACTGGTTTTATAGGAGGCAGTTTGGGTTTAGGGAAGGTTATTTCACTGAAGCTCAACTTGTAGGATTCCAGCAAGATATAACCAGATAACCTGGATTCAGGAAGTGAAATGCACTGTATCGCAATTGACCTACCTGAGGCATTTGATAGGATATATCATGGGATATTCCTGGCAAAAATAAGTTCAATTGGACCAGAAAAAAGCGTGAGTGAATGGTTGGCTATATTTCCAGAAAATATAACTCAGAGAATTAGAATAAGAGAAGTTGTATCTGTCCCTGTAATAATTACGAGGTTAATTCCTCAAGGCAGTATTATTATTGGACCTCTATATTTCCCTATATATATATATATATATATATATATATATATATATAAACGATATGTGTAATTACTGCGCTGATGGGGTGAAAGTTCCTTTTGGGGATCGTTGTAACTACCCAGGTGTTAATATAAGTAAAGATCTTCATTGGGGTAATCACATAAATATGATTGTAATAAAGGGTACAGGGTGTTACAGAAGAATGCTGAAGGTGAGATGGATAGATCGAATCACGAATGAAGGGATACTGAATCGAATTGGTGAGAGGAGATCGATTTGGCTAAATTTGACAAGAAGAGGAGATAGAATGATAGGACACATCTTAAGACACCCAGGACTTGTTCAGTTGATTTTGGAAGGAAGTGTAGGTGGTAAGAACGGTAGGGGTAGACCAAGGTATGAATATAACAAGCAGATTAGAGCAGATGTAGGATGCAATAGTTACGTAGAAATGAAAAGGTTAGCACAGGATAGGTTGGCATGGAGGGCTGCATCAAACCAGTCTATGGACTGATGACTCAAACAACAACATGTGTAAAGAAGTGGAATCAGAGATAAGGCTTTTTGCAGATGATGTTATTCTATACAGAGTAATAAATAAGTTACAAGATTGTGAGCAACTGCAAAATAACCTCGATAATGTTGGGAGATGGACAGTAGCGAATGGTATGATGACAAACGGGGTTAAAAGTCAGGTTGTGAGTTTCACAAATAGAAAAATCCTCTTAGTTTTAATTACTGCGCTGATGGGGTGAAAGTTCCTTTTGGGGATCGTTGTAACTACCCAGGTGTTAATATAAGTAAAGATCTTCATTGGGGTAATCACATAAATATGATTGTAATAAAGGGTACAGCTCTCTGCACATGGGTATGAGGGTATTCAGGGGTTTTAGTAAGGATATAAAGGAGAGGGCATATAAGTCTCTGGTAAGACACCAAATAGATCATTGTTCCAGCGTACAGGACCTCACAAGGATTACTTGATTCAAGAACTGGAAAAAATCCAAAGGAAACATGCTCGATTCGTTCTGGGTGATTTCCGACTAAAGACTAGCGTGAAAAAATGTTGCAAAGTTTGGATTGGGAAGACTTGGGATAAAGGAGACAAGCTGCTCGATTAAGAGGTATGTTCCGAGCTGTCAGTGGAGAGATGGCGTGGAAAATATCAGTAGGCGAATAAGTTTGAGTGGTTTCTTTAAAAGCAGGAAAAATCACAATATGAATATAAAGCTGGAATTTAGGGAGAAAAATTGGGGCAAATATTCGTTTATAGGAGGGGGAGTTTTGGATCGAAAAAACTTACCAAGGGCGATGTTCGATAAATATCCAATTTCTTTGCAATTATTTAAGAAAAGGCTAGGGCGACTGCCCTAAATGCAGATCAGTAGTATTGATTGAAGTGATTCTACAATATTTATAAATTCCTCAACAAGGTTCAACTTACTGAATGTTTATAAGTACCGTAACGCCGGAATTATTCTATGTCACACAATTCGCACGTCACTTCAGCATAATCTCGCCTTGCAGGTTGACTCCGTATCATGCGGCGAGCCAACATCGTCGTGTTGCCGGTGTTAAGTACCGGTGTGAACTGTCGTGACAGGGCCAAGAATGATGGCCGTTTTATATAGATCTATCTCTGACGTAATGTTTTATAAAATCTTGAATATTTCCGTAATCCTTGGAGTGATTTTGGAGAAATTAGCACAAGGGTACGTCCACAATGTGCACTATCAGATGCCGTTTCTTCTGAATCGAGACCTCAATTGTTTTAGGATATATAAACATTCTTTTGATGGATGTTTCCAGATCGTTTGACGCATCCAGTCCTTGACACCGCGCTGGCTGTGTGATGCCAACAGTGGTATTGTGCGGGTTGACTACTTGCTCCTGCGGGACGTTGTTAGTATGAGAGCTGAAATCACACTCGCTAATACTTCACTAATTATTAATGGCGTATTTTGTTTAATAAATACTTTATATATGGTCGATCCTGATACAAGTTCTCCTCCATCGGGAAAAGGAAAATACTTCAAGGATTTTCTTTTTGATTATCCACTTTCAGCCGCTTTTAGCCGCACTGGTGAAAAACATGAAGTGTTCACGACATTCGTCGAACACATCCTCGATGATGGGCACCTCATGGTCCTCTACGGGTCCCTCTTTATCAGGTGTACCCTCTTCACAATCTATTTCATCGACAGGCAGAGCATCGCTCATCTTGCCTTCGGCTTTTATAAATGGGGTACCCAGACCTTGGCACTTCAAACTATTACAGTCTACCAGCTGCAACTCTACTGAGTTGACGTTAAAAAATCGTATAACGTCGGCAGGATAATCAACAATTCCTCCGAACCGGGCTAGGAAATCTCATCCTAGGATGACGTTGAATTTCATCGGCGAGATGACTAAGAATATGTGCTCAAACTGGACACCTTCAATGTCAAATGTAATGAAAGCTTGAAATTAACATTTGATGTACCTGTCCGGTACTATCCCTCTAACTTTGATTTGTGCGACCGGTATCAATAATATGTCTTCTTCCCCCTTCAACATCTCAATTAATCTCACAGAAATTAACGAAGCCTGTGCTCCAGAATCAATCAAGGCAGTTACGTGAAAAGTATCCAATGTAATGTAAATAACTGGAAGACCTCGTTGGACCTTTGGTGTTATAGGAGTGGGATCTTCATACAAGAGATCTGTGTCATCCAAGTACCAGTAATTAATGTTGGTGACACAAATTATTTCCCCTCTACTCCGGTTTTCAAGCAATCTTACTGTTGCGCTGTTGAAGTTATTTTAATTGCGCCTGTCGGTTCAGGATTTGTCGCAGGTGTCGCGTTCTGTCTTCTGGCGTGCTCTTGGTATTCTAAGGAGGTAGCGCCAGGTAATCCTTCATCTCGGTTTCGATTCTGGATATATTCACGAGTTTCTTTCGATTTTCTTTCGATCTCGGCTCTCGGCGAATCCCTATCTCGAGTAGGCGACTCGGTAGGTTTCCTCCACGGTTGTTCACGTCTGTAAGGCACACCTTGTCTGTACGGACGTCTCCTAAATCGCCGGAAACGAGATGACGAATCTCTCCGTGGTTCTACTTCTTCACGGGGTTAGAGATTCGATCTCGGCGGGTTGTTTACTTCGACATGGTTTGTCGCAACCTTTTTCGTCTTATTAACCCTGGGCGGATTTTGTGTATGGGCAGTGTCAAGTTTTCTTAAAACATCATCCAGTTGTTCTAGGTCCTGAACGTTGGCTGCCACAAGAATTTCCTGTACATGCGCCAGGAACTGTAAAGTTACTACCTGTATTAACTCCTGTTCTGGCAAGGGAGGATCGAAAAATTGCATCCTTTTTAACTGCGAAATGAGAAAGTCGGAATATCGCGAAGAGTTAATCGCAGTGTTATATTTCCTAGAGTACAACTGTAGCTTAATCAAATGTTGTATTTCAGAATTCCAAAATCTTTTCAACAAAGCTTTTTTGAATTCATCATAGGTCTTGATATTAAATTTAAATGCTGTATACTAATTTAACGCTTTCCCTTCCAATAACTTGGAGGCTATGCTTAAGTGATAATCGGATCGTACTTTGTTCTCCTGAAAGTATTCCTCAATGTTGAGAAGGAATTCCTTTGCTGTGTACTCTTCCTTCCCGGGGAATTTTGCAGGTTTATCGTCCGATAATTTTAAAATTGTGGAAATGCTAGAAGTATCTCCGCTAGTCCCTTGACATTGATGTGTAGACACCTCCTTCTCCACCTGAGATATCCTCTTATCAATGTATTTTTCCTTGTAATTCGACCTTGATATCTTAACTTGTATGCGGATGGATTTTTCCACGCTCTGGACTTCCTTTTCGAGGCCCTGCTTCACTTCATTAATGTCACGGCCTATGCGAACGATTTGAGTGTGTGCGCTGTCTAATCGAGATTTGATATGCTTATCTGTTTCTTCCTGCTTTGTTTTAAGTAAGTTAACTTCATTACATATTTTCTGGAAGTTAGTCTTAAAAGATTCATGGATGTTATCCTGAATAGAGGCTATTTTCGCTTGTGTCTGCGATAACTGACCATGAGATTCCTTGAATTCTGCCTTTAAACTTTCAGCTTCCTTAATTAATCGATGTGAGGTAGGAAACGAAGCTTTTAAGTCTTCAACTATTTGTAGTTTAAGGTCTTTCTTTACAGTTTCTAAGTCACGGGTGAGGCGTTCGTTTATTTCCGTGAGCTTCGAATTAATCTTCGCATTAGTTTCTGAGAATCGTTTTTCAATCTCAGAACCAGATTTAGTAAGCCTATGTTCTAGGTTAGCATTTACTTCGGTAAACTTGGTATCAATTTAGTCACTTGTGTAATACGACTTTCTAGGTTGGCCGTAGTTGCCGCGTTGGCCTCGTCAATACGAGTGTTAGTCTTACTAATTCGAGCTTGTAAATCAGTATTAGACTCATTAATACGAGCTTGTAAATTAGTACTAGACTCATTAATATGAGCTTGTATATCTGCAGCTAATTTTGTATTGGCCGCGTTAACTTCGCTTATTCCTCGCCCTAAGTTAGTATTCGACTCGGCAATACGCTAATTTAAGCTAATTTTAAGAGCCTCAATAGCAGCTAAAATATTTTCCATTTTGAGAGTAATGTATTTAACCAAGACAACCAGAAAATCATAAATCACTTGAAAAAATTCAGGTATCACCATTATTGTCCAATGGTTAAGAGTTCATGTTCAAACATTCTCAAAAAAATCTTCACGACATTTAACACAAAAAATTGTCTCATGCCATTAATAATTCTTATAATATTGAAATCAGATCTTGCCAAAAAGTTCACTGAAATGTTATTATGCAACACAAAGCACTATGAATGTATCTTGATTAAGTTACTGAATCTAAGTTTCACACGATTTGAGTGCTACTTTGTCTATCACTGCACTTCTAAATTTATTAATTGCACTCGAAATCGAGCCTAGAACGGCTAAGTGTTAATTTCATTCCTACTGCACTCACAATGGAGCCCTAATACGGCTGGGGTACCAATTTCTTCTCCCTCTCCTCTGTAACAGTAAATATGGTACTTTGACGAGCATGAGTTAGACGCAGGGCGTGTATCGTTCTGATTCAAGTGCTTACAGCGGAAGAGGGTTTTTTGAAAAAATTCTTTTCTTTTCTGAATTTATTAACAAAGTTCAAAATTATATCACCTTCATACAGCAAATATGCAGGGAATGATCCTTTCCTCATCCAGGCTGGTGAAGTACTCGAAATCTGGCTGCTCTCCTCGTAGTACCATCAGTCTCCTCTCGGTACCATGGAACTACGATTTCTCCCGCGATGGAAGTTCTAGAAGTTCTGGAATATCCATACGACGTCCAGAAGATCGGAAGAACGTAGTAGTGTGAACATTGAGATTTGGTTGCACGGAGAATGACATATTATTGTACACATTAGCACCTGGGACACGTAAAAGAGCTTCTTGAATGACAGATTTGAATGTTGAACGAAAGAGTCACTCGTAGTGTAACGTAACCAAATGTCAATAAAAAAGATTAAAGCAAATGTGATGCTTGAAACAGTTTGAAATTATTACACACAAAGGTTTAGGATTACGTGCAATTTTAACTCAATCACTCGAAAAAGAAAATGTTTCACTTGTAAACCGATTTGGTTCATTAATTTGAAATTAAATGAAACAGGTTTCACTCCTCCGCAGTCCGTGGTTTGATCACACAAAAACTACTGTCTATTGAAAACTCACAGTTTAAATGCACAGTTCATTACTAGTCATGAATAAACAGTTTAATTTGTGGTAAATGTACACCTTAAACACAGTCAACGTCTACCATGAATGCAAAGTTCGAATATGTAATTCACTTCTCAACACAGTTCAATGTCTACCATGAATGCAAAGTTCGAATATGTAATTCACAGTCTATCGTTAACTCACAGTTCAAGGTCTGCAAAGATTAAATGCGTAGTACACGGATTGGAACTAATCACGGTCCAATGTATATTATGAATACACGAAATATTGAAAAACCTCACAATTTCTATAAGTCCGAAGACACAGTCATAGATTGAAATTAATTCAATAATTAATCACTTGTCACAGTCTGAAGAATTTCAAATCCGACACACAAAAATTAGCGAAGTATTTCAATTAGTTGGCAAGGTGTTACTAGTCATGAATATCGTTCACAATTTATCACTGTTCGGATTGTTTCATCAATCATGGGTTATAAACACTCGTAAGAAATGTAAGTTTGAAACATCTGTCCAGATAAACCACCATTAAAGTTTCAAGCAGTCTTAAATGAGGCTACCCTCAATCGCTCGTGAATCACGGCTGTTCGGCGAAATAAAATTATCACTTGCAACTCGCTGAAATATTTATTAGTTCAAATGTGGAGTTTAAGTCTTTAACTCGGCGAAATGAGCCTATCACTCGCGTAGCATTGAAATTTTTTAAAGTCCGAACTCAGTACTCTGGAGTTTAAGTTTTTAACACGGCGAAATAAGATTATCACTCGCGTAGCGTTGCGGTCCCCACGAGCCGACCGCCCGCTGCTCGCCGTACGAACTCCACACACACTGTGACACACACTGTTCTGCTGAGCGAAGCAGCTTTCTATTTATACACGATCCAAGCCAAAGCATGTCTTTACTTTTCGCTCAACAACTTCGTAGTCTCTTGCAGGATTTTTACCAAACCTTGTAGGAATGGAGACAAAAATATGGGGCTACATTATGATGTGATTGATTTTATCCAGCTATTACTGTGGGGAAGGTTATTAGCCGAAGAAACTCATGGAACATTCCATACTGACGTAGGCTTTTTTTGTGTCACGAGGAGGCAGGCTGTGACGTCAACCCGCTCTGCGTCACACACACAGGTTGCTCGCTGTTCCTGTCTGTCTTCTGCTGCTGGGCTGGCGCGTAGCGCAAAGTTTTTTATTGCGGGGACTTAGTTCCGTACCGCCGTTCCCGGTACAATATAAACAAAATCTTAACATCCGTGTGTCTGTACATTGACTATTTTGGGGAAATTTTCATTCAGTTATCCGTTTCAGGTATAATAATGATCATCTGCTTACTTCTTAGCATTGGTATTTGTTTGTCTGAGTTCTTATAACTTGAAAATTACTAGATATATTTCTACCAAACTTTATAATCCACTCGTCCTTGGGTAGGTTTTAGGGCCAATATTTTTTTCTAAATCTCTGAATTGACTGGGGTTTATGCGAAACCGAAACCGTGATTTTACACTCCCAAAAGTACATAACCAAACTTAATTAAATCTACCTGCCTTAATGGAATATTCCTAAACTTCTTTTCTCATGCGTATCGTTTCGACACGGGGACTATTAAGGGAGATATCATTAACGGACTGTTTATCAGTACAACTCCCACCGGACTTTACTCAAAAGCGGGTGCGTGTAAAGCGTATTCCTTATAAATTGAAAACTTCTGAAGATATTTCAACGAAACTTCATATTTAGCATCCACCTGTCCCAATGGTTGTTTTAAGTCAGTACCATGTCAAATTCTAGGAATGGACTGGGGGTTTATAGAGAACCGAACGAGTGATTCTACTATCCCAGAATATATACATAGACCAACCTGACTGGACGTCGACCAATCTTGATGGAAATCCATTTCTAGAACTTTTTCCTCAAATGATTTTTTTCGATAGGAGGATTAATAAGGGAGATATCATTAACGGTCGATTTTGCAGGCTAAGTCTAGCGGACATAGCTCAAAAGGTGTTGTACACGGAGCAGATTCCTTCTCTATATACATAAGGACTGTGTGTCAGTATATTGACAATTTTCATTCAGTTATCCGTTTCAGGTGTAATAATGACCATCTGCATATTTTTTACCTTTGGTGTATGTTTATGTGTTCGTTGGTCCTAGTTCTTCTAACTTCAAATCTACTAATAATATTTCTAACAAACTTCGTATTTATAATACACCTGTCCTCGGGTAGGTTTTAGGTTCAATATTGTTTCTAAATCCCTGCATGACTGAGGTTCATACGAAGCCAAAACCGTGATTTTGCACTCCCAGGACGTATACACAATCAAACTTAATGGAAATCTACCTGCCTTAATGGAAACCAATTTCTAAACCTTTTTAATTTACAACACTTCGATACGAGGTTTAATGAGGGAGATATTATTAACGGACGGTTTTTTAGTACAAGTACCACCGGTCATAACTCAAAAGTGGGTGCGTGTAAAGCTTATTTCTTATAACTTGGAAACGTTTTTAGATATTTCAACCAAACTTCACATTTAGCATCCACCTGTCCAAAGGTATGTTTTCAGGTCCATGACCTGTCAAATTCTAGTAATGGACTGGGGGTTCATAGGAAACCGAAACAGTGATTTTACTCTCCGAAAAGGTACACAAGACCAACCTGACTGGAAGTTGACCAACCTTGGTGGAAATCCATTTCTAAAACTTCTTCTCATGTGCATTTTTTCGATAGAAGGATTAATAAGGGAGATGTCATAAACGGTCGGTTTTTCAGGCTATTCCAGCGGACATAGCCGAAAAGGTTTTGTACGTGGAGCAGATTCCTTATCTATATAAATAAATTCATAACGATTTGCATATTTGTTAGCTTTATCCTGAAAGTCCTCATTTTTACCCACCTCCCCTCCCCAAAGCAAGATTGCGGCACAATTTGCCAGACGAGCTAGAATATTGAAATTGGTAAAAATTATATATCTTAGCCTGTAACCGACTGAATGCTTCCATGATCTTAAAAAATTTCACACTTTACCCCCGAAAAATATCGAAATATTGAAGCAGTTTTAATGTTGGTGCTGACCTTCGTTTAAGGTATTTTGTGGCTGAACGGTAATTCGTGTCAGATAACTGAGGGCACAACCTCCGTTCAATTTGGAGTAATCTAGAATTTTGGTCCTATGACGTTTTTTCATATCTCTATTACTTATACGTTAGATTTGTCTCGATTTCTCGATTGTACGTATATTTTGCACTATCTACACGTATAAGTCATTGTTTTAATCACTTACGAAAGATAGAATCATCTAATTCTACACGAACATTAGCCCACATAATATCCCTATGTAAGTCCTTTGTTTGTAGCTGTCATATAAGTATCCAAAAGTCACTGTCAGAAAACCCTACCCTAATTTCACTATATTCAACGTTTTTAACTCAATCTAAACCATAAATAAATGAGATTTAAAATATCATAAAACCAGCCATTGAGACCGCTAAATGAGGCGTCTTATGGTACAATCCGTTTGTCGATATGACGTGTCGTTTAACAGCGCTTAATCTGTAAATGAAGGTTTGCAGTATTGTAAACTTGCATGTACTTCGTATGTCGATCTATACATATTCATTGAAGTCGATTTGTAACGATGTAGAAAGGGTGTGTCTCCCATTGTAATAAAGGCGATGCTATGGAGATAAAAATATATTTTTACCTAATGCATGGATTTTCACGAAACTTTGTGGGAATGTCATCTACATAAAAGTAGAAATATCACGAACATTTCTTTCATATACAATTAATAGTTTTTACACAAAACTGAAATTTTTACTTCCATTTCGTTCATGAAATTTAATCAACGTGTTAATGTAAATTTGTAATAACGTAGATAATACTTCTTTTAAAATCACCACGTAGGGATTGCTCAGTACATAATTTATACAAGGAGATATATCCTAAAAAAAATTGTGTAATTTAACGTTCTAAATTTTTGAACTTAAAAACACCTACTACATGAAAAACGTCCATAATCAGGTTTCTTAATGTAGCTCTGATACATATACCATACAAATTTTGTTACATTTGGCAGAATATTGTGGGAGAAAATGGGATTTAAAAGTAAAATTACAATTGGCAAACAAAGCATTTACAGTGATAAATTGTTTGAAATCAGCGGAATAAATTCGTGACAAGAAAAAGGAAAATTATTTCAATTTCAGTCATAAAAAGCCTCACCAAATGACAAAATATCGATTTATATCTCCGGAGTGTCGCCTTAATATTTTTCAAATCGATAGTGACTCACAGCAGGAGAGCGTCTGGTATTGTAATCATTACTCTCCACATCGAATTTGACTGGCACTAGGGATGGGATTCTTCTCCAACTCCTGTGTAACTGGCATTAGTAAGGAGGGACTACCATTGTAATGAATGATTCCCTTCTCGATTTGGCTGGCAGAAGTTAATGCAGCACGAAATTTTGTTCAAAACTCCTCTAACCGATTGTGTTTGGGAGTAGGCAAGTGTGCTCAGCATTATAAAGATATTTACCCACCTAAGATGTGACTGGCATTAGGCATGGTGGCCTGCTATCATAACGAAAACTCCCCAAATCGACTGTGACCACGCAGTAGTTAATGGGGCCTGCCATTGTAATGAAAACTTTCTTACTCGTTTGTGAATGGCAGTAGGCAAGTGAGCCGGCCGTTATCATCACAACTCCGCAACTCGCACTTTACATTGGAAACAACGTATGCGAACTGCCTCTGCTGTTTCTGGATAACGATAAGAGACATGTAATTTAAAAAATGTTATTCACTGCATGTTCAGTAATTTACTTTGATATTCGTATACTATGTAGGATACCATAGCGAAGCACGGGTACATTTGCTAGTTATTCATATGTTTTTAATGTACTCTGCGTACGATGTGTATTATGTAAATGATACAATTTGCTTTTACGTGTGATTATCTTTATTAATAATATCACTGTTATTATTGTTTATAGTGTTTTCATATTATTGGCATTGGTAGTTATTATTAACACTGCTCTAGGTTAGGACTGGTTAAATCTAAGAAAGGGAGAACATTCCTAAGTTTGCAATTATATATACAACATTATTATTATAGACCTAATATGAACGATGACATTTAAGAAGGGCCGTTTTGATTTCCTATAAACCCGTACTTCATGCTACGAACTGATAACACAATCACGAATAGGTAGATGCAAAATATGGTGTTAGGTTGAAATATCTCCAGCCGTTTTTTAGCCTTAGCAAGGTAGACAAACAGCCAGATCGGCAACAAATATAAAAACCTTCATATGACCATTTTTATTATGAAACGAATAATTATGAGGAAATGTTGAAACTGTGAATGTACAAACATGCGAAGTTTTTGATACGTCAAAGGGCAGTAGTATAGACTATTTCGAATTAAAAGTCATACAATTCATATAAACCTGTGTCAAATTTTCAGTGCGTGCGTGGAATTAAAGCTGTTTGTACGGTACACATAAAAATCCGTTAAAAAATCAGTAATGACACGTAAATCATTTAATGGTGGATTTACTGGTACCTGTGGTGTCCCCACACCTTGCTCCATTATATTTATGTCTTTGGAAACGGACGAAAAGCTAAGTTCGCAGAGAAATAATAAGCACAAGAGCTAAATGTTTCGCTTGCACTCATTATTTATTTATCGGTTTTAAATTACACAGGCTCTATACATCCAATTTAGTACCTTCCTAACATTGAAAACCTATCAGTCTATACGTATGAAATGAAACATTAAGAATTAAAAAATAAAAATGAAACAAAACGCATAGTAAAATTATATATGATACCACTTACAACGTAAAAAAATTATAAATGGACAATGAAAATCACACGGTAATCGGAAACAAAGCAAAACTAATAAAAGCAAACATAAAACACAAGTGAGTACCCTGGGAGAAATATTGAGTATCAGAAAAAAATAATGAACAAAAGTATTTCAAATTTTAAAGGCAGGCTTCATATTTCTTATAACATTAATTTTAAGATTCGGCAAATATATCGACTTCTTTTGAATCAGTATTATATGCCAGTGTCATTTTTTACGAAAGGTGAATCTGAATTATGTTTTTGACCTTTGAATATAAACCTGCTAACACTTTGATTATTGAAAATCAGTTTGGTTCCAGGAAGGGAAGAGACATGAGGGATTCTTTGTTGTCGTTAAGGCTAGTGCTGCAGAAACACCTAAGTAAGGGCAAGAACATATTATTTGTTGATCTAGAGAGAGTATTTGACAAGACTGAGTGGTGTTTTTGCAAATGCTAAGAGAAGCACGAGTCAAGTGCACTGACAGACGAGTCGTCTGGAGTTTTTACAAAGTAGCTGTGATCATATGTGGCGGACAAGCAAATGTCAGACAATGTGTAAGACAGTAATGTGCCTTCTCGCCAGTACTTTTCAATCGGTACATCCAGAAATCTCTAGAGATAACAGAGAAACTAGGGCAAAGAAGAGAGATTAAGATATAAGGTGAGAAAATAGATATGCTTAGGTTTGCTGACGACGTTGCCCTAATAACATAGAGTGAGGAGTTGAAAACATGTTTGGAAGAATGGATAGTACTTAAGTGGGTATAATATGAACATTAATACGGACAAGACAAGTATACTTGTGGTAAGCAGGCACCGTACCGAAGCCGAAATAATTCTGCATGCGGAAAATGACAAACAAGTGGAAGAGTTCACTTAAGAAGCAAAGTAACTGCTGATCTTAAAAGAGATCTGTTTAGTAGTATTAAATAAGCCAACGCAGCGTTCATAAGAAATTTGAGATATTCACATCTAGCAACATCAACGTGAGATTAAGAAAACAACTGGTCAAGACATGTGTTGAAGCGCATTTCTCTATGGAAGTGAGACCTGGTCACTAGGCATGACTGACAGAAGAAGGGTCGATGCATTCTAATTATGATGTTACAGAAGAATGTTCAAGATATCCCGGAGAGGCGGAGTTAGCAACCAATAAGTGCTGAGAAGAATAGGAGAGAAGCCATGCTTGACACAGTACATGAGGAAAGAAAGGAACGTCCGGATTGGTCACATAATCAAGCATGGAAATCTACTGGCCACGATCTTGGAGGGCTCAGTGGAGGGGAGAAATTCTAGTGACAGGCCTAGACCAATCTACATCGGACAACTAATGGAGGAGCTGGGCTGTCAATCCTAAATGGAGCTTAAGAGACTGGCACAACACCACGACGCTTGGAGAACTGCTATCAACCAACCTCCGGGTTGACAACCTTGGAAGAAGACGTGATGTTATTTGAAGAATATGGAGTGAAATTTGGTTTAAGAAGAATCAATTCTTCCTATTACAATTTTTCTTAGTATTTCTATAGAAATTAAGGTCCGTCTGATTTTCAATGAAGGAAATTGAAATAAAATCCTCAATGTGTCGAGAGGACAAAAAGTACCGGTATTGAAGGTTTTGTAGTAAAAATAACGTAGGTATTTGTTTTGAAAGCTCCAATTTCTTATAAAAAATCCTAGCACTTGGGTTGCATTCTTTGTTTTGCTGATATGGTCGTTGAACGTTAGTTTGCTGTCAAAGTTATACCTAGATACTTAAACGGTAAAACCCCACTCACTTAATATGACAAGCTGGTGTTCAAACACTTTTCTCCTGGTAAAAATCATGTGTTTATATTTATTAATATTGAAAGACAAATTACTAGGACCTAATATCACATCAAGAAATTATATTATCACTGTCCTCTTGTAACTCATCCTGGACTTTAAGTCGCTAATGTATTCGTAATGTATTCAAATGCAAAAAAGTAATCAGCTTTGCAGAGTTCTGCCCTCGTAAAATAACGCGGAGATGACCTCCTATGTTAGGCGCCGGTTACCTAGATGTTGGGCCCCATTAAACAACCAGCATCATCATCAACTCTACGAGCTACATGCTATTGCCAAGAGAGCTGAACAGTACACTGAAGTCGCTGATGGAGATTTAAACATATACTGTAAACTGTTTGAAAGTACGTAAGTTTGTGCGTCAATAAATGCATCGGTTAGTAATTTTTATTGAACTTTTGTATATTATGAAAGGAGAGTTTTGTACCAATAAGTGAACTGTTGTCAACTTTCCTCACATTATGTAGGGTTTGTACATCAGTAAATACGTCAAATTCATCTTTATGATTTTGTAATTACTTTATTAGGCGTACTGTACAAACAGCTAAAATTCTACGCACCTTACTTGGTACTGGAATTAATACTATGTACAACAATTATTTACTGTGACCGGTTTCAGACTTAGGAATTGCTTACCAACCATTGTCAGGGACTGTGATTCATTAACTAAATTCAAAAGATATAGCCGAAATTACTTGCTGAAAGCTACCGACTGAGTGTGCTCTGTACATCTGAGTGTTTGAATGACGAAAGATTATGAGTGCTCGTTTTTATGTAGACCTAATTGACAGTTGTTTAATATGTGTAATTGTTTTGTGTGTATATTTGAGCAATATTATTTCCTATTGGGTAATGTACAGTACACTATTTTAATTAGTTTTATTCATGTGAGAGTGTGAATATTAGTATAATGCAACTCTGCTGAATTGTAGGTGAATGTATCTGCACACAAGTGTTGTAAATGTGGTTAACTGTTAGAGAGAGCCAGGTTCCCTAATTTTGTCACTTGAAAGAGGCTACCGATAAATCTGTGGCTTGGTTCTAAAAGGACCAATGTCAAAAAACTTAGCTATGAGCATTTGAAGTTTTGCTTATAGTTTTCCAATTATTTTTTCAACAACTAACTTTAAATAACTTCGTACTTGAACGCTAATTTTTCCTATCGTATTCTTTAAAAATTGCCAGGTCTCTAATGTATATTGGTAATCTAACATTATTGGCAAGGGCTTATTTAATTAAACATTAACTGTTCGTTTAGTACTTAACAGAGACATCGGCCCTTTTAACATGTTGCAAACCAGGATAAAACGCGTTTGTATCAGTTAATATCTCAATTTCGATAAAAAAAATGACGTTGGCCCTTTTAGAACCAAGCCACAGAAATGAGCAATTAGATAAATAAATATATAATGAACTTTCTGACGTCAACCGACTTCGCTATTCCTCAGCGTTAGTCGAATTAACACTATTTGAATAAGAAAATGAATTATTTTCAGTATTAGCATGTACAGAAACAAATTTAACGCATTTCTACAAAAGTGGTCATAAGATCGTATTATAACTACTTCTAACAATAATGTATGCCCAATAACCCAAAAATTCTTCTTCAGTATTACATCCCTCAATAAGAATTGTTAAGTCATATCCACTCAGATCATTATACAAGTGTACTCCTTTTTACATAATACCCAATATTCATTTCATTTCTCTACAGCTCAGCTGAGATTCTTCGGCTCAGAAGATGCAAGGATCGACTGTTCCGAGTGTCTTCCAACCTGCCATGAGATTATATACGATTTACAAGCAATATTTACTGAAGACTGGTACATTGCTACGATGGGACTCGGCAGCTACATAGATATACACTACACGGAGCTGGGGGCTGTCAAGTACTCCAGGAACGTCGCTATCGGAAAAATGCAACTTGTCGGTAAGAATCGTTGATCTAATGAAGAGAAGACGACGAAGCCCTTGGGTCCATTACGAGGCTCCAGGAAATGCATGAACTTGCTTGATAAATGTATTTAACTCATATGTGCCCAATAAATTATTTCATTCATATTCATTTTTGTTAGATATCTGTCAGTCACAGAAGAGAAAAATGTCCGACTTCTTGGCCGAATGGTCAGCGTACTGGCCTTCGGTTCAAAGGACCACGGGTTGGATTCCCGCCTGAAGCGAGGATTTTAACAGCGCATGGCCAATTTATGGGGACTGGGTATTTGCCTTTCTCTTAATCCACTTCTCTTCATCTACATCAGACATGTCCAGGTGTGCAATCTCACGACCGTGCCCGGCCAACGTGTGCAACTATAGTTCTTGCAATTTCCCCGTTATCGCCCTGCACGTTTTTTGAAACCTAGCTGACCGGCCATGTTTAAATTCTTTGACCGCGTGGTGCCAGGATCTGCACAACTCGAGACACAGCGTTATCAACTCTCCGCGTCAACTACTTAGGCTGCTCGTCCACTGGAAGCGACTAGGCGCGCCTAGTGTATGTGATCAGGCGACTACAGGCGACTTTGATTCATGCGACTAGACTTAGTCGTCCGCAGAGAGCGGAGCGAGTTAGACGTTCCAGTTTGGTCTTACGTACAACAAGAACACCGCAGCGATCAGTGCACTTTTACCACCAAGTCTTGATAATATTCTCTGTGATTAGTGTTTTTTGAGTTAGTAAACTGTTCAGTTTGAAATTAATCATGCAAAGCATTCGTAAAAATACATTGAAATGCAGTTTCCAGCAGAATTATACAAGGCCAACAGCAGCGGAAATACACGCCTGGGTTTCAAAAACACTGCAAGTAAACATCGACCAGCTAGCAGCTCTCCAACTGGATGCCCCGGCTAATGCAGTATACATAAAGGTAATTTCATCAACCATTATGGGGAGAATATTACATAAATTTGAAACAGGTTTCACACTCAAACTTTTTAGTGGAGAGACAGTACCGGTAGTTATTGAAGAAGCTGGAATTGAGGTGACTAGAGTTCGTCTGTTTAATATTCCTCCGGAATTGCCGAACGAAAAAATCAGGAATTATTTCACGAAATACGGTCATGTTAAAGACATTTGTGATGAATCGTGGTCTCAGTTCTACCGTCTACCAGTCCCCAATGGTATCCGACAAATTAACATTCAGTTAAAACAGCAAATTCCATCCTTCGTAACCATAGAGGGGTATAGGGTACAAGTCACATATGAGGGGCAAGAAAAAACCCGTGCTATATGCAACGCCCCGGATCACCTGCACATTGACTGTCCCCGCCGTGCGGGCAATGTTTTGAGACAGCCGACACCACTTGCCACACTATTTCGTCCCTATGTACCCACAACAATAGCAACCACTCTCCAATCTGACTTACAGTTGACGAGTGGAGCCTTTCCTCCCCTCGTAAACAGGTATACCACAGATGACCTCGCCACACTGGACTCCCAACCGCAATCTGTTGTAAACACCTTATTTGCTGAGGAACAACTTGACCCTGAGATCGTAACAGCTCTAAGCCACGTAACGCAACACACTACAGACCAACACATGGATGTTACAGAGCAACCAGATACACAACTGAAAGCAGATCAGTCCACAATACAGGATGATCCCGTTAATATTGAAAATACTGCCCAGTTAAGTAAAGAGCACGTCACACACAAGAAAATTAAATTGGCGGAGGAAGTTAACACCACCACGATCGATACACCAGCTGATATATCAGAAGATTCCGATAGCTCTCTAACAACCAAAACACGTAAATGCCAATCGCAGCAAGTTAGTCCTAAGGACCCGCGGTTGTTTAAGGGAAACCCAACTTCCTGGAATCGAAATAAATCTAGTTCCACTAAAAGCCATTCGACAAAGGACACGCAAGCATTGCAGCGTAAAGAGAAGATCGGTAATTGAAGAATTGGATACAGCTCATAGTTGCCAATTTACAGAATAATCTCCTTTCAACCCATCGCGGTCACACTATGTTTCGGATCTACCGCTTGATCACACTTTTTAGTCTCCTGGCCATTGTGTTTAAGCACCAGCACTTCACCAAGACCGATTCACTATTTCATCCTGACCTTACCCATGCACAGAACACATGTGACACCTACTTTCCAGAGATGATTCCGCGTACCGTTGCAACGGCAAACATCAATGGCATTTTGAGTATCACGAAGTGGGCACTCATTAAGAAGTATATTAGAGACAATGACATTGATATTTTATCTCTCCAAGAAGTGTGTACCTACAATTTAGATATATTAAGTCCATACGAATACTATGTTAACATAGGAGAGGATACTCGAGGCACAGCTATTGTGTATAGACCTGGTCTTGACATGCATGATTTTGTTGCACATCCAAACGGTAGAGTGCTCTCCGCTCGTTATGAAAACTTCATACTCATTAATATATATAGTCCATCTGGAGCGCAAAACCGATTAGAACGAAAAAAGTTTTTTCTCGAGGACCTCAATATTCATCTCACGAGGGGAACCAACATTGTACTTGCAGGTGATTTCAACTGCGTCCTCCACCCAAAGCATCAAACCGAACCCAACCTTAACAACTCGGTAGCACTCTCAGAACTAGTCCAGCAGCTCCGTTTAAGAGATGCATGGGAAATGAAACACGGGAATTATGTTGAATTCACATTTTTCCGCCACAATTCAGCATCTCGACTAGACAGATTTTATCTCTCTCATTCAATGTCCACAATTACACACAGAATGTCCGTTACCCAGTACCTTTCTCTGACCATCAAAGAGTACTCCTTCAATTACGTGTTGACATGCATGTTCCAGTGATAGGAAGAGGATATTGGAAGTTGAACAATAACCTTTTAAAGACTCCAGATGCTATAGAAAATTTTCCTACGATGTGGGAACGAATAGTCGACAGGAAACGGCATTATTCCTCACAACTCCTCTGGTAGATTCACGGGGCTAAACCTGCCATTCGACGTTTCTTCAGAAATTTGTCCTTTCATAAAGCTCTGGAACGAAGACACACTCAGCTATTCTACGAACAAGCCTTACATGACCACAGTCGTGCGCAACAGCACGGATATGAGGTACAGCATAAATTAACAGAAATTAAACATATGCTCTGTCAACTGAAACAACAGGTGTACAGGCACGCACACGTATTCCTTCCTTAGACAAAGACGAAAGGATGTCATTATACGATATTGCCAAAGAGAACGGTAGAAATAGGAACAACTTTATCTCAAAACTACAAATCACACGGGGGAACTGATTACAGGAACTGATAATATTCAAATGGCAACCAATCATTTTGAATTAGCTTTTGCTCAGGACTCGTCTCAACAAAGCACAACAGTCCAAGTCTTTTTACAACCCATACAGAAACAACTATCAATAGATGACGCCCAGCAACTAGAGAGCGACATACACCAAGATGAACTGTTACAAGCTATTAACGACGCATGTTGTAAAAAAATCATCCGACCCTGATGGTCTTTCTTTCGAATTTTACAAATCCTATTGGCAATACATAAAGGACGACTTACTGTTTCTTTTCCAAGAACTATTCACAAGTGAAGCACAGATGTACAATTTCGCTGAAGGAATAATAGTGTTAGTACCTAGATGCTTGTCGGATTACCGTCCGCTGACACTAATTAATACAGATTACAAGTTGTATGCAAAAATTCTTGCCAACAGCTCTGCCGCACTCGTCAGTATAGACTTTCAACAAGCTTTTGACCGCGTTAAACATCCTTATCTATGGTCTGTCTTAAGAAGATTTGCTTTTCTCAACAGGATAATCACAACACTACGAAACTTATACCACAATGCAACATCCAGATTACAAACTAATGGCTTTCTCTCCAAAACAATCCGCATTCACGGATCGATTCGACAAGGTTGTCCACTCTCTGCAGTTCTTTTCGCCACCAGTGTGAAACCATTCATCAGACAATTAACTTTGAGGCTTCCAGGAATACAACTAGGTGCAACGTTCTTACAAGCGCATGTCTATGCGGACGACTTCACTGTTATCTTGACAGAACCCAACCAGCTTGAAGACTTCACATTGGTCACAGACGACTATCAACATCATTCTGGAGCAAAAATTAATCCACATAAATCTGCCATACTACCATTTGGGTCCTGGCCGACACAAGATCTATGGATTTCTCCTGCTGAAACACATAAAATTCTCGGAATAACATTTTCTGCGAATTTGACTCAAATGATAGATGACAACTGGAAAAAATTGCTCAATACAGTTCCCACTGTCCTATTTGCTCAACACCTTCGAAACCTCAATATATGTCAAAGAGTCTGGACAGTTAACACCTTTGCACTAAGTAAACTGTGGTACGTAGTGCAGAATTTACCTCCACCACCTGTAATAGTCAAGAAAATAGATCTAGTTTTAGGGTATTAGCTATGGAGAGGACACCACTGCAAGATAGCCAGAACACAATTGTACCAAAACATTAAGTGTGGAGGGTTAGGACTAGTTTCTGTAGAAGCTAAATGCACTGCACTTATCGCGCGTAATATTATTAATTGTGAGTGCAGACCTGATGATGATTATGCTAATGCGGTTCTGAATAATACTATCAGAAGCGCGGCCTTTCTCACTTCCCATCATAATTTGCCACTGCATTTCAAACGAGTTTTGAGCTTTGTAGATAACATTCCAAGAACTTTAATAGATCCAACTTCAGTTGTAACAACAAAATGCATCTATAACCACATCATGAACCAGAATATTAAACCACCTCCAATACAAGCAAAGTATCCTTCGCGACACTGGAAACTAATATGGAATATTATTGCTAATAAATGGATTCCTCTTCAGTGGAAAACAACTTTATACCTAACAATAAATGAAACTATACCAACAAAAGATAAGTTATTTCGACATGAACGGTCTGGCAATATCTGTGAACATTGTCAACAAAGAGATACATTAATACATCGTGTTAGGTCTTGTGTCAGTGCGAACATATGGACGTGGCCTTTCACGAAAATATGCAACATACTTCACATGACTCAACATCCCACCGTAGAATATCGACTTCTCAATATAGAATATGCTTTCCTCCCGGCCATGGTCAACAACGCAGTTCTATGGCTCACTGCAGCAACCATTCACTTCATTATGGAACACCGACGGAAACCAAGACAACTGAACTTGCGATCGTTTCAGCAATACATACGGATGGAAAGATGGACATATAAGTGCAATCAGAAGATGTCAACAGGTTTTGGTTCATTATTATATGTTTTAATTCATGGCGTAACAGTGTTTTATATTTTAATTATTAGATCAGTATAAGGTGTTAATGTGCCACGGACTACTTAACGAACCGAAAAAAACAAAAAGTTAAAAAGTGATCAGTGTTTGACATAATTTTGTTTAGCATTAAGCAACCAGGCAATGAACTTCAGAAAGTGTATGTCATCGGTATTTTTGTATACATTATACATGTTTATTGTAAAAGGTTAATACAGTAATAAAAAGGTGTTAAAAAATACCCGACGGGGTCGTCAACTGCAGGCGATTTCACGCGACTGTCTGTTGGCGTCTGTACTCCACACAGGTCTGTATAAGTTTCTGTAGTAGGCGTTGTCATATTAATAAAGTTATTGAAGAAGGTGAACAACAAGCTGTGGCATTATTACACCGACAGTAACAATCAGAAACCAGAGGTGCACCCACCAGATTTGCTTCACTAGGTGAAAACAGAAGTATTACTACTGCCCATGGCATCAGAGACAAATTTGTAGTATATTTCTGTGAACACGAACCATATTATTGAAAATGTTTAGGTACTGTTTCCATGTAAATGTGCTTTTTTATTTCCTTTTCACTTTATATTATAACCGGAAATACACACGTTAATAATAATAATAATAATAATAATAATAATAATAATAATAATAATAATAATACAGTTATGTGTATTATGTCCCGCTAACTACATTTTCATGGTTTTTGGAGACGCCTGGGTACGGAAATGTTGTCCTGCACGAGTTATTTTACGTAGCAGTAAAAATACCGACACGAGACTGAAGTATTTGAGCACACTCAAATACCACAGGACCGAGCTAGGACCGAACCTGTCAAGTTGGGCACAGAAGGCCAGCGCTCTACCGTTTGAGCTACTCAACCCGTCATATTACAAATAAATAAATAAATAAATAAATAATTTAATAAGACTATTTATCACTATGAACACCCACTTCCTCTGCAACTTTCGACCATGGTTTGCGTCGTATATCTCGAGAATGATAGCGTTTATGTTTCATATTTCTTAGAGCTGTTCTTTCACAAACCGCTCTTATCAACTTTTCAGTATCTACATCTATGACAATTGTTGACTGATACTGTGGTAACAATAAAAATAATGTTGCATATGATGACGACAGACAACCGGATGCTTGCAGGAACCGTGGAGTACAGGCGACTACAAGCGGCAAATCCCATTCGAGGGGGATCTGTCGCTTGCCACCTGTTGTTGGCTATAGTCACGTGAAGTCGACTGCTCGAGGTCGCTTGCAGTGGAAATGGTTCCGTGACAATCTTCGCTTTGGGATCAGTCGCGCTAGTGCACACGTAGTCGCCTGATCTTGTAATCGCGTGTAGTCGCTTCCAGTGGGCATCTTCAAATACCATAGGACTCTGAGAGCGAGCAGTGAGACTGGACTAAACTGCGTCCAGCTGTGCAACACTGGAGACCTAACAAGCGAACGGGCTTCAGGACCAGCACGCTTTTGAAGTACTGCACGTGGACTGTCACTAACAAAACAAGCATGCCGTTCATCAAGAGCCGTCTGCTATTGGTCACAACAAAGGCGATTGTGGACAGTCTTAAATTTGAAGTACTGCACGTGAACTGTCACTGAGAAAACAAGCATGCCGTTCATCAAGAGCCGTCTGCTATTGGTCACAACAAAGGCGATTGTGGACAGTCTTAAATTTGAAGTACTGCACGTGAACTGTCACTGAGAAAACAAACATGTCGTTCATCAAGAGCCATCTGCTATTGGTCACAACAAAGGCGATTGTGGACAGTCTTAAATTTGAAGTACTGCACGTGAACTGTCACTAACAAAACAAACATGTCGTTCATCAAGAGCCATCTGCTATTGGTCACAACTATTGCGATTGTAGACAGTCTTAAATGTGAAATACTGCACGTGAACTGTCACTGACCAAACAAACATGCCGTTCATCAAGAGCCATCTGCTATTGGTCACAACAAAGGCGATTGTAGACAGTCTTACATTCGGTTACTGTCGGGGGGCGGGGTAACGTGTAGCGTTTGAGTCGCAAGTCGTTAACGACGAAATTGTGAGAACTATACTGAGCGCCAGGGTGAGCGGAGAGACAAAACAGGTGTGCCGAGCTCTGCGGCCGTCATTCCTTTACAACGTAGGAATGATTCCATGCCATTTTAATATTAGTGTGAATGGCAATTGTTCAATTTGAAGAGTGCAAACGAAGTAATCCCTTTACATGGGTGTCTTTCATATCGGACCTACGTTTATTTTTGTCTATATTTAGGGTGGATATATCTGAAGTACTGCGTCTCTTCTCTCCAACTTTCGTATCTGGTAAAATTCCAGACCTATTCATGCAAGTTTTTTAAGGAGGTGATGAAGTAAAAAGCTTGCAAAACTTACGTGGAATTCTTTTCAGAGAAGAGATGTGTTCATTGCCAGGTCCAGGGACACCCTAGCCCACCCCCAGAAGTACAATTACTTTTATGACCTATCGAAAAGTAGTGCACGCCATGTTCCATTGCTGTAATGGCTACTCGCACTACTATGTAAAACATGTAAAATATTTGCGACTTCATTCCCACCAACGATCATAAGTGCATAGCTTTTCCAACCGGCGGAGTAAAAATGCACATCTAATACAGCCTGTAAATGAAGCAATATATATTGCAGAAGAACATATCAATAGAATTACACAGGTATTGTATCAAAATGGGGAGATGCACTGCTGTCTCGATCTCGAGGCGCTATCTGCCGAGAACAATGTAGTAGGCTTTGCTACTATCCAGCACTCTTAACTAATTATGTTTTTCACAACTAGGAATGAAAGGTATTGCATTTTCTCACAAGTACCCGACATAGAATGCGCTGCTGTAGTAATACAAGAAAATACGTCATTTTAGTCCAGGGCCCACTACCCTAACCAATTCAGACCAATGGTCTTGTGTAGGCACTACAATAACCAGTGCAGACCATAAAAATACTGCCTTGAGGAATCCCCCTCTTACTTATTACAGGGTCAGATAAAGTTTCACCTACTCTAATTCTCTGAGTTCTTTCTAGAAGTATAGACACCCATTCAGTCACTAATTTTTCTAGTCCAATTGCACTCATTTTTGCCAGTAGTCTCCCATGATCTATCCTATCAAATTCCTTAGGTAAGTCAAACGCGATACAGTCCATTTGACCTCCTGAATGCAGGATATCCACTGTATCTTGCTGGAACCCAAGTTGAGCTTCAGTGGATAACCTTTCCTAAAACAAACTGCCTTCTATCAAACCAGTTATTAATTTCACAAACATGTCTAGTATAATCAGAAAGAATGCTTTTCCAAACCTGACATACAGTGCAGGTGCTACTATAGCAAAATAGATAAATTGTTTAATTTGTGGATATTTGCAGAAAGGTGCTTAAAATTATGGTATGCTACTGTTCTTTTCTACATTTATTCTAGGGCGAATGTTACTTAACATTGTGAATAGATTTTAATAAGTGTGCCAATTTTGGGGGAAATTCATTGAAACTTAATTGAGAAAATTCAAATAAAATAATTCAAATTTGAATAGGTTTGAACATCGAAGTTCTCTTAAATCAAAACCTTGTGTATACTGTTAATTTATTCATATCAGTTAATGATCCATCCAAAGTTATCTACAAAATTTGATTCCTTTGTTGCAGTGAATTTTGGTGGTATCGTTGGACTGTTTCTCGGCTTCAGTCTGCTAAGCGGCGTAGAATTATTGTACTATTTGTACAAGATATTGAGAGTGATGATAAAATATTCAAGAAATCCATCGAAGTCATCTCTCATATTGAGACCTCTCAGCTTGCGACGTCCAGCCTTAGAGTACTGATTCTTTTCTCCTACAATCTAGCAGCGACAGCACTCCAACCAAAACAAACGCCGTGCACTGCGATATAAAAGAGTGTCGTCAGCCTTCTCATGTCGAAATTCCATCTAACCTTTACAGCATAGTAAATTCCGGTCAATAGAAGCTGATTCGTTATTTAAGGGATCAGGATAGAGATCCTTCAAAATTTAACGTCAAGGGGTTTGATACCTCTAATCTAATCTCAGTTACTACTTTCCCTAGGAGATTTGAAGTCGATTTAAGGGGCAGTTACACCTGTTACCGGGTTAAATGTTTAAATCTCAGTAAACCTAAGTGAAACATAAGCCATATTCAAATTAATGTTTGCATTCTTAATACACATTCTTTACGAAATAAAGTTTAGATGTCTTAAATCCAAACAATTGGCTGTATATTTTCATCGTACCTATATATATATATATATATCTTGTACCCATCCCGGGCATATTATGGCAACTATTACATAGTTCGGTTTCACAAACAGATGTTTAAATGGAATTGTTGGATGAGAACCTTCAGAAGTCATTTCCCGGGCTTGAAGTCTCGTCCTCTCTACTTTCATTGTGTCAAGGTCTGGAGCTCACAAGCATATGGGCAATGGAATGTTCGTAAAAGAAAATAGGCACTACATAAAATATAACGAAAGTAGGGTTCTCTATAATGTGAGAGGAATACAATAATATTATTAAATGAGAAGAATCTTTGTTGAAAATATTTGCTAAATATTTTATTATACTGATAAAATCACTCGGTAAGTACACGAGATGATGCCATATTACAACACATACCGGTAAACAAGAAATAATCAAGACTGAAGCAATAATTATATATAGTATGCCTTAACGTCCTTTTAGTTTATTCACAGTTGAGTTGTCGCTTGGCATACCTTAAATCATTTGATTAATACGCAATGATACGTGGATTTATTTGTCCATAACAGTGATACTAAATGGCATCTATTATTTTAATAGGCTGATCAAAAATTGCACCTTCTTGTTGAATCATATCGTTAATTAACTATCGTGGTTGTGGAATGTATGCATTCAACTAATACATTTACTTCTACACACGAGATTGCATCGCCGTATATGAAACACATGGTCTATTTGACCACAACAATTACATATTACATTGAACACATACGCGTGTCCTGGGTTTACCTAACAAATTATATTCAAAGTAAAATCAACCAACGCTGGTATCGAACCCACCACCAAAAAACACTTCGGGAATAATAAAACACGTAAACACATTATATAGAAAAATATCAAACATATAGCACACAATACATCTTGAAGATATGGCTTAATCAAGCCATAGTATCAGGTTTAATCCATGGTTCCGACGTGAGTCGAACTCAAGTACTTCATCTTCCAAGGTAAAAAATCTGAAACTCCTATCACGAGCTAATTTAATGCATAGAAATGGGAGGAGTACATCCTTCGCAAAATCATAAAATTATCCACGTTACTCATAACGTATCATTAGCATGGAATCGATACTGCACTGGTAAATGAAAGAAGGCTTGCAGGGAGATGCTAAGGCTGTTGGAAACAACACAATCTCCCCTCAGACCCTGCAAATCCTTACATCGTAAATCCGTCAATCTATGACAATAGCTGTGTGTCCAGCTCTGCGGCTACAAAAACATATTGTACTCCTTATTTCTTTCTTTCTTTCTTTTTCCTTTATATTATCTTGGCTCGTTCTCACGTACGCATTCATTTGAGAGCCACTACTTCTTATTATTTATTATCTGGATATATATTCAGCCTAATTCAATATATCACAACAACCATAATTATTATAATCATTTATCATTCCAACATCTCAAACATTTCGCAAGTTTTACCTTCCCACATCATACCACTACATCTCAAATCCATTATATTAATTTACAGAGAAGACTCCATTCTCACAGTTTATGTAACTAATTCAATTTCACTCGCGTATCTATGTAATTCACATATTACCTCGCTTTGAACATCTTCAATGGTCGTTTATTATTACATAGGATTTATAAATACCTGAATCACCTTGAAGCAAACATAGTCTATATTCAAATTACTATGAAATTTTTTCCAGAAAGTAACATTACCAAGAAATTATAAATTTAGCTAAAGCGCTATTCGTCTCAAAATATGTGCTTCATATGCACTAGGGATTTATGCGATATATATACTAATTCATGCAAATAAGCCTGCTAAATATCAATGATTATTCTTGAATCATCAAGAAACCCTAATTAAAATACTAAATAATCGTTTCCCAGTCACACGCGTAGAGTGTTCCCTACATTTAATATTATTAATTATGACATTTTAATATTTACAAAATAAAAATTGCTACAGGCATGCAAATCTCATGGTTTAATATATTCATATTAAATGTTCTCATCGAATGCTGGGTATGGTTTGCTGTCATCTCGAGGTACACTTGAGATTTTACATCATCATGATGATTGCTCTTCTCTTTGATAGTCCTTGGTTCCTCTTCATCCTAATACGATCCATGTCTCGAACTGTGGTCTTCTTAGTGGAGTCACTAGACGTTCCCTGAAGAAATGACTGCAGGCACTTAGGCGAGATTCTCGTAGGCTCCAGTTCTCGGGGTTCGATGATCACTCACGAACATACAGGCAAAAATGGGAAAATCAGTTACCAGACACTTTTTATGTGCTTTCAAAGAATCTACTGGTGATTGGATCCACTAATAACTTTGAATAGATTAATCCAGATTAATCACACAGTCTATCACCACGAGTGTCCATGGAGTATGCAAACGCCAATTTTATCAGGAATAGTTCTTTAATTTTACTGAACGTCACTCACCCTTAGCATGCTTTAGATCGGTCACTATTAATTACTGAACGTAATTCGCTGTCTCACTACCTCTAAACAACCTGATGCGTTTGCCCTTTCACTAATGATTGCATCATGAGCCGCAACTGACTGTCGTTAATATTTAACAGGTTAAATGTTGAGATAAGACTTCTATTCATCAACATTATCTAGTACCACATGGCTTATTTCGCGATATTTTACATCGCACTGGTGTGTTCTTCTTCCTCGACACAACACTTCATACACTGATATCCAAGTTCACTCCTAACGTGTGAGTACTGCGGCTACACAAATTACAATGGTATACTGCATCTAAGTTCAGGTCTTATTTATAATAACTGGACTGAGTGGTCGGGGAGGAGGTAAACCACGCCCCTGGTCGAAATGGAGCTCCGGTAAACGGAATCTTACAGCGACGTGAAAGCAATCAAATTATAGCTCGTTACCCCTATTTCCTACTGATCTCATTTAAAACTAATACGATCAGCGGGTCATTCACAATCTCAAAAGCGTCCTTTTAGAAATTCATCACGCAAGACCTCCCACCGTTTTCCACACGTTGACGGATCTCGGCAGTCATCTTTAGTCTGCGTACTACTATATGACAGGCGTCATTACCGATCCACTATTAAAGTATTGCATTTGTATGCATCAACAATTAGCATTAAATACATCGGTTCGAATAAGACCTGACTCATAAATTTCCAGAAATTATCTCAGATGAAGGTGTTCTTCTTCTTCTTCCTCTTTTTAGTTAATTATGGTGAAGTAGCACCAATGAATGCGGTGTTGAATTACTAAAGGATATTCTTTCTTGGGGTTAACACACCTTAATTCAGGCCACTCTCCGACAACCTACATTTCCATGCGTAACGTCATATCTCCTCGCTCGCACGAAAGGAGAGCGCGATTTCGATGTTCAGCAGTAATGCGCTATCCTTTTCTCGATACAGCGCAGAAAACAGCTCCCTTCGGGCTCGCGTATCGCAAATTATATCCCGGTTCGGCATTTAGACTGCTAATTACTACATTATATGTCGCAGAATGTTGCGGAAAACGGCATAGATGATTGACCAAACCTACAAACATGCCTGTGGCATGGTGATGAACGGTCACAATATATATAAATGATTGTATTTATTTTAATTCTACATCTCTTGCTAAACTACTGCATAATTTCAGCAAAACTGGGGACACTTATGACTTACTAACTGGATCACAATGAAATATGTTAAGTTTAAAGGTTCCACCTTTTCAATACAATACAATTCTGTTGCGCAAAATTATGTCACAACATATTTTTTACGATGCCGGTTTCGGTACTTGATACATATATGACTTACTCTCTGAAAAAAATAATGTGGGGCTGGGGGTAAGACACCCCTAGCACTCCGAAGAGTAGGGGTGACAAGGGTACCGGTTTCGGTTTCGGTACCGTAATAAATATGCTGTGACATACCTTTGCGCAACAGAATTGTATTGCATTGAAAAGGTGGAACCTTTAAACTTAACACATTTCATTGTGATTCTCAGTTCAATACGGAACAATTATGAAGATTTTAACTTTAAAATACTATCTGGAGACAAACATCCGTAGCACCCCTAGCGACGGGGATGTGGTGGCATATAAAATAATCGGAAATAGCGTAGAATCCATAGTTTTGGGGTTGCTGAGATAAACAGTGACAATCTGAATGTGGTTTAGGTCCAAGTTCAGCCCCCATTGGCATTGGGGTTGAGAGACGCTGAAAGAGAGTATGTCCAAAAATGACAGAGTTTATGGATACCGTATATGTGTGTATCTTCCAGCATATGTCTCAACCAAACTTGTTACAAATACAACTTACTAATTTGGAAACAAAATACTGTGGGGCCAACACACCCCTAGCACCCCAGGGGAGGGGACTAAATGTAAAAATAATAGAAAACGACCGATATTAGTGTCAACTACATAGTTTTCGGAGTCGCTGAGATGAATAGTGACACTCTACAAGGAAACATCGGCAATGGGTAAGTCGCCGATCGCGATGAAACTTGGAAAACTCATTGAGGTACACGTAAAAACGATGTCGGCATCAATTTTGGGTGTCAAGATTCATTGGGGCGTTAACTACGGGGCCTAAAATTTGCCACACTTCAAATTCCGCGCGATCAGCGATGAATATCTGCTGTCCAATGCTAAGCTGGCACACTGCGTACCTGGAGACACGCCTCTGCACCTCCACCCCACCACGCTCCAATTGGTTCGTCACCGCACGTTTCCCTTCTCTCCGCGCTTGCCGGCTGCCTAGCTGTTCAACGGACCGACTCTATACTTTGCTTCTTTTCGTACTGCAATTATTGAAATACTTTAAATTACGTTCCGTTTCACACATAATGATAATAAATAACCTACACTAATATACCCATATTTTATTCAAATGTTGTATTTTCATTTCTGCTAATTCCGGTGAGTTGTCACATTTGTGGGTACGACTCCGAGTTAAGTACCACCGGGCGTAGTCAAACGTGGGATGGGGTACCACGTCCTACCTACGCTTAAATTATTATTTATTTCTAAAAAGCCTTAAAGCTGTCGATAGTGTCCTTTACAGTGGACATACATATGGAATTAAATTAAATTACCCGCCACTAAATAAATCTCCCACCTTTAAACAACGTTAAATACCTTCTATGTAAAGGAATTACGTGCCCGGGTAGAGGATCTCAATGAATGTAATGAGATTCGGTACCTCAGGATATCAAAACCTGGTTATAGGTCCAGATCATCTTTCTATGACCCCTTCCCCCCACCCATTTTGGTGTACGCTACCAGTTGTGTCATAACGAAACGACATCGCGAACGACAACAACAACAACAATTATAAACTCCGAGTTTCAAAATACTGGTATTTTTCGTATTGCGTACTCTGGTCTAAGGAATAGGCCTATAGGTAGAATGTTTTTTTTTGTGCTTGTACTGAACGTTTTATTTATGTTTTGCAGTGACAGGCACAACACATTTCAATTGCAGCAATGGTTGTCGAATATAAATAAACTGAATGCATAGGCAACTTAGATATGAGTATGACATGGAATGTAGTAAAGTTTGACGTAATAAGAAAAGCCTTGAAAAAATGTGCATTTATATATGCAGTAGATATACAGTAATCACAGGCAGACCTGTAGTCTTACTGTACCAGTACTTTTGCGTTATAGCTGACGAAGGTTTATGTATTCAACAAGTATCGATATTAAAGTACACACTACAGTCTTCTGGGTATAATGGCAGTTACACACGCAAAAAGTTAAATGGCTATTGTACGTACTGGTACAACCAAAAACAATTACAAGGCAACAAAATAAATGACTCCGTATACATTACGTCGGGCAAACTCCCCGTCAATAACTGATAGTAAACAAAAACAATCTTTGGTCCATTCGAAACATTAAAAAATAGTGAAAAGAAAACCGAAACAAAACACAATTAACAACAGGCACCATACATTTTTTTGCTAATTGATTTACGTCGCACCGACAGAGATAGGTATTATGGCGACGATGGGATAGGAAAGGCCTAGGAGTTGGAAGGAAGCGGCCGTGGCCTTAATTAAGGAACAAACCCAGCATTTGCCTGGTGAGAAAATTGCAAACCACGGAAAACCATCTTCAGGGCTGCCAACAGTGGGATTGGAACCCACTATCCCCGGATGCAAGCTCACAGCCGCGCGCCTCTAACCGCAAGGCCAACTCGTCCGGTGCAAACGTTTTCATAAACATTTCAGAAAACGTAAACTGACTAATACAACGTGGAAATTACAAAGGAGAGATATGAGGAAGGCTGATAGAGTAAATAAAGTGTAGCACCGTTTCACTTCGACAGATAAGCGGCCGGCAAGCGCGGGGAGAAGGGAAACGTGCGGTGACGAACCAATTGGAGCGTGGTGGGGAGGAGGTGCAGAGGCTTGTCTCCAGGTACTCAGTGTCCCAGCTTATCATTTTCCCCGAAGTATTCATCGCTGATTGCGCGGAATTTGAAATGTCGCAACTTTTAGGCACCGTTGTTAACGCCCTAATGAATGTTGGCACCCAAAATTGATGCCGACATCGTTTTTACGTGAAACTCAATGTGTTTTCCAAGTTTCATCGCGATCGGCGACTTACCCATTGCCGATGTTTCCTTGCCAGTGCCATTTACGTCAAGGTTCAACCACAGTCGGAATGGGAGTTAGAAGGGGTGAAACAGAAAATGTTCAGAATGGCCGAGATTACGGATGAATGTGTGTATGTTCCAGCATAGCTCTCAACCAAACTTGGTACAAATGTGATTTATTGTCTGGAAAAATTAATATGGGGTGGGGGTAAGACTTTCCTAGCACTCCGAAGAGTAGGAGTGGCAAGGAGTGAAATATAAAGATAGAAAACCACCAATATTAATGTAGAATCCATAGTTCTCGGTATCACTGGAATGAAGAGTGGCACTCTACATGCAATTTAAGTCAATGTTCAGTCCCAATCGGCATTGGGGTGAGAAGGGGTGGAAGTAAATTGTCCAGAACGATCAAGACTACGGATAAATGTGTGTATTTCCCGGCAAAACTCTCAACCAAACTTTGTATACAAATATGACTTGCTACAAGGAAAAATTACTGTGGGATTTAGGCACCCCTAGTATCCGAAGGGAAAGGAGTGAAATATAACAATAATGGAAAACCACCGATATCAGTGCCGAGTCCGAAGTTTTCGGGAACAATGAGATGAACTGTAACTCTCCGGATACTTTTTAAGTCATACTTCAGCCCCATTTGAAATGGATGTTGAAATGGGTTGAAAGAGAATCTCCCAGATGACCGACATTATGGGTGCATGTGTGTATGTTCCAGTATACCCCTTAACCGAACTTGATACACACATGAATACCTGGAAAGAAATGCTGTGGGGTAATATACCCTTAGAATTCCTTAAGCCAGGGGTGAGGAGGGGTGACATGCAAAAATAATCGAAAACGACCAATGTTAATGCCAAATCCATAATTTTATTTTTTGCTGAGATGAATAGTCACACTCAGGATGCCGTTTAAATATCAATTCAGTCCCCATCGGCATGAGAATTAAGAAATGAAAAATATGTGCAAAGTGGCCGAGACTATGGATGTGTGTGAATGTGTGTCTTTGTGTGTGTGTTTTCCAGCCAAGCTGTCAACCAAACTAAGTACACATACTGTGGGGTTTACATACAACTAGCAGCCCCAGGGGCGGGGAATGGACAGGAGGTAAAATATCAAAATATTAGAAAATGACCAACTTTAATGTATTACACATAGTTTTGGGGGTCGCTGAGATGAATAGTGACCCTCCCGATGTCTTTTAAGTCCATCAACCGTCGGCATAGCGGGTGAGAAGGTGTGGAAAAAGAAAATGTGCAATATGACCGAGATTATGGAAGTATGTGTGGGTATGTTCCAGCATGGCCCACAACGAAACTTGGTGCACACATGACTTGCAATATGCAAAATTTCTGTGGCGGTAAGCCACTCCTAGCATCCCTAAATGAGGGGTTGAAATGTAAAAACAAGCGAAAATGACCTACGTTAGTGACGAATTTGTGAATTTCGGGGTCGCTGAGATGAATTCTGACACTCTAGATGCCATTTAAGTCCATGCTCAGCCTCCATTAGCACAGGGGTTGAGAAAGGGTAAAACAAAAGAGAAAATATCCAAAATGGCCGATATTTGTGTTTAATGCCCAGTTTTCGGTGTCAATAGTCTGATTGATGACAGTCCCAGTGACAAAAATGGAATCGTATACATCATACATAAAGTGCGAGGCGTAAACGCATAGCGTAATAACTTAATTTTATTATTTCTTGAAAGGGTCAACTAGGCTAATTCACAGACAATCTGGGCTGCCACAAGGAAATAGTTTAACGCGAAATTCTAATCAGGAACTAATACTTAATAATACACCTTGGCGACCCTTTCCTTTCCTGTCTCCGGTACCCTTCTTATCATCAAGCCCCGCGGTGGGCGACCAAAATTTACATACACCCTTCCACCTACCATTATTTCAGTAATCTTTTCAAGAACGGGGGTTAATTGCGTAAATCATGTACGGTGGTAGAAAGTATATGTTCCAGCTAGCTACTCAGGGTAAAAATATATCAACTTAGTCCGTAAAAATCTGTTAATATAATCGCAGGTTCCGTTGAAGCGTAAAGATATTCGCATATCAATCATTCAACCCCCAAAATCAAGCAATTAACCATGATATCGCTCATATCATATTATATATTATTACTATTGGCACTTATACTACCTTATGGCGACTTATTATTACCTATTCTCAGAAAGAAAACGCAGAAATTACCCTAAATCTAGTTTATTAGCATGCTAATATAACATCAAATAAAATAAAATCGAATTAAGGGCTGTAGAGAAACGAAAATGAAATTATGTTGCATATTAATCTTGAATACTTAAATTATTTCCATTGACATAGTTGAAACTGGATGTACCGCAACCTTTCATTCATAACTTGTTATTATTACTTTTTTGAATTATCTCAGTTCATTGCTTTTGCATACAAATATTTCATGGGGCAAATGAGGATTGATTCTTAATTTCAGGAGGGAGTAGAGATTCTTCATATTTAGCTTGTTTGGATTTTTGTAGTAACATTTCGAGATACGAGATAATCAATAATTTTCCTGAGTGTGTTAAGATGTTATCCTTGCCTCTGCAGTATTCTATTTTTAATTGAAACTGCTGCGTAAATAGGATCCATCGAGTTACACGTTCGCTTGCCATTGCAGACTTTAGACCGAAAGTTAATGCTTTATGATCGGTACGTATGATTACTGGATATCCACTTATTATTTTGACCATTGCTGTAATGCGAATACTAGTGCTAATAATTCCTGTTCCGCTGTCGTAGACTCGCTTACGACTCCCGAATGCCAAGTACGTTCGTTACTTTTCACCATCCGTTTCCTCTTGGTACAAGCATGCCCCGACTCCTATATTGGATGCATCAGATTGTATGACAAATTCCCTCTCATAGTCAGGACAACCCAGCTTGATATTGTTCGCCATTAACTCCTTCATTTCTATGAAAGCCTTTTCCGTTTCTTCACCCCATTTCCATCTGTTATTTATCTTTAACAATTCTTGCAAGGGTGCTGCTACTTTAGTATATCCTTTACAGTGATCCGCGAAAAATTGCGTCATACCGAGGAACTGTCTTACCTGTTTTATCCTGGTCGGTCGTGGTAAATCGCATATTACTTTAATCTTAGCTGGATTAGGTCGTATCCCTTCTTCATTAATGATATGTCCTACGAAAGGTATTTGCGCTTGGCGAAACTTCGATTTGGCGAAATTGATCTTAAAACCTGTATTCCTAAAATTGTCCAACAGTTTTTCAAGCCCTTCGCAATGTTCTTCATACGTTTCCGTCGCAAGGACCAAGTCGTCCACGTAAGAGGTCACATAACTTTTTACCTCTGCTGTTAGATTTCTGTCCAGAGCCCTAAAGAGAACGGCACAACTACTCTTTAAGCCAAATGGAAGCCTGCAGTAAGCGTACGTCTGGTTATCGAACAGCAATCCAGTCAACAACCGTGATTTTTCTTCCAGCACGATGTGATGGAATGACGAGGTGAAATCTAAACTAGTAAAGTATTTCATGTTCTTGAACCTCTTGATGATGTCCTTCATTCTCAGCACTTGATCGTATTCCGGGATCAGATTCTCGTTTAATTTTCTCGCGTCTAGGCAAATCCTCAAGCCTCCATTGGTTTTCGTTACAGTAACTAAAGGATTTAAATAAGGAGTGGCTGTTTTAATAATTATTTCGTCACCCAACATTTCTTGTATAATCCTTTTTCTTGGAAATATTTTTCGGGTATCTCCTACAGTTTCGCTTTATATGCCATCCAATCGTTAACGAGTAACTTGTACTTGAAATTCGAGATTATTCCTGGTTTATTTTTAAATACATCTGAATATTTCTTCAAAATGTTGTTTAATTTGACTTTCCCCTCTGATGAAATTCTAGTTTCTACGAGGCTTTTCCACATCTCAGGATCCTTCTCCTCTTCTTCCAAACTTAATATTCTTTCAATTTTATTGACTATTTCTGCTTCTGCTGTACCAAATGGGCTTTGGCTTTCATTTGTATGGATGCTTTCTTGATAGCTGTCATTAATATCGCGATCTTCAATTCTCATATGTTCCATGTGCTCTTTGTTAATACTTAAGCTGATCCTTTCAGTGGTCTCCTTTCCATAACTTTCGATAATTAGAAATCTAATTTTTCTCTCTATTTCTAGAAATAATAGTTTGAGATTACCCTTATGATTGCTCCTGAATCTATGAAACAATGTGTTGTCATTTCCTTGACTCGCACAACAATTATCGGTAAATTCAATCCCGTGGCCTTATATTCGACGAAAGATCATGTAATACATCCTCCGGTCAAACTTCCCATGATTCAATTTGCGCGATCAACCAACTCGTAATTTTGTTATTCATTTTCTTTTCCCTTCTGCGATTTTTATCAACAACTGATTCATAATTGACGTTCTTTCTCGGAAACGTCTAATCCTGCATTAAAATGTTGCGCATTTGCATTTAGTCGACGCTCTCCTGTCTCCATGCTTTTGTATTCCTGGAACTCCAAACTTTCTGCACCTTCCATGTCTCCGACAACCTCTTTGTCCTGTATTACTTGTTCCAATTTCTCTTTAATCCTTGTGCTTTCCTTTAGTTTCTGAATATATTTTCTATTTGCAAATTCCCTTTCCTTGAAATTCTGTCCTCTTCTTCCTTCGTAGAAACGTTTCCTTCGGAAATTATTCCGATTTCCGTTCCCTATACACCTGTTACTTGGCCTGTAATACGGTACATATCAATCGTTTACCTCATATGTTCGCCGACATTCATGACCTTTCTGACATTGGCATTCTCTTAACTCTCTTCTTCCATCTATTTCTCGATTCTTAGCATTGTCGTTATGTTCCCTCCGTCTACCAATTTCCAAGTTCTCCTGCGCTATTACATTCAACGATTCCTCATTTCCTGTACGCCGCATTAACCCAGTCGTAGAATGTACAGTTGTCATATCAATTTGTCTCAACCTATCCTCCATCTCAATCGGTGTCTGAACGTTCGCAGGTGCCAATAGGCTTTGCACATCAGGTGGAAACTGCCTTTGAATGGTTTTATGGCTTCTAACTCACTCGCTGCGGCATCTAAATCTTGGAAACGATGAAACTGGAATGCAAAGTAATCACTATATCTTGTTTGCCCATTAGATGCATATTTACGCGAAGAAAGCTCCATCCTAAGCTGTTGTTGAACCTCTGAGTTCCAATATCTTCTCAGATGTGCTGCTTTAAACTCCTCATAGTCATGAAATCTATATTTGAATGCATGATACCATATACTTGGGTTGGAGTTAAATGTTTTTCAATAACTCTGAGTCTTTTCTCATTTGGAATTTGATTTTCCTTAAAGTGATCTTCCATTTCCCTTAAAAATTGCTTTGGGGATAAACCTGCGGTATTATTGAAATGCTTTGGCCTATCTTCGACAGTCTTGATTATATATATATCTCTGCCGGACTCCCATTATTACTATTTCCATTTCCTATTATTCCTCCTTTAATAACTTGTCTCGAATCAGTTGTCATCGCTGGTGTCGTTTCTCTGTCATTAACCTGAATTTACACAGTCCTTAAAAAATTGATTTTTGTGGTTTGCTTCTCTATTCTTAATTCCTGTATTTCTCTACGTATGGTCCGCAATTCCCTTTCTGCTTTGTCAATCCTATTATCGGTCTCGTTTTTGCTTCGCTCAGCTTCTTCTTGCATTATACTCATTTTATCTGCTACCTGATCTCGTGCCAGAATGAAATTTACTTCCATCGACTTATTTGTGGTTTCGATTGATTGAACTTGTTTACCCTTTCTTGATATTGTTCCCATCTCTTAGGGAGTTTATTCTCAGGCTTTCTAAATTATCCGTCAGACTCTTTATTTCTTCCACCTTTAGATTTTGTATAACGTTTCTACTCTCCGTCAATTCCTCTCTGACTTTATTTATCTCTTGATAAACCTCTATACTCTTGTTCTCCACAATCCCTATCTCAGTTCATAGAAATTCGATATCCGTTTTAATTTGCATTATTTCGCTTCCTATTTTCTCAATTTCCGTCCTTACAACCTCTTTCATTTCCTTCATTATTTCTTGCTGCCCTCCTCCCGCCTGTTAATCATTTCTTGCTGCTTTTCTTCCTGCCTGTTAATCATTTCAAGGAGCTTCTCATTCTGCCTCCTTGCTTCTTCCTGTCATTCTCTTCTCGCTTCCTCATTCTGCTTCCTTACTTCTTCCTGTCTTTCTCTTCCTGATTCTTCCTGCAATTCCATCATCTGTCTGAACTTCTCCAAGATTCCATTTTGTTCTTCCTTGTTTTCTGTATTTGTTCTTGATTATTGCGTATCGCTTCGACTCTCTTCTTGGTTTCCTCCTCAACATCCTTCTGATAACTCTGAAATTGCGATTTCAACTGAGCTAAATTCGATATTTTTTAAATTATATCATTTAGAATGTTCTACTAGTCCCGTTAAGTTATTTATAAGCCTAACTCTCCCTATATATCCTTTAACCATAAACAATTCAGCCTCGAAATCTCAACACAAAACAGTCTATCAGACTTATCTATATGCTTATCTGAATATATAAAGTTTGTTCCCTTTCACTAAATCTTGCTTAACTAGGAAGGACTGCCCAAGAATACTATAACTCAGCCAAGACAACTTATTTAAGCATTATGAGAAAATCCAAACATTTTAAAAAATATATGAGATTCAAATTCAACTATGTTTAGTCCCTATTCACTTAACCCATACATATTATAAATTAAATTGACATTCTATTACTCTATCCTCATCATCATTGATGCATTTAAATTCTTTCAGGTAACCTGATGTACAATGAATTATTTCCTTCTTCAATTCTGATGTCTGGGAAATCATCCTTCACTGTATGCCACATCTATATTTAAAATCTTTCAGGCATCATCTCTCTCTTCAATCTAGTCTCACAGTTGTACTCCAATAAAGTATCATGGCTATTTTTCTAACTGGGATACCTTTCTCTACTCAGGACCACGTTTGTCACCCTCTCTTTCTTCAATCTTGCCTCACCGTTGAAAGCGAAATTCATATGCCTTAAAATCAGTCATAGCCTATGTTCCCAATATTTATTTTTGACTCCCGCGGTGCTTTCTCTTCAATCCTGCCTTACGTTGTGCCACTAAAACACATTCACCCAGGCCCAATGTTTATTTCTGAGTCCCATGGTATCTTTCTCTTCAATCTTGCCTCACAGTTGTGGCGCCAAAATCACATGTAACAACCACGGTGCCTTTCTCTTCAAACTTCCTTTCTTTTCAATCTATCTTTCTCTTCAAACTGCCTTCCTGTTCAACTTGGCCCGCGTATGGGAGCCAAAATTTACATACACCTTGGCGACCCTATCCTTTCCTGTCTCCGGTACCTTTCTTTTCATAATGCCCCGCGTTGGGTGACCAAAATTTACATACAACCTTCCACCTACCATTATTTCAGTAATCTTTTCAAGAACGGGGGTTAATTGCGTAAATCATGTACGGTGGTAGGACGTATATGTTCCAGCTAGCTACTCAGGGTAAAAATATATCAACTTAGTCCATAAAAATCTGTTAATATAATCGCAGGTTCCGTTGAAGCGTAAAGATATTCGCATATCAATCATTCAACCCCCCAAAATCAAGCAATTAACCATGATATCGCTCATATCATACCTTAGACTATTACTACTGGCACTCATACTAACTTATGGCTACATATTATTACCTATTCTCAGAAAGAAAACGCAGAAATTACCCTAAAACTAGTTTATTAGCATGCTAATATAATATCAAATAAAATAAAATCGAATTAAGGGCCGTAGAGAAACGAAAATGAAGTTATGTTGCATATTAATCTTGAATACATAAATTATTTCCATTGACATATTTGAAACTGGATGTACCGTAACATTTCATTCATAACTTGTCATTATTACTTTGTTGAATAATCTCAGTTCATTACTTTTGCATACAAATATTTCATGGGGCAAATGAGGATTGATTATTTCAGGAGGGAATAGGGATTCTTCATATTTAGTTTGTTTGGATTTTTGTATTAACTTTTTCGAGATACGAGATAACCAATAAGTTTCCTGAGTGTGGTTTCAAAATGTTATTACACTTTAAATTACTATGTCTATAAGAATACCAAGTAAATATTGTCATATTCATTCGTAAATGCCAGTAGAAATCATATATTTTATCAGTAAGTGCCATTAATAGGATAACCAATCAGTCCAAACTATGAAAATTGTGCTCTACGATTATATATTTACGTGCTACTGTAATTAAAATAAACTCTTATATCATTTACCGCTGTGCCAATATTTCGTTGTAATTAAAATGACCAATCTATATTCACATTGTGAAACATTTGTTCTGTGAGGCGATGTTCCTTCATATCCCTATGTATACTCCATAAAGTAAGTGAGATTCAATTAACCTAGCATAATCTCTCATGTTATGCTACAAATCGACCATTAATCACCTGGACTGTATCTCTATATTCATATGAGCTTGACCTAACCTCGCTGCTTGCGTCTTATTTATCATACAATAACCGTAACTAACACATAAATCTGTAACTTCATCTTCAAACCATTGCTCACAGAATGAATAATTAATAATCTCCAATACTATCATTACTTCATAATTCTCATATATCTCTTATTCCAGACTCATCTGCATATATATATATATATATATATATATATATATATATATATATATATATATATATATATATTCTCATCTCAATTCTTCTGAACAACCTCTTTGTTACGGTTTACTAGTCCATCGACGACAAATTCTTCTTATTAACCGCGAATTCCCAATATTTAATCCACTTCTTCTTATAATGCAGTCATAATGGCCATGTCTGCCGATCTGGTCTTTGCAATATCCAGGCTTTACTCTGCAATTCACAGACTCTCTTCTTTATCTCGCCTAGTTCAACGCTAAATTATCTTTCCGTGTAGAGTGGTACATGAACATCGATATACACATTCCATATATGCTTACAATAACCTAAAATCATCTTACGAGCACGGTATAACTATTACACATATTGGCACACGCTTGCGGTTAACTTAACACGTTGAGTGCCAGACCGATTTTCATAGGATTGCCGTCTAGTGCCGTGAGCTAATAACATCAAGTTACTTCCTGGTGCCAAAATGTTCACAGGCTTAACCAAGCAAATGATCGCTGAAATGAGGATGTATTTATGATATATTAGGTTAACTTATTATGTATATTAGGTAAAATATTGCGACCCCATATGGGGTCGTATTGGTCATTACGAACTGTACAAGTACACGCGCCCCCATATGGGGTCGTACTTATACAGTAGTTACTGACACGAACCTCGGTAATATTTATCCTTTTCCTTTGCAGGGACGCCTTAAATGCTGTTGATTATGAGAGATGTGTTAGCTTGTTCATACCGGAGCCGTAAAAATGTACGATCCCCGATTTCAGGTCAAGAAATGTTTGTAAATGACGATCTTCCGATTTTAGGTTAGGAAATTTTCGAATAGAATATAGTTATATAAGGTAATGAAAATCATGTGAATTTGGTAAATTAGGATGTAACAGAATAATATTATAAGAAGAATTAGTACTTAAATAATACTGAACATGTATATAATTTTGTTTGTATCAATTTTAATTTGAGTAAGAGAACCTAGCAGCGATTATCGTGCAACATGGGAAACCAGTGACGTTGAAGACGGTCATAATTTTTTCAACAGCTGGCTTAGAAACCCGGATTACAGTGGAGATACGTGTGCTGAAGACAGTAACATCATGTGGATGAACGTGCGAGATCACTATTTGCTCTGTACTGGGTTCAAAATCACTGTAACTATATACTTCGTCTACATCATCATTGTCCGACTTCTTCGATATATCGTCCAAACTCTCTGCACTAAATCCTTTACTGTTTGATATACTCGTAACGACTTACAAAAGAAAAGCAAACTCACAGCTCTGCACACTTACATAAACAATCCGTGCGCGAGATAGACAATGAATTTGTCACCCTACAAAGCACTTTGACGTACCCATATGGGGTCGCGCCAAAACAGGAATTGAGGAATGGAAGGTGGACTATGCACGTATTTAAATAGACGACCAGCAAATGGCAGGAAGACACTTTATAGACCTTCGAAACACATACCTACTGCGCACCCAAATGGGTTCGCATAGTTCTCAAGTTAGAACGAACGTACGACCCCATATGGGGACGTGAAGTTCAAAAACTTGACTACTCTCACGTACACAAATGGGGTCGCATGGCACTCAACGTGTTAAAATCTAGCACTGTCATTCACATACTGGCACATATAATTTATTTGTAGGCAATTCTGCACTCCTACTATTATACACTGACTGACAGAGAAATGCAACACCAAGAAGGAGTGGTCAGAACTTTATGCCAATTGCAGGGTAGACTGACGTCACTGAGGTATGCTCATGATGTGAAATGCGCCGCTGTGCTGCGCACGTAGCGAACAATAAATGGGACACGGCGTTGGCGAATGGCCCAATTCGTACCGTGATTTCTCAGCCGACAGTCATTATAGAACGTGTTGTCGTGTGCCACAGGACACGTGTATAGCTAAGAATGCCAGGCCGCCGTCAACGGAGGCATTTCCAGCAGACAGACGACTTTACGAGGGGTATGGTGATCGGGCTGAGAAGGGCAGGTTGGTCGCTTCATCAAATCGCAGCCGATACCCATAGGGATGTGTCCACGGTGCAGCGCCTGTGGCGAAGATGGTTGGCGCAGGGATATGTGGCACGTGCGAGGGGTCCAGGCGCAGCCCGAGTGACGTCAGCACGCGAGGATCGGCGCATCCGCCGCCAAGCGGTGGCAGCCCCGCACGCCACGTCAACCGCCATTCTTCAGCATGTGCAAGACACCCTGGCTGTTCCAATATCGACCAGAACAATTTCCCGTCGATTGGCTGAAGAAGGCCTGCACTCCCGGCGTCCGCTCAGAAGACTACCATTGACTCCACAGCATAGACGTGCACGCCTGGCATGGTGCCGGGCTAGAGCGACTTGGATGAGGGAATGGCGGAACGTCGTGTTCTCCGATGAGTCACTCTTCTGTTCTGTCAGTGATAGTCACCGCAGACGAGTGTGGCGTCGGCGTGGAGAAAGGTCAAATCCGGCAGTAACTGTGGAGCGCCCTACCGCTAGACAACGCGGCATCATGGTTTGGGGCGCTATTGCATATGATTCCACGTCACCTCTAGTGCGTATTCAAGGCACGTTAAATGCCCACCGCTACGTGCAGCAGTTCCTGCGGCTGGTGGCACTCCCGTACCTTCAGGGGCTCCCCAATGCTCTGTTTCAGCAGGATAATGCCCACCCACACACTGCTCGCATCTCCCAACCGGCTCTACGAGGTGTACAGATGATTCCGTGGCCAGCGTACTCTCCGGATCTCTCACCAATCGAACACGTGTGGGATCTCATTGGATGCCGTTAGCAAACTCTGCCCCAGCCTAGTACGGACGACCAGCTGTGGCAAATGGTTGACAGAGAGTGGAGAACCATCCCTCAGGACACCATCCACACACTTATTGACTCTGTACCTCGACGTGTGTCTGCTTGCATCGCCGCTCGCGGTGGTCCTACATCCTACTGAGTCGATGCCGTGCGCATTGTGTAACCTGCATATCGGTTTGAAATAAACATCAATTTTTCGTCCGTGTCGTCTCTGTTTTTTCCCCAACTTTCATCCCTTTCGAACCACTCCTTCTTGGTGTTGCATTTGCTCTGTCAGTCAGTGTATTTCAACAACTACAAATAACTTGGAACTGGTAATTCGGAAACTTATTACTTACCTCGTCTCGTTTGGGTCAACTGCTGGCTCCTTCTCGCTTCTTATGCCATCTCTGAGCACTCAGCCTTGGTCTCCGTGTATGTCACAGCTGGGCATCGGTCTCGGCAGTCTGGCTTGAGTCAAAGCATCTCAGGTAGTCTTCCTCCACCAGTTTAAGCGTGTTTCATCATATCTCCGGTGTCCATGCAACATTATTTGTGTAGAATACATAGTTAGATCTTCCATTATGTGCTTTCTAGGACGTATAAATGGCTATCTGGTATTTCTTAATACTCAAATGTTGTGCGCTAAATATCTGTATATTTCCAATAAAGCTTGTTCTCGTTAAATATATCGCCTACTGAATGTTGACTAGAGCTTCTGTTTAATATCTCTGCAGTTTTTGACGGTATCCGGCCACTTATTATAATGCAACTGTCCCTTTCTTTCTCAATCTTTTACTGGTTCGTAGCTTTTCTTAACTTCAATATTTTAAAACGAAAGTGTATACGTTTTCCTCTCGTCTCGGGTTATTTTTGTAGGTATAAATAACTAAATTCGTCGCTGGAGTGTATATTATCTCACTGCTTTGTCCTAGTACGTTGATAATATTCTCCTTAGCTCGCAGTAAAATTGCTATCTTTTAAATGTGATCTTCTCTTACAAAGTAGTTAAGAATAGAATGAATTCAATTATTTTTTAAGGACCATAGTTGTACTATCTAAGAAACTCATTTTTTTCTCTTTATAAGTCTTTATAAGTCCACGCCTTCTAATTAAGATCAACATGCCACATGGATACACTTCGTATATATTTACGCTGTATGAAGATGCTCCACGTCATTTTATCCGCTGCATCTCCATGTTAATGACCATCTCAACTGTAACGTAATGGTACAATATTAAGCACACAGCAATAATTCTAAATCTACAAAAAGAGTTCGTAAACTATCAATCAACGTCACTATAAATAAATCCACAAACATTCACTTCAAACAGTTAATACAAATCATAAAGTTAAACATTCACAAAATGTATCCTAGCAAAGTGGGTTTTTATACTAAATTTTCGTAGGTGAATGGGGTTTACAATATAGCCTACGTTTATTGAATATGCACATGATTTATTTTGGAAAAGATTCGATGACGTCTCTAGGATCACTACTTCTTCAGAAATTCGTTTCCTAATCGTTACATTTCAGAATGTTACAAATATAGCAATGTCTGTTTTAACACTCTAATTTTAGAATGTCCCAATAAGTACACATGCACACATTATAGATACAGACACAATTGTATTCAACCATGAATGACCAGACTCCACTAATGGCAGTCTATTAACAAGCCTCTCATAGCAGGACTCCACCTGGGTAGTTTTTACCTGGACGGGCGATAATCCTTGTCGACAGGCTCCATCTTTCACTTCCGCTCGCACGCTCAGTCCCTTCAAACAAAACTGCCGCACGCAGATAAGTTTAAACACAGGACTGCTGACCCCCACAGAAGACGATGAATGTTCCTTGATTCGACTCCAGAGAAAGTCCAGCATTCTCGTGTTCAAACACAGTGAACTACTCAACACTGGCAACTAAACAGCGGTGACACAACAGCTAAAATACGTCAGAGCTAGACAGAATTACAATATTCCTCACAACAACGACAGTTAACACTGTTCCGAATCTACACGCGACAGCTTTTCCACACGCTGACTCCACGACAGCCTACAGTCTACCGTACTACACACGCGCACGCACATACATACACACACACACAATACTCCAAGGCAGGACGCAGACAGTATTCTGCTTAGTACATGACGATACTCTAACTCCGGCATGAAACAGATGACAACCAACACTACTGGCGTCAAGCCCCAATCACTCACGCCACGTCAGTAAACATACAGTTCTACAAGGCTGCACACACACCGTCCTCAGGTCAGATATTTTGATACCGATGGGACACCTAGTCCGAGTACCGAACTTCAACACTGACTCACTGTTCGAGCCTAGTCTCCCTTTTATATCCTGATAACGGGGTACTAGAACACTCAAGGATCGGTTAAAGACGGAGACTAGTATGGTCAACACCGGTTCTAAAACAATCGGTGTTGAGTCAGCATTTTCCCACGAGGTCATTGAACCCAAATAGTGTATCTAGGGGTTCTGATCCGATGTCATTGACCCCTAGTTTAGTAGTACTGCAATGGAGATTCGCGGATATAGCGTACGAGACCAAGCCTAACCTCACAGTCGCCATCTGAGAGGGGCTTAACCTCACAGTCGCCATCTTGGATGAGCCTAACCTCATATGGCGTAGTTTTACGGCTAGATGCCCTTCCCGACACCAAGGGCAAAGTTTTACTGCCAGATGCCCTTCCCAATGCCATATTAGAAGGGCCTAACCTCACATGACCTAGTTCCACTGCCAGATGCCATTCCCGACGCCACCTTCGAAGGGCCTGACTTCACAGCGCGTAGTTTTACGGCCAGTTGCCCTTCTCGATGCCATCTTGGAGAGACCTACCCCCACAGGGCCCAGTTTTACGGTCAGATGAAATTCCCTCCTCACAGACGTCATTTTGGTGGGTGTAACTACACAGTTGCAATCGTGGGCCCAGTTTTACGGTTAAATTCCCTTCCCACCTCAGAGCCGCCATTCTGGAGGGGCCTAACCACACAGTCACCACCTTGGGGCCCAGTTTTATGGTCAAATTCCCTGCCCTCCTTCTCCTCCTCATCTGGCCCAGTTTTACATTCGGTTGTCCTTGCCCCTCCTCATCTGGCGCAGTTTTATGGTCAGATGCCCTTCCCTCCTTCTCCTTCTTCTCCTCCTCTCAACAAATTTTATAGATCAGGTGCCCTTCTCTCCTCCTCCTCCTCCCCCTTCTTCTCCTCCTCCTTCCCCTCCACTACTTCTGACCTAGAACCCCTTGGAGTAGTGACAGAGCTGTGACGTAATAAGCGCGGCGATTTAAAAATTCCATTTTATCATGCAGCTATTACGTCGACATGGTTATACATGTTTAGACTTGTTCATTATCAAGGCCACTCTCACGTAAACTGAAGCCTAACAGATGGTGAAAGTGTGAGTTTTACTTTAGTCTACGAGATACTGTCAGAGAGTAGAGTGCTTTATTCCATCATGACAAGAACATTAATAGTTTTATGGATCAGAAGCCCTTCTCTCCTCCTTCTCCTCCTCATCTGGCCTAGAACCCCTTTGAGTAGTGACAGGGCTGTGACGTAATAAGCGCGGCGATTTAAAAATTCCGTTTTAACATGCAGCGATTACGTCGACATGGTTATACATGTTTAGACTTGTTCGTTATCAAGGTCACTCTCAAGTAAACTGAAGCCTAACAGATGGTGAAAGTGTGAGTTTTGCTTTAGTCTCTGAGATACTGTCAGAGAGTAGAATGCTTTATTCCATCATGACAAGATCATTAATAGTTGATGTACAAGGCTTCAAAGTGAACGACAACGAGTTTTTGTTCAAAGAAGTGGCTGTGTTGGATTGCACTGTGTTGTAGGCGCCAAAAATTCGTCAGTTTAGTATTTAGACCACCTTTCCCTTACTGTCTGCAAACAGATGAAGGCAAAAATCAGATACAATGGATAGAAAAAATTAGCTCTGCAGTGGGAAGGAAAAGGAATACCTTATCGCTTTCTAGCTATGATCATAAACGCACACTTATCAAGAGAACATCTTGATTTTTAAAGAGTTGTGAAAAGAAGGAATGGTTGCGTGAGTATCTACCATCAACATGCGAAATTATCGACATGCATGAATTAGGATGTCCATCATTTAAAACTCATCACAAGGAGCATAGTGGAGAAACAATTAAACAGTCTTTACGCCATGTGTGCATGCTCTTTCACTGTGTTGCAGTGCATGACGGGAGGTGAACAACATATGTAAATTGCAGTGTAAAAATGACGTCAGTGTGAAAGAAACATTTGTAGGGTAAAGACATCGTGTCATTTCTATCTGATACTCAGTGCGACGCAGTTGAAAAGGCAACCGTTAAATTTTATGCTTGCAAAAAGGAACTAAACGCTCTTACTGATGAAGAGCTGAATGCATTACCAACGGAATATTTGGTCAATGTAACTACGAATGTTGTAATTAAGATCTGGGATAAGGTGCCTCGTGATTTGAGTCAAGATCTTGCTTTGTCAGAGCTTCAGATGTGTAGTTTACATCATGAATAAGTAAGTTTATCAAGGAGACCTTCAGCGAGACAGTGCCGTACAGGTTAACTCATTGAGCTGAAACGTGCACTAACGAGTTAACTTCGCTTATAAACACTTATAGTGACTACGAAAAGATTAAGCAAGCTGTCGCAGAAAAAGGTGAAGAAACGTGCTGGGCGAAAGGTGAGGAAGCATGTTGGGCATGGACTCAGCAATAAGATGATTGACCTTCTACCTTTTGAGCTTCATCTTTCTAGTTACCAGTACTGTGCCCATGGAACTCGATTTGACGTCCGCTTGGCACGTGGTGATCTTGGTATTAATATGTTAGATGCTGCCTGCAAAGAACATGACATTGCTTATCGTCAAAACAATCCTGAACTAAGACGTGTAACTGATGAAAATCAGTATCGTAAAGCTATGCAGCGTGTGTCGTCAACTAATGCCACAGTTGCTGAGAAGATATCAGCACCTGTCGTTTCCGGTGCAATGAAAGGAAAACTGTTACTAGAAGGTGCAGTAAACAGCGAAGACAGTAGAAATAATCGCTTTAAGAAAGTTCAGAACCGATTTACATGAAGAAAGAAAAATTATACATTCTAAAATAAATACGAATTGTGAAACATATTTTAGGTGTTATTTAACAATTTAATAATAATCCTAACCTAGAGCATGTTCTTATTTAACTAGTAGTAATAATGTTGGCTTGCAAGTTTAATCTTGTCTTATGCCATAGAAGAAAGGTGAGGTAGAGGTTCGAGAATTAAAAGAATTAGTCTAGTACATCATCTTTATTAATACATGAATTGGAGTTGTTATTAAAACCGAGCCATTATACATACGGTTTATTTCCACAACGTCGAATAACACGTTCGATTAAATAATGATCAGGATATTATTGTTTCCTTCAGTACTTCGATGTAGATTCCTCCTTCAATAGGCTGTCCTGTGATATCGCGAAATAAATGCGTAACTGGATTAGTAATCTTAACCCCTGATTTCAAGAACTCTGTGCTCCAGTTAGGGTGTATACTTTTGCAAATATAGACTTGTGTTTGCTGATGCGAACGAAATCACATTTTTAAAGCGACGGTGGCGCTGATCAGCCGTTTTCATTACAAGATGAATAGAATCTTAGCGTGGTGTATTCTTAGTAACAAGACGGGGCTTTGTGCCGATAGTGTGATGATATGTATCTTTGTAGGTAGACACGAGTCTAGGTAGCAGTTCAGTCCAACGATATGAACCTTGTGCTGTAAATTCTCGCCACATCATTGTTTTGAGTGTACGATTAAAGCGTTGATCTACGTAGAATAGTGATGAATGCCAAATAAGTTGAGGTATTGAACCCTTGGGAGGTAAAGGCCATGGGTTCAGTATGAAGAAAAATCCGTGTTGTAAAACTCTTTACCTTCATCGGTTTGAAGAAGCCTTGGTCAGCACTTTGATTGTTCAACAATATATTTAAATATTTCTTTGACTTGAGAGGCTGTCTTAAAACGCGCAGATTGTGCAAAAGAAAACTTAGAGAACACATCTATGACAGTAAGTAGATACTTAAACCCGTTATTCCTAGAGGCGTATGGAATCATTTCTACTAAGTCTGTTTGCCAGAGATCATCTTTTACGTGTGTAATAACGAGTCCGCGACAGTAGGTGCGACGTGCTGGTTTATGTAACTCGTGTGCTGTGATTATCTATACAGGTGAGGTCTTATCTTGACGATCATTACTGAATAATAACCGCATGTCGTAATTCTCTCTCTCTCTCTATTTCTAGAATTTATGATTCGCGACCTGCTCTTAGAAGTTGTAATCGTTCAACGAGTAAGTTAGGGTTATTCTAGTATCTTACGCCTACAAACGGCAACAAAAGTTTGCGGATAACATAAAGACAACGCGCAGTTGGTTGATATGACGAAAACGGCTTACGAAAAGACATTCGATACTTGTGATTCTTATTTATATTTACAGCTTATCTCCTCTTGTTATTACGTCGTGTTGCGTCAGTAGCAAAGGTATTGTTTTATATTTTTAAGATCATCTTATAAAAGTATATCCTTGTCAGTTTTTTGTGAGAAAATAAGTTCTAAGAGATCTTTAGTAGGTTTATAAGTAACAGCTTTTACGATAAGTCTGTTGCCATTAATCATCACATTTGCATTACCTATCCAGAAGCTGTCGTCTGCATGGCGAATAACGTAGGTTGTGTCATTTTGTCCTATAAAGAGTTTTTCTGTATAAGGAGCAAAGAGAGATCCATAGGTATTTCGAGCAAAAGTCTTAAACTGATTACGATACTCTGGCGTGATCATAACCTCAGAAAAAGAACATAGATCTTGTGTGGATGTAGTAAGTGTTTCAGCAATAACATCTGTAGTTAAAAGCCTAACAAGCTCAGATGGTGAAGTTTCGTTAAGTTCTTCCTCATCCTCTTCTTACTCATTACCTTCTTCACCTATCTTGCTTCTCCTCTTCCTCATCCCGCTTCACTTCTTCATGCTTTTCTTGTTCATGCTTCCTTTTTTCATAAGAATTTTGCATGGAAACAAAACATGTAGTAGACTTGGGCAATGAAGTAGAATTTAAAAATTCATTCCGTGGTGTACCTAGTTGCGCTTTCAAAAATAAATCAGTGTCCGCTTGAATACGTTTGCTTTTTTGCTAGGGGCTTTACGTCGCACCGACACAGATAGGTCTTATGGCGACGATGGGATAGGAAAGGCCTAGGAGTTGGAAGGAAGCGGCCGTGGCCTTAATTAAGGTACAGCCCCAGCATTTGCCTGGTGTGAAAATGGGAAACCATGGAAAACCATCTTCAGGGCTGCCGATAGTGGGATTCGAACCTACTATCTCCCGGATGCAAGCTCACAGCCGCACGCCTCTACGCGCACGGCCAACTCGCCCGGTTTGAATACGTTTAGCAATACGTTGAGCAATGTCGCTTCTCGGATTTTGGTGTCGTTACGGGTTGTTTTCTGTGACTTCATTGACCAATCTGGAGAGCATAACTACTTCAAACGAGGGGCAAAAATTTGCTTACTAAAAAATCATTCAATGTAATCACGATAATTCATTTTACTATAAAGGCTAGAAAAAAATCAGTTTAATTTGTCACAGCCTGTTATAACGCATTCGCAATGCATAACGTGTGTGGTAAAAGTATCTTGAAATGTTTATATTACTCTCTTCCAAAGGATGAAAAACGCAATGTAAGTTTTGTGGATAGCACAACCAGAAAAAGAATACAAAACCTGAAAAATCAGGCAACATTGATCCAAATGATAACTGAGAGTTAACCCACACGATCCGTGGAAAATCCGCCCTTCAACAAATAGAATTACAGATTTATATTTAATTATTGTTATCCTTCAACCGACTATCACCTCGAATATTTGAAAATCACCCGATTGAATCCTTAATGGAACCAAACTGACTATCAGTTGCTTTGGATAGGTTGCGAAATATTACTTGAAAGCACGGGGTTTATTAAAAATTCAAAGCAATTATCGCAGTCAAAAATAAAATTCCACTATGTATTGTCATCTCGTGACACCCTTACGTCACAGAGGAATCAAGATGCTGAAACATGCGTCACCTCAAACAAAAGTTCAGAATGAACCAACAACACTTCATCCAAGGGGATATTAGGTTATATAGTTCTGAAGGATCAAAACTGCCAAGTGCAGGTACACATTAATTCATTGAGCGTTTAGAAGAGACCCGAAACACCGAAGTTAAATAAAATAAAAGTGACAAATCACTCGAAAAGTTTCCTTACTAAATCAACTTTCGGGTTAGGAAACAGTTACGTCGTTAAATTCGTTAAAATACAAGTCCACAATATAAAACAAACAGCATGAAATCATTCCAGTTCTGCGTATCTACAACTACAATTACAAGTCTCTCTACCTACACGTCCTCTTAAACCAAGCTACAGGTGATCAGTAGATCAACGTCTCACATAAATAATGTGAATAACATAAAATGAAAATAAAGTATAATATCAGCTGACGAATCGAAATCGCATTCGTAGTGTAAATCCAACAAAAATTAAATATATGTCAACACACGGCACTATCAAACATATTGCACACCCGAATAACAAATTTTAAAGTAAAGAAAAAGAAACAAATAGAAACGAACGTTCGTCGAACTTGAACGCAAGCGGCTAAGTAGTAGGGATCAATCTCCATTAGCGAGGTTTCTACGTGGGAAAACACTTACATTTATGCCGCTACTGATGCAACGCTCTTATGTGAGCTCCTTCCGGCTAGTGAAGATTATGCCGAAACATGGGCTATATAACACCTGCTAATATCTCCTATATCTGTACCCACTACTGCAGACATTAACTTCGTTCAATTCGATTCGCAAAATGCCTAACCAATTACTTGGTTATATAGAGACGGCGTCCTAATCCTGTCGTTGAGCCAACGTTATAGTGTCTACTCATCTCTAACGGTAATTAATATACCCGCGGCATCCTAAATCTATCGTTGAGCCAACGTTATGGTATCAACACATCACTTATACTGCCGGGCGAAATCGGGACTTTAACACAATGTCCGAATGTTTAAATCTGATTATCGTTGAAATTCTAACACATGAAGAAAATTTCGCTACAGAAATGAAGACAAATCTGGAAATATTACTGTTTCTATTTCCTACGATAAAGCGTGAAATCTAAATTAGATAACAAGTTTGAATAGTTTAAACTATTACCCATTACAATTTAAACAAATGAAGTAAAGTTCTATAAATACAAGTAAACTAAAATCTCCTTTGATATTTCGTAATATCACTGAAAAAATTATTACAATCACCACGATATTAACTGCATAACTCGAGTGTGAGGCTCCAAATGACCTGCAACGTCAACACTCTAAATATGTACCATCGTGAACAGTCCAGTGAAGTAACTTCTCGTCAACATATGCAGGCTAAACTCTTAGTCTAACACGGCGTCACAGTAGTCGAAATGAGGTAATACCAGAGTGCAAATGAGGCGTTCTCGAGAAAATATATTGCGGAATCGCCTAAGTGAATTATGTGTCACAATTACTTTCCTGAAGATGCTGGTAACCTGCTGCTTCCAAGAAAGATGTTCGTCTATCATAACACCGAGATCTTTGACAGATTCACTGAAATCAATGGGTGAATTTTGTAGGCAGAGCTTTTATAAACCTAAGTTGCTTATGGTTTTTGAACAAAGCCGAGGATGTTAAATTAATATAGCTTGAGATCTTACGTTATTTATTCTAAGTCCGTGCATGTCAGCCCAGTTAAAATTTCTTGTAAGCCTCTATTGAAATTTTAATTGTCATCGGTTAGTCTTTCCGGTTCACAGTGCAGGTATAATTGTATATTGTCAGCGTGCATGTGGTATATACAGCTGTTTACCGACGACGTAATATCATTGATATAGACAGAAAATAGAAGCGGTCCTAGAACAGTCCCCTGTGGAACACCAACCTCTACGGATCCCCAGGATGGATATTCACTATTGTTATTAGTGCTGTGGTTTCGTCGAAAACCAGACTGGTGTTCGTCAAGAAAATCGTGTGTTTGCAAGTAGTTGGTTTTTGTACAATGAATTATAGGGCTTTTGAAAGGTCCGATAATATGCTCACAGCTCTATAGTCGGTTACGTTTCAGGCGGTGATTTTTAGCGAGGGGAACGACAACGGCAGCTTTCCATAAGGAGGGAAACGCGCCAGACATTAGTGAATGGTTAAATATGTCAGTTAGAGTAGGAAAAATTATGTCAATAATTATTGTCTTAATAAGTTGTATTTCTATGTTGTCTATCCCTTCGGACTTCGATTTTATATTAAATATGGCTTGTTTAACTTGCCAGGGTGTCACATGTGAAAAGTAGATATTTTTTCTGTCAGGTGCAGGGGAGTTGTAATTTCTGTATAGTGTTCTATGTTCTCTTTCTCTGTCAGTTCTATGTCCGGCAGTGGTAAAATATGTATTGATGGAGTCCAGGGATATGTCAATGGGATGATCGTCTCTTTGTTTACCTATTCCCATGTGTCTTAGTTCTTTCCAAGCCATAGCAGGTCTAGTATTTTGTTTTAACAGGGTATGTGCATGTCTAATTCTAGCGTTGCGTACTGCCTGAGATGTTTTATTTCGTAGCCGCTTAAATGCATCAAAATTGTATTGTGTCAGTTGTCGCTTAAACTTTCTGTGTGCGGCATCTCGTCTTGCTATTAATTTCTTGACTGGGGCCGATGACCTTCGATGTTAGGCCCCTTAAACAAACAAGCACCATCATCATTAACTTCTTTAGGTCCAGGTTTAGCCACGGTGCTGGGGCTCGTATTACACGTACTGTTTTCGGCGGGGCATTTCGATCGTAGAACGCTGTCAGATATTCGTTAAATATGTTTACTTTAACGTCATTGTCGTCAAATATCAGTATATGGTGCCATGGAACATCTAGCGCATCTTCAGTAAACATACTGTAGTCAATTTTAGAGAGATCTCTGAATGTAATAGTCCTTGGTTTTGTCTTTCGGTCTTTAAGGAGTAGGACATGTTCTGTATATTAGGTCATGAACGGAAATTCCTGGTACAGAGATGTCTGTCTGTGTTGTAGTACTTTGTCTGTATTCTTGACAATCATTAAGTCGATTGTCGTGTGTGACGTGGCGATGTGGTGAGTCGTGAGTGTTTTCAAATTGCTCATATCGCAAGAAGTAGTCATGTTTATAAGCTGCCGACATTCGGCATTGTTGTTTCCGGCGTCCGTATTAAAGTCACCCGTGACAATTACATGTTCATATTGCGGCAGTACACGTAACAATGCGTTTTCTACGTCCTCCAAATGTCCAATCGCAGGCGGCTTGTTCACCACACAGGGAGCAAGCACATTTCTAATGGGCTATGCTTATTTCCAAGAGCAGGAACTCGGGTCGTCTATTGTATTCTATATCTGAACATTCAGTTTTCCTAGGCTTCAAACTGGTTTTCACTATCGCTGCCACACCTCCTCCCCTCTTTCCTGCTCTATCGTTCCGGAGTAAACAGTAGCCAGGTATGTTGAATTTTTTCGAAGGGATAAGATCATGTAGCCAGGTTTCAGTGAGAAGACAAACATAAAATACGTCCGGGACAAGTTCTTTAAGTTCGTGGAAATGGGCAGGCAATGAATGTGCATTTAAATGAGCTATATGGAGACCTTATGGGAAAGAGGGAACTTCAGCTAGGAGCAGGTCTCTAGTTGAGAGAGCAGGAAGTGGGTAATTCCAGGAGGAGTCAGTGGACAGTTGTCACAAGGTCGTGTTCCCTTTGTACAGAGTGGAGGGGTGAGTAGGGGCTTGAAAAGGATTGTGACTGGGAAGGAATGTCCGCTACTGCCAGAGGAGAGTGACCCATTAGTTCTCGCAGCCACCTTATGAAAAAATAATATTTAAGTGAATGAATAATCTAACAACAGAGGGATAATCTAATTAAATTACATTAAGGTGGTTTTTAAATAAAATTAAATATAGTAAATATAGATCAGTGAATTGTCCGTTTAGTTGCTATCTCTATTCTTCGGTAAGTCACACAGCCGGTTAATTCCCACTTTATCCCCATCGGGTTTCTTAATGATGATTTCACCGTCTGCAGTCCAACAGTTGCTTACATGGAAATTGTGAATGGCGGCCTTCAGTATGGAGAGTCTAGTGAATGTGAGATCTTCGCGGATGGTAACATGAGTGCATGTTATTCTCCTTTATTTACGGAATACTCCTTGTCGTGTACGATAAGAAGTAAACTTGACAATGATAGGCCGAGTTTTCCCTACTGATTTAGGCCCAACACGGTGACTTCTATCAATATCATTTATATTGATATTTATATTGATATTCTGAAGACGTATGCGACATGTTAGTCAGTATTTTCTTTTGCTCCTGCACTCCCAAGATTCTATGATCATTTCTCCTACTATATTGTTCGAGAGAGTCGCTTCTAGCTTCGAATTCTTCCCTAAGAGCCATTTTGGTGTATGGTGTATGACCAGCGACCACTTTCTTTATGACACGTTGTGCAATGACGTCGTGTACTGAGTGTCGAAAGGACGCGTTTCAGTTCAATTTATTCAAAGAAGAAGTCATACCTATGCCCTATTTGTTTGACTGGAGAATGAAGGCTTGTGCACATTTCAGTATCCCCACCCGTCCTAATTCCTTCAGCCAGTCACACACCTGAGACAAAGGCACTTTTGATTTATATTCTTGCGCACAATGTATGAAGCTTACTGAATACTTCGTCTTTCCTTATTTTCGCCAGGTAAGTTGAATAAAAGATCCTTAAAACTGCGGTTTGACCTGCCTACTTAAAGAATGATGTTTTATATTGGCAACAGGAATGCTTAATATGGTTATTCAATTCATTTCGCGGATATTCTCACCTTTTGTAGTTCTTGTGATAAAACCTCAGGAGTCTGAAGACATATTTTTAACTCTTTCACCAAGTAGAAAGTGAAATCAAATTACAGTTTAAAAATAATATACGTACGCTCTAACATTCATACGACTTACCTAACACAACATCCTGTTCATTTACATGGATAGACATAAAGGACTCAGGGATTTTGGGCATTGTTATATGAGGAACTGGTTTTACATAAATGGCTACATCCACTAGTGTTCAACAGTTAAGCATAAGTTACGTGTAAGCATGGCAACAGGAAATAGACGACAAGTGGCACGACTAATGCACCTACCAACCTTACGTGTTCGCTCTGTATAGAAAAGGAGTGTTCCCTGCTTTGACTAGCGGCGTAACAGCAAGGTACACACAGCCATTGCCTGCGCTCCATATTCCCTCAGTCGCGTTTGCCCTGTTATAGGGTGCGGAGTTTGGCCTCGTGGTGAATGTGACAACATAATAGCACAACGACGCCATTTGACTCCGTTTTGCAGGGTAGAATACTCGGCCGCCTGGAAGCAGGCCAGACACATACCGAAGTCGCCGTATCCTTGAATGTGCCACAAAGTGTCATTTCCAGGCTTTGGGACGATTTCGAGACACAGGAGATGTTAGTCGTAGGCCAGTACCAGGTCGACCAAGGGTAACCACCCCACAGCAGTACCGATATCTGGCCTTAATCGCCCGACGGAATCGGAGTGCAACTGCAAGACAATTGTCGGCGGAGCTTGCATCCGTCTCAGGGGTCGGCGATTCCCTGAAAAATGTGTATCGGAGGCTCAGAATAGCAGGGCTGCTTGCCCGACGTCCAGCGGTGTGCGTCCCGCTCACTCCAGCACAGAGACAGGCCCGTTTACTGTGGAACCGTCAACATCGAAGCTGGACCATGAATGAATGGAGGCATGAGCTCTTCACAAATAAATCCCGCTTCATTTTTCAGAACGATTCCCGCCGCACATTAATCCGAAGAGTACCGGGTAGCCGATACAACCACAGGAACATCGTGGAACGGGACGAGTATGGTAGTGGTGGCGTCATGGTGTGGGACGGCATCATGTTGAATGGCCGTACGGACCTGTACAGCTTCATGGGTGGTCCGAGGAAAACTGTTATCGCTCGTAGATACAGGGATGAGGTACTGAGACCACATGTTCGACTCTTCAGAGGTGCGGTTGGTCCAGACTTCCTCTTAATGGACGATAATACCCGACAGCACCGCGCTGCGCTGGTGGATGAATTTCTGGCTGGGGAAGACATTCATCGCATGGACGCCAGCGAGTTCTGCGGATCTGAATCCTATAGCATGCCTGGGATGCATTGCGGAGGCGAATTGCATCCCGTCAGCCTCCACCAAGGACCCTCCATGACCTTCGCATTGCCCTTTCGGAGGAACGGGATCGACCGTCACAAGAGCTCTTGGACCATCTGATAGAGAGAACGCCACGTCGCTGCGAAGCATGTGTGGCCGTTAGGCGTAACCTTACACCCTGTTAACGGCATATTTTGTTGTGGAAGACATTGCCAAGTTTTGTTAGTCGTTGTCAAAGGTGTACCTTAGCTATCAGAACCTTTCTGACACTGTTTTTTTGGACAAGTAGTGTGAAGTACGGTGTGTGTGAGTCAGCTTCCGTTTGTTCAGCTATCCGTCTGACATTCCTATCAGGCTGTATGACCTCGTTTAGTGATTGTACTTAACTTTTGAACACAAGTGTAAATTAACAAATAACACTTTTTTAAATTTGTTTTACGTCGCACCGACCCAGACGGTCTCACGGCGATGATGGGATAGGGAAAACCCAGGAATGAAAGGAAGCGACCGTGGCCTTAATTAAGGTACAGCTCCACTATGTAATAATATTATAATAAGCAGATTGTCATATCATCTCGGCACCCGAATTAAAGAACTGAAGCCGTCTGGGTGATAAGAAAATTTCAATATTCCATTTCCGTTGACGGCTTGCACAACTCAAGTTAGCACTGCCTACAGCACAACTAGGAACAAAATCAAGAGCTTAGGAGGATTAATTAGACCGCTAAGAAGTTAAACGGGTAGCCACTTCACGCAAATACCAGGGATCATAATCATACATAGGAGTATAGAAAGGTCGTGATGGTGATGCTTGTTGTTTAAAGGGGCCTAACTTCTAAGGTCATCAGTCCACAGGGAAGTCGAAGGTATGGTATTACTATTCGACCGTCAGTACAACACGACAGTCAACAGCAAACAAGCAGAGTTGGCCGTGTGGTTAGAGGCGCGCAGCTCTGAGGTTGCATTCGGAAGATAGTGGGTTCGAGCCCCACTGTCGGCAGCCCAGAAGATGGTTTTCTATGGTTTCCTATTTTCACACCAGGCAAATGCTGGGGCAGTACTTTAATTAAGGCCATGGCCTCTTCCTTCCCACTCCTAGCCCTTTCCTATCCCATCGTCGCCACAGGACCTGTGTCGGTAAGACGTAAAGAAACTGGTGAGTCAACAGAAATGGAGAAATAATAAAAAACAACTTAATGTTATAAAAAATTCACAATGATCAAAAGTTTAAAGATGAACAGCTCTCATTTATCCTATAACTACTAAATGCCGTTTGTTGTAGTCAGATACCTGTACGATGCTACATTGTTATTCTTAGAGTCATTAGTCCATAGACTGATTTGATGCAGCCTCCATGCCACCCTATCGTGTGCCAACCTTTGCATTCCTACGTAACTGCTGCATCCCACATCTGCTCTAATCTGATTCTCGCATTAATACATTATTCTATCCCCTATCATTCTTACCACCCTTATAATTACCACAAAAACCAACCGAACAAGTCCTGTGTGTCTTATGATGTGTTCTATCATTCTATCTCTTCTTCCTGTCAAATATATCCAAATCGATATCCTCTCACGAATTCGATTTCGTACCTCTTCACTCGTGATTCGATCTATCCATCTCACCTTCAGAATTTTTTGTAACCCCAAATTTCAAAACGACGGTACATATTTTAACATATTATTTTTGTAGCTCTTCTTAATGATTCTTCAAAGGAAGAAGAACAGACTAAATCCCCGGGAAAATAATCCATCACTTTTCTTTCCTTCCTTCTTTCTTTCCTTAATCTGTTTACCGCCCAGGAATGGCTATCCCCTCGGACTCAGCGAGGGATCCCACCTCTACCGTCTCAAGGGCAGTGTCTTGGAGCGTGAGACATTGAGTCGGGGATACAACTGGGGAGAAGGACCAGTACCTTGCCCAGACGGCCTCACCTGATATGCTGAACAGGGGCCTTCTGGGGGGGTCGAAAGATCGGAAGGAATAGACAAGGAAGAGGGAAGGAAGTGGCAATGGTCTTAAGTTAGGTACCATCCCGGCATTTGCGTTGAAGAGAAGTGGGAAACCACGGAAAACCACTTCGAGGATGGCTGAGGAGGGAATCGAACCCAGCTCTATTCGGTTGACCTCCCGAGGCTTAGTAGACCCCGTTCCAGCCCTCGTACCACTTTAAATTTCGTGTCAGAGCAGAGAATCGAACCCGGGCCTCCGGGGTGACATCAAACCACTACAGCACAGAGGCGGACATCCGTCAGTTTTAGTGAATTATTAGTTTAATATTTACTTTAATTTTCATTTTCCATTGGAACATATTTCTTATACATGTGAAAATGTACGTTTCAGAAATATATGGCACGTAGCTCATTCTTAGTATTGAAATATATGAAAACACAACAGCTATCTCCTTTCTTACAGAAGTAGTAACTTTTATGAGAGATAAGAAAGACTTTCCAAGTGTGTACTAACTGGAAAAATTTTTGGTCAAATTCCTTGCCTTAATGTTAGGCCTATCTATATAAATAAACTTGTAGGGGATCCGCTGTCTGTAATTTCCTTTGTTCTGCCAATTTTTCAGATATTTATAAGTTTTAGGTCAACTCAAGACCGAATCGGTGGTTTTTTACGTTTCGTGTCTGTTTATATGTTTGTCTGTTTGTCTATTCCACCATCACGTCGAAACGGCTGGATAGATCTCAACCAAACTTCATATTTAGAGTATACTCATCCCAGGGAAGGTTTAGATATGTATATCATATTAAAATCTTTGAATAGTCAGGGGTTTATAGGAAAACCAGAACGGTTTTCCTCCATTTCCTCTTATACTATTGATTTTCTGTAAACTCCGTGGACCGTACGTGAAACGTCTATTCATTATAAACAACTTTCGTTATGTTCATAATTTACCTTACTCTTCACATGACGGAGAAATTTACTATTTTCTGCGGATATCATGCTCTGCATTGAGTGACCGACAGACCGACAACGAACCTATAGGTTACCATGGCAACGTCTCTGGCTGCTTGCCAGCAGGGAAGTGACGTATTGCCATTTCCTCATCATGCGTTTAAATTCGTGGTTGTTCCTTGGGTAGAAGGCAAGAGAAGCGTCAATCGGCCAATCTGCGGGATACTGGCGGAATATCGTTGGAGGTTACAACCGCCCTCGAATAGATTAAGTAATAACACCATTAGTCATCTCCTTAACTGATTACCTAAGAATCACAGCTCCTAAATTTCTCCTCTGTTACCGCTTTATTGTAACCATAACTCACACTAACATAATTAATTGAGGGGCATTTGATTTTCCAATACATTCACTTGGCATTTACATATTTGTCGTTATCCGGCTGTCCTCAGTTATAATCCATTTTATATTAATTTCAACTTTCTTAACTGTATTATTTTCTTCCTTAATTACTCCGTATGTACGCGAATGCTAGAATCTACTGGATATATTTCCACAAAACATATTTATAATCCTCCTGGCGTTGGGTAGATTTTAGGGTAAATATTGTTTCTAAATCCCTGAACTGACTGGGGGTTTATACGGAAACCCGTGATTTTACACTCCCACAAAATATACACAACCAAATTTAATTTAAATCTGCCTTAATGGAACCTGCCTTAAGGAAATTAATTTCTAAACCTTTTTTCTCATGTGCATCATTTCGATGCGAGGATTAATATGGGAGATATCATTAACGGACCGTTCCCATCGCACATAACTCTGTAAAGGGTATTTCTTACAACTTGATAACTGCTGAAGATATTCGAACCAAACTTTATATTTAGCATCCACCTGTCCAAAGATAGGTTATAAAGGTCAATAATATTTCATGTTCCCGGAATGGATTGGTGGTTTATAGGGAACCCAAATGGTGATTTTACTCTTCCACAATATATATAGTACAAGACCAACCTGACTGAAAATCGACCAGACGTGATGGAATTCCATCTCTAAAACTTTCCTTTCATGTGCATTTTTTCGTCAGGAGGAGTAATAAGGGAGATATCATGAATGGTCAGTTTTGCAGGTTAAGTCTAGCGGACATAGCCCAAAAAGTGTTGTACGTGAATCAGATTCCTCATCTATCGATATAAATAAAATCGCAACGAGTGTGTGCCTCTACATTGACTATTTTGGCGGAATTTTCACACAGCTACCCGTTTAAGGGCTAATAATGACCATCTGCATATTTGTTTGGTTTAGTTTCCTGAAAGTGCTAATTTTTACCCTCCTAGCCCAAAATCTAGATTGCGGCATAATCTGCCAGACGAAAAAGAAAATTGAAATTTGACGTTTTAGCCTGTAACCGACGAAAACTTCCAAGATCTTTAAATGTTTAACTGTTTATCCCCGAAGAATATCGAAATATGGTAGCAGTTTTAATGATGGTGCAGACCTTCGGTAAGTCCTATCACGTAACGGATTGCACAATCTCCGTTCAATTTGGAATGAGATTGACATTTTGTCGTATCTGTATCCCTTTTAGGTTTTATTTTTCTCTATTAATCGATGTTAGGTAAATTTGGACTTTTCACATGCATAATTCATACTTTCACTCACTTATAAGAAATATCGAATCTTCAAACACTTCACGAAAATTGGCCCACCCAGTAGCCATATGTGAGCCAAATGCTATGTATGTATCTGTCACATAATTATCCGAGATGTAATGCAATGTGAGATAATCTTACAAAAACTTTACCCTGTTCAACGTTTCTAACTAAATCTGACCCAAGAATATATGAGATATCATAGGACCAGCCATTTAGGCCACTAAATCCGGCGTCTTACGGTACAATCTTTGTCGATATGACGTACGTTTAGCAGCAGTTAAAGGTGCATTTTTCAAGGTGCGATTATAGCCGCACGACGACAGCAGTCTCCATCTTCGCGCATGCGCAGTTTGAATTTGGTCTGCGACTCGCTGCGATTGCGGCTTGAGGCGCCACACTGATGTAGTGAGCAGTGCTGGCGGCCGCAGTCGCTGCGACGGAAGTGACTATTGCTCAACACCTCCTCCGCAAGCATTCTCCTCTGTCAATCAAGGGCCAATAAAAGCCAGCCGTGCTCAGATGTAAACAGATATATTGTCAAGATTACTGGGTCACAATGTATAGGAATGAATATACAATGTAATATGTACTTTTAAATAAAATGCAAATCCCACTCTGCATTAACATTTTTATGCGTTTTTATTGATTCCTTCATTCCCTAGATTACACCGATTGAATGGCATGTAAATAATTGACATATTGATGCAATTAATGTTGTGTCACTCAATTAAGTACCGGATTTGTTAAACTTGAAGTTTACCGGGCTAGTTGACTGTGCTGTTAAGGCGGGTACAGACATGCGCGCCTAACTCTGTAACGTAACCACGTCGCGCGCCAAAGTTAAACGGGGCAATGTTACGCACCGCGGTTGCGAGGTAAACCTTTCTACCCCGCGCCGCAGGTCGTAACGCGTAACCTACCAGCGTTCCGCCAGTTGAGACAGTGCAGCTTTGAAAGATGGACTTAGCTGCAGCAGCCTATATTTATTTGTATTATGCAACCAAACTGAAACATAGGCGATGGTGGCAAACTCAGCTATATTCACGTAGAACTACACATGGTGGTTCAAATTTGCTGGCTGACATGAAGTTTCAGACAGTTAGTGGGCATTATCATATTTTTACTAGAATGTCACCAACAGACTTTGAATACCTCATCAATATGATAGGGCCTAAAGTTGCTAAGATAGATACCACATTCAGAGAGGCTATCTCGGTGCAAGAGAGACTGGCAGTGACAGTACGATTTCTAGCAACCGGTGATTCATACACTAGTCTGCAGTATCTTTTCAAAATATCCAAACAGTCGATTAGTGTTATCGTACCGGAATGTGTCAAGCTCTGATTGAAGCACTGAAAGAAACTATAAACGTAAGTAAGGAATTTATTGCTGGGATATTCTATGTTACATACATCAAACATTATCTATTTTAATTGCTTATTCAACACAGAAACACTACTTAAGTCTAATCAAGTCCTGAAAATCCATATCCACATCGTGGGAATTGCTTACTGTATTTGACTCAGTGGACATATTGGAGTTCGAGTGAGGAGAATTGGGTGTAGTAGTAAGTATTCGGTGAGGATAAGGAAGCTGAAGGAGTGGGTGTTGAAACGGTGTAACCTTGTGGTGGTGGTGGTGATTATTGTTTTAGGAGGAAGTACAACTTGGCAACCATCCTCTATATAACACTAATCAGAGAGAAAAATTGAAGGGGTCCAACACTTCGAAATATGAAGGTATCGGCCAAAGGAAGGCAAGGGCCACGAAGGGCGTGAAAATTAAAGACTCCCTAGGCCTCCATACGTAATACCGTCGGGGTCGGAAAAGAACAAGAGTTAAGGTTGGATAGGATAGATGAAAGTGAGGAGTCGGGCACAAGTAAGTGGAAGCAATGCCAGGACTCAGCTGAGTACCCCGTGGTCGCCAACCCACGCTCCAAAGTTCAGAGCCCCTGAAGCCCCTTTTAGTCGCCTCTTACGACAGGCAGGGGTTACCGTGGGTATTATTCTGCCGCCCCCACCCACAGGGGGAGGTGTAACCTTGAAAATGTGATGGGTTCGGCAGCTGACGAACATTATGATATGCAGCATGATGGGGATATTGGGAATATGTAGAGTGAACCGGAGAAGGGAGTGGATGGGGAAAGTGGTCATACTGTCCCCGGTCTGCACGAAGTAAAATGTCCATCATAGAATGTTCAATTTTGGCTCGATTTATTGGTGAATATTTTTGCATCCTTTTGACAACCAAGTTCCCGAAGATCTGGCATTCGCCCCCTTCTTGATGTTTGCTTGCAGATTCGGCCAGTATTTCAAATGCCTTCTCTAGTCTCTCATCCTCAACTCATCTTTCCCGTTTATGGGAAACAGGCTGCGGGGTACACGATATAGTTCCTATGGTGCCTTCCGCATGTTGTGTATCTGCTTATTCTTGTTCGTTGTCTGGTGCCGGCATCTATATTAAAAAATATCGTGTATAGGCTACACATACATATTTAAGTTATGCATTACTACTACGTTTATTATTATTATCATTATTATTATTATTATTATTATTATTATTATTATTATTATTATTATTATTATTATTATGTACAGATTCCTACAACAGAACAAGGATGGCAGGCTGTGGCACAAAACTATGAACGCATGTGGAACTTGCCTCATTGTTTAGGAGCCCTGGACGGCAAACATGTAGTCCTACATGCACCTATTAAGCGTGGTAGCGAGCTCTTTAACTATAAATCTACGTTCAGCATTGTTCTTTTCGCACTGGTGGACGCCCATTACAACTTTTTATTTGTGGATGTTGGTTGCCAAGGCAGTTGAACAATCAACTACAACAAAAGAACAGCTTATGTTTACCAAAAGCGGAGCCCTTAAAATGAAGGCAAATTCCAGTTTCATACTTTTTCATCGTGGACGATGCGTTTGCTCTTAGTGAGAAGTTAATGAAACCGTATCCAGGATTCATACAAAGTATTCATTAGAACGGCGTTTCGATTATCGACTGTGCCGAACATGTAGAGTGGTGGAAAATGTGTTCGGTATTGTGGCGGCTGTCTTTCGAGTACTTCGAAAGCCAATGCTGCTACAGTCTGACAGGGCTGGATTGATTGTGAAGGCAGTGACTTATCTGCACAATTTCTTAAGACGAAGCCCTGACTCAGTCAATCTTTACAATCCACCTGTGATGTTAGATCATGAAACAGACGGACAATTAAAGGAGGGAAACTGGAGAGTCGACATTGATAACATGACGTCATTATTTCCTATCAGAAATGTGCCACGTAGATCAAGCTTATCGGCGAAAGGAGTTACCACATTTTTTCCAACATGAGGGACAGATCCCATGGCAAGATAATTACGCGTGAATATTTTCGTGAAATTCACATGTTTTAGGATATGGACAGTTTTCTGTTACTTTACAACATGTTGAATAGTTGAAACATATAGTGGACCTAGCCACAAAAATGTAGATTTACATGTTCAAGTGTGCAGTGAAGAAACAACCATTAAATATACACGGCGATCCATATTAGCCTCTACCATTCTTGATCACTGATAACGGACCTGAAAAAAGAACACAGATGCAATCAATTATGAACTTAAATAGTGTTATCAAGAACATAACGTAATTACAAAGTCTTTTATAAGAAATCTTTTTGAAAAATTGTTTTTATGTGTGTTGAAGAATCAAAAACAGGAAAATAAATGTGTTACTAGTTTCACTTCAAAAATTTTAACTCTGTGTTTACTTTGCAGTAAAAATGTACTTAAAGTGCTTAAACCATCTCGCAGCTTGTCTTTGTCCCATAGGAACTGCAGACGCTTAAAAGCAAACCATGTGCTCTGATACACCTCGTCAGTTGCTGAAAATGAAAAAATGCATATATTCAAACATCGTAATATAGTACCGTACACACTGTTAAAAGCGGAAAGCTTAAGAATGCGTCGTAGCATTTAAAGTCTGATGCCATGTTTTATAAGTAATATTGCATAGTTTTATTTATACACACCTGATCCTGTTCCCGTGCTCTTCTTTATTTTGCCTTTCGCCCTTCGGAGTGAAGAAGGCAAGGACGTCATTTTCTTCCGGCATTCCTCGGCCGTTGTGTTCAGTTCCGCCGCCAGCTCCTCCCATGCGTCATTCCTTAATATTTTGTTGAAATGCCCGGGATGGCTAGCTAGCCACAACATATCCTTAGCTCTGTACATTTCAATAAAATGCAGTGTTTTTTGCTCGGTCCACTCCATGTTTACTGATCAAGCAGACAGAGGTGAACGCGTGTTACGCGCCGAGGTCCTGTGTACGTCCAAGCTTGCTATAACTTCCGCGCGCGCAGCTCTTTGATGTGACGCGGGAAAACCGACAAGCAGTGGAACGCAGCGAAACTCGTTCCGTATCGTTCATGTTGCTGGCAAAGATTGCGCGACGAGGTTACGCAGTACCGTCCAGACAGGAGCGCGACGCGGTTACGTTACGGTGTTCTGTTACAAGTCTGGACGCGCCTTTAGGGGCGCGCAGCTGTGAGCTTGCATCCCGGAGAAAGTGGGATCGAATCCCACTATCGGCAGTCCTGAAGATGGTTTTCCGTGATTTTCCATTTTTACACCGGGCAATGCTGGGGCTGTACCTTAATGAAGCCACGGCCGCTTCCTTCTACCTCCTAGGCCTTTCCTATGCCATCGTCGCCATAAGACCTATCTCTATCGGTGCGACATAAAGCCACTAACGAAAAATATCTTGAAGTCTATTACGACCACAGATTTACTGATCGTTATGTCTTACTGTAAAAACACTTATTCAGCTGTGCTAAACACTGTTAAGATTAAAACATCCGTACCTGAGAGTGCAAGTTTCTCAGCTGGGCTGATAGGTTTCTTGTACCGATTGCACGGGGTTTTCAAAATTTCACTTTTTAAAAGTTAGAGAATATAACTAAACACTCAGTCTTAAATACTTCCTGAACTTTGTCTCATCACTTAAGAGATGCCTGTTAATTAAACTATTATAGCGTCCTTCCTCATAGTGCGATGCAAATATACTGTTGACATTCCTTCTTTTCGGGCCGAGATACCACATTAACAATTCTTCTTGTTATCCTTCTTCCATTGAAATGTCAAGGAAAGCCCTGCCACTAACTAAATCGCCCGTGCTCTCGTCCATTTTTGACGGAATGGACTGCGCGACTGGCGGCTGGAATCGTGTCTAAGAAAACACCCCATGTGCCCGTCGCTTGCGGCTGCTGTCGCCAACGTATATGGCGACCCTAGTCATTGCGGCTCTGGCCGCCGTGGCGGCTAGAGTCGCACCTTGGAAAACGCACCTTAATCTGTAAATGAAGGTCTGCAATATTGTAAACACGCATATACTCTCGTATGTCGATCTATGTATATTCACTGATGTCGATTTGTAGCGATTGAGAAAGGGTGTGTCTGCTATTGTAATCAGTACTCCCCACACCGTCTTTGACTGGCAGTAGGAATGGGGTCCTTCTCCAAATCCTGTGTAACTGGCAGTAGTAAGGAAGGCCTACCATTGTAATGAATAGTTCACTTCTCGATTTGACTTGCAGAAGGCAAGGGAGCATGCAGTTTTGTTTAAAACTCCTCTACCCGATTGTGTTTGGCAGTAGGCAAGGGTGCCCGCAATTATAAATAAATGTCCTCATCTAAAATGTGACTGGCATTAGGCATAGTGGCCTGCTATTTTGATGGAAACTCACTAACTTGGTGTGACTGGCAGTAAGCTGCCCGGCAGTAGGAAAAGGGGCCTGACATTATAATGATAACTCCACAACTCAATTTCGACTGATGGTAGGGGGGATGCCATTGTAACGAAAACTCCCAAAACCGATTGTGACCGCGCAGTAGGCAATGGGGCCTGCAATTATAATGTAAACTTCCCAACTCGATTGTGAATGGCAGTAGGCAAGTGAGCCTGAGGTTATATCACAAATCCGTAACAAACACTTTACAGTGGAAACAGCGTATGGGGACCTCCCCATGCTGTTTCTGGATAACGATAAGAGATATGCAATTTTAAAACAATCTTATTTACTGCATTTACAGTATTTACTTCGATATTCGAATACAATGTAGAATACCGTAGCAAAGCACGGGTACATTTGCTAGTCTATTCATACCCTTCTAAACAAGTGATTATAAATATTGCGGATATGTGTTTGTTTAAAATGTGTTATTAACTATATAAATAAATTTGTAGGGGGCGCTGTCTGTAATTTGTTTTGTTTTGCCAATTTTTCAGATATTTATCAGTTTGGGGTTAACTCAAGACCGAATCGGTAGTTTTTACTTTTCGTGTCTGTTTGTCTGTTTGTCTATTCCACCATCATGTCGAAACGGCTGGATAGATCTCAACCAAACTTCATATTTAGAGTATACTCATACTAGGAAAAATTTCGATATGCATATGATTTTAAAATATTTGAATAGACAGGGAGTTTATATGAAAACCAGAACGGTTTTCCTCCATTTTCTCATATACTATTGATTTTCTGTATACTCTGTGGACCGTACGTGAAATTTCTCTTCATTATAAACAACTTTATTTATGTTCATAATTTACCTCACTCTTCATATGACGGAGAAATTTGCTATTTTCTGCGGGTATCATGCTCTGCATTGAGTGACCGACAGACCGACAACGAAACTACAGATTACCATGGCAACGCCTCTGACTGCTTGCCAGCGGGGAAGTAACGTATTGCCATTTTCCTCCTCATGCTTTTAAATTCGTGGTTGTTCCTTGGGTAGAAGGCAAGATAGGTGTCAATCGGGCTATCTGTGGGATACTGGCGGAATATCGTTGGAGGTTATAACCGCCCTCGAATAGATTAAGTAATAACACCATTAGTCATCTCCTTAACTGATTACCTAAGAATCACAGCTCCTAAATTTCTCCTCTGTTACCGCTTTATTGTAACCATAACTCACACTAACATAATTTATTTAGGGGCATTTGATTTTCCAATACATTCACTTGGCATTTACATATTTGTCGTTATCCGGCTGTCCTCAGTTATAATACATTTTATATTAATTTCAACTTTCTTAACTGTATTATTTTCTTCCTTAATTACTCCGTATGTACGCGAGTGCTAGAATCTACTGGATATATTTCCACAAAACATATTTATAATCCACCTGGCGTTGGGTAGGTTTTAGGGCAAATATTGTTTCTAAATCCCTGAATTGACTGGGGGTTCATACAAAACCGAAACCGTGATTTTGCACTCCCAAAAAATATACACAATCAAACTTAATGGAAATCTCCTGCCTTAATGAAAATTAATTTCTAAACCTTTTATTTTTAGTGCATTATTTCGATACGATGATTAATAAGGGAGATATCATTAACGGACCGTTTGTCGGTACAAGACCCATCGGACTTACTGTAACTCAAGAGCGGGTGCGTGTAAAGCGTATTTCTTACAACTTGAAAACTACTGCAGATATTCGAACCGACCTTTATATTTAGCATCCACCTGTCCAAAGGTAGGTTTTAAAGGTCATTAACATTTCTTGTTCCCGGAATGGATTGGTGGTTTATAGGGAACCGAAATGGTGATTTTACTCTTCCACAATATATATAGTACAAGACCAACCTGACTGGAAATCGACCAAACGTGATGGAATTTTATCTCTCAAAACTTTCCTTTCATGTGCATTTTTTCGTCAGAAAGATTAATAAGGGAGATATCATGAATGGTCAGTTTTGCAGGTTAAGTCCAGCGGACATAGCCCAAAAGGTGGTGTACGTGGAGCAGATTCCTTATCTATGTATCTATATAAATAAAATCGTAACGACTGTGTGCCTCTACATTGACTATTTTGGTGAAATTTTCGCACAGCTACCCGTTTAAGGGCTAATAATGACCATCTGCATATTTGTGTGGTTTAGTTTCCTGAAAGTGCTAATTTTTACCCTCCTCGCCCAAAATCCAGATTGCGGCATAATCTGCCAGACTAAAAAGAAAATTGAAATTTGACAAAATTATACGTTTTAGCCTGTAACGGACTGAAAACTTCCAAGATCTTTAAATGTTTAACTTTTTATCCCCGAAGAATATCGAAATATGAAGGCAATTTTAATGATGGTGCAGACCTTCGGGAAGTCCTCTCACAAGACGGATTACACAATCTCCGTTCAATTTGGAATGATCTACAACCTTGGTCATATGACTTTTTGTCGTATCTGTATTTCTTTTAGGTTTTATTTTTCTCTATTAATCGATGTTAAGAAAATTTGGACTTTTCACATGCATGATTCATAGGTTCAATCACTTATAGGAAATATAGAATCATCAAACTCTTCACGAAAATTGGCCCACCCAGTAGCCATATGTGAGCTGTCACATAATTATCCGAAAGGTAGTGCAATGTGAAATATTCTTATAAAAACTTTACCCTGTTCAACGTTTCTAACTCAATCTGACCCAAGAATGGATGAGATATCATAGGGCCAGCCATTTAGGCCACTAAATCCGGCATCTTATGGTACAATCCTTTGTCGATATGACGTACGTTTAGCAGCAGTTAATCTGTAAATAATGGTCTGCAATATTGTAAACACGCATATACTTCCGTATGTCGATCTAAATATATATTCACTGATGTCGATTGTAGCGATCGAGAAAGGGTGTGTCTGCTATTGTAATCAGTACTCCCCACACCGACTCTGACTGGCAGTAGGAATGGGGTCCTTCTCCAACTCCTGTGTAACTGGCAGTAGTAAGGAAGGCCTACCATTGTAATGTATAGTTCACTTCTCGATTTGACTTGCAGAAGGCAAGGGAGCATGCAGTTTTGTTTAAAACTCCCCTACCCGATTGTGTTTGGCAGTAGGCAAGAGTGCCCGCCATTATAAACAAATGTACCCATCAAAATGCGATTGGCATTAGGCATAGTGGCCTGCTATTTTGATGGAAAGTCACCAACTTGGTGCGACTAGCAGTAAGCTGCCCGGCAGTAGGAAAAGGGGCCTCACATTATAATGATAACTGCACAGCTCAATTTCGATTGATAGTAGGGTAGTTCCCTGCCATTATAATAGAAACTCCTCAACTGTTACCTGTCTGGAAGTAGGAAATGGGGGCTGCCATTGTAACGAAAACTCCACAAATCGATTGTGACCGCACAGTAGGCAATGGGGCCTGCAAGTATAATTTAAACTTTCCACCTCGATTGTGAATGGCAGTAGGCAAGTGAGCCCGCCGTTATCATCGCAAATGCGTAACAAACACTTTACATTGGAAACAACGTATGGGGACCTCCCCATGCTATTTCTCGGATAACGCTAAGAGACATGCAATTTTAAAACAATATTATTTACTGCATGTACAGTCTTTACTTCGATATTCGAATACAATGTAGAATACCGTAGCGAAGCACGGGTACATTTGCAAGTATTAAATAATATTACTTATACATCACTTAAATTACTGTACATCATAAGAGTTCTGTAACATGCCGAGGCTACGACTTGGAACTGTTCCATTTAGCCGTTTGAGTGCCGATGAAAATTTCAAAATGTGTTACCTGAAAACGCAGAATCTGTATATATTTTGATATCTTAAAAATGATTCATGAATATACCTATTCTTTTGCTATTTTGAATCTAATGGCTTATTTAAAAATAAACACGTTGAACACTTTAAGCTAGCAAATACAATAACAACGAAACATTTCCGAATTAATAAGTCGTCTTTCAGGTTTTATACCTGCTCGGCACTATGAGTATGCATTGCGTAATATCGTCTTTCAATATTTCCCCCTCATATTACTTACCAGTTTATATTCGTCGTGAAAAATGTTTCTGAGAATATTCGTATGCCTAACTCTATGGCCTACAAAACACCACGTAAGGTCAAAGAAAGGTGTTTGAACCTCCTTTTTTTGCCATGATGGAGTTACAATATTCTCTGACTTGTAACAACTTTGCAGCGTCAGGAAAACCAAGGATACGATTAGATCTCATTTAGCACTCTACAGTATGTTTAAGTACCCACATATTGTATTATTATTATTATTATTATTATTATTATTATTATTATTATTATTATTATTATTATTATTATTATTATTATTATTATTATTACGCCTGGTAGCCGTTATCTTTAAGGCGTCAAGTTTATATGGTCAGACACCATGGTTGGCCGGTTCGAATCGCGTTGGTCGAAAAATGTTCATCATCAGAATGTTGACTGGCAGGGCAGGAGAGGTGGTGGTATACAATTTGTATTTCTAATCACAAATTTGAGTGACAAAAACCTGGATTCAATTCAAAACTTGTCCTTAGTGTTCATAATGAATAAGGACATATGAGGCTGCTGCTGGTGATTCGTCTGTCGGATTTGGACGTTAAGGCTTGGGCAGAACCTTTAGTGTTATTGGACGGCAATAGGTTATGTGTCGCCACCGGGTTTCACTCTCTCCCTCCGTACTATCATATATCACATCATTTCTTTCATGAACTCCTCTGAGGAGTTGTAAAAACACGCAACGCTGCGAAGATTGATCTCCTTTCGTACCCAACCCCGCAGAGAAATGTGACAAGGCTTGGACATTCATCACTATTAATAATAATAATAATAATAATAATAATAATAATAATATCCATCTCTGGGTTCCATCTCTGGGTCATTTTTGTGCTTAATTTTCAAAGGTATATGGGCCAACTGTAAGACTTGCGTTTCCATTGATAATATTGATATTGAAAAATACGTACTCCTTCTTCTTCTTCTCCTCTTACCAATTTTCTCACACGCATGTGGATCTGGCCAAATTTTACTGTTGTATACCCTTCCTGACGTCAATCCTATTCACTGTTGCGTGTTTTTTTGGTGCTTGGTAGCATGGTGTGCTGTATTAATATGAAGAGGAAAGTGTAGTGACAAACACAAAACGAACACGGGGCCCTCTGAACCGAAGGCCGGTACGCTGACCATCCAGCCAAACGTCCGGATATACATGAATGCACACATAATACAAGAACTTGAAATCTACTCATCCGTTGCCATAAACCACATAAACGAAACCTTGGCATTTACAGTCCATTAAGGACACTGGCCTGCCAACAGAACTACTGCCCAAGCAAATAGCCTGGATGCATTGAGGTGTCACGTGTTCAGCGTAATGACGATGCCCCTTAGCCATAATACTTCGTTTTCGCGGCCAAGTTCATATCAGACAGATCTTCAGCTGACCTCACGAGGATGAGGGGAACGTGCTTCAGCCGTCAGTCCAAGATAAACACGCTTGGACGAACCGGTAGGAAAGGCAGACGCGCTGCTACCGCTAATCTACGAGACACTTATAGCATATTCATCTATTTCTCGCCTCAAAGTGGTGGGCGTAAATGAAACATAATGGAAGATAACAAATAATATTGTCTTACTATGTAATCTAAACCATTGTTGGTTTATGTGGCATCATATAGCCTTCAGGGCTATTTGATTCTGAAATATATAAAGGAACAAATTTTTTGTATTTATATTTGAATATTTTGCTTCATTATCTCAAAATTATTTACTCAGCTTATGACAGCACAAACATTACTAACAAGGAAAGGAAGAGACAATAGAAAGGCACGAATTTATATCTAAATCATTTATCAAACTATAGATTCTCTACAGCCTTGTAGCATTCAAGAAGTCGAGAACATTTCTAGAGTAGGAAGGATATTTTTCGAAAATATGTTACATTGTTTGCCCGGAAAGTCCACATTTTCAAGTAGGACTTCGGGATTCTTCCACTTATACAGCAGATCACGACTTCTGTCACGACACTTTCTGATCTTTTACAGCATCGACTCGTTCCGCAAGGAAAATTCAGCGTATTAGGTTTAACACTGAAGTATCTCTGTGAAAACTATGCAGCTGTGATGGAGTACTGTTAATCCATTCTTAGTTCCAGGCCAGATGTATGTGGAAGGTAGTGTCTCCTAGGTCCTTAGGTAAACAAATTGAATGGTCCTAGTATAAGAATTATCCAAAGTAGTATCACCTCCAAAAATGTACGCGGAATGGAAGACTTTAGGTCAGATTTCCCTGTAACTGCAACATTATTCTCAGGTCATATTTTCAATTCATTTTTACCAATATCAGCTTATTTCAATGATATTGGTTTTCTCTCTCAATGTACGACGCACCTCACTAGATTGCGTGCCAAACGCTTGGATTCAGTTCCCATCTTTTCATATGAAGTGAGGCAATAAAGGCACTGTTGATGGTGATTCGTCCATAGGATGGGGAAGTCACACCTTGAGCAGATCCCTTGACACTATTCTACAGGAATAGGTTATCTGCCGGCATCGGATTTCACCCTCTTTCTTCCTACTCCCATATATCATGTCATTCATTTCATCTCATTAACTCATCTGATGAGGTTGACTTCAGGAAGGCCATCCGGTCGTAAAAGCTCGCTACAAAGACTCATCTCATTTCATGCCAAACCCTGTAGACAAACGGGACAAGAGTTGTACACACACATTTTACGATGCACCTCATTTTAGATGGATCACCTTTGTTGTCCGATACTCTAGATAACATGAATTACTTTCCTCGGCAGTGCCAAGTGCTTAAAAAAAACCCTAGTAAGCAGACTTCACAGGAAGATCAAGATAAGGAAATACATCTAATATTTGTGATGTCCGACATAATTACTCCCTCGGTGGTTTGTCCGCAGTACTTCGCGTAATGGTGTCGTTGAAGGAGTACACTTGATGGGAATCTCGACCTATAAATTTTGCCTCAGCGATTAATGATAAACTGTCTTTCTAATAAGGTTTCTTCTTTTAATGAGTCAGTAACATTTTATCATCGCCATTTGACACTGGTAGGAGGTAAGTTTATATAACTTTGTTCCTATAATTTCTAGCCTACCTATTAACTTACTCCAACGGAAATTCAATTATTTTTCAACAGGCGAAACAGGACGTTAAAAATATTAAAAATCGCTGATAAATAAGGACGGGGTCTAAGGTATGTTTGTTAATTAATGCTTAAAATGAATAAAACACTTCAGAAGCCAGGCGGTTATGATTCAAATCCTCGCTAATAATCGTTGGGTTTTAGGAATGGAAAATGACATCTATGTGGTTCGGATTCTAAGTAAAGCTCGAAGTCCTGTGGCTCTGATCATAATATCAAGATACGAACAACTATGAGGTCGCTTATTTCTGTAACTCATGATGATGATGATAATGATGCTTTTTGTTTAAAGAGATCTAACATCTAGGTCATCGACCCTCTGTAATTCATATTTATTTAATGATTCTAGGATTTACTTCACCTATTTACCATCAATTCTTCACTCATGAAGACTCGAAACTTCTTCACCTTACGGTACGGTGCGTTTCATTCATCATTCGTGAATTATAACATTATTGTAAAAATTTTACTTACGACGTCATGTTCTCTTATTATATTTCATAAATCATGATATACTTCTTACCCGACGTAAATGAAACATTTAACAATAGAAATAATGCTTTCGCGAATCCTAATTTTTCGCTTCTTTAAAACTTTCAGCGTTGTCAGTGAAACAATTCCGACAATCACCATCTGATTAACAGGCAAATTACTGACCAATTTCTAAATTATGACTAAAAGTACGTTAAAACATCCTGTGGTTTTATATTTCTGTCTTACGAGTATATATAGATTCACAGTAAAAACTTCATTACTGAACGTATATACATACATTATTAAACGAAACGTCAAATTCGCTATAGTAACAGGGACATGTTAAAACAGTGAATCACTGTAGTCAATCAAGTGCAGTCAAATAAACCTTCAACACTTGCGGGTAGCGACTAACAATCTAATACAGTTAGCCAACGAGGACGGGTCTGATATCCTGATCCTTCAAGAACCCTATGTATTTGAAAAGAGGATAACTGGTATTACGAAGCGCTACAGAGTACTGTATATACTGTAGGTGTTAGAAAGAAAAGTAATTGTCATAAATAATGTAATAGATGTTCTACTTATTTCACAGTTATCAGACGAGAACAACGTTGTAGTAGAAATAGCTTATGGGAAAGTAAAGTCCTTCATAGTTAGCACGTATTTTTATATTACCAAACAGTTAGATGAGGATTTTTTAAGATTGATAACATACGTCATTCTTCAAAAGGACTGGGGGTACTTATTGCTGTCGACAGCAACTCTATATCTACTACATGGCATGACAGACCAACAAACCAAAGAGATCAGCAAACAGTTTTATATAATGGAAGAAGAATACACGCTATATACTTTACAAAGCAGAACAGACTTGTTAATAATCCACTGCTTACTGCCTTAACGGATTGGAAAATCAGTGAGTAACAAAGCAGCTATGATCATAATATTATTAAATACATTTTACTGTAGAACGTAATGGTTACAACAGGAGAGAATTTTAACATTCTGGTATCAGATATGTAGAGAAAACCTAGAATTATAAAATATTTGATGAAGAACTGACAGAAGCGATTGCAAGAGGTTTTCGTATTGAAGATGTGAAAGTTGGCGAAGAAGATCGGTATGGATCGCTATCTTCGTTAATATCAACAGGAAATCTTTGAAAACATCATGAATCGGTACTTTAAAATACGGAAAAGAGCAAGAAAAATGGCACATAATCACTCTGTTCCCTGGATGCCAGAGGATCTCACCATTATGATAAAAAGAACTAATGCCAACGAACGAAATACGAGGAAATGAGAGAACATCGTAAAACTCATTGTTATGGAGAAAAGGCAAAATATTAATGGAAAATTAAAGAACAAAAATGAATTCTTGATGCAGTAATCTAATATAACACTTTCACTTAATCCATGGAATGAGGTGTACAAACTTGCCTCAGGTAAGAAGAAGCAAGGCTTAATCCTGACAACTCTACAGAAACCTACCGGTAGTTTTTAGTGATAATAATAATAATAATAATAATAATAATAATAATAATAATAATAATAATAATTTCGTGTGGCTATTCCTAGTCTGGTACAGCCCATGTAAGGCAGACCCTTCGACAAGGGTGGGTGGCATCTGCCATGTATGGTAACTGCGTGTTCTTGTTGTGGAGCATGGTGTTGTGTGTGATGGTTGAGTTGTAAGAATGTTAGTGACAGCAAAAACGCATAATCCCCGAAGCAGGGGATATAACCAATTAAGGTTAAAATGTGTAACATGACCGGCAATCGAATCCGGCGCCCTCTGCACTGAAGGCGACTACGCTGACATTTCAGTCAAGAAGCCGGATGGTCTAAGTAATACAGTAAAGAATATGCTTGAATAAACCAACAGCGATCAGAATGAAAATGACTCACAGAAACGTTTTATAGCTCAAATTCAGGACGATGACCGACATTTAACGCCAGACGAAATTAGATATGCGATCGAAAACACAGATCATAATAAAGTTCCTGGCGAAAACGACCTCAGTAGCAGGACTTCTCTCCGAGCCTTGGAACATTTTCCCAAGTTTATAACAGCTTTGTACAACGGCTGTTTAAAAATAGGATGTTTTCCGAAGAAATGCAGAAGAGCTAAGATAATGCCTAGGGTAAAGGGCCCTATATCCGGGTGATTCAGATGTTTTTAGATATAGCACGTAGCAGTGAATATTTCTTTCCTTTCTTAATCTATTTACCCTCCAGGGTACGTTTTTCGCACGGACACAGCGAGGGATCCCACCTCTACCGCCTCAAGGGTAGTGTCCTGGAGCATGAGACTTTGAGCCGGGGATACAACTGGCGAGGAGGACCAGTACCTCGTCTAGGCGGCCTCACCTGCTATGCTGAACAGGGGCCTTGTGGGGGATTGGAAGATTGGAAGGGATAGACAAGGAAGAGGGAAAGAAGCGGCCGTGGCCTAAAGTCAGGTACTATCCTGGCATTCGCCTGGAGGAGAAGTGGGAAACCACGGAAAATCACTTCCAGGATGGCTAAGGTGGGAATCGAACCCACCTCTACTCACTTGACCTCCCGAGGCTGAGTGGACCCCGTTCCAGTCTTCGTAGCACTGTTCAAATTTCGTGCCAGAGCCGGAAATCGAACCCAGACCTGCGGGGGTGGTAGCTAATCACGCTAATCACTACACCACAGAGGCGGACAGTGAATATTTCTACCACTGAAATGTTTATGTTGGTGGATGTAATGTCAGTTTGTTTCACCAAGAAGAAAAGTCCTATCAGTTTCACTTACCGTGTTGGTGGGCTGGAAGTAGCTCATGGGAATCATCAAGTACTGTCCGACTCGTTGGCTGAATGGTCGGCGTACTGGCCTTCTGTTCAGAGGGTCCCGAGTTCGATTCCCGGCCGGCTCGGGGATTTTAACCTTCATTGGTTAACTCCATCGGCTCGGGATCTGGGTGTTCGTGCTGTCCCCAACATCCCTGCAACTCACACACCACACATAACACTATCCTCCACCATAATAACACGCAGTTACCTACACATAGCAGATGCCACCCACATTCATCGGACGGTCTGCCTTACAAGGGCTGCGCCCGGCTAAAGATAGCCACACGAAGTTATTATTATTATTATTATTATTATTATTATTATTATTATTATTATTATTATTATTAAGTTCTTATGTCCTTCATTGTGGTAATTACGTTAAAAACGTAATACATTGAAGTTAAAGAACTCTTGATATGGTTATGAGGGTATTTCGTAACGATGTTAACGAGAGCGTATATATCTCTGGTAAAACCCCAATAACAGTATAGTCCTAGTGTATGGGACGCACACCCGAATTACTTCATGTGAGAACTGGAAAAGATTCAAAGGAAAGCAGGATAATTTGCTCTGGGAGATTACCGACAAAGGAGTAGTGTTACGAAAATGTTGCAAACATTGGCCTGGAGAGATTTGCAGTAACGTTCTGGTGACCTCGCAGGCCAAGGAAAATGGTCGAAACTCTGTAGAGCACGTTGGGTGGCAGCTGTGTTATGAGAATGAGCGTTATCCTGTTGGAAAACGCCCCCTTGACTACTGTGAATAAATAGCAGCACAACCGGTTCAGTCACCAGTCTGGCGTACAAATCCGCAGTCAGGTTTCTTCGGATAACGACGAGAGTACTCCAGCTGTCAAAAAAAAACCCTCCTCATACCGTAGCTCCTAGTGTAATGCCAGTATGTCGATGCTGCAGACAGCTTGGTTCCAAGTGCTTACCTGGCCTGCTTCTTACAAACCTATGGCCATCACTGGCACCAATACAGAAACGGATCCTGTGAGAGCACAATACATCTCCACTCAGCCTTCCAAAGAGTTCTAGATTGACATCGCTGAAGTCGCAGATGGCAGTGATTCGAAGTTGCATGAACGCTACAGGACGTCTGGCTCTCAGCTGTGCTTCAAGTAATCGATTTGTTAGAATTTTTTGTGCGTCTCTGGCGCCAACTGGAGCTGCAGTGGCTGCTTCAGATGCAGTGTGATCCACCAGAGCTATGCGGCGAATACGGCAGTGGTGGCCCTCACCATAGTGGCCCGTGTGCGGCCGAACACCGGTATTCTTGAGACAGTGCTTTCCCATGAAAGTTTTTGCTAACACTGGATGCACTGTGAATACATGCCTGCCAAGCCTTCCAGCAAGATCACAAAAAGAACATCTACGGCCTCGTTCAAGCTCAGTAAGCTGCCGATACTGCCTTCTTCTTCTCCATAAAGGCATGTTTGACTCATACCTGCATCACAACATCAACACCAGACGATGACTAACGCTCACAACGTGTACAGTGTGTGTTTTGCAAAGTCATAGTGGCTTTACTAGCACCATTTTTCGTCGACTAACGCGCAAATTTGAATAGGTGTCACGCTTCCCGAAATTCGATTGTCTTGCACAACTCCTTCTTGGTGTTGGGATTTCTATTTCCGCCAGTGTATTGGTTTATAGGAGCTGCCTGGCCGAGGCGGTAAAGGCGTGCTTGGTTCGCCCGGAAGGACGTGGGTTCGAAGCCCGTCAGGAAGTCGTAAAATTTAAGAAATGAGATTTCCACTTCCTGAGGTGCATATGGCCCAGTGGTTCACTCAGCCTACACCAAAAATGAGTACCAGGTTAATTCCTGGGAACAAAGGCGGCCGGGCGTAGAGCTAACCACTCTACCCCATCAAATGCCGAGGTTACGGATAGTGGAAGCCTTTATATTCCACCACTCCAAGGGCCTTCCTGGCCTGTACGGAGATAACTTTATTTTGCTTTGTTATTAGTAATTAGGGACTGAAATAATTTACCAAAGGAAATGTTCTATAAATTTCCAAGTTCTTTGAAATTAAGAAAGGACTAGGTAAGCAATTAATAGGGCGACAGCCCTAAATGCACATCAGTGGTTATTGAAAGTGCGTAGTGCATATAATGTTTGGCACTACAGCGTGCTTTGTTTTGTTTTCTTGCAAGTTGCTTTTACGTCGCTACGACACGGATAGATCTTATGGCGACGATGGGACAGGAAACTACTAGAAGTGGGAAGGAAGAGGCCGTGGCCTTAATTAAGGTACAGCCCCAGCATTAACCTGGTATGAAAATGGAAAACCACGGAAAACCACCTGCAGGACTTCCGACAGTGGGGTTCGAACCCACTATCTCCCGAATACTGGATACTGGCCGCACTTAAGCGACTGCAGGAATCGAGCTCGGTTACAGCGTACTATATCCCTGACTTAACCATTCCATGAATTATTTTTATTTACGACTATAAATTTAAACTGTCCTTCAGTGATTTATTTCGTTTTTCTACGAGGTAAACAGTGATCATCATTGAACTTCAGTCTTTCGACGCTCCCTCTTCTAGTTTCTGCGCCGCGTATCTGTTAATTAAATGGAATACAATGTAGGAATTATATGTACCTATAGAATAAATTGTCATTAAATAACATAACAGTTGCAGATGGCAAATGCTGTCTCGAAATTAAAATATTCTAACCATTATACTAATTCATTTCTTAATCTGTATCGTTACTGGAAGCTAATTTCAACAAATTAATTGAATTGTCATGACGTTAATACAAGAAGCACATTACTCGCTTTGTAAGTGCTGTATATGCAGTCAACAACGATGTATAAATAAACAGATAGTGTCGTTGGTTGTCATGTCGGAGCCATTCATCGTACATTAACGTCCCTCTGGTGTAAATTTCTTTCCCATCCATTGGAGGTAAGTACAGGGCATATAATGTTGTGTTTGTTTATATCATAGTGACATGCACAAGGATAACACTCTCACAGGTTATAGTATGAAATTTAGGTACATTAAGATGTAATCATGTTAAATAGCAACACGTAGTTTAGTACGGCTACTGTGGTAATAATTTCGTGTGGCTATTACTAGCCGAGTGCAGCCCTTGTGAGGCAGACTCTCCGATGAGGGTGGGCGGCATCTGCCGTGTGTAGGTAACTGCGTGTTATTGTGGTGGAGGATATTGTTGTATGTGGTGTGTGAGTTGCAGGGATGTTGGGGACAACACAAACACCCAGCCCCCGGGCCACTGGAATTAACCAATGAAAGTTAAAATCCCCGACCCGGCCGGAAATCGAACCCGGGACCCTCTGAACCGAAGGCCAGTACGTTGACCATTCAGCCAACGAGTCGGGCGTCTACTGTGGTTACATGTATATATATATATATATATATATATATATATATATATTTACTGAACCCTTTAAGGTCCTTCGCAGGATACCTACCTTCCTTACCTATTAGCAAATCGGCATGAAATCTTTCTCTCGGGTCGTCTACGGGTACTTCGTCACTTGCTTAGGTAAGAGGCAGGTTTCAGTAAATTATCTAATAAATGAGAGGAAAGTGATGTTTACTTAAATAATTTAAAATGAGGTCGAAGAGACACATGACATTTTAACATCACCAAACAACGAACTCAGACTTGTCCCTAAATAAAACAATAACCACGATGATGATAGATAATGACTTTGGAGACCTTAACTCAACTGTCTGAGGGGAATCCTCACTCGAAACCATTGTCTTAAGAGTAAAATAAAGTCGGAATATCCCTAAGATCGGCTTCCATGTGATACTGCATGTACCATCATAATGATTCGTAATGATCCAGCCCCCGTAGCACAAGCTCTGGACTCTTGGTATAAGTAAGGCAGTCCAATCGGTATGTGCCACCCAGTAGTTGTACGCATGGACCCTTAATTGAATCGATGTGACCTGCGACTATGTCATGGCCCTAAATCTAACTTTGTAATTTACGTAAAGTCATTGTGGATGATGACCGCAAAGAAATGACACTACAATGGCAAATGGCCCTAATCTAATTCACGCCGAGCTCGATAGCTGCAGAGGATGGTTGCCTAGTTGTACTTCCTCTTAAAACAATAATCACCACCACTCGATAGCTGCAGTCGCTTAAGTGCGGCCAGTATTCAGTATTCGGGAGATAGCGGGTTCGAGCCCCCGGCAGCCCTGAAGATGGTTTTCCGTGGTTTCCCATTTTCACACCAGGCAAATGCTGGGGCTGTACTTTAATTACGGCTACGGTCGCTTCCTTCGTACTCATAGTCCTTCCCTGTCCCATCGTCGCCGTAAGACCTATCTGTGTCGGTGCGACGTAAAGCAAGTTGTGAAAAAATCTAATTCACTGACGTTGATAACCCCATGAGCATCCAAATTTCTAAGCTGAAGGCTGAACACAATTAAGTTACAGCAGTTGATGACTAAGGTTTCCACATTAATAAATCCCCAGCACATCTGATGCTCAATAAATCATAATCAAAGATGATAACAACAAAACTCACAACACTTGTGGCAGTAAAGTCCTTTGCCATCGGACTTGTCCCCTTAATAGTTACGTTAATGAGTTGAGATTTCCCAGCAAATAAAGTTAAAATTTCCAGAATACATTTTCACGTTAGACACTTGGTTTTGAGCTCATTCTCGAAATACGATTTCACTGAATGTAATAATTTAATAAATAGAAGTAATCCCATAATCCTAATTAACAACAAACTTTATCTATCCCGGACGAATGGTTTCCTTAAAATCCCTAACTATTTAATTACACAATTAGCCTATTGCCATTACTTATTTAATTGCTGCTGAAAAACGAATAGATTTTATAGTCACCAGTAATATTTATTTATTTCATGACGTCACTTAGTAAGCTTACGTTATAACACTAACAATTTAAGAAACTAGAAGGACAATCCTAACATTAAATCCTACAATCTGCATAAATTAACACACAACGCAGAATAACCATCCACGTCACATTGCTTTGTGGCATTCAAAATAAGACTCTGTACAACCCTCGAACAATGTCAGACAACATCAATACTGATGCTCAAATTTTGACATCCCTGAAAATAGTTATCTCAAACCTTTTCCGTCACTTCAAAAATGAATTCAAATATCTATTAAATCGATTCTCTTCTAAAGAACAAAATATAATTCCAAACATTTTACTACATACGAAAAATCTCAGTTACAGTTAGTTGATTCTAGTAGCGAGCTAATTCAACTACCTAACAGCTGGCTAGAGTAAGGGAACACGAGTCTCCTCACGTTATCTTGAGACGAAACACATGTCATTCGTATTTTGTTTGCTATTTGCTGTACGTCGCACCGACACAGATAGGTCTTATGGCGACGAAGGGACAGGAAAGGCCTAGGAATGGGAAGGAAATGGCCATGGCCTTAATTAAGGTACAGCCCCAGCATTTGCCTGGTGTGAAGGTGGGGAACCATGGAAAGCCATCTTCAAGGCTGCCGACAGTGGGGTTCGAACCCACTATCTCCCGGAGGCTTATACATATTTAACCTGCGTCAAAATGAAAGGGAAAACTTGCCTCGCTGGCAATTCACATGAAGTATAATTCTTGACCCACATAGATTATGCGAAGAGATGTAACTTAAGACGTCACTCAAATATTCTTATCCATCATGGTCCTACGGTTTCAAGTGGAATCCGAATTATGGACTGACCCTATTCCCATCTCAATAAATTACACAAAATTACTCCTCGGATTTCCTACACTGAACATCCCGGCATCAACATTACAGTATTTCAAAAACCTGATCCACAATCCTTCATTTCTCCTCCATTTTCGCAAGACTTGAAACACTCACTTAACACAAATTCTCGACACGACAATAATATGGAGCATCTCTCCTGGGTGACCCACAAAGCTGTTACGCAAGCACTTCCCAACAACTAACCATCTCTCCCCGCATATCTGATCTAATATTTCCAAATCGAAACTCACAACATGACTTACAAAATTTTTACCGTTATCTCCTCTTATCACTCTACACAGATTTCAACAGACTTTCAACAGACTTTGGAAAAGCAATCCCTGTAACAAATGTTATCGATCTCGCCTCATAAATGCCCTTGACAAAACTTTACATCGCTTAACACAAAGGTGTGCCTTCATGCCAGCTTTAACTGAATAACCACAGATTACGCTTACATGAATTTCACCTTTACATCCAACAGAATTTTATGACAAATTAATATCTTAAATTTTACAAACCAGAAATATAGAAAATAAACGTACGGAAATGACACTTTGCTCTCAACATTATATTGGTTTCTCAACCATGAAAATCTACTACTCTACAACACTTCACACGCTAGTTTCGCGACTTTTCCGATTATCCAAGAAAAACATACAAATGACCTTTTGTCATATTTCTTTGTTATTTTCACGAAATAAAAGGGTGACCAAAATTCGTCACAGATACACACACAAGGAAAACAGTGACATCATGAAATTAATAAAAGCATTTTATAACGGTGATAATTCAGATACCTGTATTCGTACGTCGTCTAGCATCTTCACAGATTCACCAACCTGTCAATCTATCTCGACAGATAGTGGCTTTACAAACATACATTTCCTTTTGTTTTAATTTTATATCCATTCGCCTGAAAATAATGGCATGAACAAAAGAAATGTCCTTCACTCGTTCTCTTTCTTTCTTGCTAGTTGCTTTACGTTGCACCGACACATACAGGTCTTATGGCGACGATGGGATAGAAAACGGCTAGGAGTGGGAAGGAAGCGGCCGTGGCCTTAATTAAGGAATAGACCCATCATTTGCCCTGCTGTGAAAATGGTAAACCACGGAAAACCATCTTCAGGGCTGCTGACAGTGGGGTTCAAACCCACTATGACCCGGATGCAAGCTCACAGTTGCGCGCTCCTGACCGCACGGCCAACTTGCCCGGTAACATTGCTTTCATTCGTGACATTCCTACTGGCGTCATTGTAACGACCTTAGTTGATTTCAGTTGGGAAAAACACTAAGGCAATTCCCTTCCTTGTATGGACCGAACACGACTGTCGAATACCAACCCGCACACGCAATACATTCGAATAATACAATTATATTTACAACTTCAATTGCAGGATCGGGGTATTAGAATGACCGTCTGTTACCTGTCCCTGAAAAATGACGTGAGGATTCCTCGCTTGGAATACTGTCGATTAGTTTTAACGGAAGAATACTTTGACTGACTAATTTTATGTATTGCAACATTCGGCAATTGCCGACTTCAACCCTGTAACACAACAATTTAAATCGTAGATCGTAGAATGTTTTACTTTTTTAAACTATCTCCACTTGGAGATGATGTTACAGCCACCTTCGGCCAAAACCTTGGGACTTAGCCTTTCAAACGCTGGTTTATAAAGTTACTCTGAAATACGTGGACTCGCCTCGAATTCAATGGACACAATGCGAGTTTGCGAATGGCAGTGGATTTCGAACTACCTCCCGGATGCCAGCTCACAGCCGTGCCCCCTAACCGCACGGCCAACTTGCCCGGTAACATTGCTTTTATTCGTGACATTCATACTGGCGTCATTGTAACGACCCTCGTTGATTTCAGTTGAGAAAACCACTAAGGCAGTCTTTCTGAGAATATAAAAAGGCAGGTGGAGAATGAGAGTTTGCCATTATAATGAAAATTCCCCAACTTGATTGTGACTGATTGTAGGCAGGAGGGTCTACCATTACAATGAAAATTCCCTAACCCAGTCTTCACATTAAGAAAGACGTTTGATGACTTCCCCGTCGAGTTTGAAGGCTAACGTTAAGAGCTATGCAATTTATTACAATATTACTCATAAGGTGTACACTACCTAACCTAGAGTTCTGTATACAATGTAGAAATCTGTAGCGAAGCACAGGTAAATCGACTAGTTTATATTAAGTATAGAAATCGTCAGCGTATTAGGGAGGATCAGGTTACTAGCGTGAATGTTACATCATAATCAAATGGTGGTGGTAACGATTATGTAAAGAAGAAGTATAACTGGGTAATCAGTCCCTCATAACTTTATCAGAAGTGAAAATAGAAGCGGGCCACACTTCGGTATCATCGAAAGAAAGGAAATGTCCACGAAGAATGTGAAAATGAATGACTCCCTAGGCCTCGTATATCTAATACCGGGGTTGGAAGAGAAGAAGGGTTGAAGAAGGAAGGTCAGAGAGGAGACTGATGTAAGTAAGCGTAAAGCAGCGTAAACAAGTTGGGGGCCCCGTGGTCACCGTCATACGTTCTAAAGTACACTCCTGGGCGTTAAATCGTACTGTGGATGTATCCTATAGCTCCCAACCACATGGAGAAGGCCATAATAGACCATGGAGGAAAAATAAATTTTGTTTGCCTTCTAAGAGCTGTCTGTGCAGTTCAGCAGTTATGCATAAACATCTGATCGTGCCGTTTATCGTAATGTTATAGCCACTTACAGTAGCCCACATAATTAATGAAGTAATATGTTTTTCATGGAGAGCTAATTATCATCTTAAGTTGAAATAATTTAATTCAAATGTGCATGAAATGTGAGCAATATTCAAGCAAGAAAAATAGTGTAGAAGACATATAAAACCTCAAAATATGCAGCCATTTAAGCATTGTGTATAAACTTGAATAATAAATGCATATGTTCACTCGTGCCTTAAACACATTGAAAACTATAAGTTTTCTTCTTCTTTTTCTTAATCTATTTACCCACAAGGCGAAAACTACAAGTCACTAAATGATAATTCTATTAATATTGTCGCATTAAAAACATTTAAATGCAATGGACTTGTCAAGAACTCGGGTTCGATGTTACTAGGAATCGCAGCAGTTAAGCACTTAATCAGTTTTGCTACAAAGGTTTTATCCATTTCAGCGGTACGTAATGTTAATTAATTCTTGTTTTCTTCTCCTTTAAATTTCAAGATACAGTTCTCACACAAAAAAAACCATTCGCCAAAAAGTCCTGAGACTTTGTCATGATGAAGATCCTTATATGTTGCCATGACGCAGATATCCGAGTAGTAAATGCTGTACGGGCATGTCGGTGGCATTCAACATTTCATCAAAAGACTTCATCCTCTTCAAGAGTTGCAAGTGTGGCAGTCCGGATGATTGGCATGACGTTACTAGGTACTCTTAGTCAACACGGCCCAGCTATACCAATGCTATACGCCGAGTACAGTGGAAGACTATAGGTATTTAGCACTCCTTATATGAGACATAGTAAAATGATGTATTCTAGTTGCACATACATTAAGTGTAAATGAATCTCGGCGTGCAGTTTGGGTCCTTACGTTTATACGGGTTCAGTATTGGAGATTTTCTCCAGCAAAATCTTGAGGTCTCTGATCAGGTGATCAGTTTTCTGAGACAGCTTAGGTGGGATGAAAAGAGTCACTTTCCGGAAGGTGGCTTTGAAATTCTCAAGCTTTCCCACTGCAGCGATCTATATATAAAAGTGGATGTTGGTATATTTGAGATTAATAGATTCAAAAACGACTGGACCAATTTCGCTGAAAATTGTACATCTTTTCCTTATTACGCCTATGGGTAGGGAGGGGGGGTATGAAGTGGTTTGAACGAAATTCGATGGATAGTTATTTTATGATGATTAATTTTGTGTAATTAATTTAATTGAAAAGCCGCACCCAGACTGGATCGATATTGATGGAGAGATTGTCGCTAGGCGACAGCAACTTACGCTATGTCATGAGAGTCCGGTAAGAAATGTTGTTTATAGGAGGATGGGAACACGCCGCCATGTTTTATAACGAACATTCCCTTGCTACGAGGTTCATGACCGTGGCTGTTATATATTACAGTGTGATTCATCTGCCCCTTCCAATGAAGTTTTAGGCAACCCGAAATATTCCTTCCGTCCTGAAAACATCTATCCTGCCGGTGTGCTCGAAAGACACAACCGATATCTTGGTATTTACCGCTTCAACATGATAGGACGCCGTAATGTTAGACTCGTATTAAACACTGGAAGACATGCGTGTGCCTTCTAGATCGTATGAACCTGACACGCCGGCGAAACACTAAATTGATATTGTGACCGCAGTAAACCTAATACTTGATATAAGTTGCCCAGCGCGCCGTACGGAACCGTAGTGTAGGTGGTTAAGGCGTGGCGTAGTGGGCTTGCATGTCAGGTGGGTGGTTCGAGCCCGGATCGAAGATATATTTGTTTAATAAGTATCAAACGCAATGTATGTTCTATACCCGCTTTCATGCAAATTATATGTGAATGAATGTGTTTGTGGCGCTAAGAAGGGCCGATTATTTAGCAGCCCGGACACATACAGATCGGAAATAATAGAAACACAACTGCCCTGACAATGTTTTATCACAGCAAATGTTCGATGTGACGACCGTTTTGGTTTATGCACATTCGGGCCCGGTGTCCAATAGATCGTCTTGCGCGCTGAAGCATTTAAAGTGTAATTGCTCGACAGGCGTCTGTAATTAGTTTCCGGGGCTGGTCGGAGTTTTCCGGCGCTTAAGTGTAAAGGACGTTCTTCAAATGTCCCCGCAAGAAGAAGTCCAACAGCGTTAAATCCAGTGATCTTCCCTTGCAGTTCCTCGTTCAGAAGGTTACGAACGGGATCCTGTTGCAACCACATCGTCAAACGATCGTGCAAGAGCACATCCTCCAGCAGCAGTGAGAGTTCCTGACGCAGAAAGTGCAGGTAGCGTAGACCCGTCCAATGGCCCTCATAGAAATAAGGTCCAATCAGGCGATCCCCCAAGATTTGACACCAAACATTCACTCTCCTTTTTTTACAAGTTGCTTTACGTCTTAAGGCGACGATGGAACAGGAAATTGCTAGGAGTGGGAAGGAAGCGGCCATGGCCTTAATTAAGGTACAGCCCCAGCACTTGCCTGGTGTGCAAATGGGGAAACCACGGAAAACCATCTTCAGGGCTTCCGACAGTGGGTTTCGAACCCACTATCTCCCGAATACTGGATACATGCCGTACGTAAGCGACTGCAGCTATCAAGCTCGGTTATTCACTCCCCATCGTACCTGATGGGCCTCTTGTCGCATTCAGCGAGGATTATCCGGACTTCAATTGTGCATGTTGTGGCGATTGACGTTTCCATTATTGTGGAAGCATGATTCGTCCCAGAACACGGTATGTGATACGAATGCTGCATCATATTCCAGCCTGCCTAATAGCCACCGACAGAACTCCATTGGAGCTTCGAAATCTCCCCCAGGAAGATCTTGGTGTAGCTCAGGATGGTATGGGTGATATTTATGTTCATGCAGTATTCGCCAGACGGTGTTCTCCTGTCGTGCAATCATCCTTGTACTAATGTGTGGATTATTAAGAGCTGCCTCAATAACTGCCCCTTCTGTTTCACGCGATGTAACGGGCCTATCCCGGAGTGGTGGTTGGAATTCACGCCTGTGTCTTTACGCGTCTTTCAACACGGCGGAATGTCGTAGCAGTCGGGTGTTGCCTGTCGGGATATCGTTCTTGGTATAGACGTAATGCCTCGCACGCATTTTGTCTTGCTTCCCCATAAATGAGGAGCATGTCAACGTATTCTCCTGTGGTAAACATGCCGAATGACAGCAGAGATTACAGTACATTCAGGCCCTAACCAGCGGAGTATGCGCAGAGCACAAGATGAATAACAGCGTCATTCTACTGTTTGAATGTGGCAAACGTGAGCCTGTGTTTACGTATTCAAACCTCATACCGATGCAAATATACTTGAACGTTGCAGGATTCGAACCGCCGCTGGCACATTCCGTCGTTTGATAGGTGGACATCCGCTACGCTACACCGCTGGAAACATGTTGCTAGTACGACGAGTATAGAGTACATACGCCATACGGTTCGGTGTTTAAGACATTAATTACTGCACCGTTACCTAGTTTATGCATTGATTCCCCTCTTCGTTACACCCGGTCACGAGGTACGACACATTAACATAGTTACATGGCAAAAGGATGCTGCTACATGATTTCAAGGTGTCATGTTTTGCGAACGGATGATATAAAATTTCGGTAGGCTTCAGAATCGTGTGCAAAATGAGCTCACTGAACATTAGTACCAAACAGTAAGCCTGCAGGGGAATAGCACCCCTATAACCATGTGCACGTTAGTTGGGTTAAAGGAAACGATATTGGAAGGGGCTGCTGAATCACAATGTATATAATGTCATTGCATGTACGTTTGTGTATATGTATTGCGTCTCCTCCTAAACAACTGGAGCGATTTCGACCGAACTTGGTACACTTATGACATAGTATCAGGAGACAAACCGCGTGGGGTAAAACACCCCAAGCACACTTAGGGGTGGGGGCGATGGGAATGAGTCATAAAATAATGGAAAATAGTATCGAATCCATAATTTCCGGGGTTGCTGAGATGACTAGTGATACTCAGTGCTTTTTAAGTCCAATTTCAGCCCCCTTTGGGGTTAGGGGCGAAAGGGGATTGAAATATAAAATCGAAAATCGAAAGGAGTGTGATATACATAGTTTTCGGGGTCGCTTAGATAAATTTGGAATTTTATACTTTTGAAAGTACTGACAAAAACTGTGGAGTTCTAGTTATATACCGTACTCGTTACAGCGGACTTCTACTGTATAGAGAAAGACAGAAACAAGAAAAGGAGCACATATTAGGGCAACTCCAGACTTTTAAAAGTCACCTTTGCACTTGGTCGAGGGAGTACGATATAAAAATAATAAAAAATGGTGTCGAATACATATTTTTCGAGTTCGAGATGAATAGTGACACTCCGGATATTTTTAAAGTCCAATTTCAGCACCCTTTGGCGTGAGTTATATAAATGATCGAAAATAATGTCGAACCCATTGTTTTCAGGATCACTGAGATGAATAGTGGGGGGGAGCGAGGCGGGAGCGAGATATAACTGAAAATAGTGATGAATCCATAGTTTTCGGATTCACTGAGATGCTATGTGCTTTACGTCGCATCGACACAGATAGGTCTTATGGCGACAATGGGATAGGGGAGGTCTAGGAGTGGGAAGGAAGCGGCCGTCGCCTTAATTATGGTACAGCCCCAGCATTTGCCTAGTCACTGAGATGAATCGTGACACTCCGGACATTTTTAAATTCCAAGTTCAGCCTCCTTTGCGGGGGTGGGGTGAAGGGGGATGAGATAAAAACAATAATCGAAAACAGTCTCGAATCCATAGTTTTCGGGGTCGCTGAGATGGATAGTGATACTCCAGACTTATTTAAAAAGTCCAAGTTCAGCCACCTTTGCGGTACGGACCGAATGGGGAGTAATTTATAAAAATAACCGAAAATAGTGTCGAACAGTGGTACTACTGGAACGATTTCAACCAAGCTTGGTACACTTATGCACTTATGACTTACTATCAGGAGACAAACTGCGTGGAGGTGTGACAACCCTAGGACCCCTAGGGGTGGGGATGGGAGGGGATGAGATATAAAAATAAACCAAAATGTTGTGGAACCCATAGTTTTAAGGGCCGTTGAGATGAATAGTAGCACTCAATTTATTTTCGCAACGGTGTGAGAAAATATGAAAAAGAAAATGTCCAAAATGATCGAGATAACGGAGGTATGTTTGCATATTCCAGCATAGCTCTCAATCAAAATTGATATAAGTATGACTTACATCTGGAAAATTTTGTGGGAATATGGGACCCCTAGCCCCCAAGGTAAAAATAACCGTAAGCGACCGATACTTGCCGAATCCATAGTTTTCGGTGTAGCTGTGATGAACTGTGACGCTCTGAATGCCGTCTAAGTCAAAGCTTGGTCCCAATCGGGAGGGGTGTTATAACGGGTGAAAAGAAATAAAATGTCCAAAATGACCCAGTTTATGGACGAATGTGTGTATATTCCAGCTCACCTCTCAACCAAACTTGGTACACATATGACTTACTATCTGGGGATGATAAAGAGATAAAAGTAAATAGTCCAAAATTACCGGGATTAGTGTTGAATCCATTGCTTTTGGGGTCGCAAGGCTGATTGGTGACAGTCTCAATGACGGTTGACATCGTGTACATCATATCTATAGCACGACATACTGTATAATTATTTTTTTGGAAGAATCCAATACTTGCCAAATCAATTAGAGCTTCCACAAAGACAACGTACTCATCAAAAATTTAATAATCTAAGATTTGAAATCCAACACATAAAAATAGCTCTAAAACTACGTAATAGATCGTAAAAATCAATCAACATCACAAAAAGGAATTCTACAAAAATTCGCTTCACACATAACTAACTGGTAATACAAATCTTCAAGGTAAATATTCAGAAACTATCCGGGCAACGCCGGGTACTTTAGCTAGTACCAATATAAACGTGTTCATAGCGCATAAGTAGAAAATGTTGAGCTTGTCCACGCCGCTGTTTATAATATCATTATTTCGAAATCATTGTTCCAGTCGTCTTCAAGAAGGACAAAACGAAAAGTATATAAATTAACTTAGCCATTAGAATCTCAGATGAAAGTCTTCCTCCTGATCACACGACAGATTGGTTTCAGGTGTCACGAGATGTAGGACAAACTTGAGGAAGTGGGGCTTCATTGTGGATTCTATTTGGCGTGAATGTGTCCAGCCAGTCGCACAGGGGAAGTTCCGCTCAAGACAGGTCCAGATGTACCATACTTGTAGTGGCCAGATTTTGGTCCACATAGAAGATTTTCCACGACATGGGGATGGAAAAGGGCTAGAAATGCGAGTGTAGTGGCCGTGTTCTTAATTGAGGTACATCACCAGCATTTGCCTGGTGTGAAAATGGGAAAAATTGAAAACCATCCTGGGCTGCTGACGGTGGGATTAATAATAATGTTATTGGTGTTTACGTTAAGATTTTCAAAGACGCCGAGGTGTCGGAATTTCTCCCGCAGGAGTTCTTTTACGTGCCATTAAAACTACCGATATGAGACTGACGTATTTGAGTACCTTCAGATACGACCGAACTGAGCCAAGATTGATTTTTTTCGACCTACAGCCTGAGCACAAGGAAAAGCCAGCCCTTCCTATGGCATGTCCACACCTTTTACAAGAACATTTTAAGGTTATATGTATTACTTTCATACTTTTACACTTGTTTCTTTTTCATATTTTACAGTTGATGTCAGCAGGGCAACATTTTAAACTCATTTTAACCAATTTTGACGACACACTCATGTGGAATTAAATTTAAATATCAACACTGATGATGGACTTTAGTGTCCGAAAACCGGTTATGTCTAAAACAGTGTGTGCTGATATGACTGTATATAATTAATAATAATAATTTAAAAAATATTGAACCTGCCAAGTTGAGATCGGAAGGCAAGCACTCAACCATCCGAGCTATTCAGCTGAGCAAGGTGCAATTCGAACCCACCATCTCCCGGATGAAAATTTGCAGCTCTGCGACCCTAACCGCACGGCCAAATCGCTCGATAATGCACGGTATGTATGTATGTATGTATGTATGTATGTATGTATGTATGTATGTATGTATGTATGTGTTATTTCTTTAACGCAATATATCTCGTTTCTGGCATGATCGATAAATAATAATATTTGATTATGCGAAGGAAACTTGCACTTAGATTGCAGTACAGTACGATATTGTTAATATGAGTATTTGATTGCCGGGAAACTACGGTACGTGCCACAGCTGTCATAAAGATGACTGTGAAGCTAAACCAAAATCTGGAAACAAATGCAGCCATAGATCTGTAACATAGTTTCGACACTCTAAATCGATTTCAATATGATTAAGATATAAGAATACACCAATTGGAAATGGTATTTGAAGAACGTAATAACAACTTAGCGTCATCTGGGAGGAATTAGCGGCATCTGGGAGGAGCGTTTCAGTATTAATCGTGTTCCAGACTGCGAACTAAATCACGCATATTATTAAGAAATGCATCGCAATTGGAAAATATCCAGGTGACAATGGTCACTTACAGCGGTGTGATAATAATAAAACAACGTTAAAACATAATTACCCACCGAGCTCGATAGCTGCAGTCGCTTAAGTGCGGCCAGTATCCAGTATTCGGGAGATAGTAGGTTCGAACCCCACTGTCGGCAGCCCTGAAAATGGTTTTCCGTGGTTTCCCATTTTCACACCAGGCAAATGCTGGGGCTGTACCTTAATTAAGGCCATGGCCGCTTCCTTTCAACTCCTAGCCCTTTCCTGTCCCATCGTCGCCATAAGACATATCTGTGTCGGTGCGACGTAAAGCAACTAGCAAAAAACAACATAATTACCCAACAACAACAACAACTACTACTACTACTAATACTACTACTACTACTACAAAAGTACAACAAGCAATTCCATGGAAATAAAAGATTACAAGAAATATTACTAGTTTAACATTCTAAATCCAGCATTATCACACACAAATTCACACCCATCTTAAGTATTCCCAGTGCCCGCTCCGGCTTACGATACTATCAGCTTAGCTTACTGCTAGCTTAACATTACAACACTGCCATATACAAATACACACGTACCTCAAGTATTTCAAAATTTTACACTATGACTTACAAGACAACAACAACAACAAGAGTACAACAACCAAATTCAGGGAAAGAAAATATTACAATAAATACTACTAGTTTACCATTCTACATCCAGCATCATCATATACAAATTCAAACACAACTAAAACATACCCAGTGCTGAACACCACGGCTTGCAATACTACAGGTTTGATCTCATACCGAGGTCAGATTCTTGTATCCAGGAACATTGGTCCTTCTTCTTCACAGTGAGATATTGAACACTGTCCTTTCATGTGTTATTTAGAATTATTTCGATTTTAAACAGTATGTACATCCTAACTTTCTACAGGACATGCAAACGATCTGGTCAACAGTAATAAAATAAATCGAACGGGGCTGTGTCGGGGCCACAGACGCAAGTTTTGACCTATAATACGCACCGCGTGATAGGTATTGTTGAAATAAAGTACCTAGTCTGCATAGGTTAGAAATTTTATTGTTGTCATTTTATTTTTTCTTAATTCTAAAGAAATCTTCAAAACAAAGTTGATGTGCAATGGGAGTTTCTACTACCGGAACAGTAAATGTGTACGTCTGGTGGACCTCACGACGCTCCGCCGCATTAAATTTGAGACTGGCGGGCTGAGTGGCTCAGACTCTTGAGGCGCTGGCCTTCTGACCCCAACTTGGCATGTTCGATTCTGGCTCAGTCCGATGGTATTGGAAGGTGCTCAAATACGTCAGCCTCGTGTCGGTAGATTTACTGGCACGTAAAAGATCTCGTGCGGGACTAATTTCCGGCACTTCGGCGTCTCTGAAAACCGTAAAAGAATAGTAAGTGGGACGTAAAGCCAATAACATTATTACTATTATTACTAAATTTGAGACGCCTCACGTAAGCTCATTTCGAATTTCCTGGACATCTGACAAGCCGCTCTCTTCTCATGAAAACGTTTTTGATTAATACTGAAGCCATTTATTATCCACATGTTCAGAAATTTTACAAATGAAAGAAGTATTTTACAATTCTTCGAACCACTATTTGCTCAAATGTCCACTAAAGGATGTGTTTTTGTCGTGTACCGTACTTGTAGAACACAATGAAAAGAATCGATGAAATGAAATGTCGTATGGCTTTTAGTGCCGGGATATCCAAAGACGGGTTCGGCTCGCCAGGTGCAGATCTTTCTATTTGACTCCCGTAGGCGACCTGTGCGTCGTGATGAGGATGAAATGATGACGAAGACAACACATACACCCAGCCCCTGTGCCACTGGAATTAACCAATTAAGGTTAAAACCCCCGACCCGAATCGAACCCGGGACCCTCTGAACCGAAGGCCAGTACGCTGACCGTTCAGCCAACGAGTCGGACAACGAATCGATGAACACCTTACATGACGTCAGAACTATACTGATTGTTAACCACGTAGCACGACCACTTCAATACCTCAAGATCTCAGCGCTATTGCATCATACGATGATATCATACCTAGATCAGATTCTTGTATCTAGGAACATAGGTCCTTCTTCTTAATAATGAGATATTGAACACTGTCCTTCCATGAGTTATCGAGAATTTATTTTGATTTAAAAACGTCCATGTTTTTGTAACACCCACTGGGCCAAATACAATTCTAAAATATTATAGACGTAGCCCATTCTACATCAAAACTCTACTTACTACAAGTTAACACCACGTGCTGCGAAGTGCTACGCGAGAAGAAGAAAACAACCATATGGATGCGTGAGTAAACAACCCCAAAATATTGTGTAACCCACAGTTTTAAGGGTCGTTCAGATGAATAGTAGCACTCCGATTTTTTTTAAGTCCAAGTTCCTTTCCAACAGAACAAAGATGGCCTAGGCACCCGTAGCTCCATTGGTAGAGCAACCGACGCGAAATCGGGAGGTTGTGGGTTTGGATCCCACTGGTGTCTGGTTGGCCGTTTTTGTACTGTATTTAACATCCCTTCAACACGTACTAAATGTACGTAACACGACCTACAGTAATAGGTTGAAAGTCGGTTTCGATTACACTGGAAAATTATAAACAACGCTGCGCGGGGAAATAAATCGAAAAAAAGAATAGTATTATGATATAACGAACAAAAGAGGGTTTTATATTTCTATGTTAAAAAGTAAATTGGTGAGAAACACGTTATTTTCTAGGACGATTCCCTTGTATTCATTTACAGTCCTGTTAATAACTATTGGTTTTGAGACACTTGATTCATATTTCCGTCATTATTTTAAATGACATCGAACCGGGCGGTTTTCTGTTCCGATGTTATTCTGTATAGAGTAATAAATAATTTACAAGATTCTGAGCAACTGCAACGTGACCTCGATAATGTTGTGAGGTGGACAGCAGGCAATGGTATGCTGATAACCGGGGTTAAAAGTCAGATTGTGAGTTTTACAAAAAGGAAAAGTCCTCTCCGTTTTAATTACTGCGTTGATGGGGTGAAAGTTCCTTCTGGTGATCATTGTAAGTATCTAGGTGTTAATATAAGGAAAGACCTTCATTGGGGTAATCACATAAATGGGATTGTAAATAAAGGGTATAGATCTCTGCACATGATTATGAGGGTGTTTAGGGGTTGTAGTGAGGATGTAAAGGAGAGGGCATATAAGTCTCTGGTAAGACCCCAAATAGAGTATGGTTCCAGTGTATGGGACCCTCACCAGGATTACCTGATTCAAGAATTGGAAAAAATCCAAAGGAAAGCAGCTCGATTTGTTCTGGGTGATTTCTGACAAAAGAGTAGCCTTACAAAAATGTTGCAAAGTTTGGGTTGGGAAGAACTGAGAGAAAGAAGAAGAGCTGCTCGACTAAGTGGTATGTTCCGAGCTGTCAGCGGAGATATGGCGTGGAATGACATGAGTAGACGAATAAGTTTGAGTGGCATTTATAAAAGTAGGAAAGATCACAATATGAAGATAAAGTTGGAATTCAAGAGGACAAACTGGGGCAAATATTCATTTAAAGGAAGGGGAGTTAGGGATTGGTATAACTTACCAAGGGAGACGTTCAATAAATTTCCAATTTCTTTGAAATCATTTAGAAAAAGGATAGGAAAACAACAGATAGAGAATCTGCCACCTGGGCGACTGCCCTGAATGCAGATTAGTATTGATTGATTGATACATTTGTCATGTTCTTGTAACGTGTTTTAAGCATATGAAAGTTTATGTACAGTGCAATAAATCAACTGGTTGCTGATCATGGCCTTCTGTGGCCACGGTTGTGATATCGATTCTCAGCACACGGTTTTTTAAGAGATTTAAGAGCTTAAAAGGCCCAAATATTGGCACTCTAGATTCTCTTCTAAACCAATGGTAATTAAGTAGACGTACCAATAGAACCACTCGGAAACGTCTAACACAACATTCAGTGGATGGTCTTGTGTAATACAGTGCAAGACTCAATGTGTTATCAGTCACAAACAAGAAGTTTTACGACATTGGCTGACACTTATCATATTGACTGGATATTACACCTACTGCGTTCGGCTGGTTCCGAAATGTTATTTGACGACTTTTGCGGTAACTAAAAGGTCCTTGTACAACAATTTTAGACTACAAAACCAGTTTACATGTAGACGAAAGTTTGAAATTACCAGAAGGTTAGGCTGAAATCATGGAAAAATTGGGCTTTACTTTGATACAACAAGATTTAATTTTAAAAACATAAAATGTTTTTCTTTTCCATTTTAATAAGGATCAGAGTCTGAAATATGAAGCGATTATTAAAGACGTACTCTAATTCCTTGGACTAAAGTCTCCACTGCCTTAGCAAACGTTAATGCAAGAAATATAATTTATTCACATAAGAACTTAACGACAGATTAGAAATAAAGTGGTGATGTTGCTTTAAGGCAGAAAACAATAAGATTTTCAGCCTCTCCTAACAAAAATCAGGGTCGATGACTAGGAAGAAATTAGGCCCCTTAAAAATCATTATAATATGTTGTTGTTGTTGTTGTTGTTGTTTGAGTAATCAGTCCATAGACTGGTTTGATTCAGCCCTCCATGCCACCCTATCCTGTGCTAACCTTTTCATTTCTACGTAACCATTGCATCCTACATCTGCTCTAATCTGCTTGTCATATTCATACCTTGGTCTACCCCTACCGTTCTAACCACCTACACTTCCTTCAAAAACCAACTGAACAAGTCCTGGGTGTCTTAAGATGTGTCCTATCATTCTCTCTCTTCTTCTCGTCAAATTTAGCCAAATCGATCTCCTCTCACCAATTCGATTCAGTATTTCATTCGTGATTCGATCTATCCATATCACCTTCAGCATTCTTCTGTAACACCACATTTCAAAAGCTTCTATTCTCTTTCTTTCTGAGCTAGTTATCGTCCATGTTTCACTTCCACACAATGCCACGCTCCACACGAAAGTCTTCAAAAACATCTTTCTAATTCCGATATCAATGTTTGAAGTGAGCAAATTTCTTTTCTTAAGAAAGCTATTCCTTGCTTGTGCTAGTCTGCATTTTATGTCCTTCCTACTTCTGCCATCGTTAGTTATTTTACTACCCAAGTAGCAATATTCATCTACTTCCTTTAAGACTTCGTTTCCTAATCTAATATTTCCTACATCACCTGCCTTCGTTCGACTTCACTCCATTACTTTTGTTTTGGACTTATTTATTTTCATCTTGTACTCCTTACCCAAGACTTCATCCATACCATTCAGCAACTTCTCGAGATCATCTGCAGTCTCAGATAAAATAACAATATCATCGGCAAATCTCAAGGTTTTGATTTCCTCACCTTGGACTGCGATTCTCTTTCCAAATTTCTCTTTGATTTCCTTTAGTGCCTGCTCCATGTAAACATTGAAAGGGAGAAGGGACAAACTGCAGCCTTGCCTCACTCCTTTCTGGATTGCTGCTTCTTTTTCAAAGCCCTCGATTCTTATCACTGCAGACTGATTTTTATACAGATTGTAGATAATTCTTCGTTCTCGGTATCTGATCCCTATCATCTTCAGAATCATAAATAGCTTGGTCCAATCAACATTATCGAATGCCTTTTCTAGATCTACGAATGCCATGTACGTTGGCTTATCCTCCTTGATTCGATCCTCTCAGATCAGACGTAAAGTCAGGATTGCTTCACGTGTTCCTACATTTCTCCTGAAGCCAAATTGATCTTCTCCCAACTCAGCTTCAACTTGTTTTTCCATTCTTCTGTAAATAATACGTGTTAAAATTTTGCAGGCATGAGATACTAAACCAATGGTGCGGTAGTTTTCACACCTGTCAGCACCGGCTTACTTGGGAATAAGTATAACAACATTCTGCCGAAAATCGGATGGGACTTCTCCTGCCTCATACATCTTGCACATTAAATGAAATAACCTTGCCATGCTGGTTTCTCCTAAGGCAGTCAGTAATTCAGAGGGAATATCATCAATTCCAGGTGCCTTGTTCCTATTTAGGTCACTCACAGCTCTGTCAAACTATGACCTCAAAATTGTGTCTCCCATTTCATCAGCATCAACGGCCTCTTCATGTTCCAGAACCAAATTATCTACATCTTTACCTTGATACAACTGTTGGATATGCTCCTGCCATCTTTCTGCTTTGTCTTCTTTCCCTATAAGTGGCTTTCCATCTGAGCTCTTAACATTCATGCACCTAGATTTCCTTTCTCCAAAGGTTCCCTTGATTTTCCTGTATGCAGCATCTACCTTTCCCAGGACCATACAGCCTTCGACATCCTTGCACTTCTCCTTCAGCCATTCTTCCTTAGCTATCCTGCACTTTCTATCCACTTGATTCTTTAATCGCCTGTATTCTTTCCTGCCCTCTTCATTTCTAGCATTCTTGTATTTTCGTCGTTCATCAATCAGGTCTAGTATCTCCTGAGTTATCCACTGATTCTTAGTTGATCTTTTCTTCCTTCCTAACATTTCTTCAGCAGCCCTACTGACTTCATTTTTCATGACTCTCCACTCTTCCTCTATAGTGTTTCCTGCAGCCTTTTCATTTAGTCCTTGTGCAACATGTTCCTTGAAACAATCCCTCACACTCTTTTCTTTCAACCTGCCTAGATACCATCTTTTTGCATTCTTTCCTTTCTTCAATTTCTTCAACAGATGGCATTTCATGACCAACAAGTTGTGGTCAGAGTCCACGTCTGCTCCTGGGAAAGTTTTGCAATTCAACACCTGGTTTCTGAATCTCTGCCTAATCATAATGAAGTCTATTTGATACCTTCCAGTGTCTCCAGGTCTCGTCCACGTATACAGCCGTCGTTTGTGGTGTTTGAACCAAGTATTGGCAAGGACTAAATTATGATCAGTGCAGAATTCAACCAGCCGACTTCCTCTTTCGTTCCTTTGTCCCAATCCAAATTCGCCTACTGTACTACCTTCTCTTCCTTGGCCTACCACTGCATTCCAGTTTCCCATCACAATTAGATTCTCGTCACCTTTTACATATTGTTTTAAATCATCTATCTCCTCATATATTTTTTCAATTTCTTCATCATGCGCTGAACTAGTAGGTAAATAGACCTGCATTATTGTGGTGGGCATTGGTTTGGTGTCTATCTTGACGACAATAATTCTTTCACTATTCTGGTCGTAGTAGCTTACCTGCTGCCCTATTTTCTTATTCATTATTAAACCAACTCCTGCATTTCCTCTGTTTGATTTCGTGTTGATAATTCGGTAGTCGCCTGACCAAAAATCCTGCTCTTCCTGCCAACGTACTTCACTTATACCAACTACATCTAACTTTAGCCTATCCATCTCCCTTTTCAGATTCTCTAACCTACCACAACGATTCAAACTTCTAACATTCCGCGCTCCGACTCGCAGAATGTCAGTATCCATCTTCCCGCTGAGCTGCAGATAATTAGTTGAAGTTGTCGTGCAGAAACTCTGTACTATGTATCTAAATTTCTCCCGCAAACAAATTCCCTACTAAGCCATCATCAGTACATCATTCATACAGAGAGAGCTGCATGTCCTCGGGAGGTAGCTACGGCTGTAGTTTCCCATTCCTTTCAGCCGTGTAACAGTATCAACACCCCTAAGCCATGTTGAGTATTATTACAAGGCCGTATCAGTCAATCATCTAGACTGCCGCCCTTGCAACTACCGAAAGGCTGCTACCCCTCTTTCGATGCACCATTCGTTAGTCTGGTCTCTCAACAGATACCCATCCGATATGGTTGCACCTGCGGCTCGGCTATCTGCATCATTGGGACACACAAGCCTCCCCACTGCGCAAGGTCACATGGTTCGCAAAGGAGGCATTATAATATAAGTACAAAAAAAAAAGACCAATAGCTACGTTTCCCTGAAAGAATAAGGTCCCTGGTGAGGAAAGAGAGGAATTATGAAAGTCGAGAAAATGGAAATATCATGGTCGGAAAGAGGTTAGCCTTGGAATTTCAGACAATAAAAGTAAACGGAAAGATCCTACCAAAGGTAAGTGGAAGTGGCCTCCGTACTGGTCTCGAAAATTGTGAACACTCCGGGGAAAACTGGATTCTGACCTTCAGATAATGAAAGCAACATAGGTCACAGAGACCGATAGTGGCATTAGCGTGAAGTACGAGTAACGTACTCCTGAAAATATCTCACTATCAAGGATATCAGTCTCGTCACTAATGGCTTCATCCGAATCTAATCAAAAATAAAAGACTGCATAACAGTAGAAAGCAATATCCAGCGCAAAAGCTTTCTGTAACACACAATAACCCCCGCTGAGCTGCAGATAATTAGTTGAAGTTGTCGTGCAACAACTCTGTACTATGAATCTAAATTTCTCCCGCAAACAAATTCCCTAGAAATTTACTAATTTACCAAATACTTATTTTCATCCCACTCTTACAATGGCCTTAATGGCATTGCTTTGCTATCAGGATAATTATGGCCTGATACATTTTTGTTTCTGTAAATGTATCTTGATACTAAATATTTAATTTTCACGAACACATTGTACTCGAAATTTTCGTTCGTTCGTGTTCGGTACATATAATACATATCGAAGAGATTTTAAACCAAGAAAAAAATCTGGCCAACCGGTCACCAGTAATATCGAAATACACAACCTTCCGGTCTCGCTTTGCACGTTCTACCATTGAAGTACGGTGGCCCAGGTCATACTTCTTCCGTTAGGAACGATCTAAGCTACAGGTCTGACACTACTCCCAGCACTACTGTACAGTGTCACCTGTTGTGGGCCACCCCAATTAATATTTAATTTTCATTACTACATTACACTCGAATTAAAATTTCTATTTTATTAGGTCATGGTCAGTGCGTACAGTATCTACTTAATGAACAGATTTTAAGTACAGAAAATTTATATTTATAGAATATAATAATTATAATAGCATGCTTTTATCATACTACGCGATATCTGCATATTCCACTCCCTTCAAAATGTCTACCACCACCTGGCTATTGACATATGGGATTATCCTAACTCAACACTAACTGTTCTTCCCCTTTCCAAGTTATCTAGCTACTGAACATCGTCAAACAAAGTTCTTTTGTTTTTTTTTTTTGCCAGTTGTTTTACGTCGCACCGACACAGATAGGTCTTACGGCGACGATGGGACAGGGAAGGGCTAGGAGTGGGAAGGAAGCGGCCGTGGCCTTAATTAAGGTACAGCCCCAGCATTTGCCTGGTGTGAAAATGGGAAAACCATTTTCAGGGCTGCCGACAGTGGGGTTCGAACCTACTATCTCCCGAATACTGGATACTGGCCGCACTTAAGCGACTGCAGCTATCGAGCTCGGTAAAGAAAGTTACAATGAAACTATGAAATTATTATTAACAAATGCAAAGCGACTGGGAGATATCCCTGCTGCAATGTCTGCTTATAGCAGTACCGGTATAGCAATGAAATTTAAATATAAATTATATAGCAACAAAAAAATTACTTTACATGAAAACGAAATATTATAAGAAACAGAAATTTAGAGATAAAGAAAGAAGAATAAATGCAATACAAATGAAAATACGTTAAAATTAAAAAGTACTTACGAGTGGTGTAACATAATAATTAATCAAACTCATTGGAATTCACACATAATTTACAAATTATAACTTAAAATGTTTTATTCTATAATAGGCAGTAGAACATAATAATTGCAAATCAATCAGCCATGGATTCATACAAGATTTTCAGAATACGGTATATCTTAAAATATTCTATAAAAACAACGTAGATAATAATTGCAGAATATATCTTAAAATAAGCCAAGTAGTCTAGCCTAAAAACTACAACACAATGAGATGAAAATTTAAAGATACCGGTACCAGTGACGTAAATATTTCCAATAGATTATAGCTACAATTTAAAGTATATTGTCTGTCTGTCTGTCTGTCTGTCTGTCTGTCTGTCTGTCTGTCTGTCTGTCTGTCTGTCTGTCTGTCTGTCTGTCTGTCTGTCTGTCTGTCTGTCTGTCTGTCTGTCTGTCTGTCTGTTCCTTATATATTTTACCGAGAAATTATTGAATGATGAACCACGACTAGTTATATGCGCGAGTTGTAAGAAATCTCAACCACAGGGCACACTGGGTGCAGTCCTGGAGCTGGGTACTGAACCCATGACCTTTGACCAAAGGGTTCAGTACAGAGAGAGGTCCTAACTACAATGAGCTCAGAAATTTTTATAAGTTCAATTTATTCACATAAGAATCGCCTTACAATTGTGCTGGTTACAGTGAAGTTCTCCATAGTTCTCCATAGATCCTCCTAGTTGAGGAAACACGATCCCTCGTGTTCAGCAGCCAAACCATATAACCATGACCCCTTCAAGGCAGAAATCAAACCATGGAAACACGATCCTTCGTGTTCAGCAACCGAACCATGGAACCACAATCCGACTTGCGTGAAGAGATTGTGTTTGTTTCCACACACACACGAAAATAAACGAAATCCGGAGCTCTTCACTTGCGTGGTGTCCTCCCACGAAACTGGAAATTAACACTGTTCCTTCGCACTAACAACTGCACAGTTTATTCCCATTTGCATCAGAAAATATAGTGTATGAGAGAACAACTTTAACAAAAAAAGAAGATTCCTAAATGTTCGACAATTTGTAATGCAATTGAATGTCTGCGGCGACCTACCAAAAGCACTTGTGGGTAAAGTGGCAATTAGCAAATCACAGTTCAAATGAAAATATCACTGTAAACACTGCGTTCTACACGAATATTTAAAGCAATCTACGACTGCACTCGTGACATTAAATGTCTACTCGCAAAGTAAAAATCACTTAGAAATAGCATTTATGATTACTGCATTCTACACGAAGCACTTATTATTATTATTATTATTATTATTATTATTATTATTATTATTATTATTATTATTATTATTATTATTATTATTATTATATAATAATAGAAAAATTCAGTTCACTTCAACATATCACTTATAACTACTGAATTCTTCACAATGTCTGAAGTGAACTACTAGGACACTTGTAATACGAAAAGTCCGTTGGCAAAATATCTGAATATTCTTTTTTTTTTTTTTGCTAGTTGTTTTACGTCGCACCGACACAGATAGGTCTTACGGCGATGATGGGACAGGAAAGGGCTAGGAGTGGGAAGGAAGCGGCCGTGGCCTTAATTAAGGTACAGCCCCAGCATTTGCCTGGTGTGAAAATGGGAAACCACGGAAAACCATTTTCAGGGCTGCCCACAGTGGGGTTCGAACCTACTATCTCCCGAATACTGGATACTGGCCGCACTTAAGCGACTGCAGCTATCGAGCTCGGTCTCTGAATATTCTATCACTCAAGTCGTAATGTTAAAGTTTTCGATTAAATTCACTTTGAAACTGTTTCGACATATGTCACACACGTAAGTATTGGTTATACTATCATACACAAGTCCTGGAGTCCAACTAGAATATTTACAAGTTCCTTAACGAGGTTCTAATCACAGAAAATGTATAAGTTCCCTAACACCGGAATTATTCTATGTCCAAAGTTCGCACTTCACTTCTTGTATGTACGACTTTGTAGCACGCGGACACACCAACGTCGAGGAGGTGTAGACCACTGGTGAACTGTTGGTTAACTGCTCTGGACAGTTGACACTACCCAGAAAGGTGCCCTTTTATATAGAAATGGCTCTGACGTAATGTTTTACAAAACCTTGAACATCTCCGTAATCCCTGGGTAGATTTTGGAGAAATTAACATGAGGAGACGTTTGAAATATGCACTAAAAGATGCCGTTGTTCTAAATTGATATCTCAGTTGGTTCAGGGTTTAGAAAATTTCTTGACTGGATGTTTCGAGAATGTATGATGTAACCTGTCCTTGGCAAGCGCTTGGCTAGGTGATGACGCAAGCAGCGTTGTTCGGGTCGACTACTTGCTCCTGTGGGACTTTGTTTCTGTCAGTGCTCGAAAAATACGCACGCCAATACTTTATCAGTTCTTTATGGTGTATAGTATTTAAGAAATACTTTATGTACGGTCAGTCCCGGTACAATACACGTCTGCACTGTCTCACCAATCTGAACCTAATTTTGTACACTTACCTTTAAGGACCCTGTGGGTAACTCTGCCTGCTAATGAAATTGGATAGCACACCTCATTCCCTACATTTAGGCCCTTTGACGCATTAGTATTGCTAATAAGGTGAAATATCTATTTTGTCGTACAAGGAAGCTACAAAGCTCGTTTAAACCTCAGGACGGGAAGAACAAAACCCGAAAACACGACTTAAGGCCCTAAAACCAACCGTTTGTGAGATATTGGCACCACACGATCTAGGAACTGGATGAAGAAATTACCGGCCGTAACCATGACAACGTCAGCTCAAGAGTTCTAGAATACAGGCCAGGTTTTCTAACTAACCAATTGCGGGACTGCAGGAAAGGCCAAGAAGATATTTTAAACACATACCTAGCGTTAATATGCCGGAATACTTGTGGTTAATGCTTCCACATTTCCATACTCTTATCAACATAATGACTGTGAATAGCATCAAAGTGTTGCTTTCGCTATTTACAATGTCGAGAAATAGAACGGATATCTTCAACAAAACTTGATCCTAGCCTAGGCCATGAACCTCTTCATGCAATATCGAATAAATAGTCTTCAGTGAAATATACAAATTCCTTCTGTATAAATAATACAAATTAATATATACTGGAGATTTTTGTGTGTTATCGCAGTTCATTACTTTTATAAAAGAATCCGGCATTTGTATCATTTACAGCAATACGATCAGACTGGTTTCTGTGCTCTATCATAAATATTCATACTGATAAGTGCCATTAATTCGTCATGTACATTAATGTATGTACACTGGCTTTATACTGTGTTGTCGCAGTTCATTGCCTCAGTCTGTTTTGATCTTCTTCTTTCTGTTAGATCATTCCTACTTCAATTATTTCCATACGACCCTGTGACATATAATTTTGAAGTCAGTACAATATAATTTAACACGATATGCGCCATTTCATAAGGGGAGGGAGTTCATATGGTGGTAGTGGTGATTATTTTTTTAAGAGGAAGTACAACTAGGCAACCATACTTTCCAGGGACTTCAGAGAATTTGGAGTCTCTGTAATCCTCAGATCGGGCGAAGCCGGATACTACGGTTAGTAAGGGTCGTATTCATGAACGAGACTTTGACTTAGACTTAGACTTAGAAGGCGGTAAGTCGCCATTTCCATTTCATAATCGCTACTTGGAGGTAAGTAAACTTAGATGGCGACTTTACTTCCAAGTCGCCGATGTTCCGTACTTAAGTAGACTCTGAGATAAGAAAAATAATAAAATGGCACATATTGCCGATGTAGTTAATTTTGTAGACGAAATTGAAGAGATCCAGGAAATTAATCAGTACGTTGTGCCGAATCCTCAGCGTATTATAAGAGATGCACGGAACCCAGTTCAATTTTATACAGAAAATGAGTTCAGAAAACGATATAGATTCGACAAACGTACAGTATTAGATGTACTAACGATGTTTGAAGACGAATTATAGAAACATAATAATCGAGGATCACCATTACCTCCAATGATACAGTTGCTAATTTCGTTCAGATTTTTTTTGCTTTACGTCACATCGATACAGATAAGTCTTACGGCGACGATGGGATAGGAAAGACCAAGGAATGGGTAGGAAGCGGCCGTGGCCTTAATAAAGGTACAGCCCTCCAGCAATTGCCTGGTTTGAAAATGGGAAACCACGGGAAACAATCTTCAGGGCTCCCGACAGTGGGGTTCGAACCTACTATGTCCCGAATGCAAGCTCACAGCCGCGCGCCCCTAACCGCACGGACAAATCGCCCGGTCGTTAAGATATTATGCTACAGGTAAGAGTATAATTATTGTTACTTTAGCGCACAGTTTTTGCACTTTCTACTAATCATGTTATCTAGTTAGGTTAAGGGATGATCAGTAACGGTACAGATTAAAGCATTCTTATGGTAAATACAATAGCCTTTCACACTTCCATGGTTTTCAGGTAAATTCCAAATTGATTCCGCTGATTTACGAGGAGTAAGCCAGCCCTCAGTATGTAGAATAATCAGAAGAATATCGATCCTGACTGCCCGAAAGAGACCACAGTTTGTTTCGTTCCCAAATGAAGCTGAATGTCGAACTAATGCGCGACGTGTGTATGAAAGACCCCGTTTCCCTGGAGTGGTTGGAGCTATTGATTGCACCCATGTACCAATAATAAGCCCAGGTGGCAACCATGCTGAGGTTTTCCGTAATAGGAAAGGGATTTTTAGTTTCAATTGTCAGGGCATAGTCAACCACAGGATGAAGTTTATTGATTTCGATTTCAACTATAGGCTATCTTTCTTCTCTTTCACTAGTTCTAGTAAGCTGTTAGCCTTTCATAGTTGTTGAAGGCTGGCAATTTTTTTCTTTCCATCCATCGTCGAGAAATAAAAATTAACTGTATTAACTGGATTGGATTGAGTTTAGAGTCTATAACGCGATCTATAACGCAGGAAACAGCTGAATTTCTTCTTCTTCTGCCCTCTTTATTAAGAAAAAACATTGAATGATGGGAGATGCTACACTGCTCTTCCATTGTTTTCATTGCCAACTTCATATCGAATTCTTCACATCGTAACTTACCAAAGTCTACTTACGCCAGAGTCTACTTTGTAAAAGTTGCGTCTATGAAACAGACTTCCACGAAACTCAACTAAGTGAACTCACGTAAGTCGAAGTCAAAGTCTCGTTCATGAATACGACCCTAAGACAATGATGATAATTTGATTTCCCCAAAGATAATTTTGGCACAATTTTTTTAATTTGCCTTTTTTTGCCTTATTTCCATAAAGTACGTTTTCAAGAAGAAAAAGGAGGAGGGAGAAAATAATCATCAAAGTATTAACAGACGATAGAAATCACCTAGCGATTTTATTTGCTACTCAAGAAATTAACATTGTTTGCGCAAGCTAGACGACATTAATTGGTTAAATGTACAAAAAAGATTCCCTCGGCAAACATCAATTCCGGGGCATCAGAAGTGGCATCAGCTGCCAATCGATTAGACAATGCTCACGTTAGCATTAAATTGCGTGATAATAAAACCATGGCAACAGCTATTAAACAAATCTAAACACTTAATCGGAATACGTCACATTTGCATTAAGTGTATATCTCCTGCGCACACTACTCTCAGCTATATTTAATCAATGTATACAGAAATGGGGAGCTATAGATTAGTTGTCTGGAAGTTTCAGTAAAGGTTACATGCGCTCCTGTCTCGCTCTAACATGTTTCCAGTACCACAGCTGTGGGAGTTCAGAAAGTGAAAACCAGGGGTAATTTGAATAATGTGGGTGCATTATTGTTTTCCTTTATTAATAATATATGGTTTATGTGGATTGAGCTTCTCAGATCCGTACCTGTACCAATATGCATTCGCTGAACACGAACTATTACTTTGAAAGTTTACTTTGAGACCAATTGGCTTGTTTCTATATCTATTTTTGTTCTATAAACCAATAGAAATAATTACATTTTAGAGTTTAAAGTTGCAAACCACGACTTGGGCTCAAGTTATACACAGTTCTAAGAGCGTATAAAACTCCTTCGATCTCAGTTTCTAAATTGTGTGCAGGAAGGCTCAACTCAAATATCTCCAAATTCGTTTCAAAATATCGACAATCTATTTTTCGTATTCCAAAATAGTCTTAAAGGGCTTGTGGGACAATATAATCATAGTTTTCAAGGAATTGTTAGTCTAATAATAGGGACATCTAAACCAACTTTGTTTTTAAACGTAACTATACGCTGACACACCAGGTCGTGGAATAGGGACCTAGTATCGTGAAGGCTCTCTTCTGGATCAGCCATGTGCAACAACTTGTCGTGGTTTCGATTCCATAAGTGGAAGAAATGCCTGTGGAGAGAATACGATCCATGGCATTTAGGTAGCTACCCACAGCCTCTTGCTATTTGTATGTTCAGTTTCTTGCGTGTGAATAGACCTCACCACCACGTCACATAAATGGTCGGCAGAGTTCGTATCACGCGAACAAGGTAGCTACAACTACTATCAGAACGCTCCAGTTAGTCACCGTTAAAATGAACGGTTCCTAATCGCGGAAAGCATCGGACTGTGTTTATATCCAAAAATGAGACAAATCTAACTGCAGTAGTCTCCAGCTAGGTAGAACAGATCACCTGTTTTTCAATACGCTGTGACTCGTACCTACCCGCAACGACCCCGAACTGCTGATTAATATCCAACAGACGCTTTGAAAAAACACAGTAATAGAATGCATATTTGTTCCCAAAGCAATGATTGTATCTTAAAAACAATCACGCCACAGAATTTGCTTATTTTAACACTGCTGTCCTGGTAGATGAAACCTGTAGAATTCGGTTTTTTAACGAAGTTGGTATCGATTTCGCCATTATTAATGATCCCGCGGAGTAAAGGAACCTATTATGTCACGAGCATCTTAATATCATTTAAGAACTATGACAATATAATATCGATATCTTCAACAGACCTTTAGATATTCGGGTGGACATTATTACTAATTCAAAATGTATAACTGATGTAGATTTTATATAATTTTGTCTGTTGTCTAATGAATGGTTTGTGCTGCTGCAGATGATGATAATGATGCTTGTTGTTTAAAGGGGCCTAACACATAGGTCATCGGCCCTGAATGATTTGTAGCTGTGTTAAGGTTAACAGCTTTTCTTTTGTCTTTTATAATCTATAACGTGCCCTTATTAGCACTTCACACCGGAGTGTGGCATGGTAACCACTCCTGTTGAGTCTGACATACTTCCATTGCACCAGTCTCCTAATTTTCGCCTGTCCGGTAAGATCTCGTTTGATCAGTTCATGTTTCCTTCCGATGTCGATGTTGTTACATCTCCGAGGCATAAGGAGTTTTTCATTTCCACACCTAATGTAGACCTCTCCTTTCTCCTCATATTTCGAGAGGTAAGACTTCTCTCAGTTTCTCCTATGATTCGAAATAAGAAATTACGGGTACTTATCTTAAATCTTCCCTCAGAACAGTAATCACGATTACCACCTGATCAGTAAATTGATATGTTTAATCTTCGATTGTATATTGAATGTTCCCTAACCGCATCGCTTCCTTTATCTGTTACAGAAAAGCAAAACTATAGTATGCGCACTTTTTAGTGATGGATTTTTGTACTCGTTGGAGAAGTAAGAAGGGTTCCGTTAATACTGCCAACTGAATGGAAATGAAATCTGAATTGAATCGATAATATGATCGATCGATATGAATTTTATAAACCTTTATTATTTTAAGCAAACAACTGTGTCACACACACAATATATAATACTATATAACATTTCCCGTTGCGAAACGTGTTCCTAGCAAGAATTCTATAATTTGGCTTTGATGTGTAAACAATAACAGTACGAGTACTTGAAGTGTACGTCAGATGGCGCACAGCGATGATAAGCGATTCTTAGTTTGTGTTTCAAATCGAAGTCGACCGCTTCAGCACTAGGGTGTAAATCTATCACTAAAAAGTGCGCAGATAGTATTATGTTCAACATATTTTTAAAAAACTTTATGGATAGATCTAAATTGAAAGCCTCTACCAGTAACTGCATCGTACAATCGTGTCAAAAAGCACTACATCCAAGGCTAGAACAGAATATATGTGTACAGATCTAAGCTATTAACGGACTAGAATAGGGTACATTTATACAATCCTTAAAAAAAATTGCTACGTGCGACGAAATTTGAAACAAAGTAATTTACTATATCGGTGTGGTCAATATTTGTAACCCTGGTCAGTAAAATTAATGCATTTACATTAGCTAAGAAGGTGAACCTTCGGTTATGGTGTCAATTAATTAATGTTAGTTGTTGTTGTTTTCACTACTACGATGCTTAATTAAAGTTATGAATATTTTCGTTTAGTTCTAAATAAAGTGCAATGTGTAGACTGTTCGATATGCGAGGGAGCAACTCATTAGTTATAGTGCATAACACGAACGGTGACAATTGGCGCAGGGAGAGAATGCGAACTGAATTGCCACATCACGCGTCTAAGGGCAGAAAAAAGTAATTCTTGAATTACATTCGGAAAACTTGTTAATTACATTATTCACTTCTCCTTTAGCAGGTTAGCAATCCCTATTTGCTAACACGGCGAGACCATGTGCTTGGTCTGCCAGTGCTAAGCAGAGTCCTGGAGGGGCGTGCCAATCCAGCTGATGAGTCCAAATGGCACGTCTGGGCGAAACTCTGCAAAATGCATACGGCCTAACCACCCAAAAGCTGGTTCTATGCATGTGATTGTAAGATCTGCGGCCGTGAAAGCCATTTTTGATACATTAATCTGTTACACTATTCGAAAAACTTCTAGCCATATAATACAGTGAAGAACTAACTAACAGTAAAGGTTGAAGACATTCACTTCCATTTTGCTCTCTGTAAAAAAGTAAAGGGAACTTGATAAATCCTTTCACAGCCCAGGCTGTCCGGTAAATGGCAGAGCAAGCCGAAAGGGCAAGAACATTAATTGAAAAAGAAACGTAACACATTTTGATTCAAAATTCTAGAAGGTATAATTTTGAACTGACAGCCTGTTGAAATCGTGGTGAATGAGAGAAGCTGACAACGCTAGTGGCCAGCGCGAGGCACGTTCGCAGCTTGGCACGAGCTCTGTCAACAGGGCCGGATTAACGGGGGGCTAAAGGGGCTGCAGCCCCGGGCCCCGCGTGCCAAGGGGCCCCGGCCCTTGGGTGATCCTAAAATTGTATAAAAAGGCCTGCTGCTCCACCTCCGTGAATATATATGAATATTTACGTTCGCAAAATATCGAACACGCACTCTTCCTTCCTTCTTATCAGCTGTCGGCGTTAGTATTTCATCACTGCTAAAATCAATTACCGTCCGGAGACACGAATCCTCGCTACTTACGCACTGTAATTATTGTAATGGTTATTGTTGACGAAAATTTAAATCGGGCAGCTTGCGAGTACGGACAGAGGGGGAATGAGGAAGAGGTCTGGGAAGTGAGAGGGAGAGGACAGGGGAAGCATGGTGGAATACGCATGCTATACTATATCTTTGCATCAGGAAGAGAACTTCCAGTTCACTTCTGATTATTGAACCATTCGTAAGTTACAACTGTAATGTTCTTGTAAAATGGATAGAAAATACCCTAGTGGTGCCAAAAAAAAAACGTAAGTTATGTTTTGTATGTCGATTTGATAGTGATGATGAGACAAATGTAAAATGTTTTGGCATTATGAAATATTAACATGAAAAATAGAGAAAAATTGTAGTCTATTTCAACACTTTCCTATTCATCAATTTAAGTGGAAGTAGTTCTATAATGACTTCAGTATGCTAGTCTTACGTGATGTTACGAAGAAGGGGCCCCACATTTTTAAATAGCCCAGGGCCACCAAACACCTTAATCCAGCACTGTCTGTCAAGCAGTTTCCCGACTTGCCTCGTGTGTCCATTGCATGTAGCAGAGGAAACCGGCAATGACTCGCACACTACATGTGCGCGTTTGCTTTCCCAAGATTGTTTATAACTCACCCACATGTAGATACTGTACAATGCCTCCAAGTTTATTGTTTGTTCTCAACGTACATTCAACGTAGAACAGTCTAAAACTTTTTTCTTTTCTTTTTGCAATTTGTTTTACGTCGCACCGACACAGAGAGGTCTTATGACGATGGTAGGATAGGAAAGGGCTGGGAGTTGCAAGGAAGCGGCCGTGGCCTTAATTTAAGGTACAGCCCCAACATTTGCCTGGTGTGAAAATGGGGAAACCATCTTTAGGGCTGCAGACAGTACGGTTCGAACCCACTATCTCCCGATTGCAAACTCACAGCCGCGCGACGCTAACCGCACGGCCACATGCTCGGTAAAATATATATATTTCACTCCCTGAATTCTCCTGAGCTTGGCTTGCTCTTCTATTCAATGAACATCCTCTACATGATAGTCCTTTGCGTTTGTGTGGCAAAGCGCATAGAAATTTAATGTTTGGTTTTCCACTTTTCCAGATGTAAGCCGCTACTGTTCCGCTGTTAGTACTCTGGCATTAGAACAGTCCTGGTTAACGTCTAAGAAAGTGGAGCAAGTTCAATCATCAAATAAAAGGGTGCATTAGAGATATCCAACATGGGTCTCCATTCAGATTACTGCTATAGAAGTAACAGTGTGAGAACAAAGTGTGACATATCCTTATTGAATCCATATTGTTTATCTACCACATTTAATTGTCACAGGCCGAGAAAGTGGCTGCGAAATTGGAGTCAAGTAGCTATGAGCTTGCATTCGGGAGATAGTGTGTTCGAACCCTACTGTCGATGGTTCTAAACACAGTTTTCCGTGGCTTCCCATTTCCACAGCAGGTAAATGCCGGGGTGTGCTTTAATTAAGGCCACGGTTGCTTCCTTCCCACTCCTTGCCCTTTCCTATCACATCGCCGCTAAAAGACGTATCTATGTCGGTGTAACGTAAAGAAAAATTGTAAGGAATTGTGTCAGTGTCTGTTGATCCTTTCATATACTTTTTTCTACTTTATAAACCAAATAAATGACTGTGTATTTCGAACATTTATACCTACGTTCATTCTAAAGCGTAGAGTCATAATAGCTTTTACGCAGACAGCTGGTATTTCTCCTTCTTTCCAGAAATTGAAAAAGAGACTATATTATATCATTTTCTAGCATCCTCGAGGGATTTAAATATTGAATCCCTTGCTACATCACTACCATTCACCTTTCTTATTTTGAAACAATTAGATACTCACATTTTACATCGCTGAGCGTCAGGCTGTAACTTTGCCTTCCAATTCTACATCATTAGATGTTTTCTGTGTGGTATGATTTGTAGTGTACAATAACATTCTCAGTAAAGGTGTACCACTGTCTGGGCATGTTAGTAGAATAACGAGATTACCATTATTATTATTATTATTATTATTATTATTATTATTATTATTATTATTATTAGGCAGGAAGTTAGTGTATTGTTTGTTCCTCTACCTGTTCCTCAACATTTCATACAGCGTTTACCTATTATCATATGCATCTTTAGTCTGTTATTACACTCTTAACTCATTTTCCCTCTTAACCTCCTTTGATTTATTCATGGACAGCTTCAAAATCTCTTGGTTGTCGTGACTGCTGACTTAAAGGCTACAATACAATGGAATTATCAAAACCATTATAAAGATCTTACTTCGTATAACTTTGGCAATCAAATATTATATGAAATTATTGTTCATTTTACCACTATACCTCCTCTCTCAATTTATTATCATCATTGTTCACTCAGCTTGTAGTGAAAGTGCTCACATATATATATATTGAAAATCTTTCACTCCCTCTATTTTCTCTTTATCTACAAGGAATAAATACCCGACTCTTACCTCCATATGTAAATAACTGCTGTTACGATCCATCATATCTGACAAGAGCATATTAATAAAAATCTGTTAGACCGTTTGTATTTCCGCAAGATTTCAACTCACTTCTCAGTAAGCGAAAATCCGGACCTTTCTGTGTAGGCCTATTTAGTACACGAATTGTCTCAAGTTTACTTCATACATGCTCTCAATGACTTCTCACCCTCATAGTTTTTAAGTTTATATTTTCAGTTTTTGCAAGTGTATTTTCCCAAAAAGTAGCACTCGTGCAATATCTTCAAGAAAACGCTCCAAAATGATGTGATGTTTTATTATTAAAACCGTAATGGTGCATAGCATGGTGCATGAAATGTATTTTTTTTTTTTGCTAGGGGCTTTACGTCACTCCGACACAGATAGGTCTTATGGCGACGATGGGATAGGAAAGACCTAGGAGTTGGAAGGAAGCGGCCGTGGCCTTAATTAAGGTACAGCCCCAGCATTTGCCTGGTGTGAAAATGGGAAACCACGGAAAACCATCTTCAGGGCTGCCGATAGTGGGATTCGAACCTACTATCTCCCGGATGCAAGCTCACAGCCGCGTGCCTCAACGCGCACGACCAACTCGCCCGGTGAAATGTATTTGAAACCAATCAACTTGCCCTCTAAATCGCTGACACTTCAGCCAAGGAACTGGACAATATCCACTCTCACCTGTTTCTCATATTCATATCTTGGCTTTTATCTGCCTTTCCCGCGTATTAAACACCCCATTAAAACAACTACAATGTTATCCTAAATACTACCTTCCTTTCGGTACGGTACCGTCAATCTAATAACTTTTTGTTCCAATTTAATAACTCTTTCTTGGTGCCAACTTGTACGGCTAACATCAAAGAATATACTATTGCAGACAAGCCCTGATATTCAATTAAACAAAGAAAACGTATTCATCGAACCTAGGTCACACGAATTAATACAGTACGAAAAATGTATAAAGATCCAGTACGTTGTAGAATAGTTTGTCTGACTTTTCAGTATTCGTTTTATATTCTGCTGCAACTGGTAGGATCCTTTTTTACCATCACTATCCAATTATTTCTCAATCCTACTATGAAAAGTATTTACAATTGTTTTAATGAAACAAAAGTTTCACCTGCAATTTGTGTTGTTATAGTAGATAAATGTTGCACTTGATTATAATAACATTGTTTGAACTATCGCAGTCGTCGATATAGTTAGTTTTCTGAAGACGCGAAGGAAAGTATTGACGGAACGTAATGAGTCTTAACAGTTTGTCTCCATAATATGGTAAACATTCAAAGGCTATCATGTATGTAACATATCGTAGGGGAATCAGGGGCATGTTGCAACAAAAATGTGAATTTATTTTTTATTAAGATAATATTCATTCATATTGAAATTAAAAGCAATTGGGATATAATTTATATTTGTATCTATCAAAAACGCCATTTTAACATAATTTGAAAATAATAATATGTCTCAAAATGACAAGTGAAAAATTAGTGTCACCTGTTGCAATGTACCCCACTTGAGGGGTAAGTTGCAACAGTGCATGTGAGATGGCGAAACACTCAATCTGAGTCTTCATCGTTGTTAGAACAGTCTACACAGGTATAGTATGGGTGTTTATAGTACACACCCATGCGACAACTGTTTACACTTCACACAATGGATCCATTCCTCCCCTTTTTATACAAGTACCCGCAATTCAGAAAATAACAGTTGTCTTCTTCTGAACAGGAATACACAAATCTTCCTTTTGCCATTAAACACAGTTTTACTTTTCGTTGAGCCTGTGTTTGCCACATGGTTATTTTATGGTGATTTTTCTAAATGAAATATCAGCGTCTTCTCTATTTTCAAGAACGAGTTTTGGCTCTCTCCATCACATGCAATAGTGTCACACCTTTTTCTGTTCTCCGCATACACACAAATATATAAAGAGCTTTTAAATTAAATATTACCTAGCTATCAAGAAATGCGATTAAGCTAAGCGTTCAGTTCGACGTGACTGTTAACACGTGATCAGTTCCAGTTTTACGTGAAATCCGAACCACAGGCATGAGAATTTTCATTTTAAAAATCCCACATTCATTGGCCGGGATTCAAACCGTGGCCGCATTGGCGAAAAACCACCAGCTATCATGCCCACAAATGCGATTATAAGAGAGATATTATTATACCTCAAGTGGCATGTAGTAGTTTGAAGCCGGGATTATTTGGAACGCCTGCTGGGGTTAGTTGCAACACCTGTCGCAAAATGCCCCATTACGCATTCCTTGAGAGAATTGGCGGTCATTCAAAAATTTTAAAAAACGTAGGCTAAAGCACTTACTGCCGGTTTGAACTAAAATAATTTTCCCTTCGTCTTCATATAAAACTAGGGTAATTATCTACTAAATAAAATTACAAGGTCAGAAAAAGTTACTCGCCGGGCAGAAAAATGGACGAAGTCTCAGAACACAACACAAAACGACCGGATATTCCGACATTCATACTCAAACTGAAGTTCTAGAGCAGTTGCATGAACTGTCACGGTGTGACAGCACTTAATTGGAAATTTCCGAATAAAACGTAGGTGTTGCAACCTACCCCTGTTGCAACAAGACCCGGCCGCCCCTATATTACTTCTCAGTTTATAACTAGTTAATCATATGTGCGCAAACCTTTATCGCATTAAGCTCTTTAAGACCGATGAATTAAGTGGAAAACAAAATTTCTCTCATGCTTGGCTCCTTACTATTCCCTCGGATTTCTCCTCTCGCCTTTATATACATTTTTCATTACAAGGACTTGACCCCCACCCCTTCCCAGCAAATATAACCAGTTTCTGGATCTGAATGTTACTTCAATAGCTTTTATATTTTATTACACGATGTCATATTTTAAAATACGAGTAACTTAAATCTCATCATTCCGGAATATCACCAGTGATGTCCTCTACAGATGCAGAATTAGAAGATCGTTGTTTCCGCCATGATTCTCTGAAGGAAGGCATTCCATTAGTACTGAGGTGAGTATATTCCAAGATGAGGAATCAAATTCTACAGCAACAAATTTACATATCACCAGCTAGGATAGCTGCTCCCAAGTTCTTCCACCAAAACTAATATTTATCTAGAAGAATATTTCTTTGCCGAAAATTAACTTCTAGATTTGCACAAGATGACTTGCCGACACAGAAAGTTGCCGTCCCGTGGAAGGTATAACTGCCCGAAACACATACAGATAGGAAGATAGCACATGCAACATTGCCTCGCCCAATTGTGCTCGTTGTCCTGGCCACAGGACATGGTCTGTTACGTCTGTTGGCCTGGTATTTATCCATCCATTGCCCACATTAGTCGTAATGTTTGCACTATACTTTATCCAGAAATCATATTACAGTTCCTCGACCGGCCTACGAACTTGAAGGCTTTGTCAGCCAAGTTGGTAGGATATGTTTATTTCAATTCCTAAACTGAGTTTATTGTAGATGTGTACTATGGCTAGTCACGTAACTATTTCTATTGCTAGTGGTTTAACGTCCCACAAACACATTGAAGGTTTTCAGCGACGTAAGGATGAGAAAGAGCTAGGATTGGGAAGGAAGCGGCCGTTGCCTTAATTAAGATACAGCCTATTGCCTGTTGTCTGTTGCCTGTTGTGAAAATGGTAAATCAAGGAAAATCATCTTCAGGGTTGCCGATAGTGGGACGCGAACCCACCATCTTCCAAATGAAAGTTCACATCTACGCAAACGTAATCGCACGGCTCGATCTTCCTTTGACTTATCAGGTCATTATTGACAATGAGTGGGCTTATCTGTGGCCCTGGAAAAGACTGCGCACCGCCGCGTTGTTGTGCATGAAATCTTCCAGTCATGTGTCCATGGAATAAATTGTCGTAGAAGTGTATATATTGTCATCACTAGGGCCCTGAATTTTCGGTTTTAAACTATTTTATTCCTCGCTAGCTAACTGTAGTATTTTAACGTACTTATCCATTTCAATACCATTGGAGTAAATTACTCAAATCTTATAAAACCTAAACATGGCTAAATAAGAAGTTAAAACCTTTTTAAAAAATCCTAAATGCACTATTCAAGACAAAATTACTTTATTTTTAAATAGAAGTACGAAACGTTAATGAAAGCTAATTTTTTTCTTTATAAAAAGTATACACGACCTTTTGAAACGACTTCATGGTTTGGAACTGGAAGTGGTTTGTAAGTATAACTTGTGCGAGCGAAACAACATGATACGATACTATTCCACCAGGGTACAACACAAATCAAGAGGCAGCCCCGTGGCGTTCACTGACCTGTATCTAACAGGTACAAGGCCGCCTAACTTGCCAGCTTCAGTGCACCTCTCATTGTCTACGGTCGACTACCGCCAGCTACTGCGCTGTTAATTTCGGTACTATACACATTATTGTTCGACAGACTAAATTTAATTTTCCCTATAAATCAATTATTGAAGGCAGTTTTAGAAGCTTACGTATCTCAGAAGTAGCGATGCCTAAAGGCAGGTCATCTCGAAGTTGATTGATTCACCAGTGGGTAGGTAACGATCCAGACTTCACTACAGATGGCAAAACTATATTTTGTTAAGTCTGCCAAAAGCAAGCAAGGAATTATTTCACATACCTCTAACGAAAAATCCCCATTACTATAATGAAAAGTAAATTTTATATATACCGAGCGAGTTGGCCGTGCGCGTAGAGGCGCGCGGCTGTGAGCTTGCATCCGGGAGATAGTAGGTTCGAATCCCTCTATCGGCAGCCCTGAAAATGGTTTTCCGTGGTTTCCCATTTTCACACCAGGCAAATGCTGGGGCTGTACCTTAATTAAGGCCACGGCCGCTTCCTTCCAAATCCTAGGCCTTTCCTATCCCATCGTCGCCATAAGACCTATCTGTGTCGGTGCGACGTAAAGCCCATAGCAAAAAAAATATATATATACAATTATAAGATAACATAAATATTATGGTTGAAAGCTCATAAGACAAATGATGCAAAGCAAACCTCGGATGAGTAACAGTACCAGGGAGTTCACACAAAATGAAAAGTTGAGCGAATAGTACATACCTACAATAAAGATTTATTTTATTTACATATTCTTCCAGGTGGCATGTGATCAAAAATCACATGTTTTTCAGCACAAGGAATCTACAGGACATATCAGCAACATTGCTATCAAAAAAGGAGCAATTTTCCATCGCACCAGCCACTAATTTCCAGTTTGCCTGGCACGTCAACGGTGGATACTGTAATTTTAAAATCCGTTTATGTGAAGCGCTGGTTTCGGGAAACGTGCCATTGAATGCACTACATAATCCTGTGTTGGAGAAATTTCTTGAGGACATCAGTTGCCGTAAGATACCAGACGGATCCACGTTGATAAAAAGTTATCTGGAAAAATTGTACGAGAAAACTATCCAAGACATAAGAGGTGACATAGGTGATCGTTACATCTGGCTTTCGGCGTACGAGACAAGAGATAGTTTTGGTCGGTATATCGCAAACTTTGTGGTAGGTAAATTAGATGCCACCGAGCCTGGTAAACCTCATATTATACTGTGGGAGATGATGGAAAAAGCGAACCATAGCACCATAGCTTGCACTGTACGAGATGCTCTTCGCATTCTTTGGCCAAGAGAAAAACAGGACGAAATTTTTTTAACTTTTTTGAATGACAGTACGGTATACATAATCAAGGCTGGTGAAGTACTGAAGTTTTTTACCCTAACATGCTACATGTAACTTGCATAGCCCATGGCTTACATAGATTGGCTGAAGAGGTTAGAAATAATTTTCCAGGAGTAAACAGTATTGTTTCTTCTATGAAAAAGGTGTTTATTAAAGCTCCTGTTCGAATTCTCACATTGAATGAAATGTTGCCTCAAACTCCTCTTCCTCCCGAACCCATCATCACTCGTTGGGGGACATGGACCAATGCAGCCGTATACTATGCCAATCACTTAGTAGACATTAAAAATCTTATACATTTTTTTATGTAAATGAGGCACTCTACATAGCGAAGGCTAAAACAGCTCTCACGAACAAGAACACTGTTTCACTTGTCTTCATTAGGGCACACTTTGCTGATCTTCCTGCAGCTATTGAACGTGTTAAGTCTGCATCGTTCCCATTAAAAGATGCAATATAAGTTGCGGACTCCATTTCGAAGAAGAAAATACCAGGACCAGTGGGTGCAGCGTATTCACTCAATCTCACCAAACGTCTAGAGCGGAGCGCTGGATTTTCAACAACGATGAATGTGTCTGCAATACTTCAGGGAGAAGAAGTTACTGACGAGGTACCATGGGAACCGAGAGCTCTTGCTTCAATAAAGTTTGCTCCAATGACTTCTTGTTGTGTACAGCATACATTCTCTTGCTATAAAATATTTCGAGAATAACAGAAAATGTTTTACTCTGAAAAGTCTGGAAATCTATTTGGTTGTAAAATGTAACAACAAGTGAAAACTGTGTTCTGTGCTTCTGAAAATGTTTCTTGGTGCATTGGAAGTGATAGAAATTTAACCTACATGAACCATTAATTGTATTTGCGCATAATTATTATTTGTTATTTTTAATTTCAGTTGATGTGTTTGAGAAGCATTCTGTCCCATATTTAGAGAATATTTTGAATTAAGTGGTATAGTCTTGTACTAGAGAGGCGTGAAGGTTACAATAAAGTACAAAAAAAATGTTGAATTAATAGTACAACTTTAGTAATGATTGAAATGATTATTAAAAACTATTTCAGGGTGACTAAAATATTTTGAGCTATTAAAAACTAAAAATCCGTTTTTAAGAACCTAAAAATCTGGGCCACACTGGAAACATTCCAGAGAGTATTTGGCGTAATGTCGGGCCAGGTCTCCACCATTAATCTCTTTATCTTGGCCCACATGTTCTCAATGCTATTTACGTCTGCCCCACAAGGAGGTCAGTCGATAAGCTCGACCCGACCTTGCCTTGAAAACCATTCCTGAATTAATCGGAATGTATAGATCGGAGACAAGTCCTACTGAAATTGTTTAACACCGGCGAGATGAAGCACCTGAAGGACCGTAATATTCTCTTAATTGTGCACGTATTGTCGGACGGCGAGGAGTTGCTCGGTTCCGTGCAACATTCCCATCCAGTGAGAGCTCATCCTACGCCAAAACGCATTAGATACACGGCCATAGCACCGATGGTCGGTCACGTATGCTGGATTAAGTCGGGTGCCGAAAAGGTGAAACACGCGTACCGCCCCATCGTTCACCGAGGAAAACGTACAATCATCAGAGAATGGCATTCGATGGATCGCGAAACACACTGTCCTCAGCAAGCGCAAAGCGGTACACCCTCTGCTCATCAGTGAGCTTTCGTTTCTTAGTCGCTCGCTGAGATTGTAACCCTGCCTCATTCAGGTGTTTCAGGACCGTTCTCGAGCTTCCGGGAAACTGCACAGCCTGGTATAGCTGTACAGCGTTCAGGAACAGCCTCGGCGATCAAGGGAACTCCCTTTCCCCGGTTCAAGATTCGCCACGCACCGAGCCAGCAAGTCAGCTTAAGTCTTCCCATTCTGGAAAAGGTCTTATCCAAGGCGTTGCCTTACTCTGTAGGATGAAGTAGCGTTGCTCATCCTCTCTTGCCGTTAAATTTCCTTGTTTAACAACAGCAACTAACCGTTCACGGGAGTGAGGTCCTTGGTGTACCATAGTTGCTGGTAGAATCACCTATCCGTGTGTAATAAGAGTGGTTGGGGCACCCTGCAGTCTGATTGCTTTGACTGCTGTTGCTGCCGCTGAACTGAAAAATCTCAAGGGGATTCAAAGAAGCCAACTTCCCACTCTGAATCAAGTCCGTACCACTGGACTATGGTGCTTCATGAACAGGCATGCATAACACACCTATGAATCTGCTTGCTACCTTCCACGTCGCTCTTATTTGATTCCCACACTCGTAGATATGATGGTATCATCTGTATGAGTAATTTTTCATTGTCCCTACAACGTCACGGTTGAATGGGACGATGCTCGTCACTGTACAGTTGGGCTTAGGATTTTTCAGCACTCTCTATTCCTGTATCGGCAAGTTTTACGGTGTGTATACCAAATACGCTCCTTTTCTTACGAAAGAGCTTATCCAAATGTACATTCTATTATTGAATTTTATTATTGAATTACTGTTACATTATATAGTTCCTCACTTAGTACTGTGTAAAATGTGTTAGCCTAATTATCAAAATATACTCATTTCATTATTGCCAAATAATCAACCCAAAATTAGTAGATGTTCAGAGTGTTTAATTTATGAGCTATGTATGGGTTTACTCTCTTTCAGATAAAAGCTATGTACTCCAGGAGTGATGAAGAAGATGAATTCTGGAAGGAAGTGACAATTAAAAGAAAGAAGATCCCTGGCAGTGCTCGACAGAGAAAGAAGAAAATAAATTTTTCCACATATTCGTTACCTCTGAATGTAGTGAAGGAATTCTGTCTGGAGACCACGCTCCATGGAGTACGTCATATTGCCAGAAATGAGGCAAATATTGGTGATAGGTATGTTGTAGATAAATCATAGCAACGAAGGGGAAGGTTTCCATAAATCTGATGCTTTGCCAAATCATGGGGTACAAACTTATTTTATTTCTCCATATTTCCAATTTCATGTAATTTTCTGACGGTGACATGAGGATATATCTACACATAATTTGTTTTCAGAACATCATTGCATCCGATAGAAGGTCTACTCTGAACTTCTGCACTTCTTATGCTCGTGTGTGAGGAATAAAGATTATCAGATCACCACTGTAGTATGAACAGTTGCTTACTCGCTCCATACCTCTCACATTAGGTACTATCTGCGCCTGACGAGATTTCATGGCAGCTTGTAGGTACAGCACGAGTATAAGGTACTACACTCTTAGCTACAAAGATCAGTGGTGACAGACAATGCAGACAATGTGTAACTAAGGCACAGTTACAGTACATGACCACTTTAAAACTTCTCGGCGCCACCTCAATTCACAAGAGTCACCGCAGACGGAACAATGTTTTTGTCAGTCCTTGAGACTTGAAGTAAGCACATGCGCGGAAGCCATCCTTACCCTTCGCAACTCTTAGCCCGCATCCACGTGACTTCTCGTCAGGTGACCATAGTAGGTTTGTACCGCATTACGACTCACTTTCAACCGGGGAAATAAAATCATACACATTTTATTTTTCTCTTTTATCATGTACAAACAACGTAGCTGAATTCCAAGAACTGTAACATATTTCCAGCACAAGTAATTTGCAATAACGTAGAAAGTATTTCCCACGAAAAGTAATTAACTGTACTAACTCAACATGAAACTACTTCTTTAAGCAGGCTTAATATACTAGATGCTTTTCCGCAGTAGAATGGGTAGTCTACCTGGTCCGCTGCAGGAGGCTTCATTTTTAAGCACAAAATGGCTACACGTATCAACGTAAAGTCCGAGAAGTTTCCGGGTGTTGCAGGGGCAGTAGACTAACCTGAAACTCAATTTGTTGAAACACTGTGAGAGGATTCTATGCACATCCCAGGGTACAAACAGTTTTAGCATGTAAACATTCATACTAGTCAAACGGAACAGTCACGTCATACGAATGGCGAACTTGTACATGTGTTGCTTGTCCTTGGAGAGTGTCATCGCAATGAACGGCAAGCAGCTGTACTTAATGCACAGCAATATCCAGACAGACGACGTCCAGATCACATTATGTTCCGGAATGTAGAGAAAAGACTCGTCCACATGGTATGATATATGGGGCAACTTGTCCAAAGAGAACAGCAAAGGGATCCGGGTAAAGTTAATTTGGCGAAAATAACTGCTGTCATTGAAACTTATACAAGTTATAGAGCCGTGGCACACAAATTACATTATGTTAAAGGGCATATAAGTATTAAACATTACCTGCACTGGCACCCATCCAAATCACAAACAACTCAGCGCCTGTATCCGGATGACCATGCCCGTAGCGAAACTTTCTACAAGAGGATCACTGAACAAGTGAGAAGCACAAACCTGAGCATTAATAATGTTGTTAATTAAACGCCATAAATATGTTATACTGTATACTGTAGTGTCTCGTGTTGTATTTGTTGATCAGTTTACGCTTCCAAGATCGGAATACGAATAGCGAACGCGCCTGCTGGTTGCGGCAACCCGGCATACTACAGAATAATTATTTGAACCGCCTGGTACATTCCTACAGGAAGCTCGTTATTTCTGTGAAACTGAAGCTAAATATTGCTGTAGCACATGATTTACTGTTATATCTTACAAATTAATTTGCACAGGAAAATGAAAAGAAAGAAGCACGTGTGCTATAGGTCTATAACTATAGTGGGATTACATTGCACTTGTTGCTGTGAATTCTACTTCCAGTAATGTTAATAGAACATATGTATACATGATGAACGTTACATGATATGTACTACCCTTTCTGAAGCCAATAAAGATAACTTTACATAATACGTTATTACTATCAATTCAGGAGCGATTTTAAGAGAGAAATGCACTGGAATGAACTGGGGTTACGAGAAAACCTTTCCATGAATGCAAGTAGTAATAATGGAAATTAACTTACCTGAGCATATTACTAGTGAAGTTTATCGGCCCCAAATAGGTTATTAAATACATTAATCGCACATATCACAATTCTTAGTACCTCATACGAGTATTGTTCCAATAATCTTACAGACTCAAAGGAAAATATACGAATCAATCGTACTTCAAATGTGCTCACAGTGACTTTCATGATACGACAACCTGAGAATTTATAATCTAACAATTTAAAATATTTTATTTGAATCCGCCTTGATCAATACACTCATTAAATGAAATAAAGACTATTTATTAAACCAAACATGTTTCGCGAAGTCTCGACCATTCCCTTCATCAGTGGTCAGAGCAAAGAATAAAACAATATAACTGATCTGACCACTGATGAAGAGAATGGTTGAGACTTCCCGAAACATGTTTGGTTTAATAAATAGTTTTTCTTTCATTTAATGAGTGTATTGATCAAGGCGGATTCAAATAAACTATTATAAATAGTTTTATTATACATTCAGACTAGTCAATACGGACCAGACACAATATCAACCTATCATGGTTAAGTTTATTAACCCGAGCATTGGCAAGATTTCAGATCGTTTTAACTTTTAAAAAAATGTTCTCAACACGCGGTTTAAAAGATAATTATCAGATATCGCATATGCCGTGCAAGCATGGTCCCTTCACTGGATGGATGAAAACGCAGAATGCAACTCAACAATTAGAAAACAACTATAAATCACTACGTTCAATAGTAATGTGGGAGCATATCCCATAGAGAACAACGTTAGTTGATACCAACTATATCATCACACTGGTAACACCACACTACCTTGGTGTCACATAATATTCTTTATTTCATTGTGCACTGGAAAACCTAGAAAATACCATAAAGCCATATGGGATCATTGGCCTGGAAATAGCTCATGTATTGCAGCTAGGTCTGATAATCTCGGTATTTTATCTGCTCAAACAACCAGCACTACTGCTAATAACTTCATGCACTGCACCATCATACGTTGGGAATTCAGTGCGAAGAGTATATCTTTAACTGCCTGTAGTTTAAATGGAACTTCGATAGGAATGGTGTTACAGAATTATGAAAGAAGTGAATATAGTATATCTGGAACTTAGTTATTGTTTTTTACACAACTTACTCTTCGATTCTACAAAATGTTGGCACAATCTGGAACAATGTATCCCTCGGGTTATATAGAAATAAGTGTGCATAGGATGATATACTTCGATAATTTCTAACACATAAATATAAACAAAGGGATTTGCAATATTGGTAATAGAGCCTCCGTGGCTCAGGCAGCAGCACGCCAGCCTCTCACCACGGGATTCCGTGGTTCGAAGTCCGGTCACTCCATGTGAGATTTGTGCTGGATAAAGGGGAGGCGGAACAGGTTTCTCTCCGGGTACTCCGATTTTCCTGTCATCTATCATTCCAGCAACACTTTCCAATATCATTTCATCTGGTAGTCATTAATCATGGCCCCAGATGAGTGTGACAGGCTTCGGCAGCCGGCACAGTTCCTATTTTCTCCGCTAGATGGGGGACTTCATTCTATTCCTGACCCAAGTCGATTGACCGGAACCAGGCTGTGGATCTTAATTTCAATGTTTGTAATATAATCACTCACTTAAAACCATGGATCAATACTTACTGAATACACATCACAACACTATTTATTTATTTATTTATTTATTTATTTATTTATTTATTTATTTATTTATTTATTTATTTATTTATTTATTTATTTATTTATTTATTTATTTATTTATTTATTTATTTATTTATTATAAAATTGAATGAAAATCCGTACATGAAGTCAATCTACAATCTACGCTATAAATAATTTTATTCACACAGGCTGGAGCATTACTGTAGTTTAGAGAAAGTTTTAAAAATTAATTCTCAAATATATATATTTTTTTTACAATCTGCTTTACGACGTACCGACACGGATAGGTTTTATGGCGACGATGGGATAGTAAATGACTAGGAGGTGGAAGTAATCAGCCGTTGCCTTAATTAAGGTACAGCCCCAGCCTGGTGTGAAAATGGGAAACCACGGAAAACCATCTTCAGGGCTGCCGACAGTGGGGTTCGAACCCACTATCTCCCGAATACTAGGTACTGGCCGCACTTAAACGACTTCAGCTATCGAGCTCGGTCTCAATTATATCCGTTAATATCTTTGCTACAGGTAAATATTATGTAAAGGAACTTTATAAAATAAAATTTCCGATCATACACGAGGTACAAAGAGATTCTACAACGAATAATAAGGGATATATTTACGATTTTGTATTTATTTCCTGTGTCCTACATTTGTTAATGGTAATCCTACCGGATAATAATTTGTAAGAAAGGGGAAAGCGATAGAGAATTACTATCTTCGATGCCTTATACATTTTAACACATATTCTTCAATGCAATGTCTCTCTAAACGGGCCGTGAGTGTATGCGCGATCTGGAGGATTGTACCTCGTTGAGGAGAACAGTCCCTTTTTGAGATTTTGCAGGAAGAAACTGGGGAGTAAGAATACTTTCCATCTTGCTATTCCTCTCAATCATATATAATCAGACCGAATTCATATACATAATAATGGTACTTGACACACTGGTCCATCATAGTATTCGTTATTCGAACTATTGATCCGTCCTATGATGGAGCTAATCAGTCAGCCAGTCAATCAATCAATCATTGTCACATCTGATCTGCACGTAGGGCTGTCACCAAGATAGGAGATTCCCTATCATTTATCTGCTAATTTTTCCCTGAAATGGCCCTAAATAATTTGGAAAGTTATCGAGCATTCTCCTTGATAAGTTATTCCAATATTTCTAACCTTTAAGAACTCCCTTCAAACTAATTCGTCTACGAATGTCATTCCACGCCATCTACTATATTCATTGATAGCTGGGAACATATTGCTTAGTCGAACTACTCATCTCCTTACACTCAGGTCTTCCGAGCCCAAAGTTTGAAACATTTTCGTAACACTAATTTTTTTGTCCGAAATTACCCAGAACAAATAGTAATGCCTTCTATGGATCTTCTCCAGTCCTCGAAATAAGCAATCTTGATGAGGATTCCATACACTAGAAACGTACTGTAATTGGGGTCGTGCCAGAGACTTATACCCCATTTCCTTTATCCCTACACCACGTGAAGACATCTGTAACCTTTGTTTACAGTCCAGTTAATTCCATTACCCCAATGAAAATCTTTCCTTCTTTTAAAACCTAGATACTTAAGGTGATCCTTATGAGGTACTTCCACACCATCAACACTGAAGTGTAATTAAAACTGACAGGACTTTTGGTGAAACTTACAACCTGACTGTTCGCCCCGTTAACCTTCATACCATTGTCTGCTGTCGATCTCACAAAATTTTCGAGTCGTTTTACAGTCACTTACAATCCTGTAACGTTTTGATTACTTTATATAGAATAACATCATCCGTAAAAATCCATATCTCTGATTCAAGTTCTTACTCATATATAATTATGCATACGTAGGTCAATAATGATAAAGTCCATTGAACCTTTCCCAACACTAAATTGTCTTCTCTCAAACCTGTTAATATTTTTTTCACTTGTGTCTACTATAATCAGAAGGATCCAAAAATACTGCCTTAAAATCCCCTATTTATTATTACAGTAAGCTACTAATTCTCTGGGTTCTGTTCTTAAGAAATTTAGCTACCCATTAAATCACACGTTTATCTAGTTCTGTGACTCCCATTTCGGTCTCTTATGATCTACTCCATCAAAAGCCTTAGAGAGGTCAATAGCGGTACAGTCCATTATACTTCCTGAATCTAAAATATTTGCTATATCTTACTCGAATATTGCAGGTTGAAACTTTACTAGCACTGAACTGCCTTCTAGCAAACCAATTAATAATTTTGCAATTGTGTCTAATATAATCGGAGCATTCATGTAACATATTTCTAACTGATTGGCCTGTAATTATCCGCTTTCTGTTTATCACCCAGTTGTTTACAGACTGGGGCTACTATAGCATCTCTCTACTCATTTGTTATAGCTTCTTCATGCAAACAGTAATCGAAAAAGTACTTACTATCTGGACGTCAGATGAAGACTATCGTAAGTGACATTTCACTAACTTTACGGGAAAGCAGAAAGAAGCTGCTGAGGTGAATGTTATTGCCTTTAAGGCAAGTCGAATCAACAACAATTCAGACCATTATAGACCATCGTAAGAGCCAATACGATAAAGAGTGCTGCAAACGCATATGGCTGAACTGTTGTATGATCACTTAACATTGTATATCGCTGGATTCTCCTTGCACATACTATAGTATCGCATAGCATGTCTTCATTCCTGAGAAACATACAATAGTACATCCCCAGAAATTTTAAAGTTTAGGGCTGCCTTTTAAGCTTTCTGATTTTGTATCTTTTTGTATTATTATAGGTTAAATCTGACATGAATGGGAAGTTTTCACCTGAGAATTATAATCCCTTTCTCCATTTACATGAACGACCTACATGGCCGACCTGTCGAAGGAAGGTACAATAGCTAGTAAAATTGTACGAGTATAGGCTCACGCAACCATGATGACAACTCCAAGATTAAATCCTTTCACCTTCTTCTATATACCGATAGCACCGGTTGGTACATGTAGGTGTATTTGGGATTAAATATAGCAATAATGTGAACTTCATACTACATCCTTAAAAGGATGTGTGTACGTATAATCATTTAGTTTTCAGCCACTTAATAATCTGAGGGGTTTTATCAATAATTCGGCAAGTTATCAGCCCGGAGGCTAGTTGAGTCTTTACACAGTCCCACCGAAGGTTATGCATGTGCACCAATAAAATTACATATAAGAACACCCCGTTAGAGTACACGCATCTGCCACAAGGTTGGAACGCGAGGAGAAGGGGGGCTGATCAAAACATCAAGTCAGTGGGACATCCAAAACAATAAATGCAACACATAGAGCAAACACCTTAATAAAGGATGTAACCACTCCGAACTGCCCCAAACGCAGCGATACCGGCATGTAACCCTCATACAAATAGTGAATGTCTCTCTGGGGCACTGTATCCTACGTTTGTTGTACATCTCGGCGTGGCTGAGCGATGGTCGTTGCTGGGGCTGGCTTTGTCCCATCATGTCCCACAAATGCTCGATGGGTTGAGTGTGGTGATTAATGGGGTCAGGGTAGCATGCGTACACCATGTGGTGTGCTGTGTTTCCCTGGCGACATGTGGACATGCGTTATCATGCTGGAAGAAAATTGGTTCCTGCGGTGTGTCAAGATATGATCGGAGGACAGGATTGAGAACAACAAGGATGTCAAGCTCCCTTGAATGAATAACAAAGGTGATCGTGATGTGTAGCTTCTGGCGCTTCGTACCATGATCCCACATGTGGACCCGGTATGGCAAGTGTGAATGCATGATGGATTGTTCCACTCACCCGCACGTCTACGAACCAGAGGAAGGCAATGACTTTGTCCAAGACAAAAGCCACCCTTGTCACTGAACACCACTGTCTGCCATTCGCCTCTACAACACACTCTCTTCCAACACCACTGGAGACGTTCACAATGATAAGCAGATACACGGGACAAACGTGGCAAAGGAACAGGAGAACATGAACCTACCACCAACAGTCAAATGTTTATTGTTCGTGCAGACACATGAGGTGCCACAGTGCCTCTGGATGCACGTGCAGTTGTTCTGTCAGTTAGGGTGGCTCAAATGATCTCTCTGTCAAGGCGCTTATCTAGCATTGGTAGATCTAGGCAGCTGTGGGAACCCATTTTCTCCAATCTTTTCCACCACCGATGAACCACTGACGCGTCCTGCCCCAAGTGAGTGAAAATTATGTGGAATGTCCAACCACCCTCTCGGAGAACCACTATACCGTCACGCCCGAAGCCATGCAATTGTTCAACTGGTGCTCGTCGTCGTATTTCAGGCATTTCAAACACATTCTGTGAAAAATACGTAATGGAATCGTACAGCCAACTTGTAGCATGTTGGTACCATGTGGCGCTCTGAAATAAATATTCATAATTTTCAAAATTAATTTGAGAATCACAGACCCAAGTTACCGTAAAAATATCAATGAGCATCATACTACCTAGATGAAACAGCTGAAAACGCGGTGGAAGTCACAGTAAAGTGCTTAGGGCCACGTAGAAAACTTAGTGGATGGAACAAAGGTCAAAAAAGGGAAATATTTGAATGACTAGGTTTCGATCACAGTTCCCTCGTGAGGAAATAATACATTTTTTCAATCACTAATGATCTGCATTTAGGGCAGTGGCCGAGGTGGCAGATTCCCTATTGTTGCTTTCCTAGAATTATCTTAAATGATTGCAAAGGAACTGGAAATTTATCTAACATCTCCCTTGGTAAGTTGTTGCAATACCTAACTCCCCTTCCTGAAAACGAATATTTGCCACAATTTGTCTTCTTAAATTCCAGCTTTATCTTCATAACGTGATCTTTCCTACTTTTAAAGACACCACTCAAACTTAATCGTCTACTGATGTCATTCCACACCACCTCTCCACCAACAGCTCGGAACATACCACTTAGTCGAGCAGCTCGTCTCGTTTCATCCAAGTCTTCCCAGTTCAAACTTTGCAACATTTTTGTAACGCTACTCTTTTGTCGTAAATCTCCCAGAACAAATCGAGTTGCTTTCCTTTGGATTTTTTTTCCAGTGCTTGAATCAAGTAATCCTGGTGAGGGTCTCATACACTGGAACCATACTCTAGTTGGGGTCTTACCAGAGACTTATATTCCCTCTCCTTTACATCATTACTACAACCCCTAAACCAAAACAAAAACAAAACCCCATGGCACTACAGCCCTTGAAGGGCCTTAGCCTACCAAGTGACCGCTGTTCAGCCCAAAGGCCTGTAGATTACGAGAATCGCGTACTTTCAAGAAGGTATAGTACGATAGTATTTGCACGACCCAGGGCAGTAAGAACAAGGAAATTCCCAATAGAAGGTCGTAGAAACACGTGGAAAATACTAGGGCCCATCGAGGTCAGGTGGATAAAGAATAAATAAATTGCCAGTAAATAAAATTAGTGACTACTGACTAAAATAAAAACAACGATTTTAAGGAAATCAGAAATTTAATTGGAAATGAAATATTAATGAAAGACTTTTAAATATAAATCTTTTGAAAAATTAAAGATAAAATATGCGAGATCTCGTTTTAAAAGGTAAAGAAAACCCATAATCAGACCTTGGGATCCCAGAACTACACCTAACAAATTACAGTGAGTTAATGCATCCGAAGATAAAACTTGACTGTAGCACAAGAGGAGAAAACGGTTACATATGAGACTATCTCCAGTTACCAAAGGAAAAACTCATACAATATTACACCAGAACAAGTTCATAAAGAATAATATTCAGAAGCAGAATTAATACAGAAATTAATGAAATGAAATATCGTATGGCTTTTAGTGCCGGGATATCCCAGGACGGGTTCGGCTCGCCAGGTGCAGGTCTTTCTATTTGACTCCCGTAGGCGACCTGCGTGTCGTGATGAGGATGAAATGATGATGAAGACAACACATACACCCAGCCCCCGTGCCATTGGAATTAACCAATTAAGGTTAAAATCCCCGACCCGGCCGGGAATCGAACCCGGGACCCTCTGAACCAAAGGCCAGTACGCTGACCGTTCAGCCAACGAGTCGGACACAGAAATTAATAATCATGCAGAACGAAACTTATAGGAAATTAAACATAAACTCTTAACGCAAATCACGGTTCACTCAACAGGATCCCATTCACATCATAAGTCAACATCATATCCATGACAACACCCCAAAAATACCCACGACAGAGAACATCCGTCAGCTGTTTGCCCATAACAGAGAGCTCAATCACAGCAATGTTTACAAGTGAAGTCATAGTAACGGGGTCACATGACCAAAAGCAAATGGCTGCGCATCAACAACCGAGGTAGTGGTGGTGGTGGTGGTGATTATTGTTTTAAGAGGAAGTACAACTAGGCAACCATCCTCTATATAACACTAATCAGACGGAAAAATGGAAGGGATCCGACACTTCGAAAAATGAAGATATCGGCCAAAGCAAGACAAGGGCCACGAAGGGCGTGAAAATGAAAGACTCCCTAGCCCTCGCAAACCTAATAGCGTCGGGGTCGGAAAAGAATAAGAGTTGACCAAGGGAGGTCGGATAGGATAGATGAAAGTGAGGAGCCTGACACAAGTAAGTGGAAGCAATGCCAGGACTCAGCTGAGGGCCCCGTGGTTGCCAACCCACGCTCCACAGTTCAGAGCCCCTGGGGCCTCTTTTAGTCGCCTCTTACGACAGGCAGAGGATACCGTGGGTGTTATTCTACCGCCCCCACCCACAGGGGAAAACCGAGGTAGTCAATGAACCGCTTTCTTCTCACTAATTAACTCCCTTTAGAAAGAACCACTGAGGCACTCAAAAATCGAAAACAATAAGAATAATCCCACCCATAATATCATGTTTGCCAAATACCATTCAGATGCCACAGTCAATGAGTAACATCAGTTTTAGTAGTTACATCTCATTTGAATTTTAAGATGAAAAGTACAACATAACTTGTTTGGAATTAATTAACAGGCATAACATAGTCAAAATTTTACATTAAAGAAACCCCACATGACTTAAGTCGTATCGTTAATATGAAGTGATGATTAGTAACATCATGTCGAAACATATTCAAATGTAAGTGCATTGATTATAGAAGGACCATGCACAAAATAATTTAGAAAGTTTCCGCACCGAAGGTCCAATAGAGTTCCACTTTCAGTTAACATACATTTCTTCGGTCTAATCCAGACCCCAGATCAAGATTTAGGGTTATCAGCAATACTTACAGACTCGCCGAACATATTATAAGAAAATAAAGTAAACCCAGACATTTTGGCTCTCGCCGGTTGACGAGGGATTTATCTAGTGTCGAACACGATGACTCCAGCTTCTTCTTTACTAGATTTCAGTATATTTTTCACCAGCAGCGATGAGATCAAATCTTTTTACGCCAACAAGCTTCAACAACCACCACAATAATCAAAACAAAAACCAGTCGGTGTCATACATATCTACGGAGATCACGAGAACAAGTTGAGTACTGTGAATGCCGCTAGATGGCAGTTCAATGCAGATAGCGAGTTTCCCACAGGGTTAGGGCTCGCGTGAACCATGCAGATTACTGGGAGTTTAAGGGCGAATGCCAAGCAAGGTGATGTTCCCATACTATCAACGGAGAATGACGTTGTTTGAAAATTGACAAGATTAGATAAGTCAATCACCAGGTACTCAGATACTTTTAAAGTCTCCAAATATCGTCAGACGAGTTGTCATGTGGTCAGCACGACGAATCCTCTCGTTCGTTATTTTTGGCTTTCTAGACCGGGGCCGCTATCTCACCGTCAGATAGCTCCTCAATTTTAATCACATAGGCTGAGTGGACCTCGAACCCAGCCCTCAGGTCCAGGTAAAAATCCCTGACCTGGCGGGGAATCGAACCCGGGCCCTCAGCGTAAGAGACAGGCACGCTACCCCTACACCGCGGGGCTGGCACTACAACCCCTAAATACCCTCATAACCATGTGCAGAGATCCGTACCCTTTATTTGCGAAGAAAGAAGGTAGCATCAAACAGACAACAATATCTATATATATAAAAGAGCATGTCCTGACTGACTGACTGACTGACTACTGACTGACACATCATCGCCGAGCCAAAAGTACTGGACACAAAGAAATGAAATTTTGAGGATACATTTATATTACAATGTAGGTGCTTGCTAAGGGAGGATTCTTTGATATTCCGTCGCTAAGGGGGTGAAAAGGGAGGGGTGAGTTTTTAAAGTGAGAGTATCTATATCTCAAAACATTAAAAGTTTACAGATGTCAAAATTGGTATTTATAATCTCCTTTAAAAATATAGAAATACGTATTTTTTCGGAAAATCCCAATAGGAGGAGTGGAAAAGGGTGAAAAGGACGTTGAATGCCTTTAATGAGGATACTTATATTTCAGAAAGTGAAGATATTACAGACCTGAAAATTGGTGTTTGGGATCTTCTTTAAAAATAAAGAAACACGTATATTTCTGTTTTCGGAAAATCCAAATAATGGGGGGCTGAAAAGGGGGTGAATTTTTAAAATGAGTGTATCTATACCTCAAAAATTTAAAAGTGTACAGATGTAAAAATTGGTATTTAGAATCTCCCTTCAAAATAAAGAAACACGTATATTTTGTTTTCGAAAAATCCCAATAGTAGGGGTGAAAAGGTGAAAAATTGGTTGAATACCTTTAATGAGGATACTTATATCTCAGAAATTGAAGATATTACAGCCGTGAAAAATGGTATTTGAAATCTCCTTTTAAAAATATACAAATATATAAATTTTGTTTTTGGAAACTCCAAGTAGTAGGGGGTGAAAAGGGTGAATTTTCAAAATGTGTATCTATATCTCAAAACTTTAAAAGTTTCCAGATGTAAAAATTGATATTTAGAAACTCCTTTAAAAATAAAGAAACACGTATTTTTCGTTTTCTGAAAATTCCAACAGGAGGGGTGAAAAGGGTGAAAAAGGGGTTGAATGCCTTTAATGAGGATACTTATATCTCAGACACTGAAGATATTACAGATCTGAAAATTGGTATCAGGGATCTCCTTTAAAAATAAGTAAACACATATCTTTTGTTTTTGGAAAATCGAATTAATGGGGTTAAACAGGAGTGACAAATTGGGGTGAACTTTTAGAAGGACTATATCTTCAGTATATCTCAGAAATGTAAAATATTACAGAGTAAAAAGTGGTATTTGGATTCTCCAGTAAAAGTAAATAAACATAGGTGATCCACTTAAGGGGAACTAAAAAGAGGGTGAAATTTTAAAATGAGAATTTCTACAGTATACCTCAAAAACTTAACATGTTACAGCAGTGAAAAATTGTATTTTTTTATATCTACTAAAAATAAAGAAACGTGTATTTTTTGTTTTCGGTAAAACCACTTTGGTGGGTGGAGGGTAAAAGTGACTGAAAATGTTGTTGAATTCTTTTAATTAGAATAGTAATATCTCAAAATCTGAAGATGTTACAGGCGTAATTGTTGGTATTTGGAATCTGCTTTAAAAGTAAAGAAACACGCATTCTCGGAAAATCCAATGAAGGGGAGGGGCGTGAAAGAATTGAAAAATTAATTCAATTAATTGTATGAAGATACTTACATCTAATGATAACTAAAGTTGTTACAGACGTGAAAATTTGGATGTTCTTTAAAAACAAAAAAACGCGTTTGGGGGGGGGGGGGAGGAAATCATCTTGGGAGCGGGAGTGAAAAGGAGTTGAATTCCTTTTATGAGGATACATATCTCAAAAACTGAAGATGCCAGAGTCATGATAACTGGTATTTAGAAGATCCTTTACTATTAAGGAAACAAGTAGGTACTTTTTGCCGGAATATTCATTTAGGGGGTGGGGGAGATTGTGAAAAGAAGTGAAAACAGTGAATATTTTTTTGGAGATACTTTCATCTCAAAACTGAAGGTAACAGACGTAAACATTGGTATTTGGAATCCCCTTTAAACATAAAGAAACACGCCTTCTTTTATTGTGGGGGGGGGGATAAATCCACTTAACGGCGGTGGGGTGAAAAAGGAGTTGAGACCAACTCATTTTACTGTTCATAGTGTACTTATTAGGAGCCTCCGTGACTTACGAGGAAGCGCGCCGGCCTCTCACCGCTGGGTTCCGTGGTTCAAATCCCGGTCACTCCCTGTGAGATTTGTGCTGGACAAAGTGGAGGCAAGGCGGGTTTTTCTCCGTGTACTCCGATTTTCCCTGTCATCTTTCATTCCAGCGACACTCTCCAATATCATTTCATTTCATCTGGCATTCATTAATCATTGCCTCAGAGGAGTAAAACAGGCTTCGGCAGCCGGCAAAATTCCTATCCTCGCCGCTAGATGAGGGCTTCATTCATTCCATTTCTGACCAGATCGAATGACTGGAGACAGGCTGTGGATTTTCAATGTACTTATTCTGATCACAAACCGATCATTTTTAATCTTTGCTGGGTTCGTTTTCAAGAACCATCTTTTCCTTTGGAGAACATTCTTAGATTACAGTAGATTCTCTTGGCATATAAATAAAAATGTAAACACATTTGAAATAAACGATAGGAATGATATTGCCTGTGCAATTGTTCACCTCTATAATAAGGTCGTTAATGCACGGAAGTATATCATTCGTATCGCCAGAAATCCCGCGCACTTGCCTACGCGTGACAATGGTGCCTGTCACATAGTCAGCAATGACAATGGCAGCAGATGTAATTTGCCGCCAAATATCGGTCTTGCATCTTGCTGTGGGATCCTGAACATCAATAAAATAATAATAATAATAATAATAATAATAATAATAATAATAATAATAATAATAATAATAACGTTCTGGACCGTCGTCAAAATGTGCGGACCGCGATGAAAACGGGCCCTGGCCGGGTAATGACTATGAATGCAGCCCGGCCGAGGATTCAGTGCCGCTAAAGCACCCAAGACGACACCACGCCGGATCTTCTCAAGGATTTGATCCATATCAAAAATGCTTATAGGAAAAGATGGCAAAGTTTTAGGGACCCAACTGAACGGGTGGAATACCTGGACCTAGCCCGGTAGGTAAGAAATCGATTGCTGGAAAAAAAAAAGATTGAAAACTTAGAGGAACTTTGTCGTAATATCTCTAAAAACGAGTCAGATCGCGAATTTCAGCGGATTATATATAAAACGTTAAGCATTCCACTATAAATTTCAGTATAATACCGTAGCGAAGAAAGGATATCTTGCTAGTATATATATTAAGAAAAAGCGCTCATATAGGAATTACAATGATTCGTCACTAAAACATCATTTAAAGACTTTATGGTTCCAGACCATGAAATTTCCTAATACAAAGAGTAATCAGTTTTATTTCATTTTTTAAGGTTTTTGCCAATAGTACACCAAATTTATTAAAGTGGTTTAATGACCGACAGGTTTAATATTTAAGGAAGGAATTCCTTGACACATTTACAATGAATTAATATAATGACAAGAACATAAAAGAATTTCAGGAAAGACTATCACAATACGTAATGAATAATGCCAAAATTGTTTGGTCCCTATACACCACTTCATAAAGCTAGGACGTCCATATACAAAATAATTACAGTGTAAAAATGGGGGAGATAACATGAGCACATTAACACAAAGGCACGTAAAGCCCAGAAGAGAACATATATCATGAACTATTAGAATGTAGAAGGGAAATATTCGTTTATGCCCACAGTCCTTTCATGGACTCCATAGAAGTAGATTAATTGGCTCAAAGAAAATGCTACGGATAATAAAATATGGAAATACCCACGTAATTACCAAACTGGGCAATTAATTCAATTCATTAAATATATTCATTAAATATAAAGTATAATGAATTATATAAAATACCGAACTTCCTATGATAGGGACATTAGTCCGGATATATTGAGAGATAATGGGCTGAACAAATTAGAAACCTGAGATAAAAGTTACAATTAAGTTTCAGACATACTCAAGCGAATATTGATTTCCATTTAAAATAGGCTAGTAAGAGAAGAATGATTTACAAAATGTTGAAAACAAGCATGTTGCAAATGCCCACCAAGGGCAAGTCCTAGTCTACCTTACACCATTGGATATTGAATTGCCGGAAACATAACACAGAAGTTGGAGGCATGTTTTTAGAAAAAATCTTTTAGCTTGAAGAAGCTAGTTAAATTTTAGTTACCTCATTCTTTACCTTGCCTGGATATGAAGAACAGATGTTAAAGCATAGGTGGGTAGAGAGACTAGCCAAGGAGAATTTAAACTCCACCTGAGGAGAACTCCGCTCGTAGCCAAGGCAATGTCCCATCCGAACTAACTTTACAGTTTCCTTCTGGGAGGCCCTGAAGTCCGCACCCAACGCGTGGCGATCTATATCGCCTCCGACATGCCGTTAGTTCTATGAAGAAATAGACAGCAGGGAGGGCCAATCGGATGTGATTGTTGTCCGTCTGCTTCTTGGGGATGGACTGTATTTTCCTCATCCGCATCGCTGTAACAATAATAATATAGACATTAAGGTAAATGTACATAAGTAGACTTATCTTTTAAGCGTTAAGTTAGTTGGTGCGGTTTTATGTTGGTGGGGTAGGCCCCTACAGAGTGAAAAAAGGGCGGGGGGGGTTGAGCCCGTTACCTTACAATTCTGTGGCTGAACAGTATGTATTCAGGCGTGGGGTACTTCTGGTACTGATCGACGTCATAACGTCCATTGCTCGTTATTAAGGAATTGATCTTGTTAGTTTGCAGTCCAACTAGCCTCATATTTATACAAGCCAAGGGAGGGCATAGAGAAGACGAGATGGTTCGAGAACTAAGCGGGGTAAGTTGATTCAGATATGTGACGAAGTGACGTCACAGTCGCAGCGATAGCAGGCAGGCCTTGCACAGTTGCTTGTGAGTGAGATGTAGTAAATGAAATGAAATGTCGTATGGCTTTAGTGCCGGGATATCCCAGGACGGATTCGGCTCGCCAGGTGCAAGTCTTTCAATTTGACGCCCGTATGCGACCTGCGCGTCGTGATGAGGATGAAATGATGATGAAGACAACACATACACCCAGCCCCCGTGCCATTGGAATTAACCAAGTAAGGTTAAAATCCCCGACCCAGCCGGGATTCGAACCCGGGTGCCTCTGAAACGAAGGCCAGTACGCTGACCGTTCAGCCAACGATTAGTGAGGTGCAGTGTAGGTAGCGAAGCAAGCAGACGTAGAACAGGCAAGGTCCAGTGTAAGTTCGTGAGTTTCCACAGAATATTTACGGAACAACAGAATGGAATTGGCAACTTCTTAAGTGGGCATAAATGGTACAGCGAGCGGCACAAGGTAAACAGATGACGTTATAAACTGCAAGTGTTGTGTTGTCTGACGGCATGCTATAAGACACTTGGTTTAACGGCTGCAGGCTGATACAAGTGTATAGTGCCCTTCCACGTACGATCTGCATACCCTCTACACACGAACAGATTTGGTTGTAAAACCCATTTGGAGTGGATGATATTTACTGTGTTTTTCACTACATTTCCTCTAGTGTATAATAAAACCAAAAAACTTGTAGCAGCTCTGTAATGAGGCGTACTTTGTATGATAATGTATGAGGTAGTTTGCTATTTTTCTACTCGTCGAGGCAGAAAGAGATATTTTGCAGCACGGTTGAATTTGTATGAGTACACTTTTCAAAGCAGCCAGTCATGCTATGTATGCCATTACCAAGCGCCACACAGTGGTCTAAACACCGATTCTAGCCGGCAATAAATCGTATCATCTTTTCGGATTCACAAAAGCCGACGAAAATTCATACCCAGGGGTTTTCGAGGTCGCTGATTACGAATCGATTAACGGAGTAACGGATCCAGTGCGCGTCCGCTAACTCGCAAATCTTAAGGTAGCCGGACAAAATTTAATATTCCGCGAATGGATTCATGGTGAATGGCGTGCTACGCTCCCGTTAACTCTTTAATGAAATTATGAACAGGGTTTAGAAAGTAAAAAGGTGGAATCCTTAACAAATGTCATGATTTTATTTTCATAAGAATCTGTCATCGAAATCCATGATGTAAAACATATCAACGATAGTAAAAATTAGGCCAGTTTGGCGAGGAAGGTGACCTGAAAAGGAATAAGAATATATTACGTTATATTTGAAATGTTTCGATTTTTTAACTCCATGTTACTTATTAGTAAGACTACTTACGAGTCATGCCTTGAGTCATGAATATGACATTTCAACGTCCCCTGCTTCTGCTTTGGAAGTCTCTTTGGAAGTCTCTTCATCCGAAGCCTCCTCTTCATCTGTGTACTCATCGAACACGAGCAAAGCGTGTACTTCAGGGGGCAGTTCATTTCAGTGAATTTCGGCTTTGGTGTGGTGCCTTGTAACTACTAGGTACGACGAAAACAGGAGACTATGTATTAAGATCAGTTGTTGTGTCCTTTCTGGAGTTCTTCCGGGTTTGGTGCTCCCGTATCACCTGTTTCGGGATTCCTGGACCTCCTCGGACAGATTTCCGATTGGCACTAGGGCGTATCTGGTCCCCTGAGCACCATGAATTAAGACTTCGTGGACGGTTGGAGGCATAGGATACCAATTACATAAGGACAGGTACAATTTTGCAATGTCTAAAGCGTACGCGCTGAAAGCCCCATCGTTCACCTGCTGATCAATGGACAAAAGCTAAAACGCAGAGAAGAGTATAAATATCGTGAAGCGAAGGAACTAAGTCCAAATATGGTTGAAATGGGTTTTGTTGTTGTACCTTCAATATAACAGAATATCTGATGATTAATCCTTCGCTGACTCCGGTTCCTTCCGCTGCCTTTTTCGGATTGCGATGGAACTTTCTTGAGATGTTGCCGGTGTTCGAGGTCCCAGTCCCTTCAACAACCCTGTCAACGTTCAGGCTCAGCGCTTTTCACAAAGCCTCCTGAATAGTGGATTTTCGATCTTTGACATGATGCTTTTGTTCACCATGGTGTTTCGTATTAAACGACAAATTTCAGTGTAAAGAAATACAGTCAGATCCATGGTATAGAAAGGCTCGGAGAACGGTAGGCCATGAGTAACAGGCAGTCGGTGTTGCGTTGCGGGTAGAGGGCGGGAGGGGGAAATCACACTGATAACAAAAATTAGTGCGGTGAAATTTTTTAGGGTTGCTTATAAGCAAATACCGCGAGCATCAAAACGTTGCAAGAAGTGGCAGTTGATTTCGGTGGAAAATCTTTAGTATAGTGTATAATGTCGATTAAATCAATCAGTAACACATAACTACCCATAACTTCGGTTTCCACCGGGCGAGTTGGCCGTGCGCGTAGAGGCGCGCGGCTGTGAGCTTGCATCCGGGAGATAGTAGGTTCGAATCCCACTATCGGCAGCCCTGAAGATTGTTTTCCGTGGTTTCCCATTTTCACACCAGGCAAATGCTGGGGCTGTACCTTAATTAAGGCCACGGCCGCTTCCTTCCAACTCCTAGGCCTTTCCCATCCCATCGTCACCATAAGACCTATCTGTGTCGGTGCGACGTAAAGCCCCTAGCAAAAAAAAAAAAAAAACTTCGGTTTCCGGCCCTGAAAACGCCGTAAAATCGGAGTACAATGAAGACTAAAGTGTGGAGAAGTTAACTGGTTGATACGGTCTTTTTATCTCGTGCAGAAGGACTTATCCTTGTGAATTTACTCAACAAATACCCTCCAAGAAGGGTTGGTTCCAATAAGTAATAAATATTTAATTTTTTCCAAGTTTTTAAAATTGTCATGTTTTTGATTCATTCCCCGCCACTTACACACTCCAAGCACATTATGTATGACAGATATGAGGTACTTGGGGTGTCTAGAACGAGTTCCGAAACTTATTTCAGCGATTTCTTGACTTCGAATTTATCGATATTTTGCCGGCTAGAATCGGTGTTTAGACCACTGTGTGCCATCCATAGATGAAACTGATCTCGGAGGATACTACATCTTGTTCTGGCCTGTGCCAAAGGATATATTAAACAATACTGTTTCTGTCAAGAAATAGCAGCAGGCAGTTATGACTAATAATCGTATAAATACCAAACAGAAAATCTTATGAAGCCATGTTTGCTACATTAACACCAGGACGCCCATTTAATGAATTGTTATCTTGGATAAAGCCAATCTCATTAGGAATATTGTATAAAATAATATTATTTCTTTCAGAGTATTATGGACGATATCATTCTTGGCTTGCTTCTTCAGTGCTGTGTTCTTCATGCTTACTGCTTGGCAGAAGTTTTCAATGAGCCCAATTGTCACCACAGTTGAAGATACGTACTATCCATTGACAAAAATACCATTCCCTGCTGTAACAGTGTGTCCTTCTAACAACATCAAGCGTAGAGAAGGTGAATTGTTTCTGACGAGGTAAGTTATCGAGAAAACTGGATCTCATAGTATTCTTTATTGTTTCCGAGTGAACTACAATATTATTATCCATATATTTATGTATGCACTAGGAAACGTGCAACCCTCCATGCGGAGGGATGGAAATACTAAAAGATACAATGTAGCTTCATGTTGGGTAGAATAAGCTAGCACGCTAACCCTCTAGCCACTCTTGTCAGTTGTACGAAGGTAAAACGGCATCATGTACAGTACTTCAAGTTGCCTTTCTGAATGTAGCAGGTACGGGAAGGTTCAAACAATTCTAATAAAAAGTATAATATTATGGCCAACTGAAGTGGTCAAACCATCTTCACGTTTACATGTTCATGCACCATTGTGCTGAGAATCTAGTACGAGAATACAAAAATTACAAAATTGGAAAATGGCAATGATCAACTGAAGGTCCTCGATTCTATAAGAGAAAGAATGACTGGGGAAATCCAATCCAACAGATATATTTTTTACTCAAATTACACAAAACTTCACTCAAATGGGAATTTTCCACAAACACGGTACATGGAGTTGTGTAACGGTAGGCCAGTAGAACCACACCTGTTAATCATAATTATTCAATTAGCAAACTTAAGCAGGCACATGAATCTTGAATCAGTGTTAGAAGATAGCCTTATTTTCTTCTACATTAGATGTATAGCGGGTAAAAACTGAAATGCCAAACACCCATAATCCGCGGGCACGGTTCGTATGAAATGTTTGATATCAAAACGAATACAACAGTCGTGTAAAGCTACGAACAACCCTATTCACTACATCCATATGTAAGTGGTTGTTCAAAATATACATAAATACCTTTGATATGAGCTAAATCTACGAATGAACGTACGAAGCATTTAATACTGGTAAGAAGCTCATCGTCGGCAAGTAATATACTAATAATCCCTTGTTTAATTCCTGTCGATTAGTCGGAACTATAAAGCAAGAGATCCTTAATGAGCTGTACAAGACGTACAGAACTGCTGTATTTTAAGGCTCTCAAACACAATGGAGAGATTTCCCTAGCCGAAATGATAATACTGTAATCGATTCACCCAGAAAGGAGGAGTTCGATTCCCCTGGAAAACTTTAACTTCTAGAGAGGAATATGGCCCTAGAGCTTCCCCAGCCTACACAAAACCAAGTACCAGGTTCATTCTCAGTGGAAGAGGTCGCCGAAAATATCATTACTTACTCTATTCCACTCAGCACCAATTCTATCCATAATGGCAGCCTTTACCTTTAACCCCTCCAGAGGCTTTAATCTCCTGAACGTTGATGATCATCTAAACTGTTCAAATATCAATGAACTCATCCAGGATAGAACCAAGTACCTTGGTAACAGAATAATAACGATTAACTGACTGCGCCAATACGTTTCACTGATGCTATTTTTCTCTGCTATAATTTATTACTTAATATTCTCTTTTGCAAATATTCACTAAATCTATATTATCCTGAATTACACTGGCGGAAATTAAAATCCCAACACCAAAAAGACATTAGTTTAGAGAAATACGATTTAAGCTAAGCAATTTTCTAGGTAACATATTTATCTGATTCATGTTTCCAGGTCAGAGGTTCAAGTATGCACGAAAAGGCATGTGGCACGATGCTACATTAATAACCGCTGTAGTCGCCACGATTATGAATGCAAGCATGCAAACGTGCATGCATTTTGTCATACAGGCGCCGTATGTTATTTTATGGGATGGAGTTCTACACCTGTTGCACTTAGTCAGTAAAATCAGCAACTGTTAATGCTGATATTGCATGAAGCTGGATTTGTGGTCCCATAATGTCCCGCACGTGCACAATGAGCGGAAGGTCTGGGGATCTCGTCGGCTAAGGCAAGTAGTCTGGACTCTGTAGATCACGTTGTGAAACAGCAGTGACATGAGGACGAGTGTAATCCTGTTGGAAAACGCTTCCCTTGAATACTGCGAATAAATGGCAGCATAACCGGTTCAGTCACCCGGTCTGACGTGTCAGTCTGCTCTCAAATTTCCTTCGATAATGACGAGAGTGCTCCTGCTCTCAAAGAAAATCGCTCTTGGACCATAACTCCTGGTGTAGGTCCAGCGTGTCGACGCCGCAGACAGCTTGGTTCCAAGTGCTCACCTGGCCTCCTCCTTACCAACCTACGGCCATCACTGGCAACAAGACAGAAACGGATCACGTCTGAGAACACACCAGATCTCCACTCCACCATCCAACTATCTCTAGCTTGGGTGCCGCACCTCATTACCTCCATATCTGTCGCGGTCCCCTTTAGTATGAGTATTGTAATAAACAATATATAAATTATGATATAGTCTCTAGTAGTTGTAGTTAAGCAGACCAATTCAAAACAACACTTCAACTAATGTGGAAGCGAATCTCACAAATCAATCCAAGGTCTAATGTGCCCGGGGGTAAGATGGAGTAAGCAGAGCGCAGGGAAGCGTGAAGTACTCGAATATTTACAACAGTTCGAAGGCCGTGTTTAAGTCACCACAGATCTCAATACATTAACAAAGCAACGTGCAAGGAGTATTTTGGGCCATAACCCTAGAGGAAATCCGCAGTAGGTACATGTAAGATAATAAAGAGGAAGGGATCATGTAAGAAAGAACTCCCCAAACAACAGGTTTTGAAAATAACAAATATATTGAACAATAACAAAGGTAATGACAGATATTTCCACAGGAACAGATAAAATGTATTTATCTTCGGGTACATACAAGTATGAATTATGTGCAAATCACACAAGTTATTATTATTATTATTATTATTATTATTATTATTATTATTATTATCGCAGGTGCATACAGATACAGGAAAATGGGAGATAACACTAATTATTGTTGTCTTTGGTATGCATAGATAAAATTTACAGACATCTATCATTGGCAAATAGGAACACGAAACCAAGGGAAAAATATATAAGTTACAATTGCTTTGAGTAGTCTATATACAAGAACACAATGAAAGAGAAATTACACTCGTTATTACGCTCATCTTTGGTAAGCACAGGTACAAAAGGAGAACCATGCGAGTTTCATATTATTATTATTACATTTGAGATTCAAAACGGAGTCTTTGACAAGAATTGTGACCCTTAAAAAACAACAAGTTTTGAAACGAACATTCCCAAGGCTAGTGAACGAGCAAGTATAAATGACATCTGATCCCCCAAAGCTCTAATACGCTTACTTGAAAGGGGCAATATGCTAGAATGTTCGAAAGGTAAACATTAAAATTACAATCGAATAGACAGACCACAACATTTCCACAATCACTTCCTCGCTGTGATTAAATCTAACTGATAAGAAATCGGGAAAGGGGGGAGGAAAGGAAGTAAAAAAGGAAGGAGCACGAAAGAAAAGTAAGTAAGCGAGAACGATGGGATGGGAAGTCCTGGGATGATCAGGCTGCCGAGTCCCCAGCTCAATATGACGGAAAGCAATGTTCATTACACCACCCGAGAAGTTTACAAGTTACTATTATGTTGCAAGTCCAGCACTCCTTTGCCTCCACATTCCAAACAATAAAGTCCAAATGCAAGATATTAGTGCATCACAGCTACGTCGAGTCCTGAAGGGACTAGAGTTCAAAGTTTCAGCAGTAGCAAAGCCCATGCAGGGGAAAAGGGGCAGTTATGAAAACATAATAGTAATAATAAGTATCTGCTCACCCAGTCAGTAGAGAAGAACGAAGTGAAGTTAACATCCACACGGTCCAGCCGTGTACACCACTACAACTCCCACTGCCTATTACAGTGTCCGTGATAACAGCTGATCGCCGAAGGAAGGAAAGCGGCGAGTATATATACACAGCAGGGAGCGGAATCTAGAAATTACTGGGGCAGATGACGTCAGGGTGGATGCGCAGAGAGGGGCAACGGCCCAAGCAGTAGTAAGACAGACAAGCGAGCAGACAGTTCGTAGAGTCGCGCAGTATAACGTGCACCAAATCGAAGCGGTGAAATCACATAAGGTAAGAGAAAAGAGCTCGTAACATATCTTGCTTTTGTATTTTACATATATCACATTCTTTACGATACTATAGGTCAGTCTGTTCTGGCTGTTTAGTATTCTCTATGCCAGACTTGACGTGTAGTTCTTCCCGTTTAAACAGACGGCATCTCATGTAACAGAGAATTGCCAAAGCATTTCTTTCTTGCTTAGCTTTGATTAGGGTTATCTCTGGTCGTCTGACAATAATAAACTGGGAGAAAAGATGGAGACGTTGACCTGCGAGATGGCCTTCATCTCGTATAGATCGTACTATAAAATATTTAAACGTTATTTTAAATGGCTCTCTATGTTTAGAGTCGTGAATACGACTATTTCAATTTCAAGGTATTTATCCTACTTATCCTTTCTTAACTTGCCATAGTTATATTAGTTTGTTTACTGAGTGATCCCTTGTTTAATATATTATTCATAATAATTTTGCTGCAGACTTATTTCACTGTCCTTCCTTTCTTTTCATGTCTGCTTATGTGTACTCGTTCCTGCAATGCAGCGAAAGGTGGCACCGATCCGATTATTTGGTGGGTGTGTGATGAGTTTGTTTGTTGTTTTGATTGTAGACCTTTTAATTATCTGTACCTTCAACGTATTGGCTCAAGCTTATGTTCTGTTTTGTGGTTTAACGCTGACAGCGTACGATTCATATTGCCTAGATGTGCAATATAAATACGTGTTATGCAGCGTTCAAGTTATTTGCATCATGTGTTTAGACTGGGACCACGGACCTGTGTTACTTTTCAGTATCTTAAGGATATTGGTTTGTTGTCATTATTTTCATTATATCTCGCTATTGTTTCCGGCTTCCTCAGCCCAGTAATATGTTCATTTCGGGATTTCGCTCTCATTTTACTTGCTTTCTCGCTCATATTTATTTTTTCTGTAACTATGGCAACTCTTTTCTTATCCCTTGTATTCTCATATTTGTTTACTTTTCTGCCAGTCTTGATTCACGGGTGTTTTTGATTTATGGGCATGGAATCTCTATGGAGACTGTCGGAAGCCATATTTCATAAAACCATGACGTTATCTGGACAGCTGATGGATCTTATTGTGTGAAGGCTGTTACTTTCACCTCGAGCTAGTGAATGGTCTTCATTTAAGAAAGAAATACTTTAGAACAGATACAAAGAAAACAGACTGATAAGTCAAGTGATTTTTACTCTGGTTGGAGTATCATTACACATTATGTATGAGAGTGTTTGACTCCTTGTATCCCCATTAATTTGTTTTTATGCTAATCTTCAGGACGTTTCCCTTTGCTTTTATGATAATAAATTTAATACATTCTGCTCCTCGTTATTGTCTTACTGTTTCGGGGACATGCCTTTTACAATTTATCTATTAGTCTAAGAGGTCCGGATTTATCTCCTGGCAGTTCTTAGCCAGTTTCGACCGATCCATAAAATGACACCACTAAAGTCGCAGATGGCAGTGTTTCGGAGTTAGTGGCATGAACGCTACAGTACGTCCGGCTCGGAGCTGTCCCTCAAGAAATTGATTTTTTTACAGTTCACTGTGTCACTCAGGAGCCAACTGAAGCTCTAATGGCTGCTTCATATTCAGAACAATCCATCAAAGCCATGCGGCGTATACTGTGGTCTTTCCTCTCCGTAGTGGCCATGTGCGGCCGGACCCCGGTTTTCTTGAGAAAATGCCTTCCGGTGACCACTGTTAGAGCCCCGATGCACTGTCGATACATCACTACTTTCTTCAATATCCCGGAAAGAACATCCACCTTCTCGCAGCCCTATTACAAGGCCTCGTTCAAACTCAATAAACTGCTGATACAGCCTTCTTCGTTTCTTTAAAGGTATGTTTGACTCACACCTACCTCATAACGTTAAAACCGGCCGATGACTAATGCTCACGAAGTGTACAGCGTGTATATGAGGTAAACTTGCTTTACAAGGCCAGAGTGGCATCACTAGCACCAGTCCTCGTCGATTAGCACGCACATTTTAATAGGTGTCATCTTTCAGTTGTGCAAATACCCCTTCCGATTTTCGTTTGTCTAGAACAAATCCTTCTGGGTGTTGGGATTTCATCAATCAAACAATCACTACTGATCTGTATTTAGGGCAGTCGCCCAGGTGGCAGATTCCCTATCTGTTGTTTTCCTAGCCTTTTCTTAAATGATCGCAAATAAATAGGAAAATCATTGAACATTTCCCTTGGTAAGTTATTCCAATCCCTAACTCCCCTTCCTATAAACGAATATTTGCCCCAATTTGTCCTATTGAATTCCAACTTTATCTTCATATTGTGATCTTTCCTACTTTTAAAGACACCACTCAAACTTATTCGTCTACTGATGTCCTCCCACGCCATCTCTCCACTGACAGCTCGGAACGTATCACTTAGTCGAACAGCTCGTCTCCTTTCTCCCAAGTCTTCCCAGCCCAAACTTTGCAAAATTTTGTAACGCTACTCCTCTGTCGGAAATCACCCAGAATAAATCGAGCTGCTTTTCTTTGGATTTTTTCCACTTCTTGAATCAAGCAATCCTGGTGAGGATCCCATACACTGGAACCATACTCTAGTTGGGATCTTACCAGAGACTTATATGTCCTCTCCTTTACATCCTTACTACAACCCCTAAATACCCTCATAACCGTGTGCCCTTTATTAACAATCATATTTATGTGATTACCCCAATGAAGGTCTTTTTTTATACTAACACCTAGATACTTACAATGATTCCCAAATGGAACTTTCACCACATCAACACAGTAATTAAAACTGAGAGGACTTTTTCTATTTGTGAAACCACAACCTGACTTTTAACCCCGTTTATCATTATACCATTGCCCACCGTACTTCTCACAACAATATCGAGGTCACCTTGCAGCCGCTTACAATCTTGTAACTTATTTATTAATCTGTACAAAATAACATCATCTGCAAACAGCCTTATCCTTGATTTCACTTCTTTGCACATTTCATTGATATATACTGTATATAAGAAAACATAAAGGTCTAGTAATACTGCCTTGAGGAATTCCCCTCTTAATTATTACAGGGTCAGATAAAGCTTCGCCTACTCTAATTCTCTGAGTTCTATTTTCTAGAAATAAAGCCACCCATTACGTCACTCTTTTTTCTAGTCCAATAGCACTCATTTTTGCCAGTCTTCCATGATCTGCCCTAACAAATGCCTTAGATAGGTCAATCGCAATGCAGTCCATTTGGCCTCCTGAATCCAAGATATCTGCTATATCTTGCTGATATCGTACAGCTGAGCTTCAGTGGAATAATCTTTCCTAAACCCAAACTGCCTTCTGTCAAACCAGTTATTAATTTCACAAACATGTCTAATCTAATCAGAAAGAATGCTTTCCCAAAGCTTACATGCAATGCATGTCAAACTGACTGGCCTGTAATTTTCAGCTTAATGTCTATCACCCTTTCCTTTATACACAGGGGCTACTATAGCAACTCTCCATTCATTTGTTATAGCTCCTTCATTAAACAATAATCAAATAAGTATTTCAGATATGGTACTATATCCCAACCCATTGCCTTAGTATATCCCCAGAAATCTTATCAATTCCGGCTGCTTTTCTAGTTTTCTACTTTTCAACTTTTCCGCCAGTGTAGTTTTTGACAGACAGAAGAACCTCACTGTTATAAATATTGTAAAGGAAAGAAAAATCAGACAGAAATATATAAATGGAAAAGAAATAGGTAAAATTGGAAATGAAACTAAACTTTACACTCCTGCTATGCTATTAAATAGAGAATGGAAGAAGCCAGGAAGAACAGTACAATATTATCAGAGGAATATGCGTAAAGAAATCCAAAGAAGGCTCTATAACTTATGAAGTTAAAGTCCAGGAAATACCATAGAAAACTTTTAGAGATACGTATTAGTAAACAGGATATATATTAGTAAATTATAATTTGCGTAACTATTTCTTGTAACTCTTTGTTAATTGGAATATATTTGTTATTTTGTAATACTAACAAAATATAAATTTATACATTTGTTATTATTATTATTATTATTATTATTATTATTATTATTATTATTATTATTATTATTACATTCTTTTCGTTTCAGCCACATGTGGGCTACAATTACGTAACTTTATTGCTTTCTCAAGTTCTTTCTCCTTCCTCTTTCGCCAGTATTCCTTCATCCGTTAGCTGGCTCGTGCTCGTTCTTCTGCCGAGAATACTCTGTTCTTCCTCGTTTTCTCATCAGTTAGGTCCTTCACCTCCGCAACTCTCTGCCTGAAGATTTTTCTGTTTGTTATATCTTCTGCCGTGATCCCACATTTTTCTAAATCTCGGTGGACTTCTTTTACCCATGGGACTTGTGTCTTCCTGTTCTCCTGGAAAGTGAGGATCCTGTTGGCGAGTCTCTCCGATCCCATCCTTTTAATATGTCCGTAGAACGCCAATCTCCTCTTTTTCGTTGTTGTGGTGATGTTTTCAAATTGTTGGTATAGTTCTCGGTTTGGTCTCATGCGAAACGTAAACTTGTCTGATGATTTTATGGGTCCAAGAACCTTTCTAAGGAACCTCCTTTCTTTTTTTTCCAAATCTGAGAGTCCCTTCGTGGCTAATGTCTCAGCTGCGTATAAACATTCAGGTTTGACTATCGTGCTGTAGTGCTTGAATTTGGCCTGGTAGGAAAGTGACTTAGAATTGTAGGTGTTCTGATATAATCTAAACGCAGTTTCCATCTTTCTTGCATGTTCTTGAATTGCTGCTTTCTCACTCATGTTTGGAGTCAAAATCTCTCCTAGGTACTTGAATTTTGTAGCTCTTTTGATGTCACCGTACTTCGTCCTCATTGTCCAGGTTGCGTCAGTGGTATTTATGTTCATGTCTTCTCAAAAGATATTTGCAATCCTGTTTTGTCTGCTGTTTCTTTGAGGACTTCAATCTGCTTAATTGCAATTTGCGAATTCTCTGCTAAAAAGACTATATCATCTGCAAATGCGAGGCATTGAAATTTAAGCCCAGTTCTCTTGTGACCTAATCTAATTCCATTTGGAAAGTTGAATTTGCTCATTTCTTTTCGCCATTCCCTGATAACTTTCTCTAAAACACAGTTGAACTAAATTGGAGAGAGGCCATCTCCTTGTCTCAAACCTGTTTTGATTTCAAAGGGCTCTGGCAGTTCTCCTAAAACTTTTACCTGCGATCGTGTATTTTTTAGTGTTTGATGAATCGAGGTTGTTGTCTTATTGTCTATTCCATATTCCTTAAGCACTTCCATTAGTGTGTCCCGGTCTATAGAGTCGTATGCTTTTTTGAAATCCACGAATGTCATTATCACTTTCTTATCTGCTGCTAATGTCTTAGTTTTGATTAAGATCTTAATGGTAAACATCTGTTCTGCACATGATCGCCCCTTTCGAAAGCCAGCTTGATATTCTCCTAATTTGTTATCTATATGTCCTTCTATCCTCCGCTTTAGTGCTATAGAAAGTATCTTGTAGGCTACTGGCAAACGTGATATCCCTCTATAGTTATTGACATTCGTTCTGTCCCCTTTCTTGTGCAGGGGGTGGATGATAGCCTCCCTCCATTAATCTGGCATCTCTTCTGTGTGGACCAGATCTGTTGAAAGAGTGTTTCAAGTTGTTCCAGGAAGTTATCCCCTGCATATTTCAGAAGTTCAGCAACAATTGAGTCCTTGCCAGATGCTTTGTTATTTTTCAAGCTTCTGATGATCTCCTTTATTTCGTTCTTATCTGGCGGGGTTGATTCATGCAGGGTGCTTTCTGGTTTCTGGAACGTCAGTTTATCTTGAGGTGGATCACATTTGAACAGTTCTTTGAAATATTTAGCCAAGTGTTCACAGTTCTGTTTGTTGCTCATAATCAGCTTACCTTGATCATTTTTTAAACAAATGTTGGGTGACGAGTAACCTCGAAGTTTTGTCTTAAAAGTCTGATAGAAGTTTCTGGTGTTGTTTTTCTTGAAATTCTCTTCTATCTCTCTCAGCTGGTCTCTTTCGAATCTACGTTTGGCACTCTTGAACACCTTTACTGACCTTTTCCTTTGGATCTTAAATTCTTCGAAGTTCAGTTTGTTGAAGTTCCAGTTGTTCCAAGCTTCTTATCGTCTTCGTAGAGCATCTTCACACTCATCATTCCACCATGGATGTTTCTTCTTCTTAGCAAGAAAAATTGTTTGTTTCGCTGCTTCCTGGATCTTTCGAGCCATTTTGTCGCACTCATAGGACTCCAACGTGTCGAGTTCTTTCGGATATTTCACTACTATTTCTTCGCTGACTTTGAGTTCTTCAATTCTGTACTTCTGTATTCTGAGGGTTTCTTTCTACGGTTACAAGATATGGGTTTCACTTTTATCCTTGTTAGATAGTGGTCGGAATCAAAATTAGCACCTTTCTGAACTCTGACATTCATTATTTCCTTCGGGCTGGTGGACGCTATATGGTCAATTTGGAATTCTCCTAACATGGAGTTAGGTGATCACCACGTCATCATCCGTTTGGGAGCTCCCTTGAATTGAGTGGACATTATTTTCATACCAAATGATTCACAAACTTCTATCAACCTTTCACCATTTCTGTTTGTCCTGTTATGAGCCGTGATGTTCCAACGATGTTTCGAAATTTTTTCTCTTTTCCAATCTGAACATTAAAATCTCCCATCAAGATCTCGACATGCTCTTCTGGGATTCTGAACTGTTCTTCTTCAAGTTGTGACCAAAATTCTTCTACTTTCTCTGGATTCTTTCTGTTATCTTCATTAATTGGAGCATGAACATTGAAAATGGAGTACAATTTGTTTCCCCTTTTGAGAGTTAGTACAGACAGTCTGGGAGATGGAGATCTGAAGTCTACTATAGATTCTGTTATAGAGTTGTGAATAAAGAAGGCTGTCCCGAGTATTAACACTGGATTCTTGGTTTTCTCTGACTTCTTAACTTTGATAGCTGGCCGTCCTATCAGTATTCTGTAGTTCCCAATAGCCGACACTTATCTGAAATAAATCTTGTTTCTTGGACCGCTAGAACTTTGATCTTATATTCAACGAGTACTTTGATCAGCTCCTTTTGTTTACCAACTTTCATAAGGGTGTTCACGTTGAGTGTGCCAAAGAAATGCTTTTCTTTCGTTCTGAGTTTGCAGGGTGATGGATCCACCGACTGATCCAAACATGATGGTGTAGGGCCCCCAGAATCCTTTGCCCTACTTGAACCAGAACCCTGGCGCCGGATTTTACCGGCTGGGGTACTAGATTCCGTACGTTTTGTCATCATGTTAGTTGCGTGGTTTTTGGCTTGGGGGATAGGGCCGAACCCCATCCAAAAGGTAAAACCAAGTTGGTGAGACCTGGAGTTTTAGAACAGCCGTCCCTAACATGGAATCCGACGCTGACCAGGAAGCCGCCCGATTCGGGAACAGTCGCGCCTGGGTTTTAAGTCGCTTTTCTTTCGGGGTGTGCTCCCTTAGGTTCTTCCGCTCTCTGTGCCGTTGGGAAATAGATTCCTCTTCCGACGCTGAGACCGTTGACCAGTTTCGCCTAGTAACCCTAGGTAGGGACTCTATAACAGGGTGCTACCATCCGGAGCCAGATGGACCCTGGTTTTTTGTACGAGGTTGATACTCCTCCTGCTCCTCCTTCCTCATCACTTGCACAGTGAGGCCCCGGGCTTGCGACCGGCACTGGCGGAGTTATTATTATTATTATTATTATTATTATTATTATTATTATTATTATTATTATTATTATTATTATTATTATTATTATTATTATTATTATTTACTACAAATCATACAGATTATATGGATGGTCTAGTGAAAAATTTCGAGGCCCATGTACATTAGTTGCTTCGCAGCCCTACGTAGGTAATATGTACAATAATTACATTATTGACATATTTACACTCGTACAGTAACTCGACGACACTTTCTCTCCCTTTCACTCCCGTCCATGTACATACATGGTTTGTGAACTGCGTTAGAGGCAAGGCTTTTAGTTTAAATAGTAGCTCATTCCAGAGACGCGCGAAGTGGCCTTAGTAACCAGACTGGAAGGAGGTGGTATGGGCAAATGGAGGGACAATAACAACAAATACACTCTCCGCAGTTTGCCCAGTTGGTAGTCATCCGTGATTGGGAGAGAGGAGTATTCTATTCATTATGTAGCTAGAACACAATACCTAAAATTAATTAAAAAGGCAAGGAACTCAGCAGGACCTACTTATTCCATTGTTCAACACCAAGTTTAAGATATCAAGATACAGTATTATCAGCTAAACTAACCTGACAAATAACACCATGCCTACAAAACTGCACCATTAAAGAAAAGGTACAGGATATTCTTTATCATCATTTACAACCACTTTACATCTCTTCTAACTTTGAGGCAGCAGTTATGAATATCGTTATGGATATATTTCCTGGTTGTAGATTTACCGGTTGCCTCTTTCCCTATGGGTGAGCAATGTCGAGAAGAGTTAAAGCCTAGGATCTAATGGGAAAATATTGTCGGGAGGAAAATGAAGAATTTAAAAGTCAGTTTCATTCTCTGATAGCTTCGGCCTTTTTGCCTGACAATTATGTTGAATGTGATTTTGCTATGTTCCAATAAAACACCGTATTACTGACGATCTAACTCCAGTCTTTGAACCACTTTAAGCATAATTATGAGAAGGGTCGAATATGTGGCAGAAGAATACAGCAGTCAAATTTCCCCCCTGTCCCACCCACCCACAAACAAGGAACTGTTACATTTGAACCAGGGAAAACCCGCCTAGAACAAGGAATAAACTGTGAAGCATGGTATAGGCAGCTCAACACTTTAAAGGGGAAACTACATATATCCTTTTACCATGTCCTTCAATTGCTCCAGGGAGAAACTGCTAGAATTCACCAGGACTTTCATAAATTGGAACTCTTCACCCAGGAAGAAGAAAAAAATACTCAGATTTGGTGACCAGAAATTCTTGATATCTATGAGAAATATAAGACACAAGGTAATATCGTCCATCATCTTAATACCATGAGTCACAACCTGGCTGGAAACATCGCTTAAAGTATCCATTAAAATAAAACATATGCACTAGTAGGATACACACCCCTGTACAATCTAACTTCCACAGTATTATTTTAAATAAGTTGTCTATTATTATACCAGCTTGATGTTAATGGATCGGGTGACAAAATGAACAATATTGAAAAGTATGTTTGACGAAGATAAACAAGTACTGACCAACTGTACCAGAGAACAAAATAAAGAGGGATGAAGAAATGGTTACATACGATAATGGTGATAAAAATATCTGGTTAAAAGTTTTGCACTGCTGATTCTGGTTTTGATTTCCACATCCAGATCCCATTATTGTGTTAACCAGGATTCTAGGTACTTAAAATGTGACATCCTTTTAATGGCATTTTCGCCTAGGGTGATAGCGCTGGTGATCTTATTTTCAGAAAATGCTTTACTTCTCTTGTTATTTTGATTTTAATAATAATTCAAGAACAGCTCGTATGTATGTTTCAGTGTACAGTATAAGGTACAAGGTGTAGAAGGGCCATAGTATTTAAGGGCAGTCCATATGACTTTCTGTGTTTTTATTACAGGTACCTCAACGCAAATAATGTAAATACCATTGACGATAACTTAAATCAAACTCTGTGGCATCTCATGAGAACATTCTCCTTTATGCAATATCCATTCTACTTTTATATGGAGAGTGATCTTAAGGAAATAAAGAACATCAGTCAGTTTGATGGAGTAAATATGACAAACTTCATGCTCAAGGTAAAAAATTAGATTTCGTTTCAATTCATTAGTATTAATGATATGTTATATATGTTGTAACAAAACTACTGGTCGATATTTAAAGAATGCAATCTTCATATGTATAGAAAAAATAGTTACTTAAACGCAGGTCCGTATATTTTTAATTCATGAATCATCTGACTCAAATATGGCTTTTATGTATTCTATAGGCCTACTAATATGATTATTTGCTGGAATTTATGATGCGTCCCTTTGAAATTCCTTATATCCATTGTTCAAAATGCCCCCCTTCTACCTGCATACAGGACTCAGCTCGTTGTCTACTGGAGCTATGAACAAACTACAATATCCGTAGTGCAATAAATTTTGCCTGACTATTTCCGCAATTTACTAAAACAGAGATAATCTATTAGTTCATTAGTTTCACAGAAGACGGGCACAAGTTACTGCATATCACTGTCTTGCATTTTATAAACGTACTGGTAGAAACGGAAATCACATTTGACTGTCGTATATACCAAAAATTAAACATTTCTGGACCATATTCATATAACTTCTTTTACTTCTCAAAATAGGAGGAATCCATTCTTCAACTTACTTATTTTAATACTTGATAAATCCTTTAATCCCATTATACCATGTGTTGCCTCTCTGAGGTACAACATTGTGCAAATTAAGTGAAGTAAAGCCACCCTTGCACTGGCCGTGAAATATTTTAGATGAAGGGAAGATACAGCATTCCACTGCACTTAAACTCAGTCCATGTGAGATAGAATGGTTAGGTATATGCCTAGCCAGATTTACAGCAAGAAATTAACTTGGTACTAATTTTATTTTGTAAGTTCGATGAAACCTGTATTCTAAATTTCTTTATTCTCCAACTTTGATTGAACTAATGTCCTTTCAGTTGAATCAAATGCTCCTTAACAGCCACGCATTTTGTTGAAATATGGCATTGGATTGAGCAAAAAAATTGTAAGTGTTAGTGGCGATTTCTTTCACCACTGGTTCCCGAACTGAGGTACTTATGCACATAAGAGAATCTAAACATTTGAGAGAGAGAATGTGTGGTGTTTTGTTGCTTCTACACTAAATTATTATCCAGCCCCCAAAGTCAACATTGTAACACTATTCATTTTCCTAAATATACTACTTCAGTATTGAAACGAATGTTTTACAGTAGTCTTAACACGCGGGTAACTCATCATTCTACTTCATTGATCGATACAACTGACTTTTAATAGATTCCTACATGCCTGAGAAATAGCAGTAAAACTTTATTTCCTTATTCTCTTTTCTTTTGCTATAAAGAGACTTAATTTATTTATAATATCTCTGTATGAATTGTTTATGCTTCATTCATTCATTCATTCATTCATTCATCATTTATGTATTTACCATAAACCTTTACAGTATCTAAGGATGGCCAGTGGGAAAAGGACAGGCGTCCTACACCTAGTGCCGCTTGACTATAAATGATTCAGCACTTCCAATGAAGAATGAATACAATAAGAAATACGGTCTAATTGATTGAGTGACTCTACCTTTACAATACAACATTCTCTTTTATTTTTGAAAAGGGACATGTTTCGTCTCTTCTATTGTGAGACATCTTCAGCCTAAGTTATTATGGTAAAACACACGATAACCTTACTATTAGAAAACAACTGCATGTATTACAATTTTTAAGAGTCAAGGTGACTCAATCTGTCACATTCAAACACAGATGTTTGAAAAACACAGTTCGTGTAAGTCTTAAGACCAATAATTATTGAATGATAAAAGTGCCGTTTGAGTTTTCATGTACAAAATGAATTAAAAAGATGGTAGCAGCGTGCTAAAAACGGATTTCAAACTTGAAATACGTCGATGCGATCTCATGTTGGAAGCTTTGAACATGTGAATATCTGCCCTGTTTTCATGATTACGTTTCTGTCGTCCACTCATGTTGTTGACTAGATTCTGTGGAACATATGTTGACAGTCGCTTCTAGTGATATACTAATATCCTGGCTCTCTATGACTCTGTACAAATTTATTCATCCTGGTAGAAAAACCAAGTATGAGGTTAATATTACGAAAGTACAGAAAGATGTACAAGGCATTTTAAAAGGTTACCAGTATGATCTGCATAGCGATTCTTCAGTTAGTTATCAACTCTATGACATAAGCAACCACTGATAACTATATTGTACGTTTGTACGTAATATTCTGAATCAATCTAAACATAAACAATTTTCCTCCTAAACCTACTGTAAAAGTAATACGAGGGTTGGAACTATAACAGTGGCAACTATTTAATTACAAGTGATACAAAATATATAGTCTACATGTTACCAAGTTTTACTGTCCTTTTTAGTAGTCACCAGTATTGTGTACAACCCGCTTCCAGCGATGTGGAAGTCATAGGATACCTTTAGCAGCGCCTGTTGTGTCAATAGTTCGAATGGAGCAGTCTACTCCCTGACGAATCTCTGGAGCAGTTCTGAAGCGAAAGCCACAAAGTGGTTCCTTCATATTAGTAATCAAGTGAAAGTCACAACGGCATAAGTCCTCGAAGTATCGTGGACGGTACATCAACCGGGTGGACATGCGTCCAACTCTTTGGCTGAATGGTTAGCATTCCTTCGGTTCAGAGGGCCACGATTTGATTCCTGGCAGGGTGGGGGATTTTAATCACATCTGGATATTTGTGTTTGTCCCGACACTCTCCCCTTCAGAAACACGCAGTGGTGATTACATCCCTCCACATAGGGTTGGTGTCTAGAAGGGTGTCCGGCCGTAAAACAGGCCCAAATACATGTGTGGCACAGTTCGCACCCGCAACGCCACAGACGTGAGAAAAACGACAGAAGAAGAACTTAGGTTACATGGGATAACTTTCAGATTAGAACTTTTTAGGGGTTTTAAAAATGTCGGGGTTCGGGGTTCTTTCGCAAAGAAAAGAAGATAATTTTTATATAAAAATTGTGATTTGTTTCAGGTACTTCCCACGCACGACGATGTGTTCCGCAAATGTGTCTGGCAAGGCCGGGAAATCAACTGCACACAAATATTTGAAATCCAACGGTCCGAAAGTGGATTCTGTTATTCATTCAACTCACTCACTTCAGAAAATACAAGAGAATGGTATGATATGAGCATTTGTAAACTTATAAAATCACATTGGTCTCAAATCTACAGCACAGCACGTGTTAATTTAACCATACCAAATAACAAAAAGATACACCCAAAGCATGTTCCTCTTCCTGTGTATTGGAATTCAGACATATGTTAAAATAAGTTTTTTTCATATTTTCCTTCCAAATGTGTTGTTTTTGACAGAAAAACTAATTTTATCTGATTCTATGCAATCCATTTGCTTCATATTTTCCGGTTACCGTAGCACAGTTTAGAGTCGAGTTGTGAATCACCTCCTTTCTAGGAAAAAATCCTGACAAATGAGTCAGTGTGTCGGCTCCATATCTGAGTTGCCTAAAATGAAACAACACTTTCTCCAAAAATCTGATTATTCAAGAGAGGCAGAAAATAGATTTCAGCTTATCTCAAACCTATGAAATGAAATTTGGAATAATCTTTCAAATGTCCATCTCCATAGAGTAATGTTTAGCACTATAAGCCAGTATCCTCAGAGGCCCAGGTTTGGTTCTCAAAACTACCATAAATTTAAGACTGGACTTGTATGTGTTTAGAAAGGTAAATACAGATCACCTCCATTGGTGGTGTGTCTGAAATGAGCAGCACCCATCTCAGGACAAGGACACAATTTTACATTCTTTATCTTTAAAACATTATTTTAAGCAAAATGAACCACATTTATTTCAGTCTCCAAAAAATTATATAGAACAAAGACTAAATGCAAATTGATATCAGTAAGTAATTTATTTCAAAACATGTATCCATTTTATATTGAACCAAATGACCGGCTCCATGGCTAAATGGTTAGCGTGCTGGCCATTGGTCACAGGGGGGTCCCAGGTTCGATTCCCGGCAGGGTCGAAAATTTTAACTATCATTGGTTAATTTCTCTGGCACGAGATCTAGGTGTACGTGTTATCTTCATCATCATTTCATTCTCATCACGTCTCGCAGGTCGCCCACGGGAGTCAAATCAAAAGATCTGCACCTGGCGAGCCGAACATGTCATCGAAAACACCCGGCACTGAAAACCATATGCCATTTCATTTCATTGAACCAAATATCAATGAATGTGTTTATGTTAAGGAACCATTGATAAATAATACAGTAATTACATTACTCTTTTTAAGGGCCATATAATTATAATATTTTAGTGCTACAGTGAAAGGAACAAACTAAAGGAAAAATCACCTATTCAGTGGAACGTAAACTAAATGTATATGAAGAAATATTCTTCTTCTTGTTGTTGTATCTCACAGCACTGTAATTCTGTTCTTCTCAATCAAATCAGTCGTCAATGATCTGCGGTTAGGGCTATCACCCAGGTGGTAGATTTCCTAACAATTGTATACCTGGGTTTTTCCTAAATGTTTTCAAAGAACTTAGATATTTATCGAATATTTCCCTTGATAATTTACTTCAATCGTTTATTCCTTGGCCTATGGCGTAACTAAATATTTACCATAATTTGTCCCCTTGAATTCCAAATTTACCTTCATATTATGACCTTTCCTATCAATAAAATCACCACTCAAGCTTTTTCAGCTACTAATCTCGCTCCATGCTTCTCTTCACTGAATGCTCGGAACTTACCGCTTAGTCAAGTAGCTCATCTACTTATTCCCAAGTCTTCCCGGCCCAAAGTTGCAATATTTCTGTGACACTACTCCTTTGTCTGAAATCACCCAGTACAAATGGTGCTGTTTCCTATAGACCTTTTCCAGTTCTCTTATCAAGTAATACTACTCATGGGGATTCCATACACTGGAAACATTCTCTAACTGAGGTCTTACCATAGACTCATACTTAGCGGAAATACGCACAAAAAGTCTTTCGTTGCGGCTAACCCAGTCTTACAGCGTCACAGCAAATAGTGGAGACTCGCACAGCAGCGTGTGGAATGTGCTGTAAGGAAGGGTATCAGGGGTACATATTTGCCCAGGTCATGGACACTGTGGTATGATTCACCCGCTTACCTCACGCATTTGTCAGTCTGGCAGTCTCGCTCTGTAAATGTGTCTGTGCAGAACTATCTAGTGTCTATTACTCTGTTAGTGTGTAGTGAAATACTAAATTATATTTTAATTGTATAATCAAGCCGAAATTCTATTTAATTTTAATACGTGCGTAATTATTGTTCCTTTGGTGAAAGTTTTATTGTATAGTACTACTATTACCACACTACAGTCGGTAGACTGTCGACCTTTACGTTGCTATCAAAATTCCCTCAGAGAGCATCAAAACCTATCATTCTGTAGCTATATATGTTTAATGTTGATGTCCTCCACCCCACCCGCTATAGATACTTTTTGTTGTCTATTTCTATGCCCCCACCCCCACTCCACCACTTCTAACTCCCAATTGCTGAAACTGATTGTAATAATCCTCTCTAAATCCGAATTACCTTCTCTCAAACCTGCTAATAATTTTTAAAATGTATACAATAGAATCAGGAAAAAAGCTGACTGGCCTGGAACTATCCGGTTTATGTTTATTACCCCTTTAATGTTTAAACTGGGGGTACTATAGCAACTCTCCTTTCATTTCGTATATCTACTACAGGCAAACAGTAATCAAACAAATATTTCAGGTGCAACATCTTATCCCGGCCCATTACCTTTAGTATATCCCAACTATCTTATTAATCCCAACTACTATTCTAGCTTTCAAATTTTGTAACTTTTTGTAAATTATGTCTTTATTATCATAGGTAAACTTCAGTACTTCACCAGTATTAGTCACCTTAGTCACCTCCTCTAACTGTAAATTACCCTTACATCCAACTACCTTTACATACTGCTGGATGAATACTTATGCCAGGCACTCTCTCTCTCTCTCTCTCTCTCTCTCTCTCTCTCTCTCACTCTGTCTCTGTCTCTTTCTCTCTCTTGTCCTACAATGATCCCTGGAATTTGCTTCGAGCAAAATGTTTCAAATACCTGTACATAACCTTTCATTTTTTTCTCTAAAATTAGTATGACTGGCAATTATGTTTGCCATCCTGCTATCCTTTCCTGATGTTTTTACTAAATTCGATTTCCTAATAAGTTCCCTCAACATCTTCTTATTTTCACAAGCATTCTTAACTATAATTCTTTCTAATCAGCACCGCCTTCTTAATCTCGATTATAACCTAGTGGGTCTTTATCATATCTTACCACCTTTAGAGGTACATACCTGTTTACACTCCTCAACAATAATACCAACAAATTCGATCACACGAAAGGATCCTTCGAAAAAATTACAATTCCGAACACACATGACATTTTCTCCAACGCCGATCACAAATCTCATTAGAACCCTGACACTAGCACCGCTTGACAAAATTCTCACAAAATTGCCCTTTTACCAAACAAAGTGCATCACACGGAAACTATTAATATGCGTTTCATTTATTATTATTATTATTATTATTATTATTATTATTATTATTATTATTATTATTATTATTATTATTAACCTTCCAAATTACGGGTTGACCAAAATTTAACAGACACTCGTATGCAACCGACTTTACATTTATATACCTACCTGAAATATCTCAAAATAGCATGTTCAAAATTTTCCCTTCGTCGTAACATATTGAAACCACTAAATTTCATGGCTCGACGGTAAGCATATTCCTTACTGCGTTTAAATGAATTCGTCGATAAATAAAATGAACTTAACGTTTCCTTTCTAGATAAAATATGACACAAAATTCTGATAAAACACAGTGACATTTTTACACACACCACATCGCAAAATTTTCTACGAGTCATCTTTAATGCACCAATGAAATCGAAACGTGGTAAACTTCCAAAATTAAAATAAGGCATTCTCAGCCCTACATGCAACGGAATACAGGCATCGTTTAAATACACAGGACTAAATTAAATAAGGTATCATAATGCACAGACCAGATTTAGACTTGGTCTAGCCTCCATTTCCAAATCACCGGCGTCCTCTATAATGTTAGAATGCTATCCTTAAATCAATTACAGCTTTTATGGAAACATCCATCGGTATACCTCAAATATATTTCCCACGCGCTTAAGTCGCACACAGAAACCGAGTGTCTGATTATCGCGCGCACATTTGCCGTGACCTCCTGGTTTACCTTACCTTAGCCTATTAGGTTTTTTACAAGACAGACAACAACGACCCCGTCGTTACAATGTAGTGGTTAAAATAGTGCCCTAGCACTGCTGAACCTCACTAATTACTTTCATTTTAACTTATTTAAATGACGACGACTATTGCCGAAGCAATATAAAATGTTCTTTCTTCAATATTGGCTTTGCATAATACTGTTTAATACAACTTGTAACTCTATGACGCTCTGTGACTTGACTGGGAACACCTTGTTTCACAGTCTAAATCCGCGAAAATGCTCGACTCAGGTGACTGAAATATTTCCGGCTCCCTTGAAGCGACTACAAATTGACATGCACTCTCTTCAATGAATGATGATGGTTAGCACGGCCACTCTCTGAAAGTTGGCGCCCGTTTCTCGCCGATTTTATGTAATGCAATTATTCCCGAAATTTGCGTTTCCTTTCTTGGAGATAGTACTTAAAATGACTGGAAAGATCCGTTCGTCCGAAATCTGACCTCCAAATCCTCAGTTTAGCACGATTAAGACCAGTAACTTAATTATTACAGTTATATCACTCCACGAATGGCGCTGCCACGAGTGTAGAAAAAGTTCCTATCGTGAAAACAATGAGGAATTGACTCCACGTGCCGAAGTCACGAAGGCAACCCAATTGAAAATTTCCCAGAGCTTAACAAACGGCGCTCTCCCCAGACCAATGTACAACAATTATTATTTACAATGATCAAAAATATATTTTTCTCGTCTCTGAGGCCTCTAAATGATAGGTTCAGCATATCCATTTTATTCTTCATACCGGGAGAGTTGGCCATGCTGTTAGGGGGGCGCAGCTGAGCTCGCATCCGGGAAATAGTGGGTTCGAATTCCACTGTCGGTAGCCCTGAAGATGGTTATCCGTGGTTTCCCATTTTCACACCAGGCAAATGCTGGGGCTGGGCTCTACCTTAATTAAGGCCACGGCCGCTTCCTTTCCATTCCTAGGCAGTTACTATCCCATCTTCCCCATAACACCTATCTGTGTCGGTGCGACGTAAAGCAACTAGCAAAAAATAATTCTTCATAATTTATGGTTATTGGAATTTGCATTTGGCATACTTTTCTCAAAACTGGTCATAATGTTTTCCAAGAGAGAGGAACACAAACAACTAAAGAAGAAAGGGAAGGCAGACTTGTTTATGTTTAGGCGGAATAAAAAAGTATGTGGAAAGTGCCAAGAAGAAAGTTTAATTGGACTTTGTAAAACTGACGAATGTACACATTTCCGTATAGAATCCTCTTCCCCCAAATTTTCATTCAATGTTGTCACATTCTTGTACCCCCCCCCCCCCCCCACCGCCTTTAAACGGGCGAGTTGACCGTCCGGTTAGGGCGCGCAACTGTGAGCTTGCATCCGGGAGATAGTGGGTTAAAATCCCACTGTCGGCAGCCTTGAGGATGGTTTTCCGTTGTTTCCCGTTTTCACACCAGGCAAATGCTGGAGCTGTACCTTAATTAAGGCCACGGTCGCTTCCTTCCAACTCCTAGGCCTTTCCTATCCCATTGTCGCCATGAGACCTATCTGCGGCAGTGCGACGTAAAGCCAGTAGCAACAAAAACCTTCCTCCGTTCGAGCGAACGCTTTATGCACGGCCCATGCACGGACGATCTTTATTACTTTCTTCATTTAAATCTTTACTTTAATCTAAAAACACTTATGGGCTATGTGTTAATGATGGGTATATGCTGCCGCGGACTTTTTTGTAGAGCGTTTTATGCTGAAAAATTCTTGCCCTCCTACCATGGCGTATAGAAGGGCAAGTGTGCGCTCTCCGCGAGTTATCGTGGATCGCCGCATAGATGGCACTGGCAACCACTGTATCACGCAAGGTCTGGTCACGCACTCAGAATACTTTGCAGCAGCGGCCATTTTGGGACTAAAGTTCTCCACTGCGTGTTATCCAGTGCAGTAAGATTAAGTTGTGTTAGGTTTTTGTGTCGCTCCAAATTGTAAGTCGCTCATGTAAACAGGCTAGTTATTTGGATTGCAGAAAGATAAGAATAGGAGGGCAAAATGGGTAGAGAATTGCCGACTTGATAACGGGTAGTCCACAGAACATTCTATCTTTGTGAGGTTATTATAACTTTTGTTAGATAAAAATAATCACCAAGTTTATGACATCTGCTTTTGTAAAAATCTTGTCTATCAAACTACTTTTAATGACCATATCTTGTTTATAATCTTTTCCTGCAGCTTCATTTTGAGGAATGTCAGTTTGAAGTAAAGAGAGAAGATGGAAGGAATATGCTAAAATGGAATGCAATCTCTACACGCTTCGACATTCCCAACTCCCCGAAACCTTTCTCGTGTTTCAGGAAGGCCCCGAAGAAAAGAGGGGTGCCCTATACAATTGCGTTTGCCAATATATAGTAATGGTAATTTATTGTAATAATTATTGTAATAATTTTAATAATTTAGTAAATTCATATAAATCTATGACCTCTTAGATTCTTTAACATTTAGACGTGGTTTTTCTTGATGATAATTATAATAATGTAAAATCTGCATAATTTATTCAATAATTATATTACTATCACCGATCAAGTGGCTGCGGGATTGGATCACTTAGCTATTAGCTTGCATTCGGGAGATAGCGGGTTCGAACCCCACTGTCGGCAGCCCTGAGGTTTTCCGTGCTTTTCCATTTCTATACCAGACAAAAGCCGGGACTGGAGCTTATTTAAGGCCATGGTCGCTTCCTTTCCATTCCTAGTCGTTTCCTATCCCATCGTCGGTGCGACGTAAAGCGAATTGTAATACTGTTATAATTGTAAACTCGTGTCCTCTTCCCGAGGTGGTACGGCTCTTTTTTCAGGCACATCCGCAATGGGTGTGAACCGCATGTTTCGACCAGATACCAGCCCTTCTGCCATTCTTAAATTTTCTGCATCACCGGGAATCGAACCCGAGCCCCGAAAACGGCAGCTAATAACACTAACCGTTACGCTACGAAGGCAGTTTTCTAATGTGAGCATGCATTCCTGTTACTAAAAATGTAGCCTTAATTGCTGGGTGTAATATTTATTGTAATGATGTTGTGTTAGGCCTTAACCTGTATGTAATTATTTAATTTTAACCGTCCACATTTCTTTGGTCATTATTTTACTTTGATCATGCTTAGGTACCATAAATTAGGCCTACTGGCTGAAAAATGTATTATGATAATTTTGTCATATACCGGTAGTCTGTTTTTAATGTCATTACAACTGTTCATAATATATAGAAACAGAGTTCTCATAGATTTGATTTTGGTATTTGCTTTACGTCGCACCGACACAGATAGGTCTTATGGTGACGATGGGACAGGAAAGGCCTAGGAATGGGAAGGAAGCGGCCGTGGCCTTAATTAAGGTACAGCCCCAGCATTTTCCTGGTGAGAAAATGGGAAACAACGGAAAACCCTCTTTAGTGCTGCTGACAGTGGGGTTCGAACCCACTATCTCTCGGATGCGAGCTCACAGCTGCGTGCTCCTAACCGCACGGCCAACTCGCCCGGTAGTTCTCATAGATATTATTTCACAATTCACAGGTTATAGGAAAACTATTAATTCCGTGTAATAAAAGGCAAAAACTAATATTAACATCTTTTGTGTTCTTAAATCCATATTTTTAATCCGAAACTCACCTATATGCAACATGGAAATGCTATGTGGGAATTCCCAGACTTAGTCCCAAAGTGACGGCTCCATAAGTAACATTCGTGTCTTGACCTGTGTATATAGACCTTAGTATCACGCCGTACAATTAACAAAGGCATATAGACCTACACCATTCCTACAGTCTTATGCTTCCTTCTATGTACGTAATAAAGTGATGCATGTAACTCACGTTTAAAGATGATTTCAGCAGCTGGACACTTTGGTGTATTTTCAAGATGATTTACCCATCTTGGAAGCAGCCAGCTCCTTTTGTATCTCCTTTGTGCGGAAGAAGAATCGACGCTTCAAGTAGTGAAATACAAGTTGTCTATAGGTAGCATCCACAGCACATGAGCTGCATAGCATTCCAATTGCGACGACTTCACTTTAATGACGTCTAGATTATCTAAACTCTCGCAAAATATATCCCCCACAACAACATTTTCCACATGCAACAGCACATTATAAGCACTTTTCGATGCACACCTTATATATGCCATTCTGTGTAGATTCGTAGCGAAGCAGGTACCGGTATATTTATTCCATACGAACACCAGTTTTCCCAAATGAGCTTCATAAGTCAAAGGCAGCAAGAATGACTTAAGCAGTGCAAAAAATATTTGTGAGACTTTATTTTTAAAAGAAGGAAATCCAAGAGAAATTCATCTATCACTATATCTCATTCATTTCTACTTCTCACTTTACATTTCTTTAACATTGTATCGAATATAACTGTCTACTTTGTTACTGAGAGAGGCGATTTTTTTTGTTATGGGGTTACCTTAGTGGACAGAGGTGAGAGAAGGTCCGGGCATGAATGGGTCTAAATAGGACAATCCGAAGATTAATTTAAAACTTTAAAATTATAGCTATATTTTCTTTCTCAGCTATCTTTTGGTTTCTTTTCAAAAAATAAACTTTACAAAAGTTCATAAGACTGGGTAACAATTTTAGAAAATCGAATAACAATTAATTAACAACTTTGAGCTTGAAGCTCCCTCATTTTACATTCACCATGAGCGCTGCAGCTCCTTTCAAAAAAACAGTTCAAGGAGACGGATCTCCCGAGTCCTTTTATACCACTAGGATACAAGGTGTGTAAATTATACCCTATTCCAAGAACACCTTTGCTCCACAAAATATCTAGAGACGAGGAGACTATTCCACGAACATGCCAACATTACAGCCTTCCAAAGGCACCATTAAACATTTACATTAACACCTCTACATTCACAGAAAGAGCAGCAATGCTCTGTAAAATTTACAGTTCGAGATTTATCTCCAGAAATGTCCAGGCCTATCAAAGGCTCAACCTGCATTTTACAAACTCCAACAGTATTCGCTGTCTTCTATGTTTAACAGTCTACCATCTTTACACAAAACGAATGAAATGGAATTTCGGGCCTTACCCCAGAGCTTTCTAGAATCTTCCTCTCGGGTGGAGCCAGGTGATCTTATTCATCTCTCCAGTCTGGTGGGTGTGTTTACAAAGGAGGCAGGATGCCTCGTCCATCTTCGAGCAGTCCATCAGTTCATGAAATGCAATGAAAAGCTTAAAATCCTATTTGGGCTTCTGACCTGAAGTTACAGAGGTTAAGCCTATACTACCGAGGTGACTAGATGGAGAAAATATTTAAATTATAAGGATTTCAAACTGAAAAAGGTTACAAAATCATAGTTACTCCCTATTCCCTGACTTCGGCTATGTTCTTTTGACTTGTTTGAAAGTTACATTTTTGAAAATTAAAGTTACACAGTAAAGACTGGAAACCTTCCCCTCGAAACTAGCTTCAAAAGATTATCACTGAATAAAATCCGGACTGCCATTACCTTGAACTGATGGACTGCTCGAAGATGGACGAGGCACCCTGCCTCCTTTGTAAACACACGCACTAGACTGGAGCGATGTATAAGACCACCTGGCTCCACCCGAGAGGTAGGTTCTAGAAAGCTCTGGGGTAAGGCCCGACATCGTACTTCAGGTGATCCAAATTAATGTCTTATATATTTCTACAAGTGGTGAACTTCGGCTTCTATATGGGTACACGAAGCGAGTAGGAAAAGTAAAAGAGGTCATGACTTGAGGTCGATGGAATAGAAATTTGGGCATGATTTAAAACCTTTTGCGAGTTGTTAGTTATGACATGATCGATTAGTATGTGTGTGTGATGTGATTATTTGTACTGGATAGGAGGTTTTACAGGAATGATAACATTAGGTTAGGCTAATAACGAAATTTCCTTCCATTTAAACTTATTTCATAATTCTACTTACCTGATATTACCCAAACAGAATAAGGAAATATTATTACTTATATCCGCAAATGCAACACTAGTGATTTTCAGAATACGACAATGGCAATGTGTATAATATCACAAGTCACGAAAAAGTCATGACTACATAGTGTCAACGTGCAGGATTAACAGTAAGTGTAAGACGTCTTATCGGCAAGTACGGTCCCTAAACAGTGTGGTTAGCGACACTGAATCTAATCCAACAGTTAGAAAATAACTATAAATCACAGCATTCAGTATTAACAGGTGAGAAAGAGTAAGGTTGTACCCTACGCTTACATGGCAGGAACTATAGGTGAGAGGGAAATTGTAGTGACATAATAAATAATGCATAAAAATGTATCATTACCTTTTATTTACTTCCTAATATAGAAAAATGCATTATCAGGTGATGATGCACCACTTTGCCCCCTTCTTCTCTGAACAGAGTTATTGACTACAACATCCTCTTCCCCCAACCTCTAAATAGCAATCATGTACAACCTACAGCTTATACTGAGTACAGAAAATGTTCTGAAAGTTACCAAGGTGAAAGTGAAGTGCTACTAGTCTCATAATTGTCTCACTTGTTAATAACATCACCACCTCAGAATCATTGACAATGTAAACAAGATTATACATATTATACAGGATGATTTAAAGTCTGAGGAATCTGAGGATCGTCTTGTAGAATGGAATATGTCATTCTTAGTTTATTAGTGTGTGTGTGTTTTAACAGATATATTATAGTATTATATGTCTTATAATTAGAGTTTTCAGCAGACTGAATACCTTTAAAGTTTCATCAACTTTGAAGATGAGCCCACAGTAATCAGGTTCTTCTCTGATTTCGAGTAAGCGGAACACGCACTTAGATATCTGGCAAAGAGATCAGCTTTTCTGAGCCACTAGTACACAGTCTGCCGAGAAACATGAACTGAGGTAGCCGCAAGTTCTATGGAGAGCTGTTGTACAGGCATCGTCTGGTTTTGCTCCGCAGATAATGAGAGATATCGGTTCTGTTGTGGAATTGTAACTCTTGAACGGCCCTGTAGTGGTCTGTAATTAATATCTTCTGTATTCTGGAACCGCTGTGAAAGCCTGGAAATGACACTCTGTATCATTGAAACTTCGGGCTTTGCCGGACCTGATTCCAGGCACCTGATGATTCGTCCCTTTAAAACTGGCTCCAACAGACATCTCTGTGCCATATTTCCAAATTACAGTGCAAACTGTACCTTCCGAACACACTGGGTGGCAAATAGAGAATGAGACACTCTTGGTCGAATGCACCGTGGATGGTGTACCTTCGAATCAGGAACCTATATGATGTTGACAGCACGTTTGCATAGGTATGGAAGGTGAGTTACACTCCGTCCTACATATTTACCGTTATTTTGCAATGTCTCTGCTTCCATTTTTCCAGTTTCCGTATGATGTTTAACTTTTGGACACTAGGGTATTTTAAATAATTCGTAGATAGATTATTATTATTATTATTATTATTATTATTATTATTATTATTATTATTATTATTATTATTATTATTATTATTATTTTAACCTACTATTCTTCAATAGAAATAAAAACTAGGCTAAGTTAAATTGAAATAGCAATACATTCTGTAACTGAAGTACTTTTAACGAATGCGAGAACGCTAGAACGGGTAATCCTGAAGGTCGTAAAGGTGGTATGTTATTGTTTCAATTGTAAGAGAATCTCACAGTTAAGAAAATGAGTCTACAAGTTGTCAGATCCATTCCATTACAGCATGCTTCAAACTTGCAGAGATGTGTTCTATGAATGAAAATGAACACAAAATGCTGTATAACATGTGTATTGTAAATAAAATTGCTTTTTGATGGTGCAATTTGTAACTCTCAAGAGATTGTAAATCATAGAAAAATGGAGAGGACGCATGGATAATCATTCTCACTACATGTTTCAGTGGTTTTGTAACACTTTTACAAATAAATATTCGGAAAGAAATACTTCCAGACATGCCACTTGCACAGACTGTTTTCTATTCCACCAAAGATGACCGCCCCGATATTCGTTAAAAGTTTTTCAGATACACTCTGTATATCACATACAGTATGTCCAATGGAACTAAGGTCCGGATACTTCGTGTTGTTATGCAAAAGAAAAATTTAAGGGAATGAAACATATTAGTTCTTTATATACTTTACCATAAGAATGTTTACGGTATTATTATGATTGCAGCAATCGTATGAAAAACTCCATTCTAGAAACAGAAAAGAAAATCAGGAATTACACCTGTGTATTGTTCCACAATGCAGCATCTGGTACCACTACAGGACTCGAGGTATACTTCAACCCAACAAAAGAAGAAGATAGATTGGGGAAAGGATATAAGGAGGCAACAGGCATCCGGGTAAGAATTCTCTCTTGTCAAGAGAAGGAAGAAACTTTCCTCTTGATCTTATCTTCACTTCCTGTCGTGTTTGTTTAATATCATGGATAGTTTAAAATAATACTGTATATGAAATACAGCGCAAAATAATGTTTAGAAAAATATGAACTTTGTTCTTTTCTCCTTCCATTAGGTAATTTTTAAGATTTAATTTTGTCCTTTCATGCTTTAAATTATTTTTTGGAGAAATGATCTGAAGGCATTTTACATCATTTATTCAAAAGGTCTGTGATTGTTACAATACTTTTCTGAACACACAGGGTTCTAATCAGCTGGTCATCATTTTAAAACAATATTTTTAGATACAGACTACTTAGAGGGCTAACTGACTTCCAGCACCACATTCCAAGTACCATTTAATTATCGTTTCATATACTAGGCCGTTTTTACATGATGTCTATCGGTGAGAATTAATATCGGAACAGCGAGAATAGAAATGCGAGGAATGGAGCTGACATGATTCCTCAAATACGGTGTACAGGAAGGGATAAACACATGGTGCTGCAGGATCTCGTGTTTTTGTTATGGTCTGTGGAACGGAGTTTAATGCGATCACGGAGATAGTCTGGTTGAGAAGTTTTAGGAATATTATCCAAAAAGTAAAGAGCATCGAGTGTGCGTCGCTCTTGCAGGTGAAGCCACCCGAGCCGTGTGTACGACGGTTGTGACGTGGTCAGCGTATTGAAGTCCACAAATAAATCTTACACAAGCATGCTTAGTACATTGTAATTTCCTTCCCCATTCTACTCCTAGGTTGTTGTAAGCTATATCGCAATAATCATAATGAGGTAATGCGAGTGATTCCACAAGAATTTTCTTTAGTTTAAAACGGAAAGTGAATTAGAATTTACTGAGACATTGTAGTGTTCCGTACATTTTTCTACACACAGATATAATTTGAGCATACAAGGACAGATGCTCGTCAAATATTGTACCAAGTTTCCTTACGTTTTGTCTACATTGTATAGGAGTACTACTTATGGACAATTGTGGTAACGCTGTTCGATTGAGTTTGCAAAGTAATTTAGGGTGACCAGTAATTATTGCCTGGGATTTTGCTGGGTTTAATATGAATCAGTGATTTTAGGCCCATATATCTATGATCATCAAGTCTTCATTCAGGTGAAGTGTTTCTGAGTGTAGGTTTTCGGATTTACTGTGTACATATACCTGCAATTCAACTGCGTATAAGCGATATTTACAGCGTTTTAAACCGAAAGCTATGCCAGTTATATACAAAGGGAAAAATAGAAGGCCCAGTACAGATCCTTGTTATATTCCTTCTTCACCCGTACGCTAAATTGAATAGTCATTGTTTTTATTAAGTACAAACTGCCGGCGGCCGGTGATATAGGAACTGATTCACAGGAGTGCACTCGCGTAGAAATTTAAACTATTTAATTTGGATATAAGTATGTCTCTGTCAACAGTGTCGAAAACTTTACTAAAGTCCAATAATGCTAGAACTGTCAGTTTTTATTTGTCCATAGCCTGTCTTATGTCATCAGTCACATGCGTTTATGCACTGCAAGTGCTGTGTCTTGGTCTAAATCCAGACTGGTGGGTATCGAGGAGAACTATAGATTCTTCTTAACTATGGATTCTAAAGCTTTTGACAATATACATAAAATGCTAATCAGCCGATAGTCATTGACGTCCTTTGCCAGACTTGTTTTCAGAAGCGGGAGAACTATGGCCATTATCCATATTTTCGGATAAGTCTCTTGTTTCAGTGAATAATTAACGATATTCATCGATGGATAAATGATGTGATGGAGAATTTTCATGAGCATTTCATGGCCTATAATATCTACGCCCCTAGCCTTGGGCTTGATCTGTTTTATCGAGTTAATCACTTCTTGCGGTGTGACGTGACTGAAGTAAAATTTATCCCTTTGTTGAGAAGGCGTATTATCATATGTATTAATTGTTGTCTCTTTCACGACTGGGTTAATTCCCGTTGGCGAGACGAAATTGTCGTTTAATTCATCTACGCTAACATTTAGTTCTTCGTTAGATTTCTGGTTGTTAATGTCAAAATATTTCATAGATTTATGCATCGTCGCAAAGGGCACATCAGGACTAATCAAGTTATGGGCGTAAAGTAGTTTAGCGCTTCGAATTTTAGAGGTCGTTTTATTACGCAGTGGTTTATAAGTCTGTTGGTTCACTCCCGTTGGGTAGTGTATGTACCTTCTATAAGCAGTGTCTGGCAGTGTCTCGTTTAGCCATTAGATGGCGAATTTCGATCCACGGTTTAGGAGCTCCGGAACACTTTCCCGTACGCTCTGGGGCTTGCCGATCGTATATTTGCGTTACTAGGTCATTAAATGTTGAAACTACAGTATTTCCTCTACATTATTGGCGTGATTTATCTCCATCCACGGCACGGAAAGGGCATCTTCTTCTAATTTTCCTGCGTCAGTTTGTCTGAGTTCCCTGAATGATAATATTTTCGTCCTAGGTTTTGGGCTTTGTAATAGGTAGGACAGGTAGATTGCGCCATGTCCATAAAGTCCCGGGGCTGATGTTTGCCCATGTTTCAGAACTTTTACTGAATTGTTTATTATTATTTTACCCTCGCGGTCCTTTCGTAGAAGGACGCACCCGTCCATGTCAACAGCTGAGCTGGAACATTTGCTGGTCAACCAAGTTTCTAACCGTCGCTTACGCTGTTATACAAGGGTAGGAAATACAAGGCCTCGCTGCAATTAGTGTGGAGAGTTGGTCTGAGGGGTAAAATTGTCATGTTACATGCTTCGAGTGTATTACGAAACTGTCGTGTAGAATCTGCAGTACAGTCTCACAAATTTGTGTTGATGTCTTCTATTATAATAACGTGTTCATAGTCTGGCAGAAGGTTTGGTATTTCAGTCTCAAGGTCGGTCAAATACCCTACTTTCGGAGCTAGTAAACCACTCCTAGCAAATATTTCGCTCTAGACAGTGTTATCTCTACAAACAAAAACTCCGATTTACGTTCATACTGTGAAGGTGAATGGCTAATTACTGTAGGCCTACTTGAGGGCTGAGGTCTCTGGCAACATAGGCAGCCACTCCCCTGCCCCCAACGGGTTTACTCTCGCGGTCATTTCGTAGAAGGACGTACCCGTCCATGTCATTTGCTGGTCAACCACGTTCCTAACCGTCGCTTACGCTGTTATACAAGGGTGGGAAATACAAGGCCTCGCTGGTCACGAAACTAATTAATAATGTTATTTTCTTTACGTCCCACTAACTACTTTTACGGTCTTCGGAGACGCCGAGGTGCCGGAATTTAGTCCCGCAGGAGTTCTTTTACGTGCCAGTAAATCTACCGACACCAGGCTGTCGTATTTGAGCACCTTCAAATACTACCGGACTGAGCCAGGATCGAACCTACCAAGTTGGGGTTAGGAGACCAGCGCCTTAACCGTCTGAGCCACTCAGCTCGGCGGTCGCGAAACTGGTTCCCACTCGGGCTCATGAAAGGCGTCGTTTTGACGCTAGGTGCACTCTTCTTAGTCATAAAATTGCTCGGGCGAAATACTCATTCAAACATTCACGAGCGTGTCAAGGTGTATTTTTGTACTTTATGAGCTTTCTTGTGCTAGTGCGGGTGATTATAATTTAGTGACTGAAAGTAATGACCGTATTTACGTAATGTGAACATGTTTTTAAAAAGCATGGTGTACTGTAGTGTTCCTTACTGTGAATCAAAACCTCATTTCGCAGATTTCTGAAAGACGAGGCACTTAAAACAAAATGGTGTTTGACAATTCCTCGTCAAGGAAATAGACTGTGATCTCTGTGGAAGCCTAGTGTGTATTCCACTGTTTGCAGTAGGCATTTTAAGGACTCAGATTACTGTAAACATAGCACTATAAATCCTACATTCGAATGTCATTCAATCTGTATTTCAAGTTTTCCCCGGACACAACACAATCACAAACAGGATGACCACATAATAGGAAGGCTACAGAAGTGGAAAATGAAGCTAAGCTTTTCAAGAAATTTGAACTTCATGTAGAACCAACCACATCTGCAGCCACTTGTAGTTATCAGTGAACAATTATATAAAACCATAGGCACAGAGTGTTCTATTAAACTTAAATTATACTGCACTAAAGTAGGTGTGAAACTGAAAAGAATAGTTAGAAAATGTAGGAAACAATCCGTATATATAGTGAAGCAGACAAATATTATCACCATTTTAAAATAAAGGATGCATCAACTCAAAAATAAAAAAATCAACATGTACTTCAGAGTCAACCAAATAAAATTACAGAAATAGCTGAACAAGGTGATTTGAAATCAAATTTCTTGACTAAGCAGAGTCAAGCTTTTTGTAAACAGAAGCGTAAATTCAGAGAGAAAACTATAAAGGCCTGCATATTACTGTCAAAACTTACATTGGCCATTCCAGGGGAGAGAGAGGAATTTCTCCTTTGGTACGAGCTCGTCTGATTGCAGAAAAGAAATCTTTACAGCGCGACAATAAAAAGGTTGTTTCTCTTATGATAGATGAGGTGGCATTAAAATCAAAGCTGGTCTATGGCAGGAATTTTGATAAGCTTCTTGGAATAATTAATGTACTATAAAGAGCAATGCTGTTGATCATGAAGACAAGATTTCTAATAAATTGCTCTACATTCTGTTCTAAGGTCTTCCCACATGTTATAGGATTCCTGTGTCAAATTATTTTACACACAGCAAACCTTTGAACAGAGAGGTGTTAAAGCTAAGTTAGGCTAGGCAGTGATGTGAGATTAAAATGGTTACTCTGAACTGAAGACCTTTTACAAAGACTATTTTTTTTAATATTAGCTTCTACGTGTGTGTAAATTGACCACAGATTCTCACAAACACGATAAATTTCTTTTTAAATATGTATGAATTCGTATTGACTGTGGGTCCGTACTACGAAGACCCACAACCTGAAAATACTGAAAATACAAGAGAACATGTTAACAATATATTGATGGATTATATGCACTGCAACAAAAGTGGATCATAAGCAACATTCAAAACAAGTAGTTTCTCCGTAAATATCATAATTAGCTATGCATTAGCAAATTTTCGCCAGCATTTGTCACAGGATCCATGCCGAACATAGGAAAACATTCAAAACTTGCGTCTTAGAAAGGCGATCCTAGCGGGAGAACTGGAAACTAAATGCCGTGACCCCACTTCTCATTGCTCATTTCTCAGCCTTGTACAATATCGTAAGCAACGTCTCTGACATAAGAATTTCATGGAACTGGCGTGAAGAAAGCAGGCCATGCATTTCATCCAGGCGCATCTGGGACTGTAAAGACTACGTTAACTGCTCTGGGAAATTGTTTCAGTTTTCTTCAAGATAGTAACAGCTGAGAGTGGACCTGGGTTTGCTCTAGCAGCTATGTGTGTGTAGGGAGCGGTTAACGGAACAGTGGGGTAAGGGGATGGAGATAAAGGAATGTGATTAGGCCTGCAGTCGTCAGAAGCATGCCCTTGTTGTGATAAAGTGTATGCCAGCTTCGGAACAGAAAAGCAAAACTAAAACAGAACTAACGAGAGGACTATGGTTAAATACTCTTCAAGGAATACTGATTACTGTAGAATTAAGAGACAATGCCAGGGTAATAACAATGAAGAACACACTAAAGACTAATTATACAAGGTAAATCACATAAATCAGTCTAATTTTAAACTAGAGGGTTCGAATTAGCGACGTTATACTTGGAAACAGATACTTGGTATAGTAACTATGTTTTATGAGAGAGAAAGGAGAAAGAAAACGTGAAAGTTAACTACTACGAAGGCTAGGGAAGAAATTATTTCGGTACTCACATTAAAAGATAAATATAGTTCTGTAGTGATGTTTGCAGATTACAATCTACGAATATCACACACGCGGTTGATACGACGCCTTGTACCATGTGCCAACTTAATTACGACATCCCCGTAATCAGTCCAAATGTTCCTCAGTCCAAGAACAGTGATGGCTGTCTTCAAAATTGATGGACGAGTCGCAGTCTCGAGTCCTCCCGTATCGTGGAAAGTGTTCCTTTTAGTTGGCGCTTCCGTGTGAAAAACTATTGCTGGAGCGGATGGACGTGAACTTATCAATGATGAGCCAAGGTTTTCTGGGCATCTTCGGTCCTACTCTGTGGCTCCTTTCAATGCCAATTTTGCTTACCTTGGCCTCCAGTTTATTGCAGAGATTCATTATAATGTCATCTGTGTTCTCACCCTCAACTTTCAACAATACCAAGCAGACGTAAACTTGACCTTCTTTGGTACTGTTCCAGGGAGCCGCACTTCGCCTCAACACCTTCTTTGAAATGTTTTATTTCATTTTCGCGAGACTCGAGTTTTTGTTCAGTTCATTCACCAACTCGGCATTGAACTAGAGACTACGCTCAAGTTCCTTCAACACAATATCCGTCACCTGTCTCAACACTGCACTCACAATACAGTCCACGAAACGTTTGGAGAACACGGCTTCGTAGAGTGCCTTTCCCACCGCCTGTTCGATTTGTCTGGCACTACTGCTGACACTACCGCTGCTAGTGATATTAGGATGACGAGCCTTTTTTTAATATTATTATATTATAAAGAAAGATATCAATATTTCAAAACTGGTCTCAACTTGAACCCTAGCACCATTTTCACAGATTTGCACGTTTCCTCACCTACGAAATTCGCTTCGGTGGAGAGCAGATTTTGCTTGCGTGATTCCATGACCAGAAAAGCAGAGAGGTCTCCAAAGGTTGCCATAGGAAACAGAATTTCCACATCAGATACACAGAACACATAAATTCAATTACATACAAGCTACGTTCAGACTAAGGAATGCACGTATGTGACAATTATCACAATTTCAAAGACATTAACACATATCTAAAAATTTTACAATTTGAAAATAAAAGCGGATCATTGAACATTAAGGAAGCTATCAAATTCTACATTGTAAAAATTTTTAACCAAGCCAACCTTAATGACGACACAGTTTAAAATACCGCCGCCGCCCCCCCCCCCTCTATTAGCGCTACTTAATTTGTTTCTGAACAACATTTCACACTTTCACTTTCTGCATTAGCGCTTAATGAATCACACAGGAGGTTACTCTGCTCTGACTTAAGTGTCTGGTAGGTAGGTTAGGATATTCTTTTCTGTAGTAAATTCTCTGAATTCACGCAGTATCTTAGTAACTCTAGCCGTTTTGTACGGTTGTTATATTTCGCTAGAAATAAGAACTTTCACGAGATTCTTTAATTTAAATTCAAACTTTTATTTCATCAAAATCATGAACTTACATTTACTCCCTGCCACAAAATTATTATTATTATTATTATTATTATTATTATTATTATTATTATTATTATTATTATTATTATTATTAGGATTATTATTTATTCGTGTCAGTAGCACAATGTAGATTGCAGATGCATACTGCAAAATAAAATACGTAAAATTACAATCATTACATAAAATTATACAGTTATTTACAAAATGTTGGCCCAGAATTTGGCAACGTTAACAATACTGTTACTGGCCTGTGCATGATCAAGTTCTATGCATTGAACAGGGCATAGAGGGCAATTAATAAGGTGCCTTGTCGTTTGTACCACGCCGCATTCACATGGGGTCTGATCCCCCTTCAGGAGGCCCCATTTCTTCATATTGTCCTTGGATTTTCCAACTTCGGCTCTTAGTCTGTTTATTGCCTTCCATGTATTCCAGGTTCCTTCATGACCAGGGGGAAGTTTTTCCTCCAATTTAAGCGTTCTGAATGAAAAGAGATCTTCTGATTACAGAGTAGAAGTCTGGTCTTCTTGGCATCTGCACTAGTAGGGGACGAACAGTGCATAAAACTGTTCATGGATATTAATCAAATTGGTGGTAGTTTGTGTCCATGTAGGGGGTGGGCTGAGCTGATAGAAGCCCTAAACCTCTCCACATTTGCAGCTACTTCGTGTCTGATCTCAGGAGGGGCTATTCCTTCAAGAAAGTACAGTTTGTCTGTTAGTGTTGGTTTCAGACATCGTGTAATATGCCTGCATCTTTCATTCAGTGCGACATCGACCTTTCCGGCATGTGTAAATGTAAACTAAACGGGACAAGAATACTCCCCTGCTGATTAACAAAGTCCTAAGGCTATTTTCCCTGCCGTATGAAGATGGGCACCCCACCTTGAACCTGTCACTTTACGGAGCACAAAGTTCCGAGAGGAGACCTTTGCCTTGATGTTTGTAAGTTAGAGAGCAATCCAAAGTAACACCCAAGTATCTCAGTGTGTAATTATGTTCTATAACTTTATCCTTCCACTTCACTTGCAGATTCCTTGAGGCTCGTTTGTTCTCCAGATAGAAAGCATATACTTGAGATTTTGTTGGACTTGGATGAGATTATTGGTCTCATAGTAGTGAGACTAAATCCAATGCTGAAGTGAGATGGTTTTCTACTCTTTCGAAACATTCACTGTGAGTAGCCAAGCCCATATCATCAGCGTACAGGAAGCTTTTAGTATGAGGTAGATGTGGCTGGTCATTGCTATACATATTGAAAAGTAAGGGAGCTAGCACACTTCCTTGAGGAAGACCATCCTTTTGCGTTCTCCATCGACTTCGCTGACCTGAAAGAAAACAAAGAAACGGTTAAGGATCATCCTTTCAAAGATCTTGGAGAGGTGACACAAAAGGGATATCGGTCGAAAGTTCTTTGGGCCATTAGGCTCCCTACCTGGTTTAAGGATAGCAACAATTCTGGCCTTCCTACAGATTTTTGGAATGTGACAGCGCTCCAAGCAGTTATTGAAGAGTTGGTGCATCCATTCTGTGGTAGCATTTCCAAATTGTTTAATTTGCGCTATAAGAATGTTGTCTAGACCAGGTGCTTTTCTGTTGTTGCACACCTTGATGGCATGTTCCAGCTCTCCAAGAACAAAAGGTTTGGCTATTTCACACGTTTCATCTTCAATGTTTCTTAGAAATTTTGGTGGTCTAGCTCTGCGTTTAAATTTGCCGTTCAACACGAGCTGATGGGTGATTTCATTTGGAAATACATTATATTGAACAGATGCATTAGTGGGGTCATTGTTCAAAAGTTTTAATAGTCTCCAGGCTTTTATGAGGCTCATAATAATAATAATAATAATAATAATAATAATAATAATAATAATAATAATAATAATAATAATAATAATAATAATAATAATAATAATTGCCCTAATATCAATAATAAAGTTAAAAATTGAATTCAAATTAACCGTTGAGTTCACTAAAGCATTATATAACGAAAAGTTATCATTAAGGTAGCCTGCTGGCCACGCCCCAATGCCAGAGTATTGCACCACACTCCTTGTCAGACAGGCAAGGAGAGAAGAAGCAACTCACAAATTAATACTATATGTTTCGAAATACCTAAACAAATGCCGTTTCAAATATATAGTGTGATTGATACTGTAGAATCTATGAAGTTCTTAAGAACAAAATATGTCATTCTTTGTTTAATAGTGCTTTCAACAGCTATCTTATAGTGCTGTAATTATTGTTCGACATACTGAAAAGCATTACGGTTACACTGAGATTGGTATTGTAACAAACAACATGGTACAACATTATTTCATCATAAGAGCACCAAACCCCATGGCACAACAGCCCCGAAGAGCAATGGCCTACCAAGCGACCCCTCCTCAGCCTGAAGTCCTACAGATTACAAGGTGCGGTGTAGTCAGCACGACGAATCACCATCACAATGTTGGCCGCCAATGTAAGAAAGATGGTGGTATAAAAAATTCTAATTACTGCATTGTGTGCAAAAACCCTGGATTAAATTTGAAACCTCTCTGCAGTGCTCATCTGGTAAAAGGCATATGACGCTGTTGATCACCATCAACCATCCGTCGGATGGAGACGTAAAGCCTCGAACAGACCCCTTGACCCTATTCAACAGAAGTAGACTATGTGCCGGTACCGGGTTTCAACCCTCCCTTCATACTATTATATATCACGTGAATCATTTCATTTCATGAACACCTCTGATTAGGTTTTCGTCACGAAGGTAATCCGGTCGTAAACACTCGCTACGAAAATCCATCTCAGTTCATTCCTGATCCCGTAGAGAAACGGGACATGGGTTGTACATACAGATATTGAATGGCGTTCATTCTTATCGCCAGTTACTACTTTATGTTCGTATTTAAGTACAGTCAAATCAAGTTGTATAGCCCTTTGTTTACGGACGGGACGTTGAAATCCCACAATCTAAAAATCACTGCAGGAACTGCACGTTAGCTAGAAACCGGACGGTTCCTCTCAGCCGTCTTTAGGAATAGTTTCGGAATGCAATGAGAGATGGTAGCATCGACCATACATGATACATAGTAGCTATCTGACTGAAATATGTGGTACTATACAATAGTGGCGAAGCCATTTTGGTGAATACTGCAGCTCGAAAAACACGTGTTTTAATAGCATTCCTACTGCTCAAATGGAAAGTTGACATTTTTTCTCCTAAATTATTATCTAAAATTACGAATTCTTCTCTGCGAACATATTATTTATGTAGCATTGTGCAATTTTGGTGTTATAAAATATTGGAAACTCAAATTCCCGTCAGGTTCCACAGACAACAAGTAGGGGTTGATGTTATGTTTGCAATTTGCTAACTACTTCTAACTACATTAGTATACTCGGGACTATAGAAATGTATAAATTCCGATGTTTAATTACATATCTCAGAAACTAAAGGAGATATTTATATGAATGCTCTTTTGATATATTCAGAATACGATCTTCATTACTTGGGATTGAATATGAAGCTTCATGTTTAATATTTTGTGTCAGAAAGACATTATTAAAATATTGTTAAAATTTCCTTAACAGATGTACCTTTTCCTGAGAAAATACTCAAACCAGACCAAAGAAACTTTACGTGCATAATATTTAAACATTTTTTGAGCTGCTGAAGTAAAATTATTGTCCTATTTTTAACAGGAGTTGAGAAATATTCTTTTATATATCCTAGATGAAAACTGAAATTTTCTGCAAAACTTTTAGTGCTTTTCAACCTGGCCTTCATGAACTGATCAGTGTATCTGATTACATTTACTTCCACAAGCAGATCTATATAATGTCTAAGCGGCTACCAAGTTTCAAATACATTGATGTGATAGTTTCTGAGAAAAAGTTACACATTCAAAAATATGACTCAGGGAAAATCAAAAAAGAATGTTGATTGGTAACTGCAGTATGGCCTTAAAACATTCCTGGACATTAGTTCTCTGAATCTTCAAGCCTATCCCATGCTTCTTCTTTTGAAGTCACCTGGCTGTCCCAGCATGCTTTGTCACTGCATCGGCAGCTCGATTGGCATAGTAGAGTCGCTCATTGTAAATATTCCTCAGTGCTGAGCTACTGTTCTGGCCAACTCTGACTCCCATTTCTTGAAGAACTTGGAGTCGCCCTATGACCCCTTCATTCAAAGTTAAAACAGCATCCTGGACACCTTTTTCAATGTTTCTACACAAACAAATACATTTTTGGGAATATGCTCCCAGATTAGACTGTTCAAACACTCATTAGTGTTCTGTGTTTGGCATGAAGGTATTTCTTCAAGAGACTTGGCTTGCTAAGGTCTCTGTAAATGAGTTTGATCTTATCCGAGACTGTCAGCCATACCCCGTAACCTGCTTTCCTTCCTTTCATATTCCTCAGATACCGCATTTTATGAGATGTCTTGTGTTAGTCTGCCGTAGCTACTTGGCTTCATGTATGCCGTGCCGGATGTGTAATTTATCTCTATTTAGACAGATGGCAGCTCATTCTATGTGTATCGCCAAAGCATTTATTTCTATCTTATCTGCATGTTGTGTGATCTTTGAGAGTCAAACGGTGAGAAAGGTAATATAAGATGGAGACGGTGTTTTGTGATGTGGCTTTCGTCTCTTACAGAAGTTAATTATAAACGTTATCCTGTACGGCTCTCAGAGTTTGGAGTCGTAAATATGGCTACTTTTTCTCGAGGCAACGTTCGTTCCTATCATTCTCGGTTTGATATATTTCTTCTTTTATGCCATTCTTGATGTTTGTTCCTATCGTTCTTGGTTTGCCATAAGTAGTAAGCCTGTATATAAAGATATCTCTCATTTTGTGTCTTATTTCTTTTATATCTTGTTGCAGACACATCTTCCGTTACCTCCCTTCCTTTACATGTCTGCTTATATGTGCTCATTTCGGCTAAGAGCGAAAGGTGGCATCGGCCCGATTGTTCATGTGCGTTATGAGTTTGCTGTATTTGGTGGGAGACCTTTAATATGTCTTTATCTTCGATGTCTTGGCTCGAGTTCGTGTTCTACATTGTGTTTTGTCGCTGATACTCTATGGTTCATGCTCGTCTTTCTGCACGATATGAATACTTGTTATGTATGGAGTAACTTGTTTACGTTGTGTGTTTGTGTTTGGTGTGTCATACCACTTTTGCGGCAATCCAAGTTTCTGATCTTTGCTTTCAGATCTGACTTCTAAACCGTTGACAGAGGCATATTATGCTGCACGATTCTTATCGTTGTGTGTCGTGCCATTGTACTTGACTAGCACTTTATATTTCGTATGTTGGTCTCTATGTGTGTGCGTGAGTGTGGTGTGATTACCGGGCCTATGCTATTTTACAGTATCTAGCTATTATTTATTATTATCATTGTTCCTATTTTGTCTTGCTTTCATTTCTGGCCTACCTAGCCAATTTATCTCTTTGTTTTGAATTTTAATTTCATTTTACGCCTTTCTGCCGCGTGTTTATTTATTTCTTGTAACTATGGCAACCCTTTTCATTACTCTTTCATGTTCCGTGATGGTTCTTTTCAGCCGGTCATTATTTCGCTGGCATCTTTGATTTTATTGGGGATTTAATCTCCGTGATGATTCTTCATAAAAATGGTGAGTGTATAGATTCTGATGATGTACTTCGGAATGATTATTTTCCTGTTTCGACAAAGAAATACTTTGGATACTAAATAATTATGAGATTGTGTAACACTCCCTTTGGATGGACCGTTGTTAAACATCATGTATTAAGTTACTGCCTTCCCATATCCCTATTTATTTGTTCTTTTATGCCAGTCTTGGAATGATGTCTTCCCCATTTATGTTAATAATTGTGTTTCGTTTAAATTAACTATAGAACTGCGCTATTTTGTTATTACTTGGACTTGCCCCTTTCACTTTGTTTAATAGTCTCAGAGGTCCGTATTCAGCTCCTGGCAATTTTCTTAGCCAGTTTCGACCGATTAAGTGAAAATACGTAGTAGTAAGTATGTGTGTTGAACTGTGCGGGGCAAAGAGGGATTGTGGATAAAACTTCCTCCAGAAGAAATAGCCCTTTGGTACTTGCACCAAGAGTCGGCACCCTTTGGACATAAATAGTGTAAGGGCTATTCATCACTGAAGCATTCATGAAAGAGAGGTCCAGACTGCTTATTGCATGGATTTTAAATTATTTATATTTCACCTTATGGCTAAACCAAAATATGTCTGCAATAAATCAGTTTCAGAGTCTGTTAGCCTACCTGGACCACCAACTTACCATCTTCCAGTTTCATCCCTTTTAGATCTAGTTTCAGTTTGCTTAGTCTGCACCCCAGACGTTTCTGTATGTGACCCATGCACTCTAATTTTTCAATCTAAACATTATCTCCATATGGCTTTGATACCTTCATGTAAGCCTTGGAATCACCATCACCTAAGGCTACTGTCTGATTGCGACCTACTGAAAATATTCAAGGCACCTACTGCTTCCATCCCCCCACTAGGACCACCATAATTTTTCATGCAATTATGTTCTTTATTCATTTAACAACCCTGACAGTACTTGGATAGCGTATCCACTTCTACAACTTTACTCATGTCAAAAAGCGTTGCAGATACAACCCCATGAAAAGATGTATGTCCTCTTCGTTGCGAAGTTCCATCCATTGCTATGGTTATGTCAACACAACCCTCATTTTCAACAATAGCTTATTGGGCAGCATTCTCCATTGAAACCCCATATATCATTCCCATACATTTGTCAACTACTTTATTGTATCTAATAAACTTTCTAGGAGGAGGGGGAAGATCTAGCATACCACAAAGCATATCTGCCGCCTTCTTCCACTTCTCTATACACCTCACGCCATAGACCATTCTTAATACCTATAATACTCGTGTGGAGTCATATCTGATGTCCTTTTAAAGTTTTCAGCATTGTACTGGTTACATTTCAAAATTAATTTTGATGCTAGCCCTTTCCTAGCATTCACATCTTCAGTCGCAGATAAACATGCACTATTATTACAGTATTTACAGTTGGTGGTACTTACTGATGAAATCTGACAACACTTTCAAATGTACTATTATATTGCCATAATTTTTATGGTGACTGAACTCACAAATGTATCTGCCTTGTCTTCTTCACAAGAAAATAATTTCCTTTTAGAGGCACTTGGAAGTAGGCAGTTCAGACCTACCACGAGGAGTAGATTGGTTGGAATCATTTTGATACTCACTTGGTTCCGAAGTGGTCTCCTCAACATCACTCACCGATTTATATTTATTTCCTTGAAACTTGCATTTTTAATAACATTAGACTCCTACCCATTATAATAATATGAATCACAAAATCAAAACACTGAAAGCAAACAACTCCATTAAAGAAAGCAAGTTTCAACCAACAAAATAAAACAAATGTTTTAACCTAATTCTATTACCTCAAATATATTTTCAGCATAATAATGAATACACCAAACTATTTAGGAAAAATTGGAGATGTTTTGACCTCAAGAACGAAAATTGACAGTTTTGAGCCTATCACACGTCCCGGTTCATTTAAGTCAGGTAAACTGTTTTCCCAGTCCGGTAATTGAATTTCATTTTCAACAGTCATATTCTTCCTCTGATTTTATCTTTAGATTGTATTTTCACTGCACAATTTTTGTACTCAATTGATCTTGCAAGAATACGCGTATGAACAACAAGAGACGTCAACGGGAATTCAACTCGGTACTCACAGTTTCCGAAAGAGGATAAAGCAAGTTTAGTTGGTTCGTAAATGGACTGCAACATATGTAAATACTCAGAGTCAATAGTGGACGGATGATCGTCGCAAATTAGTGATCGCAGGGTATCAAAATGGCCTTCTAGGGCCTTTGGTTAAATTTTCTCGTCAAAAACGTAGCTTTTTTCCCACAAATATTCAGAAACTTCTGAAGTGCTTTCTAAGGTAACTCTCACTGACTCCAGCGTTTTTTGCGAAGCGAATGTATTCTGAGTATCTCTGAGGATATTCTGCCACTTCACTACAGTAAAGTGTCACGTACCTGTGATCCTCTATACAGTCCTTGACTAGGGATGGATGAATTTAATGCGCCAATCAGGCAGTTTAAATCATTTTACGTTTTTTAAACCCTTTGAATTAATACTCCTGCACAATCCTATACCGTTAGCTACAGATCTACTGAATACCGGTAGCTGAAATTCCAGCTTTACATTCATTCGTTGAAACGAATCAAGATCCAAATGGGCAGAGGTGAATTTATAGCAAACTTTCAATCCGGAAAATTCTGGAGATGTATCGCAATCATTAACTTTCCTATAAAATGAATAATCAACCGTGTTACCATTGTACATATTTAAACCGTACTTTACCATGGAAATTATTTATTATACACTTAAATATGTGTGGCGCGTCAGAAAATGCCCCCAGTTTTTTGCTACAGTCAGCCGGATTGGAAATTTAAAACTTTAGTTCTTTAAGTTGCTGGATATTCCTATGTATTTCCATAACTTTTTATTCGACTGACTACCATCTGACGTGAAACCAATGGTTCCTACACCCGCTTTGTCTAATTGTGTGATGACCTGAATGATAATATTTGCAATTATATCACCAAGGGTGGCAATCCGGCTAGCGTATATTGCCATGTGATGGATCCAGTTGTACAGAAAGGGAACAAACTTTAAAACTAGAACATTATTAGCCAGTTGATTCTTGCTTTCCTCTGAAGTAAGTGTTCCTAAACCAGCAAAACCATTCACTTTTAACGAATTCGAGTTATGGCAAATTTCTTCTCTCAGCTTTACCTCATCAAATATCACCATCCGTAGGCGTTCATGCTCCTTCTTTCCACAAAAAAATTGAGCTATGGCAGCAGTATCATGATAATTTATGCAATGCGAACATTTAAGATACTTCAACAATTTTAAATGACCTTCAGACGGCTGTCTTGGTATCTGTACTCTTTCACCAATCACCGTAAATGAGTCTCCTTTTATTAAGAAGTTACCGCAATAATTAAGATCGCACGCCGAACACTTCTATCTTCCTTTTCTTCTATCTCCTTTCTGTCTTTTCTTCGGACAGCCTTCTCCCATTTCAGGAAAATACTACTCTCCTTAGGGGGTCTAAATAAATGCCTAACTGAAGACATCGGTCATATCCCGATTTACAGCCGTGTACGAAAAAGGGAGGCATATTCCATCAATACTTCCCGCACTGAAATACGCTATCTACAAGCACAATAGCCATCTAAGCTACTGTTTATAATACATAAAACAACTCACACTTTTCACTAATTAACACGCCATCAATGCAAACTGCCTAAACCTTTTAAAAGTGATAATGGAGATAATAATATAAATTCCAATAACTGGATACAAATATCTCATCTGCTACCGTAAACAGCGATTGTGCTGCCACTGGTGGAAGGGCCACCACATTTTTCAGTCCACTTACGGGGTGTGGGGTTCTCTCGAGTTTAGCTTCAAGTCGAGGCCAGTAGTGTTTGAGGGAATTTCCATGGCACAATAATACGTCATTGACATTCCTCTCATGCTACAGGATCGTGGTGCCATTTTTTAACAGGACAACATTCGCCCACACACGGCACGTTTCTTTATGAAATGTCAGCGTAATGTTGAGGTACTCGCCAACAATATCCAAGATCTCTCCCCGACAGAACATGTGTGGGACTGAGAGGAATTTTCCTCTTGGTGAAACATACAACTTGACTTTTCATCCGCATTACATTCACACCATTGCCTGCTGTCTATCTCACAACATTTTTCAAGTCCCCCTGCAGTCGCTCGCAATCCTGCAAATCATTAACTCCTCTATACTGTACAACATCATCCGCAAATAGCCTTATTAAGATTCCAGCAACATATATAGCAGATATCTTCAATTCAGAAGGTCAAAGGACTGTATCGCGATTGACCAGTCTAAGGCATTTGATAGGGTGGATCATGGGAGACTACTGGCAAAAATGAGTGCAATTGGACTCGACAAAAGAGTGACTGAATTGGTTGCAATGCTTCTAGAAAGTAGATCTCAGAGAATTAAAGTAGGCGAAGCTTTATCTGACCCTGTAATAATTAAGAGGGGAATTCCTCAAGGCACTGTTGTTGGACCTTTATGTTTTCTTATATATATAATTGATATAAGTAAAGAAGTAGAATCAGAGATAAGGCTTTTTGCGGAGTATGTTAGTCTATATAGAGTAATAAATAAGTTACAAGATTGTGAGCAACTGCAAAATGACCTCGATAATGTGAGATGGACAACAGGCTATGGTATGGTGATAAACGGGGATAAAAGTCAGGTTGTTAGTTTCACAAATAGGAGAAGTCCGCTCAGTTTTAATTACTGCGTTGATGGGCTGAAACTTCCTTATTGTTATCACTGTAAGTACCTGGGTGTTATGTAAGGAAGATCTTCATTGGGGTATCACATAAGTGGGATTGTATATGGTTATGAGAGTATTTAGGGGTTCTAGTTAGGATGTAAAGGAGAGTGGAAACAAGTCCCGGTAAGACCCCAAATAGAGTATGGTTCCAGTGTACGGGACACTCACCAGGATTACTTGATTCGGGAACTGGAAAAAATCCAAAGAAAAGCAGCTCGATTTGTTCTGGGTGATTTCCGACAAAAGAGTAGCATTACAAAAATGTTGCAAAGTTTGGGCTGGGAAGACTTGGAAGACTAGCTGCTCGATTAAGTGGTATGTTTCGAGCTGTCAGTGGTGAGATGGTGTGGAACGACATTAGCAGACGAATACATTTGAGTGGTGTCTTTAAAAGTAGTAAAGATCACAATATGAAGTTAAACTTGGAATTCAAGAGGACAAATTGGGGAAAATGTTCGTTTATAGGAAGGGGAGTTAAGGATTGGAATAACTTACCACGGGAGATTTTCAATAAATGTCTAATTTCTTTGAAAACATTCAAGAAAAGGCTAGGAAAACAACAGATAGGGAATCTGCAACCTGGGTGACTGCCCTAAATGCAGATCAGTAGTGATTTATTAATTGACTATCTCTGATTCGAGTTCTTTAATCATATCATTTATATATATAATAAAACATGAAGCTCCAGTAATACAGCCTTGCGGGATCCCGCTCTTAATCGTTAGAGGATCAGATATGCTTCACCTACTCTTATTCTCTGAGTTCTATTTTCTAAAAATGTAGCCACCCATTTAACCACTCTCTTGTCTAGTCCAATAGCCCTCATTTTCTTCAGTAAACTCCCATAATATACCCTATAAACAGCCTAGGATAGGTCAATGGCGATAAAGTCTATTTGATTTCCTGATTCTAAAATATCTGCTATACCTTCCTCGATCCAACAAGCTGAGCTTCTCTGGAATACCCTTTACTAAATCCTAACTGCCTTCTAACAAAGAAGTTAGTAATTTTGCAAATGTGTCGGAATAATGCTTTCTCAGAGCTTACAAACAACACATCTCAATTTTTTTTTTGCTAGGGGCTTTACGTCGCACCGACACAGATAGGTCTTATGGCGACGATGGGATAGGAAAGGCCTAGGAGTTGGAAGGAAGCGGCCGTGGCCTTAATTAAGGTACAGCCCCAGCATTTGCCTGGTGTGGAAATGGGAAACCACGGAAAACCATCTTCAGGGCTGCCGATAGTGGGATTCGAACCTACTATCTCCCGGATGCAAGCTCACAGCCGCGCGCCTCTACGCGCACGGCCAACTCGCCCGGTACATCTCAATTTGACTGGCCTGTAATTACCTTAGTACACTGGGGCAACTATTGCAACTCTCTATTCATTTTATCACTATTTCATGGAAACAGTAATAAATATTTCAGATATGGCAATATATCTCAACCCATGGCATTTAATATATCCCAAGAAATCTTATCAGTAGAGCTGGCATTTATAGCTTTCAACGTTTGTACCGTTATATAAATGTCTTTATTAGCATTAAATTTTATTATTTGCTCAGTATTAGTCGCCTCCTCTATGTGGACATAATATTGATATCCAACGACCTTTACTTATGGCTGAATGAATACCTCTGCCTTCTGTAAGTCGTCGCATATACACTCCCCGTGTTAATTAATGATCCCTGGAATGTCCTTCCAATGCTCCCTAAAATTCATGTGGCTTCCGATTATGTTTGCCATCCTGTTATCCTCAGCTGATTTTTTTCGCTGAATTTAATTTCCTAGTGAGATCCTTCGATCTCTCCTTACTCCCACAACCATTATTAACTCTATTTCTTTCCAGTCTGAACTTCCTTCTTAATCTCTTTATTTAATCTCTTTATTTTCATTTTCAAGGTATATACCTGTTTTTACACTCTTAAACAATTGCTTTAAACACATCCCATAGGCTGCTTACATTATTATTAACCATTTTTCATTTATCACAAATGATTTTTTACAAATTTCCCCCATTCCCCTCTTATCAGTATATGGTATTGGTCAATAGTCCTGCTTTTACGACATTCCTTTTATCACATTTATTTTTAACAACGATGAAAGCAGATTCATGACCACGTGTACTATTTATCACTACAGTTTCCCTATGAGATCATCTGGTTTTATCAGCACCACGTGTAGAACACTTCTTCCCTCTAGTTGGTTCCATCACTTTCTGATTCAGCTGTCCTTCCCATAATAACTTATTCACCATTTTCTGGCCAAGCTTTTTGTCGTTCGCATTCCCTTCTCAGTTATCATTTGGCAAGTTAAGATCACCCGCTACAGTAACTATCCTTTCTGTGTCATTCCCCACGTAGCTGTTTATCGTATCAAATAATTTTGCATGAACATCAGCACCAGGCTTGCTAGGTCTGTACACCCCAAAAGCATCAAGTTGCCTATTGTCTTTAGAGAAGAGTCTTAAACCTAGAATTTCATGTTCCGCTTTCTCAACTTTTTCGTAACTTAACAAATTCTTCTTCACAAGTACAAATACTCCCAGTCCTATCGTTCCTAACCAGTCTCTTCGATAATATTCCAATTCCGTGCAAAAATTGATCCACAATATCACTTCTCTGCCATGATTCAATTCCTATCACGATATCGGGTAAATATAGATCTATCAAATTAATTCTATTCCTTTCTTATTTTATGAAAAACTTCCTCTCGTTCAAGGCATTCTTGCGACAATATATACTTCTACATTCATTTTTAGGAGAGAAACTCGCTTTCACTCGTTGGGGCCTGCGCCCCCAAACACCCGATTCCTCTACACTACAAGTGGTCGCATGGAAAATTACTGTGACGAACCGGTACTTCGTTACGTTAAACGGATTGCGCCACTAGACGGCCTATATATTCGCCAACATATTTCGTGCTCTAATATTTTCTCGTACCGCACATTCATGATTTATAGAAAAGATAGCGTTAAACGTTTCGAGGTGGTGAAAATTACGTATGATTCTCACAAGATAAGAAATTATTTTCTTAATGTAAGGGGGTGGCTGTAGTCTTGAAACATGGTACGTTTATCGTGGTTGAAACGCTCTATATTTCCGTTATTTGATGTTTTGTCGTATCTCCATCGAGTTCTCCGTAGATTGGTTTGGAACCTTGGATTAGGAGCACAGTGTTTACGTATTACTTTCGTTTTTCCATTTTTACAGTTTGCTAGAATCATGCATTTTGCTCACCTGTGATCCACGAACGTTCCAAGGAGCATGCTACATTTCATGATTCTATCGGTCTTATAAGTGTGTAAAACAGTAAACATTTTTACGGAAAATGTAAAAAATTGACGTTTAATCTGAAAAATGCAGCTCTATCTATGGTATAAGGGATCAAGATACGTCTAAAATTCCCGGGACAGGCGTTGTAGATCTCTTCATGATGGGATCCGAACGTCTTGTCCATTTGGTGGTACGACATACAGTTTAGCCACCAAAATCCTCGAAACGTTAGTTAGCACCATAATGAAAATTGCTTCCAGAATTCGATATTTTCTGGAGATAAAAACGTTAAACAATGCAGCTCTTTTGAATTTCTCCGTTGGTCGCAGGCCAAATTTGTAACTGCGACAAATTTTGATTTTCTGGCGCAATGCAACATATCGTCCAAAATATACTTTAAGGGAAGTGAAGTAAAAATAACAAAAAATCAACACTTGGAACTTTTCCACAATACAGCCTGATAGCTATCATATTGCCAAAATTTCAAGTTTCTAGCTCATGCCGAAGTGGGTAAACTTTTATGTCAACCAGTGAGCCAAACGGTTTTATATACACTGACTGACAGAGCAAATGCAACACCAAGAAGGAGTGGTTCGAAAGGGATGAAAGTTGGGGAAAAAACAGAGACGGCACGGACGAATAATTGATGTTTATTTCAAACCGATATGCAGGTTACACAATGCGCACGGCATCGACTCAGTAGGATGTAGGACCACCGCGAGCGGCGATGCACGCAGAAACACGTCGAGGTACAGAGTCAATAAGAGTGCGGATGGTGTCCTGAGGGATGGTTCTCCATTCTCTGTCAACCATTTGCCACAGTTGGTCGTCCGTACGAGGCTGGGGCAGAGTTTGCAAACGGCGTCCAATGAGATCCCACACGTGTTCGATTGGTGAGAGATCCGGAGAGTACGCTGGCCACGGAAGCATCTGTACACCTCGTAGAGCCTGTTGGGAGATACGAGCAGTGTATGGGCGGGCATTATCCTGCTGAAACAGAGCATTGGGCAGCCCCTGAAGGTACGGGAGTGCCACCGGCCGCAGCACATGCTGCACGTAGCGGTGGGCATTTAACGTGCCTTGAATACGCACTAGAGGTGACGTGGAATCATACGCAATAGCGCCCCAAACCATGATGCCGCGTTGTCTAGCGGTAGGGCGCTCCACAGTTACTGCCGGATTTGACCTTTCTCCACGCCGACGCCACACTCGTCTGCGGTGACTATCACTGACAGAACAGAAGCGTGACTCATCGGAGAACACGACGTTCCGCCATTCCCTCATCCAAGTCGCTCTAGCCCGGCACCATGCCAGGCGTGCACGTCTATGCTGTGGAGTCAATGGTAGTCTTCTGAGCGGACGCCGGGAGTGCAGGCCTCCTTCAACCAATCGACGGGAAATTGTTTTGGTCGATATTGGAACAGCCAGGGTGTCTTGCACATGCTGAAGAATGGCGGTTGACGTGGCGTGCGGGGCTGCCACCGCTTGGCGGCGGATGCGCCTGGACCCCTCACACGTGCCACATGTCCCTGCGCCAACCATCTTCGCCACAGGCGCTGCACCGTGGACACATCCCTATGGGTATCGCCTGCGATTTGACGATGCGACCAACCTGCCCTTCTCAGCCCGATCACCATACCCCTCGTAAAGTCGTCTGTCTGCTGGAAATGCCTCTGTTGACGGCGGCCTGGCATTCTTAGCTATACACGTGTCCTGTGGCACACGATAACACGTTCTACAATGACTGTCGGCTGAGAAATCACGGTACGAAGTGAGCCATTCGCCAACGCCGTGTCCCATTTATCGTTCGCTACGTGCGCAGCACAGCGGCGCATTTCACATCATGAGCATACCTCAGTGACGTCAGTCTACCCTGCAATTGGCATAAAGTTCTGACCACTCCTTCTTGGTGTTGCATTTGCTCTGTCAGTCAGTGTATTTGTTAAGTTTCTAACATGCATGCTTTTCTTCTTCCACTGGTTAATTGTGCTTGTTGATGAATACAAAGTAGATAAGAAAGCCCTACTTCTGTAATGACTTATTTTCACAAAAAGGCTAGTAATTTCAATTAAAATTAAGCATTGGTTAACACAACATGCATGTCAGCTCCAGGTGATAAATCACCAAAGTGAAACAACCATTGGTATTGTTCTGTGCAGGATTGAAGGACATCAATTAATAAGATTTGAGTTTTTCTTAGGTTATGGTCCACGGATCAGACGAATACCCTCAATTAGGCAATGGACTCTTCATGCTGGACAAACAGATGAAAGTAGGTGTCATCAAGATCCTTCCGTCAGTTACTGAGAGCAGTTCATCCCTTAAAAGCATGACCCCTGAACAAAGGAATTGCTATTTCTTCGATGAGAGATCGCTTGAAATACATCCGACATATTCACAAGAAAGCTGCTTCATTGAGTGCAGACTCCGCTACATTGCCCATGTATGCAAGTGTCAGCCGTACTTCTTCAGTAACCCAACAGGTATGTAATTTCCATAATATTGCATGCTTAGAATGCTTTAAGATTGGCTAATTTCCTTTCGTATGTTAAACTGAAAGCGCTTCAACAACGTTAGACAATTTACTAACAAAGTGTGTTTTGTAATCAAGTAATCAAGTATTTGCGTGTAGTTCGTGCAAAAAATCAATTACTGCCGAGGACAACTACATCATCTGTGTCGGTGTCATAGAAAACACCAAAGAGTGTGGACTGTGCAGACTAGAGGGAATTGAAGCTGAACAAGCTGAAATTTAAAAAATCTGTGATATTCTGTGCTAATAATTTTAACGATATTAAGAGTCAACTGCACAAAATTACTGGGGACGTCCAAAACGCTATGGCTGAAGTAGCGACATTGAAATGTAAGATTTCTGACCTCAAAGAGGAAAATTCAAGATCGGATGAAGAATTCTCTTAGCTTAGAGAAGAAAATCAAGGCCTTCATCAGTACGTCCGGAGGAAACAACTTAGAAATACATGGGTTGTCAGAGCTCGGTGACGATAATCCCGTCGCAGTCGTGAAAACATTCAGAAATACGCTCGGTATCCAAGAGGGTGAAGGTGATGCTGAAGCGAGTCATCGTCTACCCCCAAAATAAACAGGAACTTCGCCCTCCTCTCGTCGTAACATTTTGCAGTTGTCTGAGAGAGAATGAACTGCTTGCAGCAAGGAAGATAAAGTAACATTCAGCTAGAAGCAGCAGCTAATCGAGCTGTATACATCAACGAACAGCTGACATCCTGAAATAAAATATCTCCACAATATATCCAGAGATCTAACAAGCAATGGTTACACATATAATTGGACAAGGGACTGCAAACCATCAATCAGTGCGAGTGAAGATCATTGATGAGATTAGAAATTTATAGAGTAAAGACACACACATAACGACACAACCAAGATATCAGACCAATACTCGTTAATGATAATTCCACCATTTTAACACGTTACCATTAGTCTGTTACGTTTGCATAAATCATTTCATTTTATAGAACTGCAGATCATATCCAGTTGATTAAATCCCAGGTGGGAACAACTCTACGGTCCGCAACACTTTACAGTGAGGTACAATATAAATATGAGAACCAAATTTGAAGAAATAGAAATTCTGTTGCATATTATATGTCAGATCCTCTATCTCGGTTGTGTCAGCAAACTGGGTAAAAATTATGTAGTGAAATACTAAATTATACCAAAGTATACAAGCCCCCGCCAGCAGCAATTAATGGGTCGATAGATCAGCTCATTAACTGCTGTTGCCGATCCCAATCCCGGATAAAGGAGAAAAATTGACGTTAGGAAGGGCATCCAGTCGTAAAAACTACTGCCAAAATCAAAATTATGGATGGATATTTCTCAAAGATCTAAAGGAGGAAGTCTGTGAAGTTAACAGAAACAATGACAAAATTATGAGTGTAAAGTTGGTTATTGGAGGAGACCTTGTCACAGTTTTGAGTGTATATGCTCCTCAGTCAGTATGTTCTGAGGAAAAGAAAGAAAATTTTTTGAAGATCCTAGATAGCGTAACAATGGAAATACCAGATAATGAAAGGGTGATATTTGGTGGAGATTTGAATAGACATGTTGTTGAGGGGAAAAGTGGTGAAGATAGAGTTCATGGTGAATGGAGTTATGGTGAAAGGAATGCAGAAGGGGACAGGATTGTGCAATATGCAGTAGCCTTCGACCTAACGATTGCTAATACCAACTTCAGTCGGAGAACAGAACCACTTGTAACTTATAAGAGCGGTGACCATAAAAGTCAGTTAGGTTACTTGTTGTACAGAAGGAAACACCTGAAAGAAATAAGGAACACCAAGATCATATACAGTGAAAGTGTGGCAGCGCAACGCAAACTTGTAGTGGCCTATTTTGGGATGATAATGGGAAAAAGACGTAAATATATCAAGCAAGCAGAACAAAGAATAAAGTGGTGGAAACTGAAAGAAGAGGGGCTGTGTGAAGAATTCAAGGAAAAAAGTGTCAAGAGAAAGATTTTCAAAGGATGTTCAGAAGTGGTGGAGTATCAATAGCAGTGTTATAAAGAAAGCTGGAGAAGACGTACTAGGTGTAACATCAGGAAAGAGACCGCCAGAAGATAAGGAGGCATGGTGGTGGATTGAGGAGGTTTAATAAGATTGAAGATGGATAAGAAACAATGGGATTAATCGGGAAGACTGGAAGACTAGGAAGCCTATAAGACTGCAAAGAATAAGACCAAAAGAGCCGTGGCAAAAGTGAAGGCTGACGAAGTGGAGGAGGCGTTTATATTTCACACAGTTAGAAAGTAAACGTGAAAATGAATTGTAAATTTGATCATAGCTTGATGTAGGTTGAATTTATAGGGATAAATGCAGTACTAATAAATATAAAATTATTTAATTAATTTCAGATATAAACCAAGTAGGAATAATGCCACACCATTTAAAACATCACTACAAAGATTTCTAAGTCAAATAAGAAAGCATATGCCTTTTTGGTGACATATATATTTATATCTTAACCAATGACCAACTAAAACGAAAATATATGAACCTTCTTTCTTACTACGATTTCAAGCAGTACAATAATGGATATCCAACACGAGTATGTGATACTACCAGCAGTCTAATAGATTTTGTGTCCATTAATAATTCCGGAATATATTATTATTTATCAAATGCCAGTAGCTATATAAGTGACCATAACATACTAATATTTGATATTTTTGCTAAATTCTCAATCTCCACCAATATCTTTAGAACTGAAAAGTCTAAAAGCAACTAATATCGGTGGAAGTGATGCTGGAACTGAAACTAGTAATATAACTGAACATACGAGTGAGTAAGACGGACATAATGTTTAATTCCCATATCGACTAACTACCCCTTAGTACTGGAACCATACCACCGCTCCGACAAATGACACACAGTGGGTTACACCCATATGGGATCATACGCAAAGTTGCTAGATGGTATGGGATCTTATTGCTCAAGAACCAAATGCCACCTCATTTGGAAAAAACAAACTAATGAATCCAAAATGATGGGTGAACAAATGCCCGTTTGACGGTGCGAGGATCGACCGCACATCCCTCCGTTCCTACAACACAACATCTGGCCTCCCATTGCTATGGTGTGTTCGTGGCATAATATCAAAATAAATAAAATGTTCTAAGAAGTAACTTAGAGGTATAATAGAACGGTGGAAACTAGGATGCATTAACTATGGCAAATGATAATAGCAGAAATATTTTAATACATTGAATTCCTGTTGTTAAAACACATTTGATCAAATATAACCCTGAATAATAACAGAAAGAAAAATATGCATGTCAGATGAAGTGAACAACAATATCGGAGATATTACTCCGTTCCATTTTTAAAAAATTACTCCTGAGTTGATCGTTCCTTTTATCTTTCTGAGCCGTACGATAAACACACCGATTCTTTGAACACTAATTTGAAATATACTCTAATAGATGTATTTTGTTTTTAAATTCGACGGTTTTTCAGTAATCTATTTCTTCTCCCTCGCAAGAAAATACAACACTCCCGAATTTTGGAGACAACTTAGAGTGGTCGCCTAATTAACTAAATATCATACTAAAGACACCAAAATAAAATGAATACTTGTGGACACGACATAACAAAGATTAAAAAATAAACGGATGTTGGGTCCGGCATCGAACCCTCATCGCTTTGAACAAAGAGACCAAACCACGTGGAAGAACCCGCTCTCGAAATATACAACAACAAAATAACCATCAAAGAACAACATTCAGTAAAATATACACACACACTACGAAACTCCACTGGAAAAACATGAAATAAAGTAATGTGAATGTGAATGTGAGTGGCTGTATTTCATGGGAGAAAGTTTGTGTGACGAAAAAATCCTGGGTCTGCCCTGGGACTCGAAACGGAGGTCTCCGGCATGCAACCGAGTTTGCGTCACTGAAAATCCCTATCTGTGATAATCATTAAAAAAACATTCTAATCTGGCGTTCCAGTGACTCATATCCTATACAGAAATGAACATAAAGCAATTAGGAAATTTTACTAATGAGAACAGATTTCGTGAGCCCCAGGCATTTCTCAATTATGTGTGCGGGCTTGACACATTTACTTTGCAGAGTTCTCCCTAAAACAAAATACAGTAGGGGGCACGCCATCCCTCAACCATAAATCTTTCACCACATGGTCCCGCCGCATCTTACCAGGTCGGTGACCTTCTATTTGAATCCTCTTGAAAGCGAAGCATTTTGTCTCCTCAGGAAATATCGTGAAAATCTCATTTCAACCACAATTGAATACACCACATTCCAAAGTTTTATTCAATGATACGTACTCCTTACATTTGCCTCTCTTATGTCACGTCAAACCAGTTTTCATCCTAACACTTCCACAGAATTTAATCATAAATGACCCGGGTTCAAGACTTGGCGATGGCTTAGAAAATACCTACAATTTTCCTCTAACTTATATTCAAACAAACATTAAAATGGATACGAACGTGGCTATTATATTCATTCTATAGAAATTATTACCTCATACCAGAAAAAAAAACCTATCTAAATTGGAGAACATACAGTTGAGCCCCAGGCATGTCACACGTCACACAAATTTATACAGCCATCTTTCTTTATTACGAGCATGCAAATTTTCTTTAAAACCAGAGTTCATTGCTATTCCAACGATTAACACTTCCGCAAAGGCATCTGGATGACCCTACCATCATGCATTACGGATAAAAAACGAATATCGCCATATAAAGAAAATTATACAGTTTGAAATCTTAAAACAAAATTACACTTTACCCATATTATCCAAAGCACTCTAAACCTTTTGGATGTCTACTCTTGAATTCATGCCCATGCGTTACTCTCGATTTAACTTAAATATATTTGAAATTTATATCACATTCCAAAGTACTTCCCCATCTAAATTATCTTGTTTAATAAATACCGGCTCAAAATTGTTCCCCAGTTTCAGAACAAATCCATATTACTTTTACAATTCTATCCAACGTAATTTACATAATTACAAGAAATTAAACCCCGCATTTACAAGACTACATACTATTTCAAATCAGTGTACTTATCGTCATGTTGAGATGTCCATGGATCGAGCCTCGAAGAGGCCCCTGATGAATGTTTACGTCTGCATGATGCTGGTATGGATCACTGGTTCGAAGTCTCCTCTTGCAATCACCGTCGGCACCTTCATGGTCCCGAGATCGGATCCATTGGAACTGGCTCATACAAAAGTATGTCCAATTAACCACGTCTTCGTTGACACTGTTTATGAAATCAATTTATGGTGGAATCTCACTGAATTTTCTCCGACACCGTTTATCAAAGCGACGTCTGGTGTAATCTAATTTAAATTTTCACCAAAACTGTTTGTTCAAAACCTATACAGTCTCCGCGGTCTTACGGCGATACAATCGGCTTTTGCACTCTCGAATTTTCACATTATTTCTACCTCACCGAGATTTTTATATACGTGTCCGTAGTCAGAGTGCGGATTTAAAATATATTTGACTCAAAATTGTCTCTACGACAGCGGAAGGCCACAATTCGATTTTTCACTCCCGCACAAAGGTAATAGATTTGCTGAGCCGCGACACGACCGGACCGTCCGTGTCCTCCCGACACTTCACGGCAAGTCCTCTCTTCTCAACAGGGTGGTCTCTTAAATAAATTCACCCCAACTCGTAGAATGGATAGCAGACAGTACCCACTATAATTTACATATCTCGTGTTCTACTAGTCCTCCGACATCGGTGATGCGGTCAAAACGTGTAAATCATAATTCTATGACATCTGATTATGGGCGGAAAACAAATCGATCGGTAAATTAGGAGATATCTTCAATCACGCTTCTTCGGGGGATTTCCCGTCTTAAGTCAGGGTCCACAGCTGACGTGGGTACGCTTCTAACGCTCACATCATCCTCATGCGACGCAATTTTACTAACGCTGAGTTTTATAACCCTTCATAATTTTGGCAGAGGTCAAATATACTCACATATAACATGCCGATGTTCCCCAAAATAAGTAATGCAATTTCTCGAAATATCCAGTCTCACACCAAGGTAGCAAGTTGGCAGTACCGTATTTCGGCCATTTTTAGTGGGCGAGGTTATTGGAACAAGGAGAGTTCTTTCCTTAGCTATCGTTCTCTCTCCGGGGATTTTTCAAGTTATGAAGTACGTGAGTCGGCGCCATCAAGTCGGAGCTGTTGCGCAATCCGACTCAACCTACGTCCATACGGACAACTAGGGCTAGAAAAATGCCTCAGTTCACTCAGTCAGTTGCCGATTAATTATATCTATTACCGATACGGTTACAGTACACAAAGACAGAAAGCACAAAGGCATCGAACACATGCTGAAGCCAATAGAAGCGACAGCTCATTATATATAACTTCTGAACATCTCATCCTCATTAAGTAACGTAACATTTTACAAGCAAAACTTAAAAACCCTTCTCTAAAGAATAATATCAATCTCAATCAGGAATATCGTAAGTGTAGAAACAATTTAACTAATTTAAATAAGGAGTTCATAAATTAATATTACCCTGAAAAAGCTAGAATTCATAACAATATCCCAAAAGAAAATGGAAATAATGAAAGAAATCATACATAGCAAAATAGTAATAACTGTGCGTCACCAAAAATATATAATAAGATCGGCTTACGAGTTATATGAATTGTTTAATTCTTATTTTTCAAATGTTGCTTAAATATTGGCCTCAGCAATCCCTCTCCACAGCACTAAAACACGTCAGGTTCCTAATCACTCGAAATTATTTTACTTACATCCAACAGATGAAATAGATTTAAGATCTGTAATATCAAATCTAAAAAAACAAGATTATATGTGACCAGGATGCCAACATTCTACATGAATTCCAAGATTCTTTAAGCGGGATCTTAGTGGATATCATTAACGAATCCTTCGCATCTGGTAATTACCTAGGGAGCTAAAAGTAGCTAAAGTAGTTCTTACCTTAAAGTGTGGGGACGGGAGAAATCCTAATAACTCTATCTGTATTCATTCCGTTATCTACAAAATATTAGAAACTGTTGTAAAAAAGTGACTTCTCTCATTCTTTAAACAAAAATAATTTATTTTACAATGCACAGTATCGCGTTAATGGGAACTCTAACACTAAAATAACAACCGTAAATCTTATAAATATGCTGTTAGAAACAATGGATTGTAATAACTTTGCTGTTGGGTTGTTGATAGTTCCGAAGAAATACTTTGATACAGTAGACCATGAAAGACTATCAGCTAAATTAGAGAGAGCAGGAGTTCATGTTGTTGCTTCGAAGTGGTTAGAAAATCACCTTTCTGATAAAGAAAACAGTACGTAGTATTGAAACTGTAGCAAACTCAGCAGTTATTGTAACCCATTGTGTTCCAGAGTGGTATGTATTAGGACCGATACGGATTTTAGTGTACATCAATGGCATTGCAACTTGCCGTTTGAACGGACGTGTCACAATGTATACTGATGAAGAGAACATGTTCTATACTGATTGTAATAGATATGCCGGCTGACCTCAATAGACTGCGATTTTCGTTTCAAGCAAATAAATTAACAATTAATGTGCAAAAGACTGACCATATAATTATGGCAAAACATAGTCAGAAAGAATCCCACACAGTAAAATATATATGCTGTACACAATACTGAAGTAAAACTAGTCAGTTCTGTCAAATACCTTGGGTTGATAATTGACAGAAACTTTAACTGGATATACCATGTTGAATATATCACTAAAACCTGTTGAAGGAATTTTAAAGAAACTTAGGCGTCCCTCTCGACAACAGCTACTAAAATAGATCTACTACTCTTTAGGTCATATTCACCTGCAATATTTCAATGTTATTTAGATAGGCTGTAAGAAGTCCAATTTGAATGAGCTAATGGTAGCACAGAATAGAGCTATCAGAAATATACAGAACCCTCTTTACTTAACTCCAATCAAATTTCTATAAGTGGTAAGATACTATACCTTAGCATGAATACAGTATTCAGTGCAGCTAGCTATTCTCACCTCTATATTAACATTTTTTTCTAAAAACAGGTTTTGTCTAGTCCATCCGTCCGTTCTACTCGACCTATTTGCTTCGTTTTTCTTGTATTCTCTCCAGAATTACCTGTCGGTGAACCATCAAGCTTGGATAGGTCTCGAGGTTCGCTCAACTTTGAGTAATCCTAAAATCAAGTTACTAAATGACCACTCCAATAATTGCAGGCGAAAGCTTACCCTAGCCTACAATGCATTCTGTACACAGCGGGTTGCACACAGTCAAGGAGCAATATTTTCACGTAAAGATATCGACGAACATAAACGATGAAAAATGTTGGTGACTATAGGCAAACCTGCAATTTAAACCAAGCTTGGTACACATACGACAATAATATGTGGGTGAAATACTGTAGGAGTAAAACACCCCTAAGCAAGGTGGATTGGGGGAGGGAGTGACATGTAAAAATAATTTAAAACGTCCTATATTAGTGTTGACTCCATGGTTTTCGGAGTCGCTGAGATAAATAGTGACACTGAATGACAAGTCACCATCGGCATGGAGGTCAGAAGAGGTGAAAATGGAAATGTCCAAAATAACCAAGATTAGTGTTGAATCCCTAGTTTTCGGGTTCGCTTGGCTGATTGGTGACAGTCCCAATTACGGTTGAATCGTGTACATTGTGGCTATAGCGTGACGCGTAAATCCATGGAGGTATCCATTATTCTTATTATTTATTTGATATGATCACCTAATTCTCAGATAATATGGGCTGCAACAAGGACGAGGTTCCACGCGAAATAAAATAATATAAAATTAAATCTTTGAATTAAACAATAAACAATAACTTTGAACCTATAAAATCATTCGTAAAATATCGATCGACGTCACAGTAAAGAAATCTACAAGAAATCGCTTTACACATAATTAATAGGTACCGGTAATACAAATGCTAAAAGTAAACATTCAAAAAAGTATCTGGGCAACGCATGGAGAACATTTATGCCGAGACACTTTATCTCACATGTTTATAACAAATGCTGTGGAGCAGCACGGCTCCTCTAGTATATAAAATAAAACATAAATCAATACACCATAGTACTACATATAACCTGAATTCTGACTACCATTCATATAGTACCATTGCCTCGTACAATGTTCATTTCTACAAATATGGTAAAAAGAGCTTGAAGTTCTCTGCAATCCAGATATTTAATAACATCCCTGTAATGGTAAAAATTCACCAACACTGGAAACATTCAAACAGATACTTAACACATTGAATGCCACGTCATTCATGTATGAATGACACTTAACTTCCCGCTACTGAAGCGTCATCCATATATAAATGACGTGCAGATCAAGGTACGTAGAATACAAGGTAGGGATCACGGGAGAGATGCGCAGTATCAAAGTAGAGCTGTGACGTCATGCAGGACCCTCGCTCTGAAGCTGCTCTGAATGAGATAGAGGTTCTTTCAATAAAAATCGCTGTGCACGCAGAAGCTAGGAGCTAATAATGCACGATAGTAACATACCTGTGGTGTATAAGAAACCGTGTGTGTTTATTTTAAGTTATAAAACGTAGAAAGCGGTAATAGTGTACACTTTTCAGTAAGGTTTGCGTGCCATTACAGGTTGCACAAGTCATACCAGGCACGCGAAGGAACGAAACATACACTTTCATGTATCCCCTAAAGCCACTGACCTAAATAAATTTTGTCAGTAAGAAGTAATCAAGACATTATTGAAAGCCATCTTTCTCAGCTTCGAGGGTTCGGAGGATTTTATGATCATCCTCTTCCGACATCTGTGACGCAAAGAGTGAAATCATTGCTTCTATGCCTCAATGCTTCCGAGGCGATAAGAAATTCCAGCTCTTCTCCGTAAGATTATGAAACATTAATTCAAAATGTTATATGCTACTGATGAAGTCGATCAAACTCTGATATCGTGTGCCAGTTTAAGACCAGCGTTGAGTCTACAACATCCTATTTTTTTACCGGAGGATGAGCAAGGGTTCGTTAAAACCGTTGAAGAGCTAGTGGAACAGCTTAAGGACAATCGCAAAACCAAGGATCGTGATGAGTTGCTTGAAGACTTCACTGGCTATATAGCTTTGAGGGTAAAGAAAAAGAACTTCGATATAGAAAGCGATTATTGAGAAAAAAACAGGTCAATCTACAGGGGGTGGAAATTAGATTTCAAAGATGTCTAGAGACAGTTTGAGGCAGCGTATAGAGAGATGGTACACCATGATAGTGCAGATGGAAAAGGAGTTCAAATTTTACCACTGGAAAGAATTGAAAGAGGGCTCTAACATCATAACAAACCTTACGTATATCCTGAAGAAGGAATTCCCCGAAATTTATGAGTTTCCAAGTTGCTTCGTGAGAATTCGAATGAACGCTTTAAACGAAAGTAAGACATTCAAGAGACCGGGTTTCAGTTAGTACAATACCGATAAAGAAAGAAGAAAAGCAAAGAAATTCCACTGATGCTATAGATAATCATGTTTGATAATATGTTTCTAAAATATATCAGCATTATTCTGTGTGTATAACACACCTGTTAATTTTTTATGAAAGGCAGTTTATTATGGTGTATATGAAACCAGTGCTAAGAATGTTAATATACAGGCTCATTAATTTTGTAGCCTACCGAATTTGTCAGTTCCTGGCACTTGGAAGAGAATATTTACTGTACTGTTTGTGTTGTGTACAGTTATAGTTTCCTAATATTGTTTGTAACAACGGACATACTTCTTGCAGTCATCAAACTTTAATGTTCGAACCTGTAACAATTAGATCCCCCTTGTTGTTGTCATAGGTGTTGAGAACATGAATACATGGAATGGCCATTCCTCTGCGATCACACGCTTAGCATTATTACAAGCTTTTAAACAGATCGAAAAACTTCAGAAACGCTGCATGATTCACACTGTATTTGATCTCCTATTATTATTCTAATGTAATAGTGAAGTGGAATGCCTTTTCTGAGGTGATGTTAAAATATCAATGAATTTCTCTTATCTCTAACTTGTGGCTAAAACAGAATAGCTCACAGTAGTGTGTTATCTCATAGAGAAGACAAGGCGCTGAGGGTACTCGATGACGTCACCGACGGCCAAGCGTGGTGGGGAGACCTGCGCGTGATCCCTACCTCTTACTCTAACTACCTTGGTGCAGATGAGCTGTATCAGGCTTCGTCATTCGCATGTGAACGACGTTACGGTCAAATGAAATGGTAGCCTTTAAGTGTGGCCCACGGGTTACTTTTTGATGTGCTTGGTTTGGCCGTACCTCTTTGCACGAATAAATTTGTTATTTATTCTAGTTGAAAACAAACGAAATATATTATCAAACACACTTGTTCTGAATTATTTTCTGAATTATTGTATTTTATACGTATTCTAAATATCCCATAATATGTAATGATACCAGTAATGACCAGTGATGGCTCTAGACTTACACATTTTTCAAATTATAATTATTATTCAAACTGAGGGCACGTAGGCTGAGCTAGAACCGTCTCAGGTAATGGTTTATTTTCATGTTTGTAGTATTTGAATTTTCCCTGTGCCTTGCTCAAAAGCAATAAAAGTCTAGTTATATAAAACAACCTGAATAAAAAGTTTGCGGTACAGAAATCACTGGTGCACAGAATTGAAACAGTCTAGACACAGTTGAGGTATGCCAGGGCATGTCTTGCAATAGGTAAAACCATCTTTGCGTGTTTTCTCGCCCGAATCCTACCTCAGATAGCCTTTCTTAGCGACGTCTCTTACTCATTTTTAACAAATTTTAATCAATTCTGAAAAGGTTAAAAGAAAAAATATTAAAAAGTGTCATCCATATATGAATGACATGGCCACCATATGTAAAAGAATGTCTCCAAACGAACACAGGGCCACGTCATTCATATGTGTATGACAGTGAAAATAATGAAAATAATGAAAAGAAGACCGTATAATTGTTGCAGATGAAAATAAAATTCAAGATAGCAACCCATATGAGCAAAATAATACAAATCACTTAAAAAATACATTTGGCCCCGGGGAAAGTTTTACGACCAAGATCTTGGCATCCAATGTGTTAAGTATTACTTGGGGGAAAGGTACAATGCTGTTTAACACAAACTATAGGATGTAATTTAGTACGTTCTCCCAAACAATCTAGTGAACTGTCTGCACCTATTTTTGAACCCTGTAGTTATCCAACCACTATTACACATAATTACTTCAATCTAGTGAGCTACGTTGTAACTTCACCTACTCTTATATACAAAATCGCCCTTTGTGACGTATAAATAACGCTCCTTTACCATTTACTGTACATATATCATATTCGCTTAATTAACTTACTCATATATTGAACGCCAGCCACTACTCTGATTGACGAAGTCGTAGAGCATGACTTTTGTTACTACTCCCAAGGTGTGAGGTGATAAGCGCACACACTTAGGCAACATACTGGAATATGGATCAGGAAAGATATGTCGTGGTCTCATTCCCACAATTAAGGAATATAATTGGAAATGGTATTAACTACTATTACTTTTAAAAATAAAATCATGTATGTACTGTACCGTACCCAGGGGTAAATACCCTCTAGGACGATGCCTCCATTCCTGTATGAACATCCGACTAACTCAGAGTTGGGCAGAGAGTGGGTTGGTCGTCATTGGGTCAGGCTAAAAGTCGAATTTCTACACTTAAATGTAAGTAAATGACAGGAAAATGGAGGTATAACTCGAATGAGAAACAATAATACGGGGTAGGATGAGTTTATTCATAAATATCTCCGAATCATACTACTCGAAAATCAAATAAATCAAATAATAAAATGTCATTACAAAAATCTCAAAATTAAAGAAATAACTGGACATTAACAACGTTAATTGTTCAAAGAAACAAAAGTGAAATGAAGTATCAAGCATAATATTGAATACTTGCATACTTTCAGAAATAATCTTCTTCTGCTTGTCCATTGTTCATGTTATATGGTAACATATGTACGCATATACTGATACGTATTTATTTCAGATGGAGTGACACTTCAAAATAATCACATTGATACGGGTTTGTAATTTAATTTCGAGTCGTCGCAAGATTAAACGTTAAAAGTAAAATTACAATATAAAAGAAAGTTACGATGAAAAGAGAAATTAAGATAAAAGAAAAATTAAGACGCAATGGGACATGATATGAATTATGAAAAATACTAGTGGCATTTCCTACGTTATATTTACAATAAACAAAATAAGCAAAATAACGCATCTATTTACATCGGATAAAGAGAAAAGTTTTACATACTACACAGATTCTACGTGAATCATGGTTCACCACAAAGGATCTAGTGAGAACTAGATTGACCATCAATATACTCAGCACTCGGGCTATTCCCCATTAAACAACAAGACAACATAATCAAACAACATAAAACGTCATAAAATACCATCCTGTAAGGGAAAAACATATAATTATCCATCAATATCGTGTAGAAAGCAATGGGCAACATTGCCTTCTTCTGCTGCATTTGCGCACTCAAAAGCGCGATCATCCATCATGTATTTCCTGGTGTGCTGTGAGCTAAAAGGAAATGTTGGAACTCAACACTGTACTAAAGCTTGGATTCTGTCCGCCAAGATTGTAACACGGAAATACCATCTCATTCACGCCGTCTAAGATAACACGGCCAATATATCAGCTTGCCATGAGATATCATCTTTCGTCGGCTACACGGAAACTCACGAACAATCGTATACCTTCCTAGCATGCTTCGACAATTTAACACACATCAGACTCATTGGTCTGGAATCAGTTCCGTCAATTCTGATAACTAATATTCTCTCAGAAGACAATAGCAGGTACATATCCACTGCGCATTATTCTTTCATTTATCAGGCATGCAATCGGCCTGCATAATCACTTTATAACTTCGCATGCATTATAACTTCTCATGTCTCTTACAAATCACATCAGCCTTTTACATTATGAGACCCGGTTCGTTTCCTGTGCAAATCATTGGGCAAAAACAGATTCCAACCTAAATTCGAAGATCCTATTCTTTCAACGTTGCTATGCAGCTCCTTACGTACAGCTTCTGAAATACCATGCGTCATGCAATTAACTGTTACTGTCTCTCTACATGACCAAAATAAAATAACATAGCAAGTATTTAACTTTGAAAATTGGATGAACTTGTCAATCTAATCCTCCTAGCACTAATATACAAGGAAAAAGCGGAATAATGCTAAACTAAATTATCATGCATAAATGAACAACAAAATAATCCTAACAAATCCCTCATTATCCCAACTATCTAGTCATAAATAAAAATAAAAATAAAGAGAACATGTATTTCTCTTTTATCCGCATATACAACAATATAAAAGTGAAACAAACACATGCCGTCAGGCTTACTTTACGTTAAATAAAATCCCTATTCTAAACTGCACTAGTATTTTAACATAACCCATATAACATTCCATAATTAACACATGCGCCTTATCTTGGACGACTCTCTGGATACATGGCAGCAGCTCACATCTCTGCCTTGCTGGGTGCCTACTCCATGTTGATTACTGCTTCAACACGTAGAAATACACTTCCTTCTTCCATAGGCGAAGCCATCTTCTTGCTGAAAATTATTGAACACTGCAACATAGAAGGTTTTGGATGAATATCTCTTCACCGCTCAATTCTGCACGTGCCGAACAACCCTTCAGTCAAATTCACTGACACATAAATACACTGTAAATTTTACACTTGAGGATTTATGTACACAGTTTTTGAGAGCGGCACGTGGTACGAATCGAGAGTTCCTCGCGAAATGCGACCGACACGAAAATATGAGACAATGGAACGTCTCTCCTGCATTTTCTACACTGCGGCTAATTATCACCGTCTATATATTGGTAGTGAACTTTGCGATAATATAATCTGCAATTAACTCTGCATCAGTTACTTTATTCCACTGCACAACTGAAACACTGTTTATTTGTCTTATTAACCATACTCTGTTAATGATATATTCACGTGTCAACTTTTAAGTACAATTCTCGGAGCGCATAGAACAACGTCCACCTCACGTCAGTATCCACGATCAGAGTTACACTTCTACACTGTCCAAAGTGCCCGATCAGAGTCGCACTTCTACATTCTCCAAACTACCCGATCAGAGTGACGCCTTCCAGAGCTTGGGATGCTAAGGAAGCCTAGGTAACGCCGCTGCAACTATGGGATTCCCACTTGTCTAGACAAACCACCAATCAGAATGCCTGTCATTTATAATGACACAATATCAATTATAACATATCAATAAAACACACTTCAGATGATATCAAATCTCTTCCTATAATTTTTATACCGTATTCCTGATTATATTTCACTTATAGACCTGTGGAAATCAGCCAAATAACAGAATTTATCTCAAGCAACTGTACACGTTGGTCAAACTGGGATTATGACTTCGCGCGATGTATACTCCATATTTGCCATATCCTCGCGTTCTCATTGGCTGAATACTTCGCTTGGTCAGCAGTTTGTACACGTGCCGAGATGTGCCAACTCCTAGTGACGCTAAGCCATTCTCACGGTCCCGAGGAAGTATTGGGCAATATCCAGCGACTTGATGGCTCCATAGATTTCCGGTCTCAGCTATCCTGCGATTCTTTACTTGACCATATATGACTGCAATTCATATCAATAAAATTTACATATTATGTCAAATAATAATCCGAGTATCTCTTATGGGCCGGCAGGATACGGCTCAGTACTTTGAATAGAATTAAACTGAATTTAATTAAAACAAAATTATATTCTGTAATTTTTTTGTTACTACAAGTAATGGAAACATAATGCACATCAATAAGCTGTTGACATTTTCGGGAATTAGAATTTATTGCCGTAAGTTATACTTACTATCTTCCTCATGTTATGTATGCAAAATGTTTGGTGCTGGAATTACCTTATTTCTGCTACGGAGGTGGTCTTCGATTCGTTCTGCTGTGAAAAACTGGTCCGAGTTCGGGGCTGCTGCTCTGATGTTATATCCTTCTGTAACTTGTCCTGACTACTTTCCTATTTAGAGTGTAATGACCCGTACTGGTCACGATCTTTCGTACTCATTGTCAGAAAGTAAGACATTACTGAAGAGCCTGTGATATAGAGGTCTGCTATCTAAGCTGATTTCACACGTCCTGGCGGCTTAAAGAGAGACTGTTTATCTACATACACCAGTTCTACGCGATGCTTAAGATATATTTTAGTATAATTCAATTCTCGAACGTAGTTCTTGAATTATGTAACCGAATTAAACCAATAATTTGGAGTAATATAACAACCAATGAATGAATATAAGTAACAAGTTATACCGATTCCAAATATAAATTTCCAGAGAGTTGACCTGGTGACTGTACTGAATGCAACGAATTCATACGAAGTAATACAAAAAGCAACTCGATATATCCCTAGACAGACAGATAGCTATCAAGATCGATAGTTACTCAGATACATGGATACCACGATCACAAGATAGTCAATGATTGCATGATTGAAGAAAGCCTGACACGGGCTTAAATAAACTTTATCATACCAAGTGTCTCCCCTCTACACGGCTATCCCTTCGACACAGACTGCCGGTAGATAGCTAATCACTGAAGTGGAATCTCATCCACGTGGCCACACGTTTTTCAAAATGCTAGCCACGGAACTCACAGCGTTACCATGCGTACGAAATAGTATAATCCCCTACGTCAGTGGGAACTTTCTCTTGCCTGATGTCATATCTGCTAAACTTAGACTCACCAGGCGAGTTGGCCGTGCACGTAGAGGCGCGCGGCAGTGAGCTTGCATCCGGGAGATAGTAGGTTCGAATCCCACTATCGGCAGCCCTGAAAATGGTTTTCCGTGGTTTCCCATTTTCACACCAGGCAAATGCTGGGGCTGTACCTTAATTAAGGCCACGGCCGCTTCCTTCCAACTCCTTGTCCTTTCCTATCCCATCGTCGCCATAAGACCTATCTGTGTCGGTGCGACGTAAAGCCCCTAGCAAAAAAAAACTTAGACTCGTTGCACAGTACCGTACCAGCTCCATGCCTTCAGTTATAAGTTGCAATATTAATGTGTTTTAAATCCAACACGTCCCACTTATATACATATATATAATGTTTGCAATAATAATTTACTTATTTTATTGATTACCGGTAGTTAAAATGAGATGCGTAATACCTATTTAATAAGCCAATCAAAATGATGAAAAGCTGAAAATAAAATAGAATGAATAGATTGAATAATCATTATTATTATTAATGCCAAGATAAATCTGTAAACAAGTTGTGCCGTTAAAACCTCTGCAATCCTCATGGACTTATACAAAAGAAATATCCTGCAAATACTGCTCACTTAAATTGGTGTTCTTAGACACACATCAGCAAATTTTCCTTGGTGCCCTTCATATTGATTATGTACAGATATTTTATAGTATATGTTTATGAATATTAAAAAGGCCTAAATTAAAACTATATGCTCAATCACGTATTAATAATTGTTTATATATAATCTATATTTAGTTATGTAAGGGCAACCAGAATGTAACAACCTGTACAATTCCTCTGTACAATCCTCCAGGTGCTTTTCCACTCTACACACCTCAAGGAAAATGTACTGACATATATGTTGTTTAATTCGCATTCTCGTTATGGGCTGTGGTAATATATTCTTTTCGAGTAATGGAGTTTAAATAGGGCCTCCTTATACAATATCCTTTACAAATGGCACTAGTATTGAGGTAATTTCAGCTCATGTATACTCAGGAAAAATCATAATGGGAAGATCAGTTTGTAATTAAAGAGGACAAATTGAGGCAAATATTCATTTATAGGAAGAGGAGTTAGGGACTGAAATTATTTATCACAGTAAATGTTCGAAAGTTTGGAAGTTCTTTGAAATCATTAAAAGCCTACGCAAAAAAACTGATAGGGAATCTGCTACCTGAAAGCCATCCCTAAATGCAGATGATTTAATGATTGATTTATTGGTCGGTCGATTGTTCGAACGATTGGATTGATTGGTATGCTGCCGCTATGATCTAGAGGTAAACATAGGAGCTCCCACTCCACCGGCCTAGGTTTGAATTTCTGATCTACCGGAATTTAAGACTGGTTTGAGAATCAAACCACAGATTTCATAATAAACATTTTTCATTTAAGGTTTTATTTTTCCTTCTATAATTTCTTAGTAATTTTTCTAATATTTGTAGCATTTGCTTCAGTAAATAGGCAAATACTTCTTACTTTCTTTTGAAATGTTTTGTTTATATATGTCTACGAGTAGTAGCGTATTTAGTTATAGTCCATACAGGCTCAGGCCTAGAGCGGCAAATTTTGATTTTTATAACATGAAATGCATCCTTCATTCACATTACAGTAGGATATCCATCAGTGGCGTAGCCAGGATCGACCGATTGGGGGTGGAGGTATAGTTACAAAATGATATAACGAAGGTGCTTGTGCGTATGTGAAGTGCGCATGCGAGTTTCATTATAATGACACTAATATACGTGAATTGTGTTGATATTCAGATTGCAGTACCAGTACACTACAAAATCTTACATTAAATTACAGAACGAAATAATATGATCAATGTCATCAGTTTCACAGCGCATTATATGTTCAAATTAAAATCTAAAATCCAACTTTCGAGGCTTCTCAGAAAATAGATTCAAGAGATCTGTTTGTTTAACAATGATATATCTGTGAATGTTCAAAAGAGCCCACTCATTGAGTCGACTTTCACTTGTTTGTGATCAGTTTCAGTATTTTTTCGTAAGAATTCCATGGGAGGTCTGACTTCTTATCTGAATCGTCAGCGTTTAGGCCTTCAGTTCAGACGTTTCCGGGTTCTATTCCCGGCCGGAAAGGAGATTTTATTCGCTTTTGATTAATTCTGGTAGGGAAATGGGTGTTTGTGTTTGTCCTAACACTTTCATATTCATATTCAGACAACACACTACACTACCAACCACCACAGAAATACGCAATAGTGATTACATCCCTCCAAATAGGGTTGGTGTCAGGAAGGGCATCCAGTCGTAAAATAGGACTAAATCCGCATGTGAGACACAGTTAGCACCAGCGACACCACAGGTGTGGGAAAAGCGGTATAAAAAGAAGTAAGAATTCCGTTGGGGGGGTCCAATCCCCAGTACCCTCTCTCAATTCGCAGGATTCAAGTAGAATATAGCACATAGTCTATTTTTGATTCAGGAGTTCAAATTGACTGCATCGTTATGGACTGATCCAAGGCTTTTGATAGATCATAGGAGACTACGATAAAAATTAAGGCTTTTGGACTAGACAGAAGAGTTATTGAATGGGTGACCAAATTTCTAGAAAACAGAACACGGAGAATTAGAGTAGGTGAAGCGTTATCTGACCTTTTAAGGATTATCAAGGGGCTCTGTAAGGCAGTATTTTTGGAACTTTTGGTTTTCTTATATGTATAAATGTAATTACTACATCCCACATCTACTCTAGTTTGTCACATTCATGTTTTGGCCTACACCCCGCCCGTTCTTACCACCTAAACTTCCCTCACATCACCACAGTGTAGGGTAGCATACCTATTGCGTCAAACCAGTCTATGGACTGAAGACCCAAACTGGCCTCGCAGTTGACGGTGGGACAAGACGGATCGACATGATCGCCTTCAAACCCGGGAGCAGAAAAGGTTTCATTCTCGACCCCACTGTCAGATATGAAGCAGATGTACAACAGCCCGTTGACGTCGATGAAAAAAAAAATGATATATTCACCAACCATTCCACATTATCTCAATAAATACAACATTGAGGACATCGAAGTCATAGGGCTTATGCTGGGTGCAAGAGACATCATTTCTAAACTACTGGTCACCTGCTTAGGACGCCTTGGTGTACCGAATGAGACCATCGTGAGATGGGGCATACAAACATTGAAAGCCTCGACAGCAATCTTGAGGCATCACCTCTACGTTCTATCCACTTAATCACATCAATCAATAATTTATCTGCTGTCTCTTTGTTTTCTGTATATGATCAATGTAATGATTGTTCTTTACCCTGTACTCTGTACAAAATTTTTATTGTATGATATTCTTTGTCGGTTTGGCAACCTCATTCATTTGAGGAAGAATAAATATAAAAAAATAAATAGAGTAAATAACTGGTAACACAGATAAGGCTTTTGGTGGATGATGTTATACTATCTGTCTGTTAGGTGATCAGCCCAGAGGCTGGTTGGATCCTCAAATAGCACCACCAAAGATTATGTGGTTGCGAGGAAACCGCAACAACCGATCGTGCAGCCGAAATGAGGCGTACTAGGCAAGATGAGGAGTGAGTTAGTTTGCCATTGCTTTCCTTTCTGGGCAAGAAAATGCTATTGCAGCAAGACTGACCCTGTGATCAACGCCTTTCATAACTATCAGACACACTGGTGATGCTCTGAATGTTATTACTCAGCACCACCCATACTGCAGCAGTTTCCATTATTGTCACAGCCATGGATGTGACTGGAATTTCGATGGAAGCTGCATTTTTTCTGTCCTGTGCCTAGAAACAAGTGCGAAAATACTGCTTCCATCAAGAAATGGCAGTAGGTGATGTTATGCTAAATAGAGTAATAAATAATTTACAGTACAGGACCGTGAGCGACTACAAAAAAAGCCACGCATGTTAGTAGGTGTGCTAGTTACCAACTGATGAGCCCAAATTAGCACACTGGGGCGAAACGCTGGCAACCAAGAATGAGTTAGGTGGAAAACTTATAATGTCCAATAACGGACCATTTGCATTCGAATTACAAAAAAGACCTCAACAATGTAGTGAGAATGGGCAGCAGACAACTGTGTGATCTTAAAAGGTTTGTAGTCATATTGTAAGTTTTACCAAGAGGTTTTATTTTTGCTAGTGGCTTTACGTCACACCGACAAAGATAGGTCTTATGGCGACGATGGGATAGGAAAGGCCTGAGTTGGAAGGAAGCGGCCGTTGCCTTAATTAAGGTACAGCCCCAGCATTTGACTGGTGTGAAAATGGGAAACCACGGAACACCATCTTCAGAGCTGCCGACAGTGGGATTCGAACCTACTATCTCGCGGATGCAAGCTCACAGGCGCGCGTCTCTAACTGCACAGCCAACTCGTCCGATAAGTTGTAATTACTGTGTCGACGGAATGGGCCTCATGGGGATCGCTCAAAGTACCTAGGTACTTCATTCAGGTAATCACATTAACAAGATTGTAATTAAAATTACAGATCTCTTCATAACACTGTATGTGGTCAAGAGGGTAAGGAAGGATTGTACTGTGGTAAAGATGTAGGCCTAAAGGATAGGGTGTATAAACCAATATTAATACCCCAATTAGAGAATGGTTGCCGTGTATGGGACCCTCACCAAGAGTACTTGATTTCAGAACTGGAAAAGAAGCACAGAAAAGAAGCACAGTTTGTTCTGGGTGATTTCCGGCAAGAGAGTAGTGGTACGAAAATGCCGAAATGAGGCAGAGGCCCAGGTCACCCATGGGAGTCAAATGGCAAGTCTCGCACTAGGCAAGCAGAACGTGTACTACATTGCTCCCAGCAATTAAAGTCATAATCTAAAAGAGATAAACAATAAAATCATGCTTGACCTTCCGAAGGTAGTCAGTCTGTGAGATTACATTATAAATATGGGATGAGATTGTGTGCCAAAAAGCCAGGATTCTATTTCAAAGCTCTCTGCAGTGTTCATATGAGGTGAGACTAAGTGGTGTGTTCATAGCTGTCAGCAGAGAGATGGCACGGAATGAGCAGATGAATAACCTTGAATTGAGTTTTCAAAAGTAGGAAAGATCATGTGAAGATGAAGTTGGAATTCAAGAGTACAAATTGAGGCAAATATTCATTAATATGAAGAGACTGAAATAACTTACCATGCAAAATGTTCGATTAGTCTCCATATTCTTTGAAATCATTTAAGAAAAGACTAGGTAATCAACTGGTATGGAATCTGCCACATGAGTAACAGCCCTAAATTCAGATCAGTATTGAATGATGATTGAAAATCCTAACCTCACACAATTTAAAAGTCTATACTATCAAGGTTGACTGTTACTGCAACAAGTCTATATGGTGAGACACTGTAGTCAGTCGATTTGAGTCCCATTGGTGGAAAAATATTTCACCATCAGAATGTTGGGCAGCAGGGTAAGAGGAGCCGTGGTATACAATTTTCAATCACTAGATTGTGTGCCATAATCCTGGATTTTATTTTAAACCTCCCTCCAGGGTTCATATGGAGTGAGAGCATATGACACTATTGATGGTGATTCGTTCGTCAGATGGAGATGTTAAGCCTTGATCAGACCCCTTGGTGTTATTTGACAGGAGTAGGCTATATGCCAACACTGGGTTTCATCCTCTCCTGACCTCATTATCATCCCAAATCCAGAGGCTCAAATTAATTATGGGCGTCAAATAGGAAGAGCTGCACCAGACAAGCAGAACATGTCCTCCAACGCTTCCAGCACAGGAAACCATAAGCTCAATGAGATAAATAAAATCACGCTTGACTTTCCAAAACTAGTCAGTGTGTGAGATTCCAATATAAATATGGGATGAGGCATACTGAAATATAGTAGAAAGCTATTCTATACATTTATATAGGCCTACAATTGATACTGGGAATCATCTTCTTCCTTGATAAGTAACATAGATTATGTTTTCTCCTTAATAATAGCCCTTTGTATATTAATCATATTTTCATTTCTCTTCCAGATAACATTTCAGAATGCACTCCTTCGAAACTCAAATGTATCTTGGATAACAATCGTAAGTAATATCATTTAAAGGTAACTAAACTAAAATTACTGAACAACTGCCCATAACCAAAAGCTTTTTATCCGGGAAATATTAAATTCTTCTGTCAAAGGAAGGGAGAGGGCATGAAGATCAAAATGCTGGTCAGTAGAGGAAACTCTTGCTATACCAAATAGAAAATGCAAGCAAGATACAAATAGGATAGAACTTGAGATAATCATGAGAATAGAATAGAATGGAACAGAATAATTATATTGGCTTTAAACAATATAAAATTTCAATTGAAAGTTTAACACACTGTATAATAATTGCATATTTTATATCGTAAATAAATCCACTTCAAACTCTAGCTGTAGCTGTGAAGGCCCTTCAGGAACTCTGAAAAGTGGTGGCAAAAGGGGGCTCTGGTTAAGACGCAGCAGGTCGTTATTCTACTTAGGTTCCAAAATGGGTAAGATAATAAAAATAAATGTAATGTAAATTTTAATCTTATACCAGTTGCATAGTATTATTTGAAGTAATTCCACATACTGTATATGAGTTGACTATGTTTTTAAGTATAGGAGATATTATAAGTAGAATTTTGTAAACAATATAAATTTATTAAGGATGATCTGTTTGTTTAATAGAAAAATTTGTTAGCATAAATTGTATATTATTGTATTCTAGAAAATTTATTTTTCCTCTCTTGTTAATTTAAAATTTAGTGCTTGACAATAATGTATTTTAGTGTACCATTTGCCACCGAGGTAGAAACCTCATTTGCAAATAAAGAGATTTTGATTTTGATTTGATTTTGTACCAGTAAAAGTCTGCAACACGGGTTAACTCAAGCATGAGATTAAAGATCTGCAGGGAGTTTGCAATCCATTCTCTCTGTTGGTAGGGCTGGTAGAACAACACGTACAGTAATACCTGCCTGTCGTAAGAGATGACTAAAAGGGGCCCTAGGGGCTCTTAACTTGGGAGCATGGTTTGGCGACCACATGGTCCTTAGTTGATTTCAATTACTTGTGCCATGCCCCTCACTTTCATCCATCCTGTTCTACTTCCCTTGCCAGGATGGCTGAGGAGGGAATCGAACCCCTCTCTACTCAGTTGACCACCCGAGGCTGAGGGGACCCAGTTCCAGCCCTCGTACCACTTTTCAAATTTCGTGGCAGAACCGGGAATCGAACTCTGGCCTCCGAAGGTGACAGCTAACCACACTAACTACTACACCACAGAGGCGGACGCTTGGTATACGGCAAAGGAAAATCGACTATCACCCCACTGATGTTCGTTGGGATGCTTAAAAGCAGAAACGTCAGGCGCGGCTGACTCACCCGGTTACAGAAAGGTTATTGCAGTGAGGCTGAACTTGTAGGATACCAGCAAGATATAGCGGATATGTCAGATTCAGGAGGACAAATTGACTGTATAGCCACTGATCTAGCCAATGATTTTCATAGGATAGATCATGGGAAACTGCTGACGAAAATGAGGGCTATTGAACTAGATGAAAGACGAATGAATGGATGGCTAAATTATTAGAAAATAGAACTCAGAAAGTTAGAGTAGGTGAAGCATTTTCTGTTTCTGTGAAGTTTAAGGGGGGGGGCCACATGGCATTATTATGGGAACTTTATGTTTTCTCATATAGATAAATGATATGAGAGCCTTCTGCAGATGATGTCAGACTGCAAATAGTAAAAAAGTAAGTTACAGGATTGTAAGCGACTGCAAACAGACCTCAACAATGTTGAGAGATGGACACCAGACAATGGTATAATGGTAAATGGAATGAAAAATCAGGTTATATGTTTCACCAAGGGGAAAACCCTATCAGTTTTTATTCCTGTGTTGATGGGATGAAAGTACCTCACGGAGATCACTGTACTTAGGTATTCATATAAGAAAAGCTATTATTAGGGGTTATGTCATCAATGAGGTTGTAAATGAAGGTTACAGATCTCTTCATATGGTTATGTGAGTATTGAGAGGTTATAGTAAGGATGTAAAGGAGATGGGGTATAGGTCTCTGGAAAGACCCTAATTAAAGTGTGGTTCCAGATCATCGGACACACACTGCGATTACTAGACACAATAAGTAGAAAAGATGCAGACGAAAGCAGCACAATTTGTTCTGGGTGATTTCCAACAAAATAAACAGTGTTACGAAGGTGTTGATTTTTATAGAATTTTGTTTTCCGTCGCACCGATTCAGACAGGCCTTTTGGCCTAGGATTGGGAAGGAAGCGCCCGTGGCCTTAATTAAGGTACATCTGGTATGAAAATGGGAAACCATGGAAAGCCATCTTCAGGGTTGCCGACAGTGGGGTTCGAACCCACTATCTCTCGGATGCAATCTCACAGATTCACGCCTCTAACCACATGGCCATCTCGCCCAGTACAACGGCGTTGCAAGGTCTGGGCTGGAAAGACTTGTGAATAAGAAGACGAGCTGCTTGACTAAGCGGGATGTTCCAAGCTGTCAATGGAGAAAAGGCATTAGTTGATTAATAACCCCGAGTGGATCTCTTTACAGGCAGGAAGGATCATAAAAAATATATATCTTGGGAAATTAAAAGGACAAATGGAGGCAATTATACTTTTGAAGTTAGGGTATGGAATAATTTATCAAGGGATAGGTTCGATACATTTCTAACTTGTTTTAAAACACATAAGAAAAGACTAGGTAAACAACTGTAGGGAATCTGCCACCTGGGGAACAGTCCTAAATGCAGATCATTGATTGATTGATTGATTGATTGATTGATTGATTGATTGATTGATTGATTGATTGATTGATTGATTGATTGATTGATTGATTGATTGATTGATTGATTGATTGATTGATTGATTGATTGATTGATTGATTGATTGATTGATTGATTGATTGATTGATTGATTGATTGATTGATTGATTGATTGATTGATTGATTGATTCTAATTTCAGTCTATGCTTGAAGAATATTGTTGATATTTTAACAGCCACACGACTTCAATTACACTCACCTCACTTGAACAAGTCCACATGCGAATGACAGTGTTAAAGTTCCCCTAAAGAAATATTACTACTGCATATTCACACTTTTCGATCCTCTCGTCTCACTTGGATGCATCCACGAGTTAATTTCCAACATCATTAAAGCAACCTCAACTTGGTACCAAACTCATATAGGTTCGTACAACTGGCGAAGATCTGAATTACTAATTTTACGATATTACACTCTTCTAAATAAATGTGCAAGTCCCCAACGGGTTTAGCACTGTTCTTGGAATATTTCCATACTTGACATAATAGAGTAGGAAGCAAAAGTTTATTCGAGTTTTAATACTGTTAAAAAATTTCTAACCCTTGACGAAGTTTTATAGAAATTTAAATAATGTTATCAACTCACTTAGCACTGTTCAAAGAAAACCATAAATTCATTGCTATCATAGTAAACACTTGAACACTTGACGCATTTTGAATAAAATTCACAAGTCTAAAGTGTTGTAATGCATCGGCACTATTTTAGATATTATACTATCTTGGCACCTCTAAGACATCGTGGTTATGGTGGCGTCGCTATCACCTTTACATACTTCTATTCCATGACTTTTGGTATGACACTGAGGCATGTACACATCAAAAACATTTCTGACATGATATTAAGGTGGATTAGGAATTAATTGAGTTTATATAATAGGAATTATATAACTTATGGTTACGGTGGAATGTAAAGTCACCATGTAAGTACATATTACAGAGAGTGCTTTATATGCTTCTTTTATTTTCCTTTCCGGCAGGATATCTACGAATCTTCCTCACTCCTACTGGTTCAAGAGTTATAAACCCTACACCAACCAATACAAGTTCACCTTTGATGAACTGTTCAAATTGTCTACCACTGTGTAGTAATACAAATTATGATATAGATGCTTACTTTTCTGAAGATACTAAGCAAAATGAATTCCATGAAATTGGCTACTTGAATGTCTTCTACAAAGAGCCAAATGCTGTGAAGTACCTTCGTGCACCAGCAGTTGATACGATGCAGCTTCTAGGTTAGTATAATATAATTTATGATTTAACGTATTCAAAAATGTTACCAGGAATACTGTAACTCAACATTTTAGCTTCCACCAGGAATTAAACCCAGTTCATATTATGAAGTTAAAATGAGTAAATTGTACCTTACTGAAGTGCTTATTGTAAGCTACTTAATGTAAAAAAAAAATCCTATTCATATCCTGTAGATTTCTGAAGCCACAAAATGAAACAGAAATTGGCTCATCCATCATTATAATAATCATGATCATATTATTAAAATAACTCAACCATTTTGTTTATTGAATTGTATCAGCCAGCGATCCTCGAATCATTTTAAACCCTACTAGTGTGCGAAAGGCATTCGCCAGGTCATGAACGACGAAGTGATAGCAAGTGGAGTTTCAACTGAGCACGCCAGGCTCACAAATGAAAAGTTTGGACGCGCCACCGGAGAAAGAGAAACGCGAGCTGGTGAGGAAGACAGAGATATTTGAATTTGTATCGGGACTCCCCGGCCGCTAAATGAATTCTGTAAATTATGAGGGATCGCAGTAGAGAAATCCTCTCGGAAAACGTTCAGATTTCCATTATCAGAACATTTGCTGGAAATCTAAAATGTGTATAAATTATTATTAGATTTATCAATCATCTTGGACCTACAACCTGTAATAATTTTTCAACTACTGAAGAAAGGGTAATTTTTGGAATGTCCGTTGGGAGAATTAAGTCACGGTACAAAAGCGTCTCAGTGTTTGTCGGGGAACCCCAGGAGCTCAGTGGAAGGGACGATCTTTTAAATACAGGAGGACCGATCCCTCAGCACGCTCTTTTGAAAGTTACGAGTCATCGTGTACACGTCAGGCTATGTCGCACTCAGATAATAATTCAGTGAAGTTAGGAGGACAGATATCAAAAGTAACAACAGTAATCAATAGAATACTAGAAAAACGAACTAATATTCCTGTATCAGTTACTGTGTTTAAGTAACGTAAGCAGTGAAGGTAGAAGGACAGATATCAGAACTAGTCGTATTAAACATCAATCATTATAATCTTTAGGAATCTAACTAATTTTCCTTTACTGGGAACGGGCGAAAGCTTAGATCACAATATCCCACGCCGATTAAGTGCAGAACGAGTGTCGAAGAACGCTGAATAATACGTTTGTGTGCACAACAGCGGTAGGGAATCACATCCTCGACCTAATGAAGATGGCATCACGAGATGATTGACAGCACCAGGATGGAACCCAGGACATCTTCCGTTGTCGCTGTTAGCTCAGTGTTGAGCTAAATTCTCACGGGCAGGCTGGAGGTGGGGTGGTGCTGAATTGACACACGAGATGGAAAACAGATAAGTCTTAAATCATAACGTAAGAGAGTAGTCTTACGCATTTCATCGCGTAAAAATGTACATAGTAACTCATTAACTCCGTTTAAGGCAAAGCTTTTCATAGTGTAGTTTAATTTGGATGGAACAGGAATGCGTATTCTAATGAGCTTTTCATAGTGTAGTTTTGGATGGGACAGGAATGCTTATTCTAATGAGCTTTTCATAAGTGTAGTTTAATTTGGATGGGACAGGAATGCGTATTCTAATGAGCTTTTCATAGTGTAGTTTAATTTGGATAGGACAGGAATGCGTATTCTAATGAGCTTTTCATAGTGTAGTTTAATTTGGATGGGACAGGAATAAGTATTCTAATGAGCTTTTCAAAGTGTAGTTTAATTTGGATGGGACAGGAGTGCGTATTCTAATGAGCTTTTCATAGTGTAGTTTAATTTGGATGGGACAGGAATGCGTGTTCTGGTGAGCCATATCCTAAGTTTCCTCAATTAATTGGTATGGATTCTGTGATAATATTGTATTAACAGCAGCATTGAGTCATTGAAAACATAGGCCAGTACTTTGGGAGGCCGTGTAATAAGCTTTGTGAACCAGTAGTCGGGCCAGCACAAACTAAATTCTTGATTGAATCGAGCCGGCAGTCGAGCTCATGGTCACGTAGGCCACGTTTAAACTTTCAAATTCAAGCGACTGCGAGCTGGCAAGGAGAAGATTTGAAGCTGGGGAACTACTTGACAGTGAGTTCAGGCTAGCCAACGTTGCTTACCCATGGTTGGGATCACTTGAATATAAACCAAGATATCCGTTACTAAGCATTATTCCACAGGTTAGATGGCATAAGATGTTGAGATAAGAATTGTCAGCTACCTAACAAGGATGTATTTGATCACTTGTGCTATTTAATTACGAGATGTATTTGAATAAGAACCCGTTGAGTTTCAGTCGCCCGTTGATAGACTAGTATCTATTATCCAGCGGGGAAGTACCGTCACGAACGAACTTCCTGTGAGTGTATAAAACCGCCCATGGCGGGGGAAGCTCATGCATTCCTTGTGTATTTGTGAGGTGATTCGCACGTTTGAACCGCGCTCTGTGATTTTTTAACTTAATCGTAGGCTGTATGTGCGCACTTCGTAACTTTGTTCAGTTCATTGTGTGAATCAGTATTTCAACATAGTGACCGCTAAGTGCGGTTTGGCATAATTTACAAATTGCTAAAAATATAAACTGAACTGACGCGAGAAAATTAACTTTCATATTAGCAATAAACTGTCGTGTCGCGATCGTGCATGGTTGGATGCGCTTGAGAACGGTTGGCTGTTGAGAGAGCTCTTGCATTATTGTAGTGATAAAGTAGTGAAAACCTATTGAAATAGCTTAATTTTGTGTATATCTGATTCATTTAGTGCTGTTTATATAGTGGTGTTTAGTGCTTGTTGGTAGAAATTGGGAGTAGTAATAATTATTTAAATTTTGTAACAAGTAATTCAGTTGGTCTTCAGTAAATTACGTTTTCTAGGTTAAGTAGGCTAGCTAGGTGCACCTTGTTTCGAATTTAGATTTAGGTAATACTTTAGGTAACAATATTAACTTTAAAAATATTTGTAAATACCGGTATCTGTAGGTTCGTTGGTTGTACTTACAAAGGCAGATTATCATAAGGAATAGTACCGTAACTTCTGCAGCAACTTCTCCGGTATTTCGTATAGATATACGTTCAAACTATCGCGAAGGTAATAATTTACTACATTAAAAAACACGATACGCCTGTAAACTTCCATTTAAAAAGAAGTTAAAGAGATTACACGGTAATACTTAACAGTCGTATTGTTATTGATTATTGTCGCTCCTCATATTCAAATATTGCATTGTTGGCTATAGTCGGGAACAAAGGGTGTAGTGTAGTCAAGTAAATATTAATAAAAATCAGCTGACCTTGTATTCCATTCATTTGTACTTCTGAGTAGGTAGTTTGTATCCGTAATTTATATTTCGCTCCCTCGATCTTTCAGTATTTATGAGCGGTTAGCTAATAATAATAATGTTCATATATTCCAGTAATTGCAGTTCAAGTCCCTGGAGTAATCGTAGTAGTAGTTTTGACAGAAATATTTGAGAAATTATTGTAGACAACCTCGTATTTTTCAGTAGGCCTAATTAAGGACACTTTTTTTCTCTCCGTCCCGTGGAGTAGGGAAAATAGTAATCCACCAGCTGTAATAATCACATAACCACATTTCAGTAGAATTGTAGTGAAGATAAGGTATAATATATTAGATAGTATCTTGCCAGTTATATTCGTGTTTTTCTTCGTGTACGGCAATCCTTTTGATACTTAAGCATTTAACCAAACGCAGTATAGTGTAGTGTAGATACATTGTAGTATAGATACAGTAGGCTTGGCAGGCTGATATGTAATAGCAACTTCTGGCTCGGTGAGGAAAGCAACGGGAAACTACCTCACTCCTCATTTCCCTAGTACGCCTCTTCAGTGATGCCTAGGCCATTTATGACAGCTGATGGTGGAGCTGTAGAGGATCCAACCAGCCTTCAGGCTGAGGACTAAACATACACATAGATACAGTACGGTACATTTAGATAGTGCCGTATCTTGCCTGCTATATTCGTGTGTTATCTTTCGTGTATATGTATTAGACCCTAATACTAATAATAATTTGTCTAAGCATTTAGCTTCGTTGGTAATCTTTGAGTACAGTAGTTCTTGCAAATTTCATTTCTGTTGTGCTTAGTAGTGACATACGGTACGGTACCAGTATCGTAATTAGGATACGTCTGAAAGTAGTTTAAAAATTACTGTAGTGTACTGTACAGTAGTATACGAGTAATATCCTATTAGAATTTAGTGTGCTTATTTTATTATTGTAAAATATTTGTGTAGTACTGGTGTAGTAGAGGTATCCGTAGAAACTCTTACTAAAATATTGTTGAAATTAGGATAGGCCTAATTGCAGTTTGGAATTGTGTAGTTCTTGTGTATTACTTTCGATATTCAGTAATTAACAGCAGTTTTTATCCTGTTAGGGTTTGTAGGGTAAAAAAAATAGAGCACGACTAAGTAGTATTGTAGTGTAGTCGTATATTAATTACCTTATTGTTGTGTACTATCCCAGACAATATATCCCTCCGTTCATTTATTGTTTTGCAAATCAGTTACTTTATTTTTTTTAATTTATAATTTTTCCCCCGTAAAGAATGGCTGAGGATCGCGAGTGTACTTATTGTGGGTGTGGTGAGGCACTGAGGGGTATGAGGGAGGAGTTGGAAAGTTTGAGGGAGATAATTAGGATTCTCACAGAAGACAGGAAGGAAGATAGGACTCCCTCAAACAATGTACAGGTTACAGTAGGTGTACAAGAGGGAGGGGAAGGAAAGGGAGGAGTTGTAGAAGACAGGTGGTCTAATGTTCTAAGGGGAAGGAGATTGCAGGCCAAGGGCTCTATTCAGGATCAGAATTCAGGACAGGTGTCTTTGCGAAATCGGTACGAGTCACTCCAGGTAGAACAACAGAGGGAAGATGAGGGACAGGGAACTGTTGCTGAGATGCATGGAAGTAGGAGGAAGGGAAAAGGTAGGAAAGGGAAATGTAGAGTAGAGGATAGGAAAAGACAGGTGGAACAGGGTCATGGGAAGGAGAAAAGGGAGGAGGAAGTAGCTTCTGCAGCTATCAGGAAAGATAGGGCTGACCAGGACGGCAGGGGATCAAATGAGGTGGGTAGGGTTGAGGCTCTGGTCATGGGGGATTCCATCGTTAGACACGTGGGGAAAGTGTGTGGAGGAAAGGGAACCAGGGTAGAATGTTATCCAGGAATTAGGTTGAGGCAGATGTTGAGGAAAGTAGAAGAGAGGAAGGAGGGGAAGGAGAAGGTGGTAGTGTTTCACGTTGGTACCAACAACGTAAGGCAAGCTGATATAAGTACCAACATAGTTGGAGATGTGTGGATCTGGTAAATGCAGCACGGGTGAAGTTTAAGAAAGCGGAGATTGTTATTAGTGGAATACTGTGTAGGAGGGATACTGACTGGAGGGTGATTGGGGATTTAAATGAGACTATGGAGTGGGTATGTGGGAAACTGGGAGTGAAATTTCTAGATCCTAATGGGTGGGTAGGAGATAGGGATCTGCGCTCGGATGGCCTTCATTTAAACCGCAGTGGTACGTATAAGTTAGGAAATTTGTTTGGAAGGGTAATAGGGAGGTACATTCAGGGAAACGGGATGGCCTAGGGAGCGGTGATAAGGGAACAGGGAACTGGAAATCAAGTAGGGATGACATAAAATTGTTAGTGCTGAACTGTATAAGTATTGTAAAGAAAGGAATAGAATTAAGTAATTTAATAGATATATATTTACCAGATATTGTAATAGGAGTTGAATCGTGGCTATGAAATGATATAATGGATGTAGAAATTTTCTCACGGCACTGGAGTGTGTATCGTAGAGATAGGATAGGAAAGGTGGGAGGGGGAGTTTCCATTCTGGTGAAAGAAGAATTTGTATGCTACGAAAAAGTTAAAGATGAGACACATGAAATTCTAGGTGTAAGGCTCATTTCTAAAGATAATAGGCAACTTGATATATTTGGAGTGTACAGATCGGGAAAGGGTAGCACTGATGCGGATTCGGAATTATTTGATAGGATAGTCAGCTATGTGGGAAACGACATGGAAAGAAATGTGATTGTAGCGGGAGATCTGAATTTGCCAGATGTAAATTGGGAAGGAAATGCGAACGACAGGAAGCACAGCTCGCAACGAAAAGGAGACTTCACAGTAGAGGAGGCCATGCAGGTTATCGTTGAAGAGATGAGGAGGGAGTCCAAGGCGAGGATTGAGGAGCTGAGGTCGGAGTTCGGTGCCAGAGACGAAAGGAAGAAACACGGAGTGAATGGGGGGGAGGAACCACAAGACGTCACGAGTGCACATAAACGGAGTGAAAGGGAGAAGTCAAAAGCACGAGGTGGCTTGGTAAAAGGGAGGAGCTTGAGCCTGAAAGAAATGTGGGAGAAGACGAGTAACCTGGACGTAGGTGTAATGACAAGAAGTAAAAAAACAAGCAGTAGTAGCAAGTAAATTGTTGAAGCTAAAGGGAATAGTGGAGGATGTGTGTTATTTGCAGTTGAAATAAGAGTGATCAAATATTAAATTAGTAAGAGGTGAAGTGTGTATGGATAAAAGAAAACAAGCGTAGTGAGGCAGTGGAATTCAAGATCGGACAATCGTAATGAAACGTAAGGAGAAAAAGTGCACAGCGACACGTTAGTGGAGGTAACAATGTAACGGGAGGAGAAAGAGTGTTCAAGGTCACGGCAATGGAGGTTACAAGATAGCTGGGATTGCAACGTAGTAAAAATACAGGAAGGTCAGTGTTCAGAAAAGATTGTGCTGAGTAATGTACCAGGCCGGAAGAGACATGCCGCGTGTTTAACGAACAGACACCGTCTGCTTACACTATTGTATCCTACATAGCAATATGTCATTGTGTAGGCACTCTCCACAGCAATGTATCATGGGTTTAGTTCGCACTCTACATAGCAATAAGTTTTTGTTTAATATCTATATGCAGCAATGCATTATTGTTTTAATTTCTGATTATTATACTCCCAGACTACTTTTCTGCCACGGACATCAGACTATCAATAATGGTTGATCTCGGGTCAGGCGGCAATGTTTATTTGGCTTACTGCCTTTTTTAAAAAAAAATTTACTTTTATTTTTTATTTTTTGTATCTGTTTGATTACCAGGTGACAGTATTTTTCTTTTCCTTGTGAGCTGGTTTAGGTAAGATTTGTTATTTTTTCTCCACATAAACGGATCATATACATATTATGTAGATCTGGAGAAAGAATAAATAAATAAATAAATAAAGACAGGAAGCATGACCGACAAATGGCAAATAAGTTAATATGGGAAGGACAGCTGATTCAGAAAGTGATGGAACCAACCAGAGGGAAAAGTACCCTGGATGTGGTGCTGATAAAACCAGATGAGCTCTATAGGGAAACTGAAGTAATAGATGGTATTAGTGATCATGAAGCTGTTTTTGTGGTAGTTAAAAATAAATGCGATAGAAAGGAAGGTCTTAAAAGTAGGACTGTTAGGCAGTACCATATGGCTGATAAAGCAGGTATGAGGCAGTTTCTAAAAAGTAACTATGATCGGTGGAAAACGGTAAATAAAAATGTAAACAGACTCTGGGATGGGTTTAAAGAAATTGTTGAGGAATGCGAAAACAGGTTTGTACCTTTAAGGGTGGTAAGGAATGGTAAAGACCCACCTTATTATAATAGAGAAATAAAGAGACTAAGAAGGAGGTGCAGACTGGAAAGAAATAGAGTTAGAAATGGCTGTGGAAGTAAGGAGAAATTGAAGGAACTTACTAGAAAATTGAATCTAGCAAAGAAGGCAGCTAAGGATAACATGATGGCAAGCATAATTGGCAGTCATACAAATTTTAGTGAAAAATGGAAGGGTATGAATAGGTATTTTAAGGCAGAAACAGGTTCCAAGAAGGACATTCCAGGAATAATTAATGAACAAGGGGAGTGTGTATGTGAGGATCTTCAAAAGGCAGAAGTATTCAGTCAGCAGTATGTAAAGATTGTTGGTTACAAGGATAATGTCGAGATAGAGGAAGAGACTAAGGCCAAAGAAGTAATAAAATTTACATATGATAACAATGACATTTACAATAAGATACAAAATTTGAAAACTAGAAAAGCGGCTGGAATTGATCAGATTTCTGGGGATATACTAAAGACAATGGGTTGGAATGTAGTACCATATCTGAAGTACTTATTTGATTATTGTTTGGTCGAAGGAGCTATACCAGATGAATGGAGAGTTGCTATAGTAGCCCCTGTGTATAAAGGAAAGGGTGATAGACATAAAGCTGAAAATTACAGGCCAGTAAGTTTGACATGCATTGTATGTAAGCTTTGGGAAGGCATTCTTTCTGATTATATTAGACATGTTTGTGAAATTAATAACTGGTTCGATAGAAGGCAATTCGGTTTTAGGAAAGGTTATTCCACTGAAGCTCAACTTGTAGGATTCCAGCAAGATATAGCAGATATCTTGGATTCTGGAGGTCAAATGGACTGTATCGCGATTGACATGTCTAAAGCATTTGATAGGGTGGATCATGGGAGACTACTGGCAAAAATGAGTGCAATTGGACTAGACAAAAGAGTGACTGAATGGGTTGCTATATTTCTAGAAAATAGATCTCAGAGAGTTAGAGTAGGTGAAGCTTTGTCTGACCCTGTAATACTTGAGAGGGGAGTTCCTCAGGGCAGTGTTATCGGACCCTTATGTTTTCTTATATATATAAATGATGTGAGTAAAGGAGTGGAATCGGAGGTAAGGCTTTTTGCGGATGATGTTATTCTCTATAGAGTGATAAATAAGTTACAAGATTGTGAGCAACTGCAACGTGACCTCGAAAATGTTGTGAGATGGACAGCAGGCAATGGTATGTTGATAAACGGGGCTAAAAGTCAGGTTGTGAGTTTCACAAATAGGAAAAGTCCTCTCAGTTTTAATTACTGCGTTGATGGGGTGAAAGTTCCTTTTGGGGATCATTGTAAGTATCTAGGTGTTAATACAAGGAAAGATCTTCACTGGGGTAATGACATAAATGGGATTGTAAATAAAGGGTACCGATCTCTACACATGGTTATGAGGGTGTTTAGGGGTTGTAGTAAGGATGTAAAGGAGAGTGCATAAAAGTGTTTGGTAAGACCCCAACTAGAGTATGGTTCCAGTGTATGGGACCCTCACCAGGATTACCTGATTCAAGAACTGGAAAAAATCCAAAGAAAAGCAGCTCGATTTGTTCTGCGTGATTTCCGACAAAAGAGTAGCGTTACAAAAATGTTGCAATGTTTGGGCTGGGAAGAATTGAGAGAAAGAAGAAGAGCTGCTCGACTAAGTGGTATGTTCCGAGCTGTCAGCGGAGAGATGGCGTGGAATGACATTAGTAGACGAATAGGTTTGTATGGCGTTTATAAAAGTAGGAAAGATCACGATATGAAGATAAAGTTGGAATTCAAGAGGACAAACTGGGGCAAATATTCATTTATAGGAAGGGGAGTTAGGGACTGGAATAACTTACCAAGGGAAATGTTCAATAAATTTCCAATTTCTTTGAAATCATTTCGGAAAAGGCTAGGAAAGCAACAGATAGGGAATCTGCCACCTGGGCGACTGCCCTAAATGCAGATCAGTATTGATTGATTGATTGATTGATTGATTGATTGATTGATTGATTGATTGATTGATTGATTGATTGATTGATTGATTGATTGATTGATTGATTGATTGATTGATTGATTGATTGATTGATTGATTGATTGATTGATTGATTGATTGATTGATTGATTGATTGATTGATTGATTGATTGATTGATTGATTGATTGATTGATTGATTGATTGATTGAAGTATCGTGTGCGTTTCCGTATTAATATTCCGTTGAGAAGGACAGATTTTACCCAGGAAATCAATCCCATAACTTAGTGGCGTGATAATCGGAACTCAAATTTGATCGCAGACTGTAGTAAATCGCAGTCAAGCACTAAGGGGAAAATCAATGTGTAACGCGCACAACCAAAGAGGTGAATTTGATGTAATTAGAGACCAATAACATTGCAGCCGAATCCAGGACAAAGTAAGCAGCCATGGCAGCTTTCAGAAATCAGCAGGATGGACGTTCAAAATTTGACGACTGCTAACATGATGTGCTAAACGCACATATACAAAGCGGTCATGTGAGTTGTCGGTGATGCCGGGGTGCCAGCAAATAAAAGTGTCCTAATGTCTAAAGCATGCTGTAGATAATGACAATTTGCTAGTGTAGGGTCTATTTTCTTAATTTGTTAATGATTAGAAATCAGCCATAATGGCAGTTATTTTATTCTTTGTATTTCAATGTAAATACGTCTGGGGCTGTTTGTATGTTTCTAGCCCGGGACCTGTGTACATATTTTATTTAGCTGGGAAAGAAGGGACAAGGCAGGATAGATGTAGTTAGTTACTTTCTGTTTAGTGTATTCCATATTTTCCTGTGTGAGTTACGTTTTCTTTACGATAGAAATATTTTTGGGATAGAGTCTTTGTGTATTCATGGACCACGCGCTTCTGCGTTGAATTTTAGATACATTTAATTACATCAAACTAGTACAGGATGTATTTTTTATTGCACGTAGCATAGCTTTTCAGGTCTAGTTGTAAGACGTGTGGACAAGCTGAATACGACGTTGGGATAAGCAGGGTCTTACATATTTACGGAGAGCAAGTTCGGGATATGCGAGAGCATTGAACCAAGGAGATATTGGTTACGAGGAGAGATGTGCCGTGAATCATTTTGTGGGCTAATTGGATTTGTGACAGGCAGAGAAGCCGTTTGTGTTTACTGGGGCCGATTATGTGATGAAATAGCGAGCCATGTGCTTTGCTAATTAAGAGCAAGAGCTCTCTGTTGTGAACCTCGTATTTATGAGGAATAACAGGCTAAGGCCTGGCCTCGTAGGGCTTTAGCAGGTAGCTAAAGCTGAGATTTCACCCCAGTCGTTCGAGTAAAAGTTGTGTTTTGTTTTTTGTTTTACTTTTTTGTCGCCAAACCCGTTATGCTCTTGAATTAACCTCTTGCTATCTCTGTATCCCAGTTAGTTAGATCTTGTTGTCGTGCAGTCAGCTGACTGACCGACCACGTGAAGATGTAAGACAGTATGCCACTGTTTTGGTTTCACGTGAAGTCCGACACGGCCGTGGATATATCGGAACTCGTATCCAGATGATCTTTTATTTTCCTGTGTATATATTTGTGTGTGTTTTGTTTCAGAAGTTTTTATGTTTTTTCTTGTCTTGTCGTGCGTGTTAGTTTTTGTTATTTGTGATGTTATGTCCTGCGTTGAGTAAAGGGAACTTAGCTCGCAATCTAATTTTGGGAGCCGGTTTTGACCCGGTCACTTTGCATATTGGTCGGTCCCATATTTAGAAGCAGTGATTTTTGGATGGGAGTTAGTAGTGCAGCCCTACACTAGTGTGTATTTATTTCTTTATGATCAACGTGTTGATATATGTACATATGTCTAGACAGACCCCTCACTAGTACAAGTGATCCTTATTAAAGCATCACAAGGACTGTATTAGCTATCGTAGCCTTCGGGCAACGACTTAGGATCTTATCGGCGCTGCGCATCCAATCACTAACGATGTAACGTCGCTCAGACTTCCAGAATTTTATTTGTATTTAATTCATGTTTGATATTCATGGGTCGATATCCGCTTTGTTGTAAAGAGTTTGTTATTATAATGTTAACTTTTGAGGGTGAGAGTCACACACATTTAATGACCACGAGTCAGTTTTTCCTCCTTTTATATTTTTATTTTTGCATTTTAGGATGAACTAAATTTACACTTGAGTAAATAAATCCATTTTGCCAGTTAACTGGAGTTCTTATTCCGTAGCTATGTAGTCGTATTTCCTGTCCATATACTTATAGTATGTTTAGTAATTAGCCTTCTATTGTGTCGTGCTTTACACCCCGGACGTACCACGCGCTATACCCTGAGTTAGTCGGATTTTGGGACAGGATACGGTGCACTAGTGTGTATAGCTTGTTATTTGTTTGTGGAATGCCTTACGGGAAAACAGTTAATTAGTCTTGCATATAAGTGTAGCTGCCCGTATTTTAAATACTTGCACGTAACCACAGAGTCATCTGATGTGAAGGGACGGTAGCGCCCTCGTAGAAACTCTAACCGGGGGAGCAGAGCTTAGGAGGCATTCATCTATATATATAAAAGCAAGTCGGTCTGGAGCGATCTATATATAAAGGTATAAAAATGAAAATAGACGTGAATTAATGAGGCACTTCCAGAAATCTCAGAAATACATAGAAAAATCGAAAATTCTCAAAATTCGCCGAAAGGGGCACGCTGGGGGGCTTCAAATGTCGGGATCAGCATAAGAACGCAGAGTCGTATAATTTATCCAAAGCGACAACCTATAGGTTTGGTGGGCTTAAAAAATTCGTGAATTTCCTCATTTTTATCCCCGTTCCCCCAAATCAAGATGGCGGTACAATCTGCCAGGCGAGCTAGAAAATTGAAATTTGACGAAATTATAGTTTTTAGCCTGTAACCTACGGAAAAATTCCAAGATGTTCAAATTTTTAATTTTTTCCCCTAAAGATATGGAAATATGGAGGCAATTTTAATTACTGTGCAGACATTCCTTTTGAGGTATTTGTTGGCTAAACAGTAAGTCGTATCACAAAACGGATGGCGCAATCAATTTGGAGTGATCTATAACTTCGATCCTATGACTTCTTCTCGTATCTCTCTCCCTTATACGTTATATTTGGCCGTATTTCTGTATTGTTCGTAAATCTGGTGATTTTTTCAGGTATATTTCATTGTTTAACACACTTATAGGAAAGACAAGATCATCAAGTTTGGTGCGCACATTAGCATGATCGAAGTCCATATGCAGACCTAATTTCATGATTCTAGCTCATACTTACGTGTGCAAAAAGTAATGTAAAGTGTTAAAAATGTACTCAGTTTTCACCCTATCGAAGTTTCGAACTCAATCTAACCCATAAAGATGGTAGATACGAGAAAATGTTGTAGAACCAAAAATGTAGAAGGATAAAAGGGGCGTGTGATGGCCCAAACTGTTTGTTAATACGATGTACCGTTTAGGAGTAGTGAATATCGAAGTGGTCGTCTGCACTAATAAACGTGCTTTTCCTTATCTGTCATATATATATATAAGTCGGTCTGGAGCGATATAGGTATAAAAATGAAACGGGAATTAATGAGGCACTTCCAGAAATCTCAGAAATTTGAAATTTGGTACCGGAGAAGCAAATGACCCCAGCATCCCTAGAAAAATCGAAAATTCTCAAAATTCCCCGAAGGGGGCACACTAGAGGTCTAGGTGGGCTTAAAAAGTTGTGAATTTCCTCATTTTTATCCCCCTTCCCCCAAATCAAGATGGCGGTACAACCGGCCAGGCGAGCTAGAAAATTTAAATTTGGCGAAATTATAGCTTTTAGCCTGTAACCGACGGAAAAATTGCAAGATATTCACATTTTTCAGTTTTTCCTCCAAAAAAATATCGAAATATAGAGGCAATTATAATGACTGTGCAGATATTCCTTTTTGAGCTATTTGTTGGCTATCACAAAACAGATGGCACAATCTCAGTTCAATCTGGAGTGATCTACAACATTGGTCCTATGACTTTTTGTCGTATCTCTCTCCCTTATAATTTAGATTTGGCTGTATTTCTAGACTTAAAAAATTGGGTGTTTTACACATATATTTCATTGTTTGACACACTTATAAGAAAGATAGAGTCATAAAGTTTGGTGCAAACATTGGCACAATCAAAGACCATATGTGAACCAAATTTCATGATTCTAGCATAAACATAAGTATGCAAGTAAGAAACCATAGCGAAGCCCGGGCACATTTGTAGTGTAAAATAAAGTCAGGTTATGCATGTATTTGTCATTTTTGATAGTGCATTATATTTGAGCTAGATCACGTAGAGGCTGGCGGTATATATTTTGCAGCGGTAAGTAGTAAGCAAGCGGATGGTTGGTACGCGGGTCTTCTCTAGGATCGAACGTGGGTTTAGAGTACGAATGCTGAGTACTGAAGAAAGGAAATATATGGGCTTACTGAGAGTTATGATAAATAATAATAATCGTATGGCCTCAGCTACCGTGTGCAGACATTTCGATTTGACGCCATCTGTCTGTCTGCTCGTCAATTTCGACGTTCCATTTTGCTCTAGGCCTACTGGATGGTAGACAGAGTAAACCTAAACTCTCTTGGGCATCTATGGCTGAGATTTAATTCATTTTGTCGGGTAAACACCAAATGTGTCACCAGAGATCTTTTAAATGCCGACATCGTACGACATGGAGTGTTGAATGGACTTGTTTTGCCCTTCAAAAATCCGACTACCTCTGCCGGGTTTGAACCCGCTATCTTGGGATCCGGAGACCGACACTCTACCACTGATCCACAGAGGCAGCAGAGTTATGATGAATGGACTATTAATGAAAAAGAGTCTGAATGAGTGAATCACAGACATGACTACAGCGTACAGATTTATGACCGCATAGAACTTTGAGTAATCCTAAAATCAAATCACTAGATGGTCACTTCGCTAACAGCCGGCGAAGGCTTACCCTAGCATGCAATACATACTGTACTTAGCGGGTTGCGTACAGTTTACGAGCAATATCTTTATGTAAAGATTTCAAATCCGCGAGGCTCAGGCTCATCAACGAAGCTAAAAGATTAATAATAGCGGTGACTATACGCAAATCTGCAATTCGAACCAAAACATTCTACAAATATGATCTAAAATAATCTGGAGAGAAATAAGAATGTACCCTATGTTGAGTATGACGCACGGGTGGAGTGGGGAGGTAGTGACATGTAAAAATAATCAAAAATGGCCTATATAAGTGTTGAATCCGTAATTTTCGGGATCGCTGACATGAATAGTGACACTCCGGATGGCATTTAAGTCCATGTTCAGCCACTATCACCATAATGTTTGAGAAGGAGTGAAAAATAAAAAAATCCAAAATGATCGAGTTCAGTGTTGAATTCCCAGTTTTGGGGTTCTCTAGGCTGATTTTTCACAGTTTCAATGACGAATGGAATCATGTACACCATATATATGCGACGACGCATAAATACATGCAGTTATCACTTACTTTTATTATTTACCTGTAGGGATCAGCTTCTTCCCAGACAATATTGGCTGCAACAAGGACAAAGCTTCACGCAAAATAAATTAATCTAACACTATAACTTTTAAGGGGACTCGGACTCCCCATATCTCCAGTGTTAAATGTAACGAATATTTACTTCTAAATTATTTACACCAGAATGTTGAAATGTTTTACAGTTGTTATTGTTGTTGTTTGAGTTATCAATCCATAGATTGGTTTGATGCAGCTCTCTACGCCACCCTATCCTGTGCTAACCTTTCAATTTCTACGTAACTGCTGCATCCTACATCTGCTCTAACCTGCTTATCATATGCATTACTTAATCTGACCCTACCGTTCTTACCACTTACATTTCCCATAAAAACTAACTAACAAACAAGTCCTGGGTGTTTTAAGATGTTTCCAATCATTCTATCACTTCCTCTGGTCAAATTCAGCCAAATCGATCTCCTAATAACCAACTCGATTCAGTATCTCATCATTCGTGATTCGATCTACTCACCTCTTTTCAGTATTCTTCTGTAACACATTTCCATAGCTTCCATTCTCTTTCTTTCTGAGTTCGTTATCGTCCATGTTTCACTTCCATACAATGCTACGCTCCAGTAAGATTCTATTCAAGAACTGCTCGTTCTTCCGTCTGAGAGAAGCATTCGAATACATCTTGGTAAATACTCGTATGATGTGTATCACTCTCTCTACTCACACCATGAATACAGAGGTAATTCTGAGTTACGTCTAGAGATGACGCTACTATCCTCAATGTTTTCTTATACTGCATAATGAGAGACCAATGTGGTCTCGCTTTCGGATTATCATTAGTGAATACCTCGAGCGAAAGTATCCGAATACTTTTATCGAGATTCGAGACATCTTGAGAACTTGTTCAAATTCTTCGATATTTTGGTCTCGAATACTCCCATCACTAATTCCTTTTCCTCTCATTGTCTGACGATATAGCAGTGATAATCTACTTATTTTCCGGGTATTATTTCCATCTTCTGCAGCACATCAGGCTTTATAGTATTACCATTGTTGTATGTAGCAATAGCATCATTCTACTCCAAAATGAAGAGTATACATTTCCACGAACACGTTCATTGGATTTTTGGTCCAAATTACATTATTCACACTCTCACTTTGATTTTGAAGTATTTTGTGTCGCTTGACATTTAGTGGCATTTTGGAACATTCATCACACAATATTGAATTGTCCATCAAGTTTACAGCAATGAAATTTTAAATGTTTTGTTCACATCATCATCAATAAAATATTGCAATAATTTAGAGTATTTTTAATTTGATCCATGCAACTTCTTGCTTCTGCTAGAGACAGGAGTAAATATCAGGTCATGTATAACCTTACTATTTTCCGAATCATTTCCTACGTTATGAGAAATTATCTCAGTTCCACTAGTGTACCTCCAAGAAGGCTTTTTCGTCTTATAAATTCTTTTACTAAATCGGGGCATGTTCGATAAGTTCCAGTTACACAATAGAAATAATTCAGTACAAATCCTCAACTAATAGCTAAATGAATCAATGCAAACAACGAAATCCAAGGAATACAGCAATGCAGACCAAACAATAGCCTGTCAAATCAAGAAGCCAGCACAAGGCATAAACCCTTCATACTTAATATATTGTCTCTGGAAAGACGGGAAATTTGAATAATGATATTTTCACTCGGAAATTGTATATGGTAACACACCCACTACAGCACATTATTTAAAACATAATTTTTAATACAGTACCTGGCGTTGAGCTACCGGGAAGATTAATTGTAATTGTTGTATTTTATTTCATAATAAACTGGAAATCCAAAATTCCTTCATTTTCAGGGTCCGGGTTCCCGTAACTGAAAGTACAACAATAACTCAAAACCTAAAAAAAGGGTCATAAAATATATCAATCACCGTCACAATAACAAATTCTACAAAAATTCCCTTGCCACATAATTTAGAGGCAAGACAAATCCTAAAAGTATACATACAAAAAGTACCCGGGCAGCACATGGAGCAATTCCTTATCTAGACAAGTTGTCGTTGTTGTTGTTGTTGTTATTGTTGTTGTTTCAGTCATCCGTCCATACACTGATTCGATGCAGCTCTCCATTCCACCCTACCTGTGTTAACCCTTTCATTTCTATGCAACTATTGCATCCTACATCTGCTCTAAACTGCTTGTCATATTCATACCTTTGTCTACCCCTACCGTTCTTACCGTCTACACTTCCTTCAAAAACCAACTGAACAATTCCTGGATGCCTTAAGATGTGTCCTATCATTCTATCCCTTCTTCTCGTCAAATTTAGCCAAATCGATCTCCTCACACTAGTTCGATTCAGTATCTCTTCATTCATGAGGATATATCCATCTCACCTTCAGCATTCTTCTTCAACACCACATTTCAAAAGCTTCGCTTCTCTTTCTTTCTTAGCTAGTTATCGTCCATGTTTCACTTCATAAAATGCTACGCTCCAGATGAAAGTGTTCCTAATTCTTATATCAATGTTTGAAGTTAACAAATTTATTTTCTTAAGAAAGCTCTTCCTTGCTTGTGCTAGTCTGCTGCATCTTATGTCCTCCTTACTTCTGCCATTGTTAGTTATTTTACTACCCAAGTAACAATATTCATCTACTTCCTTTACAACTTCATTTCCTAATCTAGTATTTCCTGCATCACCTGCCTTCGTTCGACTGCACTCCATTACTTTTGTTTTGGACTTACTTATTTTCATCTTGTACTCCTTACCCAAGACTTCTTTCATACCATTCAGCAACTTCTTGAGATCTTATACAGTCTCAGCTAAAATAACAATATCATTAGCAAATCTCAAGGTTACGATTTCCTCTCCTTGGATTGTAATTTCCTTTCCAAATTCCTCTTTGATTTCCTTTACTGCCTGTTCTATGTAGACACTAAAAAGGAGGGGGACACACAGCAGCCTTGCCTCACTCCTTTCTGGATTGCTGCTTATTTTTCAAAACCCTCGATTCTTATCACTGCAGAGAGATTTTTATACACATTGTAGATAATTCTTCGTTCTCAGTATCTCATCTCAATCACCTTCAGAATCTTAAATAGCTTGGCCCAATCAACGTTATTGAATGCCTTTTCTAGATCTACGAACGCCATGCACATGGTCTTGTCCTTCTTAATTCAATCCTCTAAGATCAGATGCAAAGTCAGGATCACTTCACGTGTTCCCACAATTCTTCCGAAGCCAAATTGATCTTCTCCCAAGTTAGCTTCAACTTGTCTTTCCATTCATTTCTAAGTGATACGTGTTAAAATTTTGCAGACACGAGATACTAAACTAATGGTGAGGTAGTTTTCACACTTGTCGGCACTGGCTTTCACGGTAATAGGTATAACAACATTCTGGCGAAAATCGGATGGCACTTCTCCTATCTCATACATCTTACACGCTAAATGGAATAATCTTGCCATGCTGGTTTCTCCTAAGGCAGTCAGTACTTCAGAGAGAATGTCAGCAATTCCAGGTGTCTTGTTACTATTTAGGTCTCTCACAGCTCTGTCAAACTCTGACCTCAAAATTGGGTCTCCCATTTCATCAGCATCAACAGCCTCTTCTTGTTCCAGAAAACAATTATCTACATCTTCACTTTGATACGACTGTTGGATATGTTCCTGCCATCTTTCTGTTTTGTCATCTTTCCCTAGAAGTGGCTTTCCCTCTGAGCTCTTAATATTGATACACCTAGACTTCCTTTCCCCAAAGGTTTCCTTGATTATCCTGTGTACAGCATCTACCTTTCCTAGGACCATACAACCTTCGACATCCTTGCACTTCTCCTTCAGCTAGTCTTCCTTATCTACCTTGGACTTTCTATCCACTTCAGTATTTAATCGCCTGTATTCTTTTCTGCCCTCCTCATTTCTAGCATTCTTGTATTTTCGTCGTTCATCAATCAGGTCTAGTATCTCCTGAGTTATCCACTGGTTCTTAGTTGATCTTTTCTTCCTTCATAGCATTTCTTCAGCAGCCCTGCTGACTTCCTTTTTCATGACTATCCACTCTTCCTCTATTGTGTTTCCTTCTGCCTTTTCATTTAGTCCTTTTGCAACATGTTCCTTGAAACATTCCCTCACACTCTTTTATTTCAACTTGTCTAGATCCCATCTTTTTGCATTCTTTCCTTTCTTCAATTTCTTCAGCTTCAGATGGCATTTCATGACCAATAAGTTGTTTTCAGAGTCCACGTCTGCTCCTGGGAAAGTTTTGCAATCCAACACCTGGTTTCTGAATCTCTTCCTAATCATAATGAAGTATATTTGATAACTTCCAGTGTCTCCAGATCTCGTCCACGTATAAAGCCGTCGTCTGTGGTGTTTGCACCAAGTATTGGCAAGGACTAAATTATGATCAGTGCAGAATTCAACCATCCAACTTCCTCTTTCGTTCCTCAGTCTCAATCCGAATTATCCTACTGTATTACCTTCTCTTCCTTGGCCTACCACTGCATTCCAGTCTTCCATCACAATTAGATTCTCGTCACCTTTTACATATTGTATTAAATCTTCTATCTCTTCATATATTCCTCCTATTTCCTCATCATCCGCTGAACTAGTAGGCATATAGACCTACACTATTGTGGTTGGCATTGGTTTGGTGTCTATCTAAAAGACGATAATTATTTCACTATGCTGGTCGTAGTAGCTTACCCACTGCCCTATTTTCTTATTCGTTATTGAACCAACTCCTGCATTTGGCCTGTTTGATTTTGTGTTGATAATTCTGTAGTCGCCTGATCAAAAATCCTGTTCTTCCTGTCAACATACTTCACTTATACCAACTACATCCAAATTTAGTCTATCTATCTCCCTTTTCAGATTCTCTAACCTACCACGACGATTCAGACTTTTAATATTCCAAGCTCCGACCCGCAGAATGTCAGTATCCTTCTTCCTTATGATCACCTCCTCTCATGTAGTCTTCATCCACCCGGAGATCCGAATGGGGGACTACTTTACCTCCGGAATATTTTACCCGGGACGAAGCCATCAGTACATCATTCATACAGAGAGAGCTGCATGTCTTCGAGAGTTAGTTACGGCTGTATTTTCCCGTTTCTTTCAGCCGTATAGCAGTATCAACACAGCTAAGCCATGTTGAGTATCATTACAAGGCCATATCAGTCAATCATCTAGACTGCTGCCCTTGCGATTTACGAAGGGCTGCTACCCCCCTTTCGATGAAACATTCGTTAGTCTGGTCTCTCAGCAGACACCCATCCGATTTGGTTGCACCTGCAGCTCGGCTATCTGCTTCATTTGGACACGCAAACCTCCCCACCGCGGCAAGGTCAGATGGTTTGCAGGGGAGGCAAGACAAGTTATCTGAACTATATACTGTATAATGAAAGCTGTGGAGCAGCAAGCGTCTTCTAGTTTATAATTAAATTAATTTAATTTGAAAAGTAAACTCACCATAGTCATCATCATTTTCCAGCTCCAGTTTCCCGGTTGTGTACAAACGCTCACCACTTCTTCCTGTCAAGGTATAGTTTCTGGTCCTCCCACTTGGCATTCCCCTTGCTGACCTCCAATTTCACTGATCTATCCATCGATTCCTTGGCCTCCCAACTGGCCTCTCCCCTTTCACTTCTCTGTCAAGTAATCCCTTACTGTTCTCGTTCTGTTCATTCTAATAACTTGTCCGAACCATTGTAGCCTGCATCTTCTTAATAGCTCGATAACAGGTATTTTGATGCCAGCCTCCTTCCTGTTTGCTTCATTTCTAATCTCGTCCTTATTAATCTTTTGGCTCATTATTCTGATGAATGTTATTTCTGTTGACAGAATTTTACTATTTTTCTTGTTATATAGCGTACATGTTTCATGTCGATCTGTGAGAACTGGAATGAAGTAGGTATAAAACGTGGTCAGTTTTGCTTTCAGGGGTATTTTGTCATCCCACAGTAGATTTCTCACTTGACAAGTTTAGAAGCTTTCTGTGTCCTACTGAGTATTTCTTGGTTTACTGTGTTACCTTTCGATATGATATTTACAAGGTATTTGAAGTTAGAAACAGACTGTAACAGAGTTCCTTCCAGGAAAATGTTTGAAACTGTGCCTTTCTTGTTGATAGTCATTTAAGCAGTTTTTGTTTTACAGATGTTTAGTCCGTGTTCTTTAAACTTGCCATGCCAAGGATTTAGTTCAGTACTTTTGTTTCATTTTCTTCCAAGATCAGAACGTCATCTGCATATATTAGAGTGTTACGTTCTTTGCAGTGTTCTTTGATGGATTTTATGTTCCGAAGCATGACAAAGATGAAGAAGAGTGGTGACAAGGTACTTCCCTTCTGGACTCCTCTTTTGGTTTCGAACCAAACTGATCTTCCAACCCCTACTTGGACACAGCTTAAGCACTGTTTATAGAGCATGTTTACATTATCAGTCAGAAATTTTGGCACACCTCTACCTTCTAGGCATTCACAACGTATCTCTCTAGGCACACTGTCGTAGGCCTTCTCGATGTCCACAAAAACCATCACTAAGTTCTTACCATATTCCTACTGTTTCTCCATTAGCATTCTGATGGCAAATTCACCATAGTATGAAATGAATTATTGTACTCAACATCCACTAAAGTGATAAGGTTACGTTACTCATTTATAAATTCCGCCCTCGCCTCTCGTTCGTAATGTAAAGTATCACCTTCCGTGGCTGTTGTGAAAATAACTATTCACTCTTATATATGTCTGAATGGTTTAGAACAAAGGTGTGGAGGACCACCCACACATAACAGTAAATATGACAGAACTATAGAATCAAATAGCCATAATAAATAAATAAATAAATAAATAAATAAATAAATAAATAAATAAATAAATAAATAAATAAATAAACTTTTCAAAGCACTCAACGAGATTAATGAGATGCTCGAACTTTGAATGTAACTCAGAATTGCAGTTGTCTCCAGGGAGAAATCACTTGTAGCGACATATAATCAGTCGTTCGGAAGTGAATCATTGAATTGTAATAAACTGCACTGTGTTCTTGAGGTATTTCATCAATGAGCAACTCTGAAGTCATTAAATACTAAATATGAAATATTAAAAATTCAAAATATTGTAATTAGCAGATAGAAACTCTGTAATTTCAGTTCATATAACAACGTTTTGAATCGATAAAGAACATCAGGAGCATTTATGTTCATGAGCTGCTCACATGCTGGGAGCACCAAATGTCATTTAAAGAACACCATGTTACTTGCAAACAAGTTCTAGATTATACCTTTTACTACTAAAAGTGTGGAAACTGTGTCAGCATATAGGTTGAGAATATCATATAGGGGCCTAGTCACTTATTAGAAGAATTTAGCTACAATTCATTAAAAGCTCGCCGAGAATTATACCAACAACCAATAAATGTTTCTACACAAAATTATAAATGACATTATAGATAGTGGTGATCTACTAGCCATAACAAATGACGTAAGCATATCTAACTTGCGTAACCGGATGTACTTTTACAATCTAACATATTAATTCATAAAAATTCGCCATTAGTAAGGATGTGTAGTACGGTTAATGACTTATTCAGAAACCATGACATAGATCTCTCAATGTCCCTAACAGACTTCAAAAAATGTCTAGTGTTTTACTTTAGTGAATATACTTAAACAATCTTAACAAATAGCATCTCATAAAAAGAAAATAGAATTCATTTCACTATCTCTTTGTCAATAATCCAAATGGAATTCAACTGTCTATAATCTTCAAGATATTATTTTTACACTGTTACTCATGCACCTAACCTGTTCGCATATGTGTGTATGCCTGTACATAAAGTTTTAGTTCTTCCTACTTATGTAATCAAAAGCCAATAATTGTAGCACTATCTAATCCTGATCTGTATATAATCTTTTGTTGTTTTGGTCACTTTTTCTTCTAAATTTGTTTATTAAAATTTTTCAAAATCTGTTGTTAATTTTTCGTGATCTTCTTCTGTTTTTAATATATATTATTGTACTATATTTTTAATGTCTGTTGTAATTGGAGTGCAACTCTGTTACAGACATTTGTCATGAATAAATAAATAAATATCCCACTTAAAAACCTGAACTAGTGCCATCTTGAATCATAATGTATGTAGAAAATAAGTAGCGGTATATGAAAGGAACAAACTTGTTGGTTGCTTTCCAATAATTATATTATCCCATAAGTATCCTTTTCACACTCGTTTCTTCCTTTCTAATACCTATATTATCTGGTAGGGATCTTCTTCACATTTGTTTGTTCGGAGTCCTTTTCTCCTTTTATGTTTGTCCGGAGTTCCTAACATTTTTTCCTGTACTTTATTATATTTCCTTTATGTTCCTTCGCGTTTTCTGTATTTATCGGGCTTTTTTCTTATCCTACATTTCCTGCAGCAAGACTGGATATCTTTCAAGAAGGCCAATCAGTGAGTGTTGATGCCCACCCTCCTGATAAAGCTAGGAAGCAAACACGAGGTCACTGGGGGGCTGAGAAATTATGGATGTAGGAGAACTGGCATTGATGAGGGGAGTGTATGAAGATAAAGGGATTTTCCTTGTCTTTCTGTTTTTCAAGTTTTTCGTGTCTCCTCCTGCTGTTGCTCTCTCCTCCAACACTGACCTGCCCTTGTGTTCATCCTATTACTTTCTTGTGGTATCTCTCTATGTATGAGGGAAATGGTGTATGCTTGAATTTCTTATCTTTGTCTATTTTACAGTTTCTTTTGGTGGAATAGCTGGTTTATTTCTTGGAATCAGCATATTGACGTGTGTAGAGGTATTCTACCACTTCCTTCGATTGTGCAAATCCATGTATTACCATTACTATAAGGAGCCATCATTCAAGAAGTCAAGAATTATGAAAAACAATACTTTACTGCACATTAAAGTAAGCACACTCAGCAACGCAAACCAAATCTGTCCCAAATATGAAAAAGAAAAATGTCATTGGACTATTCATTAGCTATACTATTTACACTGATGTACCAAAAGCCATGGGAAAATTGTCTTAAAACATACAGAGACACTCTAGCCCAGAAAAGTGCTGCAACTTGAAGAGGTAGGGATTTCAATGTAGGATAGCAGATCAGTGAGAACAACAGCGACGTATTCCATAATTACACGTGATAAAATAGAACAAATATGATTGAATGTTTAGGCCTACATAACTCCAGAAATTTTATATCCCACTGTCATACGTCATTCAAACTTGGATAACACCTGTTAGCTTGCCTTAAGTTGCTCCTGTGAATGACATTATCTTTTTCTCAAAATTAACACTGCATTAGGCACGTCTAAAAGTAGCATCAGTGCTCGCATCGTATCTGAGAGATATATAAATTCAGTCCATCTACACAACCCCTATATAATTTTTGGATTATAGAAACCAACATAAAATGCACATTAAGGTTTATTTACAACATATTCATTGAAATATTGAGAAAGGACACTGTCATATTTGAAACAATTAAACTAATTATCTGATTGTTCCTTTTCAAAGTTTTCAGGATCCTGAGATTTTAATGTTACTGATCAGTCAAACAACTCACTGAACACAATGCAGTTTTACAAATCATCTTCATCTTCATTTTCAATTGCAGAGGATCTTAAGCTGCATGGAGTAGCACGAACAATAATGAGCTAATTTGCAGCTATTAAAATTCACTAGATAATCATGAAAACTCACAAATTTAGTCACATCATATCTGTGAGATAAAGCTAGCAACAGCTCGTAACATTTCTACTGCATGAAGATCAGATATCTACCAGATGTCATCACTTCAAGACAGGAAGATAGGGGGAAAATAGGCTTCTAGCCTCAAGCAAGGTCAAGTTACAGCAAATAATCACCACTGTGCATCTCTCAGATAACACACAACTAATGCAGTGTTAAAACATTTCAAAACCTTCCAGCACTAAATACTTGGTTACCTACTGATATCCCATAACTTTTGGAATGCCAGTGAATATTACCTCCCAAATAAGAATTAATACTTTTTTCAGTGCTGTTGTACATTATGTAGTAATGATTAAAATTAAGCAATTAATTAATTATAGAAGTTATATTAAGAGCACACAATGAATCTCAAGGAAGGAACCACAGAATAAGTATATCATTTCTAACTAAGTCCTGTTCTATTGTACAGATACAGTCTGTTGAATAAAGAAATCAAGAAAAATTATGTCAGTATGTGATTACTTCCCAAATAAGAATTAATACTTTTTTCAGTTCTGATGTACACTATGCACTAATGATTAAAATTAAGCAATTAATTAATTATAGAAGTTATATTAAGAGCACACAATGAATCTCAAGGAAGGAACCACAGAATAAGTATATCATTTCTAACTGAGTCCTGTTCTATTGTACAGATACAGTCTGTTGAATAAAGAAATCAAGAAAAATTATGTCAGTATGTGATTGGGAGGGATGAATAAAGTGCAGAAATATGAAGAAACATCAAATTAAAAAGCAAGAGGGTAGGATCATATAAAGAATAAACAGACTAACAGGTCAATATGGGAAGAGAGAGAAAAGGAAAAGAGATATAATATCACAAAAAACTGGGGAAATTAAAAATGTAGATGCATGTCCTCTACGGAAGCTTGGATGTAGAAAGAATTTCACTTGGGGCTGAGATGTAATGCCATTGATTAGGTTAGATCTTTAAATATATTCTTTTGCAAGCTGCTTTACGTCGCACCGACGCAGATAAGTCTTATGGCGATGATGGGATAGGAAAAGGCTAGGAGTGGGAAGGAAGCGTCCGTGGCCTTAATTAAGGTACATTTGGCTGGTGTGAAAATGGGAAATGACAGAAAACCATCTCCAGGGCTGCCGACATCTATGAAGATGGCAATATGCATGGATATGGAGACTGGCCACTTAACTTTTTGTGTTTTTAAGTTTATCCTTGTCTCTCTTTTATGTTACTCCCTTCACACACTCTGACGTATTACTGTCATACTGTACAATATCCGTCTTACTAATAAAAAGTCCTTATATAGTTGTTTAACTCTTGTTTAGTTACACAGTGAATAAACCCTGCATAAGCGTTTTACAGTTTTCTTACTAATAAACGAGGTATATACATTGTATTACTATACAGCACGTATACACTCGTTCCAAGGTGTAGGAATCTCTTCCTGCAGTTCACTGACGTATTTCGCACGTTCACCGCCTTTATGATAGCTTCTGCTGGTTATCTACGAGCAAAACTTTCCGGAAAGTCGCACAGTAGCACGGCATATCGAAAAGGCAGTGGCAACACTAAGTGAGACAGCTGGAAATTGGCTTATACTGATATCAACATTTCTTCAGCTTGCTTGTGTAATGAACGCCAAAAAAAAAATGGAAAGGCATAAGAAAATATCAATAGCTCCTAACTGGGATAGTACGTAAAACGTAAGCAATTGTAATTGAATCGGCGGGTTGAAAAGGGTACACATTCCAAAATCCTTACTTTTCAGGAGAAAGGAAAACCTGTTTTGTAGCTAAACGAAAGGTTTCATCAAAAAAGTTTCTATTAGGCATTTGTACATCATATTTCTGCGTATTCAACTACAATGGAAATCATATTACGTATGGTTTTCAAGTTATGCCATTTTTTATCTCGAGGAATATGTCCTTTTTTTATAGGTACTCAAATTTGAGAAAGATCTTTGTAGGAGCAGATAATGTATAATATACTCGCAATATCGAAAGTCTATTAAGCAGTAACACATTATTACACAAAAATACGCCCAACCATCATTTCTTTTATAGTTATTCAAAGTGTTTTACTTTACTTTACCCCTGTTCCTTTTTTACGATTTGCTCTAAGTAGCACCGACACAGATAGGTTTTATGGGAACGATGGTATAGGAAAGGGCTAGGAATGGAAAGGAAGAAACCGTGGCATTCTTTAAAGTAGAGTCCCAGCATTTGTCTGATGTGAAAATAGGAAAACATGGAAAACCATCTTCAGGGCTGTAAACAGTAGGGTTCTAACGCACTATCTCCCAAATGCAAGCTGATAGCTATGTGAGCCAAACTACACAACCACCTGATTGGTTAAAGAGGGCAGTGTGTGAAACTGGGGAGACTGCTTGTCCTTGTCTCGCTTTCTGTCACTCCCTCTTCCTACACTGGCCTGTTATTACGTTTATCATGTTTGTTGATCCTTACCGTTAGTGACACATTATTGTGTTTATCCTTTGTATATGTTCAAACTAACCCCCCCCCCCAAATTAGCTTCCTGTATTTAAAGTAAATAACAGTAAAGTACAAATAGTTGCCCATCCAAAGTACACACTTCGTAGGGCATAAAAAGCTCAGTGTCTTAGCTGGTGGTTTCCTACCTGAAAGGCTAGGGTTCGAATCACGATCAATAGTGAATTAAACGTTTCATCTCAAAAATCACATGTATCAGGAACCCTTAAACACCCTGGCCAAAACCAAAATGAATCTGGGTGGCTACTGCGAGCCCAAAATTAACTGGGATAGGCTGAAGAAAGGAGGAAGCATGTTGATGAGTAAATGTTTGCCTAACGATAGCCCAGGATAGCAAATAGAAAATGCAATGATCGACGAAGAGAATGAGATCAATCACTCACCACTAATCTGCATTTAGGGCAGTTGCCATGTGGCAGACACCCTATCTGTTGTTTAAATAGTTTTCTTAAATAATTGCAAATAATTTGGAAGTTGATTGGACATCTCCCATGCTAAATTATTCCAGTCCCTAACTCTTCTTCATATAAAGGAATATATTCCCCATTTTTTCCTTTTGAATTCTAACTTTAGCTTCATATTTTTATCTTTCCTACTTTTAAAAACACCATTCAAATGTATTAGTCTACTAATATCATTCTACGCCATCCCTCCACCGGCAGCTCAGAACATACCAATTATTTGAACAGTTCCTCTTATTTCACCCAAGTCTTCCCAGCCCAAACTTTGCAACATTTTCGTAACACTACTCTTTTGTCGGAAATCACCCAGAACAAACCGAACTGCTTTTCTTTTGACTTTTTCCAGTCCTCGAATCAAGTAATCCTGGCGAGGGTCCCATGCACGGGAACCATACTCTACTTGGAGTCTTACCAGAGACTTACCCCTAAATACCCTCATAATCATGTGCAAAGGTCTTTACCCTTTGTTAACAAACCCGTTTATGTGATTACCCCAATGGAGATCTCTCCTAAGTACTTACAGTGATCCCAGGCGCGGTTCTGCCTTTAGGTCACATGGTCACGTGCCCCTCCACCGATTAAAACTATTATAAAAATCTTTTTTTTGCTAGGGGCTTTACGTCGCACCGACACAGATAGGTCTTATGGCGACGATGGGATAGGAAAGGAGTAGGAGTTGGAAGGAAGCGGCCGTGGAATTAATTAAGGTACAGCCCCAGCATTTGCCTGGTGTGAAAATGGGAAACCACGGAAAACCATCTTCAGGGCTGCCGATAGTGGGATTCGAACATACTATCTCGTGGATGCAAGCTCACAGCCACGCGCCTCTACGATTATAAAAATAAGAACAACATTATGCACGATTACTGTCACGACCACGTTCAGTGAGTTCAAGAGGCTATGATTCACCATGGTTGTTCTTGTTCTAGCAGCCCTGGACTAAACTAGGCAACATAGTAAAGGTCTAATCCTGGATGGGACCGACTCGTTCTTATACCTGAACATCACCCCATCATTCTCTGAGCTGTGAGGGGTGAAGGGGGTTATGGCAAATTCCATTGACCCGGTCACAGTATTTCTACGACGTGACACTTCAGCGCTAATTCGTATTTTGAACTTACTTCTCTTACAGCCTACTAGATAGCACCCTGCTACACTTTCTTGTCGGCATATGTATTATTAACGCGCGCAAAAGTATATAATGTTTGTAGCAAACCTGTGTCTGTTTCTGTTAGATTAATCGTGTCCATCGGTGTCGATGTTCATTGTAAGTCTGAAAAGTGTGTGAATATTAGTGTGATGTATCTGAGTGTATTCCTGTGCGAGCATAAGTGTTTTTAAAATGAATCAAGTGAGCTACTTACAAACAAAATCTCTTAATTACGAAAACAGATTATTAGCTAAAGAAATGGCTTAGCATAAATCGTTCAAAGATAAAAATAGAACCTACAATCGCAGTTTTATATACAAGAAATAAAAAGGTACGACTAATTGATTTATTTGATTCCTAGTGTTCCTAATATGTTAAATGTGCCCCACCCATTTTTATCATCACGAGCCGCCACTGAGTGATCCCAGTAAGGAACTTTCACCCCCATCAAAAGTAATTAAAACTGAGAGGAGATTTCCTATTAGTAAAACTCACAACCTGACTTTTAACCCCGTCTATCATCATGCCATCGCCTGCTGTCCATCTCACAACATTGTCAAATTCTTTTCGCAGTTGCTCATAACCTTGTAACTTATTTATTACTCTATACAGTATAACATCACCCACAAAAAGCCTTATCACAAATTTCAGTTCTTTACTCTTATCATTTATATATATAGGTCCAATAATACTGCCTTGAGGACTTACCCTCGTGACGATTACAATATCAGGTAATGCTTCACCTACTCAAATTCTGTCAGTTATTCTTCTTCTTTACCTCTTTACCCTCCAGAGTCGGTTTTTCCTTCGGACTCAGCGAGAAATCCCACCTCTACCGCCTCAAGGGCAGTGTCCTGGAGCTTCAGACTCTGGGTCGAGGGATACAACTGGGGAGGACTTTCAGTTCTATTTTCTTTAAATATAGCCACCCACTCAGTCACTCTTTTGTCTAGTCCAATTGCATTCATTTTTGCCAGTAGTCTCTCATGATCTACCGAATCAAATGCCTTAGATAGGTAAATCGCTACACAAGGATAATGTCCAGGTGGAGGAGGTGGCTAATACTTATGAAGTATTGAAATATACCCACAATATCAACAACATCTACAGTAATATACAATAAGATATCTGCTATATCTTGATGGAATCCTTCAAGTCGAGATTCACTGGAATAACCTTTCCTAAACTCAAACTAGCTCCTATCGAAACAGTTATTAGTTTCACAAAAATCTATATACCGGGTGGTTCACCAGCCCCTTATTTTGTTCGGAGGTAGGTAACCCAACTAATGCGTAGATCATAGTCATCCGAAAACACTAGTACCTGCTTCTTTATGGCCTTAGAACAACGATATCGTTTATATAATGCTGGCGAATATGGTAAGAATAATTAGCGACAGTCATTTCTGATAAGTAAAGGATAATGAATGTCTAAAACGATCACAGCTGCGAATAACACTATCTTACATTTGGACAGGAAGTGTCTATAAGGAATACAATGTGCTAAGAATTCGATGAGGCTCACGGTTGTTAAGGCGGTTAAAGCACAAGTCACTGCTATTGAATCAGCGGAGCTATGTGATAGTTGATTCGAAACACAAGCCGCACACGATTTTCTATTAACGCCGCTTACATTGACTATAATATGGCCGTATATCTTACCGTAATGTTCGAAAGAGCAATTTTTATTTGGTCCTGAAAAGGATCGTTTTAATCCGAGGTTACATAACCAGGTTGGACTACGTGACGGTCTCTGGTGGGAAGAATGGTACCCTGCACATTCAGAGTAACGAGTGTTCGAAATGTTGACCACTTTACAGTGTTTGGTCCACCATGTCAATACACTTTTTATAATTAAAAATTATTTATTCGTCCGCCTCTGTGGTGTAGTGGTTAGTGTGATTAGCTGCCACCACCGGAGGCCCGGGTTCGATTCCCGGCTGTGCCACGAAATTTGAAAAGTGGTACGAGGGCTGCAACGGGGTCCACTTAGCCTCGGGGGGTCAACTGAGTAGAGGTGGGTTCGATTCCCACCTCAGCCATCCTGGAAGTGGTTTTCCATGGTTTCCCACTTCTCCTCCAGGCAAATGCCGGGATGGTACCTAACTTGAGGCTACGGTCGCTTTCTTCCCTCTTCCTTGTCTATCCCTTCCAATCTTCCCATCCCCCCCCACAAGGCCCCTGTTCAGCATAGCAGGTGAGGCCGCCTGGGCGAGGTACTGGTACTCCTCCCCAATTGTATCCCCCGGCCCAGAGACTGAAGCTCTAGGACACTGTCCTTGAGGTGGTAGAGGTGGGATCCCTCGCGTTGTCCGAGGGAAAACCGACCCTGGAGGGTAAACAGATTAAGAAAGAAAGAAAGAATACACCACAAGTATATAGAATGGTCTTTAGTATTTGGCGCGCAATTCGTTTTTCCTTTGCTAGGCCCATGGATCCATTCACAGCGATGACACACAGAGTCTTATTGATCATAAGGAAAAATTTCAAGTTATTTGGTGTTCCTCTTCTTCGTTTTCTTTCTTCCTTCCGATCCCCGTAATACAACATTTTAACCCCCATTTTCAATAGATCCAGTGTCTGTTCAAACTTACGTGGCAGAAGTGACAGGGATCCTGTCATCGGTAGATATCAACAAATAATGTGGGCCTGACGAGATACTTGGCATCGTCCTCTGTGAATGTGCTTCCCAATTGGCACTATTCCACTATTGGAATTATAAATAAATAATTTAAGTGTGGGTGTTTTCCAGTTGAGTGGAAAAAGGGTTACGTAATCCCTGTCTTCAAGAAAGGTAATAAGGTGTCATTCGATAATTATAGACCTGTAGTGCTGCTTTTACTTTGATCGAAGGTGGCGGAGAAAGTCATATACAGAGTGTATACGTGATGATGATACAAATTTTCAGGGATGATAGGGGATGGTAAATGGATCAATTTGAGATAAGGAACCGTAGTGCAGAAAGGTTCAAGTCAATGATAAGGCCTAATACTCCGCGTTTAACAGACGCCGAAGTGTCGGAAATTCGTCACGCATTTAACGTGCCGGAAGCCAACGATATGGTGTTGTCACCTTTAAACACCATTAAAAGCCACCGACCTAAGTCGGGTTTGAACCCGTTAACTTGAGATTAGCAGACCTACGCCGTATCCACTGCACCACTGCCGTCGGCAGTCAAAAGTTAAAGCAAAAGTCGGTCTGATACCTCCGACGGTACTGTACACTACATGTGCTAAGAGTACAATAGGAGACACAATCCCGACGAGCAGAAGAGGCTAGGGTAATAACTCAACGACTCCAATGCAGATGGCGTACCGTGTATTGATGTGATCGGTGTGCGATGTATGCACTATAGGCCTCAGTCTGTTTGCGGGTTGAAGTGCTACGTTGGTCAGCCCTATCTAAATGGAGTTGTACCCGGTTACAGAACTTGTAGATATAGTGTTCGTATATGGGCAAGCAAATGGAAGCAGCAGAGAAGCCGAACGGTTGTACAGGACCAAATATCCACGTAGGAGACATCTGGCTCACACTATGTTTACACGATTGTTCCAGCGATTAAGTGAAACAGGGCAGTTGGTACCACAGTACAATGATCGAGGAAAACGACGAATTACACGGACTCCCGACTTAGAAGGCGCAATGCATGCTCGCGTGGATGAGACGCCTGCAGTAAGTACTCGAGCAGTTGTTCGTGAAATGAATGTTTCGTATATGACTGTGTGGCGAGTATTACGTGAAATGCAGCTACACTCCTACCATCCACAGAAAAGGCAGGCTTTGAGTCTTGCTGACTTCACACCTCGAGTTGTGTTCAGCCAATATGTCCTGCAGTGCCTTGCAGTCGATCCTCACTTTCCTGCGTATGTGCTTTTCACACATGAAGCCTGTTTCCCCAGAGACAGAGTTTTAAATAGCCACAATAGTCATGTTTGAGCCGATGAGAATCCCCACGCTATAGTTGTGAAGAGCCATCAGCAGAAACTTCCACTCGACGTGTGGGTAGACATAGTCTATTATTACGTAGTGGGCCCGTTTCGTCTTCCTCCTCGCCTAAATGCAGCAGTTTACACAGTGGTGCACAGAGATGTAGGCCAACTACCCACGTTCCTGCAACACATCCCACTTCTCCTTCGTCAACGGATGTGGTTCCTACATGACAGAGTCCCACCTCACTTTGGACTGAGGGTTCGTGAACCCATGGATCAGTCATTCCCTGCAAATTGTATAGGAAGAGGAGGTCCTGTTTCGTGGCCCGGTCGTTCACCTGATCTCACCCCACATGATTTCTTCTTGTGGGGCCATGTGTATAGCCTTTTATATGAGACACCTGTCGAGACTGAAGAGTATCTCTTGGCAAGAATTCTCGCTGCCTGCGACGCTGTTCAAACGACACCGGGGTTATTTGAACGTGTACAACAGACCTTTGTGCGACGATGCCACGTCTGCATTGGCGTATGGGGGACGCCAATTCGAACATTTGTTGTAAATGGAGAAGCTTGTGAAACTTGTGCGGGTAAACGGACTTAAATGAGGATAAGTTTGCTTAACTTCCAACTCGATCGTTTCCAGAATATGGTTCTTGATCTCAAACTGTTCTATTTTCCGTCCTCCACCATCTCTGATAGTTTGTAACTTCATCACGACACACTCTGTATAATCGCCTGTATAACTCTTTTATTCAGTACATAGACCTATCACAGCATGGAATTGTTAAAAGCAGATCAACTGTTACCAATCTGGCAGTTTATTTATCTTCAATATCAGATGCTTTCGAAGAAGGTATCGTTACAACACGACCCCTTTTGAAGTTGTCAGCGTATGGAGTGTCCGAGAGTATTTTCGAGTGGCTGAAGAGTTAGTTGACAAAACGAATATGTTTCGTCAAGTCCAAGGGTTTGATCTCCAACCCCTACCAACCTTCCTGGAGTTCCACAGGGATCACTGTTAGGGCCTCTTCTATTTGTTTTGTTTCTAAATAATATCACTACACTCGTTCAGAGCAGTGAATATCTCATGTACGCTGACGACTTGAAACTATACAAAGTCATAGAAGAAGACAGTGATGGTGATTCTCTACAAGAAGATTTGAAAGAAATATGCGAGTGGTGTGTTAAGAAGTGGTCCCTCAGAGTAAATAAAGTAAGTGTGGTGTCATGTCATATACTCGAAAATCAACACCTGTCATTTACAGATAGAAAATCAGTAGAGAATGTTTAAATAGTAAGGGGGAGTTTAATGAACTACGTGTAATTATTAGTAACAGGAAAGACTTATCCTTTGAGAAACATATCGATAATTTTATGAAGAAACGTTCAGACTACTCCAGCTTGTCAAAATAAATTGTAAAGATTCCAGTAATATTGCAAGTGCCAAAACACTTTTTTCCCTGGTGAGACCCTCTCTCGAGTATGGTTATGAGTTGCGGCTCCCGTATCAGAAAGGCCACACATAACATCTCGAGAGAACTCAGTTACGGTTCATGAAGTGGATTAGTTTTGAATTCCTGGGCATGCCACTCTCTTCAAGCAGGTATGAAGAATTAGTAAAATTTCTTTGAATTACGCTGGTAACGTGCCGAAAATACGCGAACGCAAGGTTAGCAACTAAATGCTTGAAGAGTAAAGTGGACTGTCCGGCTATAATGAAGTTGATTGTACTTCATGTTCCAAGCTGACGAACAAGACAGAAATGTGCATTCCACCTGCCCAAATATGGGACGGTTGCACTCGAAAATTCTTGGCTCATGCAAGCCCTCAAGACCATAAAGCAGGTGGAAGGGTCCCTCGACATTTTTCACCACCCTTCCACTGCTATTCGGTAAGATCTTTTCAGGGGTGGAACGTGATATTTTTTGTAAATTATGTGAATTATGTTAATATCTTGTAGAAAATATGCGAAGATGTATATTTGAATACCTATGTTATTTCCTATTAGATCATCTGTAATTGTAGATGATAAAGAAATATATTCAATTCAATTACCTTAAACCCATCCCACAGTCTGTTTACCGTTTTCCACCGATCATGATTACTTTTTAAAACTCCTTCATGCTTCTCGTATCAGCCATATGGTACGGTCTAATAGTCTTATTTTTACGACCTACATTTTTTTCACAGTTATTTTAACTACGTCAAAAACCGCTTCATGATCACTAATACCGTGTATTACTTCAGTTTCTCAATAGAGCTCATATGGTTTTACCAGCACCACGTCCAGAATATTCTTCCTTCCCTGTAGTTGGCTCCATCACTTTCTGATTCAGCTGTCCTTCCGAGATTAACTTTTTTGCCATGTGTTGGTCATAATTCCTGTCGTTAGCATTATCTTCCAAACTGACATTTGGAAAATAAGATCACCTGATACAATCACGTTCCTTTCCGTTTCGTTTCCCACTTAACTGTTTATCTTATCAAATAATTTCGAATAAAAGTCTGCGTCACCCTTTCTATATTTGCACACTCCAAAAACATTAAGTTTCTACTAGTTTTAGAGTTGATCCTTACGGCTAGAACTGTATGTTAGTCATCTTAACTTATTCGTAGCTTACAAAACCGTCTTTCACCAGAATGAATACTCTCTCTCCTACCATACCTATCCTGTCTCTACGATAAAAGCTCCAGTTCCGTGAGAAAATTTCTGCATTCATTATGTTATTTCTCGGCCATGATTCATCTCCTATAACAATATCTAGTAAGTATATAGTTATTAAATTAGTTAATTCTTTTTATTTATTTACAATACTTCTACAGTTAAATACTAACATTTGTATGTCATACCTACTTGAATTCCAGATCCCTGTACCCTTACCACCGCTTTCTAATCCACCTCGTTTCCCTGAATGTACCTCCCTATAACCCTTCTAAATAAACTTTCTAATACGTACCAATACAGTTCAAGCGAAGGCCATCTGAGCATAGGTCCCTTTCTCCTACCCACACATTAGGATCTAAAAATCGCACTGGCAATTTCCCACATACCCATTCCATAATCTTGTTTAAATCCTCGATTACCCTCCAGTCAGTATCTCTCCTACACAGTATCCTACTGATAACAATGCTTCCTTAAACTTCTTCCGTGCTGCTGTAACCAGATCCAACATATCCCCAACTATGTGAGTACCTATTCCTGCTTGCCTTATTGGTATCAACGTGGAAAATTATCACCTTATCCTTACCCTCCTCCCTCCCTTCTATTTTCCTCAACATCTGCCTTAAACTAATTACTGAATAACACACTCCTCTGGTTTCCTTTCCTCCACACACTTTACCCACATGCCTGACAATTGAATTACCTGTGACCAAAGCCTCAACCCCACCTTCCTCATTTGATCCCCTCCTCTTCTGGTCAGTCTTAATCTTCCTTAAGCCTGCAGAGCCCATTTCTTCCTCTTTTTTCTCCCTCTCAATATCCTGTTCCACCTCCCTCTTCCTATCCTCCACTCTGCCTTCCCTTTTCCTTTTGGTTCCTTCCTTCTTGACCTGCATCTCCTCTGTAACACTTTCCTGATCTCCATCATCCCTCTGCTGATCTACCTGTAGTTAGTCATACCAATTCCTCATGGATTCCCCTCCCGGACCCACTTCCTGAGGAAAATCCTTAGCCCTCAATTTCCTTCCCGTCAAATTATCCCACTTGTCTTCAACAACGTCTCCCCATCCTTCTCCTCCCTCTTACCTAACTACCACATCCTGTATATTGATTGAGAGATACCTATTCCATTTCTGTCCTCGGTTACAAGTCTAATTATCTCCCTCAAACTCGCAATTTCTTTCCCTTGGCTTGCATAGTTCCCACTCACACCCACAGTCGTTGCACCTACTTCTCTCAGCCATTCTTCGCACGCATTTTTGAGCACCTTCAAATACCACCGGACTGATCCAGGATCGATCCTGCTAAGTAGGGGTCAGGTCAGCACCTTAACCGTCTGAGCCAATCAGCCCGACCCTATATATACAAATACTTATGTATATATGTCATCGAGGGGAAATAATGCATACTAAACAAGGATTTCATGACTATAGTGCAATCAGGAAACCAACTGATGAAATAGCTATAACTATAATTATTCCAGTTAAACAGAAAAAGGCTACGAAAACAACAGATAAGGAATCTGCCACCTGGGTGACTGCCCTCAGTGCAGATCAGTAGTGATTGAAATTGAATCCTGATTATAAAATACTAGGAATAAGAGGCTAAAATTCCTTCGAAAACGTGTTCCACGTTATAGTATTTTTCTGATACGAGTTTATATTTTTATGTGGTCATACGGAAGTAAATACTGCGATCGTATGCATTGTCGCCGTGTAACACAAAACGTAATAGGGAGGTACATTCAGGGAAACGGAATGGCCTCGGGAGCGGTGATAAGGGAACAGGGAACTGGAAATCAAGTAGGGATGACATAAAATTGTTAGTGTTGAACTGTAGAAGTATTGTAAAGAAAGGAATAGAATTAAGTAATTTAATAGATATATATATTTATCAGATATTGTAATAGGAGTTGAATCATGGCTGAGAAATGATACAATGGATGCAGAAATTTTCTCACGGCACTGGAGTGTGTATCGTAGAGATAGGATGGGAATGGTGGGAGGGGGAGTGTTCATTCTGGTGAAAGAAGAATTTGTAAGCTACGAAAAAGTTAAAGATGAGACACATGAAATTCTAGGTGTAAGGCTCATTTCTAAAGATAATAGGCAACTTGATATATTTGGAGTGTACAGATCGGGAAAGGGTAGCACTGACGCGGATTCGGAATTATTTGATAGGATAGTCAGCTATGTGGGAAACGACATGGAAAGAAATGTGATTGTAGCGGGAGATCTGAATTTGCCAGATGTCAATTGGGAAGGAAATGCGAACGACAGGAAGCATGACCAACAAATGGCAAATAAGTTAATATGGGAAGGACAGCTGATTCAGAAAGTGATGGAACCAACCAGAGGGAAAAATATCCTGGATGTCGTGCTGATAAAACCAGATGAGCTCTATAGGGAAAGTGAAGTAATAGATGGTATTAGTGATCATGAAGCTGTTTTTGTGGTAGTTAAAAATAAATGTGATAGAAAGGAAGGTCTTAAAAGTAGGACTGTTAGGCAGTACCATATGGCTGATAAAGCAGGCATGAGGCAGTTTCTAAAAAGTAACTATGATCGGTGGAAAACGGTAAATAAAAATGTAAACAGACTCTGGGATGGGTTTAAATAAATTGTTGAGGAATGAGAAAACACGTTTGTACCTTTAAGGGTGGTAAGGAATGGTAAAGACCCACCTTATTATAATAGAGAAATAAAGAGACTAAGAAGGAGGTGCAGACTGGAAAGAAATAGAGTTAGAAATGGCTGTGGAAGTAAGGAGAAATTGAAGGAACTTACTAGAAAATTGAATCTAGCAAAGAAGGCAGCTAAGGATAACATGATGGCAAGCATAATTGGCAGTCATACAAATTTTAGTGAAAAATGGAAGGGTATGTATAGGTATTTTAAGGCAGAAACAGGTTCCAAGAAGGACATTCCAGGAATAATTAATGAACAAGGGGAGTGTGTATGTGAAGATCTTCAAAAGGCAGAAGTATTCAGTCAGCAGTATCTAAAGATTGTTGGTTTCAAGGAAAATGTCGAGATAGAGGAGGAGACTAAGGCCAAAGAAGTAATAAAATTTACATATGATAACAATGACATTTACAATAAGATACAAAAGTTGAAAAACTAGAAAAGCGGCTGGAATTGATCAGATTTCTGGGGATATACTAAAGACAATGGGTTGGGATATAGTACCATATCTGAAGTACTTATTTGATTATTGTTTGGTCGGAGGAGCTATACCAGATGAATGGAGAGTTGCTATAGTAGCCCCTGTGTATAAAGGAAAGGGTGATAGATATAAAGCTGAAAATTACAGGCCAGTAAGTAAGAGGGGAATTCCTCAGGGCAATATTTTTGGACCTTTATGTTTTCTTATATGTATAAATGAGTAAAGAAGTGGAATCAGAGTTAAGGATTTTTGCAGATTATATTATTCTGTATAGAGTAATAAATAAGTTACAAGATTGTGATTAACTGCAACGTGACATCGATAATGTTGTGAGATGGACAGCAGGCAACGGTATGTTGATAAACGGGGTTAAAAGTCAGGTTGTGAGTTTCACAAATAGGAAAAGTCCTCTCACTTTTAATTACTGCGTTGATGGGGTGAAAGTTCCTTTTGGGGATCATTGTAAGTATCTAGGTGTTAATATAAGGAAAGATCTTCATTGGGGTAATCACATAAATGGGATTGTAAATAAAGGGTACCGATCTCTGCACATGGTTATGAGGGTGTTTAGGGGTTGTAGTAAGGATGTAAAGGAGAGGGCATATAAGTCTCTGGTAAGACCCCAACTAGAGTATGGTTCCAGTGTATGGGACCCTCACCAGGATTACCTGATTCAAGAACTGGAAAAAATCCAAAGAAAAGCAGCTCGATTTGTTCTGAGTGATTTCCGACAAAAGAGTAGCGTTACAAAAATGTTGCAATATTTGGGTTGAGAAGAATTGAGAGAAAGAAGAAGAGCTGCTCGACTAAGTGGTATGTTCCGAGCTGTCAGCGGAGAGATGGCGTGGAATGACATTAGTAGACGAATAAGTTTGAAAGGCGTTTATAAAAGTACGAAAGATCACAATATGAAGATAAAGTTGGAATTCAAGAGGACAAACTGGGGCAAATATTCATTTATAGGAAGGGGAGTTATTGATTGGAATAACTTACCAAGGGAGATGTTCAATAAATTTCCAATTTCTTTGAAATCATTTCGGAAAAGGCTAGGAAAGCAACAGATAGGGAATCTGCCACCTGGGCGACTGCCCTAAATGCAGATCAGTATTGATTGAACTTACTATGTTACTGAACGGGATCTTACTTGATGTACTATTTTCTGCAGTTATGTAAGTCATTTATAATGCAGCTTCCCATTTTCGTTTTCATTTTGATATTGTGTGTGTTAGTAATAAACTCCAATTTCTTTTGATCCATTCTTTTATTCATGGGGGTTACGGGTCCTTGCCTTTCTGTCCTTTCGCTCCCCTTTTGTGTACGCACTAGTCCTGTTCCGAACTGTTTTAGTTCGTTCCTGTCCATCCACGGCAATTTATGAAGAGAGGTAAGTGAGGTAGGTATCTGCGAACACATGTCATGTATCGTACTGATGTGTTATGGTAGCAGGGTGGGAGTAGTAGAAACGAGCAACTTCTAAAGCTTGGTGTTAAACCAACGTCCGGCGATTCGAGCGTCTGTGTGAAGGGTTCAGATGCTGATGCTCTCCTAATCATAGTTTATGTTGATGGCATTTTAGTTTAGTCTCGGGACTCGAGAGAAATTGACGAGGTCCACAAATTTCTACAAAAGTCGTTTGAGATCCAAGATCTAGGAGACATTAAGTACTGTCTCGGGATTGAGTTTTCTCGAGATGTATCCGGTATCACGTTGAAACAGAAAGGTTACGTTATGGACATCTTAGATCGCCCCGTGACCACAAAAATTGAAGCTGGAATTAAACTGTCAAGGTCAAGTACTTAGTCCAAGGATGATGGCGAGCTGCCCCCCTACAGAGAGTTCATAGGTGCTCTTATGTAGCTATCAATTGCAAAGCGTCCAGACATATATCATGTAGTGAGTGTCTTAAGTCAGTACAATAATTATTTTGGCAAAGAACACTGACAAGCGGAAAGAGGGTACTCAAGTGTCTGAAGGGTTCTTCTGATGTGGGAATCACCTTAGGAAGCGATGGCAGTAATTTAACTGGTTATATAGATCAGTGGCGGCGCGTGACTTTTACAGTAAGGGAAGCACATATCATAAGCTAGGAAGATGTATAAAATAAATATAATAACTCACATTACCTTGTGCTAATTGAATGTTAATTCAATCCGCCTCTCCTTCTTGACAAATTCTTATATGACAAGGCTGTAGAATTCTTCTTCATTCTTTGATGACTTCAATTTCAGTAACGTCTTCTCAATCGACAGTAGAGACAAGTTTGAGAGTCTCTGTTGTCCCTGTGTGTTTCTGCAGTAGGTGTGGATTCTCCGAAGTGCCGAAAATGAACGTTCGGCACTAGCACTGGACACTGGGATAGTTGAAATCAACGCACATAACTTAAACAGTTCAGGAAAGGCAGAAGATGACAATCCACTACTTTTTAAATAAAACAAAAGTCTTAGAACTCCCATCGTAAGATACTCATCGGAGGAATAAGCTACGCTGAGCTCGCTTCTGAGACGGGCGAAGTCAAAATGCTGACCGTAACTTTGTTTCAAAGAACAGAATGCTGCTTCAGGAAAAGTTTTCTTCGTGTTCCTTTGATCAACTAACTGTAAAAATGTTAATATCTCGAGTGCTTGGAATCGAACTTCTAGTTGGGTATGTATATTGTCATATATCTCGCAATATATGCGACGGTAGTGTGAATTTATGTCGCAGGTTTCATTTTGACGTAGCCTCTTCTTTGGCAGCTCGCAGCTCTCTTGACATTTGTTCTATACTCTTTCAAATTCATTTCTTTTTCCCTGAATTATACTTTTTGTTTCCCCTACTTTGGCAATACAGAAATTTACCTCCAGTGCTTTCGTTTGAAGAATTTCAAAGAGAGAATCGGTTAAGCAAAATATCTCGCTGAAAACTAATAAAATGAAATTGAACTGGAATTCTGAGAGAACGCTGTTAAAACCTCGAGCTTCGTGATACGTTTGACTATCCCATTGCTGTGGATTATCAAGGATATTCTCGAACAACTGAACTAATTCTTGTTTTTGTTCACGAACTGTTTCAACAAATCTTCCGTTGTAATTCCATCGTGTTGGACACATTTTAGGAAATCGTCTCTTGACTTCCTTATCCAATGCAGCAGTTCTCTTCGTCGAATTAGAAAAGAAAGAGGCCAAGCTACTCAGAGTCATGAAGAATATTTTACATTCCTTTATATTAGAAGTTGTCTGTGTAAGGACAAGGTTCAGTCTGTGAGCAAAACAATGTATTAATATAGCGTCGGGATATTTGTTTTTCACTCCTTTTCTGTAAACCACTGAGGTCTCCTGACATCACTGCGGCTCCATCGTAACATTGAGCGACTAGTTTAGAACCACAGTTGAACTCGTCCATTATGTGGAACACGTGATCTGGAAGAGCAGGAGCACTGCGATCGGCGCTTACGTCGGTAAATCCAAGAAATCGCTCCTGTACTTCTCCATCAGCAGACGTGAACCTAACAACTGTTGAAAGTTGGGAATGGACAGAAATATCAGTAGTTTCATCAATAATAATCGCCACGAATGGTGACTGTGATATTTCTTTCTTTATTTCGGTCAATAACACACTGGCTACTCCGTCAATTAAATCATTTTGTATTTGATGTGAAAGACCTGTGAACACAGTTGCTTTCTGCAAATGATTTGCCAGTGTGTCGTCATACTTGCTCAGCAGCGTTATGAGTTCTATATAATTTCCACGATTTAAGGAACTTTTATCTTCTGGTTGCGCTCTGAAAGGAAGTTCTTGTCTTGCAAGATACATTACAACGTCAATCAGTCGTTGGATCACCTTTCTATTCTGTTTTACCAACTCCTTATGTTTTATTGTCTCCAGTTTACGCTGCTGATCGAGTTGCAAATCTATTCTGGGCGTTCCGAAAGTTGTTAACAGAATTTCAGCTCGGATATGTGTTTGTGATTGCTGATGACGCTGGGATGCTTTAAGCAAGTTATTCATATCATCGAAGCCTACACTGTTCCACACCCCCTTTTCATTTGAAAATAGAACGCAAGGCCAACAGTAGAGTTTTGATGTTTTTTTACAAACACATAACCAGCCTATTTTTCCATACTGCTCTGTATTAAAGTGTCGAACACAACGTTTTGTTTTAGTTTTTACACCCGGTAAATCAGGCATTGGCCTGCCACCGGAAATTATATTACTCTTCTCCTGAACAGCCCTCGAACTCATGCCCTGGATTAAGAGAGATTCTAATACGCATCCACATCCCCCTCCGCTCTTCTCACTCGCGTCGACAGTTGCCATGCTTCAGAGACTCAAATTGGGGAATGAACACATTCAATGCATTCCCTTCTAAGCCGGCAAAATCGCAGTAGTTCCTTTAATTTACATGTGCGCACGTAAATTTGGTGTAATTTTCACACACAACACAAAGTAAATTAAATGGTACAACTCACAGTACGATATTTCACTTCAGTTGGAAACACAAGCACAATTAAGTATTTTTCTCACAAGTTTTATCACAATTATCACATACAAATATTCTCGAACGGAATGAGTAGTCAGATGCATTCCCTTGGCTCGCCCCAAGAAGCTTGCCGAACCCAAACGAATAATTACGAAGGGACCAGAGTGTAGCCAAGGTCGAGTCTGGCAAGCCACTTGCTGACAGGGTTGCCACCTTTAGTACTTTAGTACTAGATCTAGTACTTCTTGATCATTTTTAGTACGTTAGTTCTTTTTATGGAAATCTAGTACCTTTTACGGGGGTAGAGTATAAACTCTTCTATTGCAGCAAAAGAACAAGAAAGAGATCGATAAGAAGCTTCAGAGCCATGTTGAAGTTTGTAAACAGATTTTTCGGACGGTGGATTTTCGTGATCCTAATTTAAGAAATCTGTCCATGGCGAACCTGGAAAATTACTAATGAGGTGGCAGTTTCATCAGTATAATCCCATTAGCTATATATTTCCAGACTGTAATTACAGAAAATGTTAATGAAATTAGATAGGAAATAGTGGTTAGCTAAGTCCACAGAAACATAAAAGATTTTCAGCCTGGTGTGAAAATGGGAAACCACGGAAAACCATTTTCAGGGCTGCCGATAATGGGGTTCGAACCCACTATCTCCCGGATGCAAACTCACAGGTGCGCGCCTCTAACTGCACAGCCAACTCGCCCGGTGTTTTTGAAATTAAAAATCCTGTAGGCGACTACACCTTTCCAAATTTGACAAATTTTGTGTTTACTACATTCTTCTGCTGCAACAGAACAGGTTTTTTTCTGCTGTTACTACCAATAAGACCAAGTTGAGAAACAAACTCCAATCCTGTATGATGAATGGGCTCCTTCTGACAAAGAAACTAAAACATTCGTCTGCATATAATTTTTACATTTCAAAACAGTTTAATGCTTTGGCATTGTTTTCCAAGGATTAAGAGAAAAGTAAAATATGAAGGTGAAAACCGGTAAGTTCTGTTCTCATTTAATAAATGTGTACTTTTGATAAGTATACTTTGATTTCTATAACTGACTTCCTTTATGAGTAACCCTATTCCATTGTTAATAAATATTTAGTACTTTTTTCCATAATCTAGTACCTTTTTAGGGGAAAATTTAGTACAAAAATATTTTTCCCGGTGGCAACCCTGCTTGCTGACGAGCGGCCGTGATGTGAGTATCACGCGAGCTCATGGAGACAGACGTATGTTTGCAGCTCTCAACTGTCCATGCACACTGTCACGTTAAAATAAAGTTAATTATACACTGACTGACAGAGCAAATGCAACACCAAGAAGGAGTGGTTCGAAAGGGATGAAAGTAGGGGAAAAAACAGAGACGGCACGGACGAATCATTGATGTTTATTTCAAACCGATATGCAGGTTACACAATGCGCACGGCATCGACTCAGTAGGATGTAGGACCACCGCGAGCGGCGATGCACGCAGAAACAGGTCGAGGTACAGAGTCAATAAGAGTGCGGATGGTGTCCTGAGGGATGGTTCTCCATTCTCTGTCAACATTTGCCACAGTTGGTCGTCCGTACGAGGCTGGGGCAGAGTTTGCAAACGGCGTCCAATGAGATCCCACACGTGTTCGATTGGTGAGAGATCTGGAGAGTACGCTGGCCACGGAAGCATCTGTACACCTCGTAGAGCCTGTTGGGAGATGCGAGCAGTGTGTGGGCGGGCATTATCCTGCTGAAACAGAGCAGTGGGCAGCCCCTGAAGGTACGGGAGTGCCACCGGCCGCAGCACATGCTGCACTTAGCGGTGGGCATTTAACGTGCCTTGAATACGCACTAGAGGTGACGTGGAATCATACGCAATAGCGCCCCAAACCATGATGCCGCGTTGTCTAGCGGTAGGGCGCTCCACAGTTACTGCCGGATTTCACCTTTCTCCGCGCCGACGCCACACTCGTCTGCGGTGACTATCACTGACCGAACAGAAGCGTGACTCATCGGAGAACACGACGTTCCTGCATTCCCTCATCCAAGTCGCTCTAGCCCGGCACCATGCCAGGCGTGCACGTCTATGTTGTGGAGTCAATGGTAGTCTTCTGAGCGGACGCCGGGAGTGCAGGCCTCCTTCAACCAATCGACGGGAAATTGTTCTGGTCGATATTGGAACAGCCAGGGTGTCTTGCACATGCTGAAGAATGGCGGTTGACGTGGCGTGCGGGGCTGCCACCGCTTGGCGGAGGATGCGCCGATCCTCGCGTGCTGACGTCACTGGGGCTGCGCCTGGACCCCTCGCACGTGCCACATGTCCCTGCGCCAACCATTTTCGCCACAGGCGCTACACCGTGGACACATCCCTATGGGTATCGGCTGCGATTTGACGAAGCGACCAACCTGCCCTTCTCAGCCCGATCACCATACCCCTCGTAAAGTCGTCTGTCTGCTGGAAATGCCTTCGTTGACGGCGGTCTGGCATTCTTAGCTATACACGTGTCCTGTGGCACACGACAACACGTTCTACAATGACTGTCGGCTCAGAAATCACGGTACGAAGTGGGCCATTCGCCAACGCCGTGTCCCATTTATCGTTCGCTACGTGCGCAGCACAGCGGCGCATTTCACATCATGAGCATACCTCAGTGACGTCAGTCTACCCTGCAATTGACATAAAGTTCTGACCACTCCTTCTTGGTGTTGCATTTGCTCTGTCAGTCAGTGTATATTATACCAAACGACACAAAACTTAAAATAAATACTGGTTGCAATAACATGCTTATTTTTTTCTTTGTGTAATATTTTTAAGGGAATGACTCATTCCCTTCATTCCATTGAATAACCGCCCCTGATATAGATGCCACCGAGCTCGATAGCTGCAGTCGCTTAAGTGCGGCCAGTGTCCAGTATTCGGGAGATAGTAGGTTCGAACCCCACTGTCGGCAGCCCTGAAAATGGTTTTCCGTGGTTTCCCATTTTCACACCAGGCAAATGCTGGGGCTGTACCTTAATTAAGGCCACGGCCGCTTCTTTCCTACTCCTAGCCCTTCTCTGGCCCATCGTCGCCATAAGACCTATCTGTGTCGGTGCGACGTAAAACAACTAGCAAAAAAATTATATATATATATATATATATATATATATATATATATATACATAGATAGATAGATAGATAGATAGATAGATAGATAGATAGATAGATATAGATGCTGATTGGGCTGCATGCATCAACGATCGCAGATCATACCGTGGCTTTGCCTTTACAATGTATGGCGGAGTCGTTTCTTGGAAATCCAGGAAACAACGGCCAGTGGCATTGTCCTCAACGGAGGCTGAATACATGGCCTTGAGTGAGGCTCCAAAAGAGGCAGTGCACTTACTACGACTAGCAAGGGAGATAGGCATTAACAGTGTGTAGACTGTAAAAATATATAACGACAACATTGGAGCTCAGAAGCTTGCTGGAAATCCTGTTTTCACTCTCGGACTAAGCACATTGATGTGCGACATCATTTTGTATGTGAGGTTATTTCATCTGAGGACATTCATCTCGAATACTTGTCAACTGAGAAGATTTTTGATCGAAGACACTCTAGCTTTAGCCGTCGCAAGGTGGACCCTGACACCCCGCTCCCGTTCTACACGAATAAATGATACTACCGCGTATGGATCTGAGAAAACATGCAGAGGCAATGTGTCTCTCTCATTGCAACCTGGTAACCATCGAGGGCTCCTAATTTGTTTGAGATTAGAAACACTCTTCAAAAACATAACTGCGACTATATTTCAGCATCAAGTACTTGATCGCAGGCAAACACTTTTTCCAAGTTTTTTGTAATAAATGTTTGGGTACCAACTTGACACTCCATAAAACAACTATAGGAACAAAAAACACATGAGCCACACTCAGCATGGTTTCCTTATTAAGCCTTTCCGTATCTGAAGAAGGATAACTTTCAACACTTACCTCCAGCATATCTGTAGGCGGAACCCAGAGATACCCTAAACATTGACAGGTATGGATGCATTCGCAGGTTAAGTCATCTTCCACCCTCTTAGCTCAAACCGTCATTCATGGATAACTGAAGTAGCTAGACTGATGAATTCCTGAGCCTCTTATTCATCATTCAAGCTAGACACACAATTATCAACATAGAAAGATCAACTAGCTCCTAGACTAATGAAAAGGGCCATGCCAACATTCCTTACTTACAGTGGGCTGAGGTGATCTCAAGGTGAAAATTTAAGCAGACTTCTGACAGCAAAGGCCTGGAAGGTGCCCCAAATACAACACAGCAGTGCTTGAAGACCTTTAGGACGCCTTCTTTCGTTGTCAATACAAATCGAAGGAATTTCCGGTAACATGTACATAAACTGATTTGGAGGATGGCGTATCGGATGTCACCCAAATACTCCTATCTTCTTGAGATGAAATCGAGTAAGAACAGCAGGCATCTTTTCAATAAGATTTGGGCCCACCTCTGAGCACCGATTGAGGCTTGGAATCTTCCTATCCCGAGCAGAAGCATCGAAGACTGGGCGTACAGGTATAGTGCTATTAATTTTTAGCACATGACAATGGGGTAGGAAATGCCCTATAAAATGCTCCTTTAGAGAGGCGCTTGCTCAATAACTCCTTGTGAAATCCAGTCGTCTAAAACTTGTTGATAATCGCCAAACAGTCCCTCGACTTTCAATTTCTATACTGTGGACGTTTATTGTTGTATCTTCTTATATCGACTACAAGCGTCTGCATCTGCACATTACAACTTATTGATAAACTTACAAGTGCTTCTTCATGTTGTAGAACAATTCTGAATGTTTGTCTTCCCCTTCTTTTAACCACCAAGCACCTGAGGTAGAGTATCACAAATAACAAAATGTGACTTGCCACTGTGGCGAAACGTGATAGTATGTGGTATCAATAAATGATATATTCATAGGAATGACGAAAACGATGAAAATCACAGCACAGGTAATGAAAAATGATCGACCCACGACATAAAAAGATCATCAAACAGTATACATGTTGAGCTGCCAGCGCCTAAGGCAGGCAGGTATCATTTCACTGGTGGGAATTTGTCAGACCGCGGAAGGGCATATGTTTGATACCCCAAACCACAAATCTCGTTAGGTTACGGCAACACAAAAAACTGATATGTTAAACATGACATTTATCAATCAGCAGAGTCAGTGGAACGACGGCGGGCCGACCAAGAGGGCCGTCCGTGGTAAGCGCAGAGTAAAAAAAAAGAGAGAACAGAGGGGAAGGAGCGTTCAACAAACAAAATTAAAGAAAAGGGAATCAATTTAAACAAGTTATATTTCAACCATAAATGACTAGAACAGGCAAAGTGCAACAATCCAAGAATAGAAATCACATTTTAGTAAGGGCTCGGCCCTTTTAATAAAAAAAATGCAATTGAGACAGATCTTGATTAAAAAGATTCGTGCGAGTAACACCAACTAGTTTCTGCAAAAGACCAAGACCCGCATTCGGCAAAAAACCACAATTAGTATTTTATTTAAATAACTTGTTTTTAAAAAATGACACTGATTAAGAAAGAAGGAGGAGGTATTAATACAATTTGACAATAGTGATTAAAGGCCACACTTACAATGAAATATCAAACGCAAAAGGGGGCGAGAGAGTTAGAGCACGTTACAAGACAGAAATATACGACTTAATACCGTGAAAGAAAGGGAAAAAAGGAGACAGACTGAGAAGGGAGGGAAAGGGAGGGGGATTGACTTTACCAGGCTGCTTAAACCCTATAAGTTCGCAGTGTCCGGCTCCATGGCTAAATGGTTAGCGTGCTGGCTTTTGGTCACAGGGGTCCCGGGTTCGATTCCCGGCAGGGTCGGGAATTCTAACCTTAATTGGTTAATTTCGCTGGCACGGGGGCTGGGTGTACGTGTCGTCTTCATCGTCATTTCATCCTTATCACGACGCGCAGGTCACCTACGGGTATCAAATCAAAAGACCTGCATCTGGCGAGACGAACATGTCCTCGGACACTCCCGGCACTAAAAGCCATACGCCATTTCATTTCTTTAGTTCGCAGTGTGAACGACCGCTCCGGCCTCAAGAAAAGTTCAGGAAGTGGCAACACTTTTAACACTTGTCCAGATACAGTTTATCATGTAAAGTAGAACATTAATTAAGATGTCAGTCTGAAGGACTCTGTTAGAATTAAAGCCATAAAGGCACAGAATAATCAATCGTTCAGTGTTCAAGTCTTGATGCAAAATACGAAAGATGAAAAGTTATAACATTGCTCACCCAGTCTGAAGATTTTCAATGCAGCTTTTCACAGAATAAAAATGTAAAACATCGCAACGGGCCAGCCACCTGCGAAATATTCCGCTCTCTCCACTCAGGGATGTTTTCACTCGATGTCTCACCGGAGAAACAAAGTAATAGCACACTTATATAGGTGGTGAAGTGAGTCCAGAAATTACTCGAAGAAAAATACGTAGCGTGACGTCACAGCGGAGCAGCAGCAGTGGAGTAGAACAGGCCAGTTTGTGAACAGCTGGGTGAGCAAGCAGATGGAGAGAAAATGGCAGCAGTAGAATGCGACGGATGGCAGACGGTAAGAAGAAAAATATTGATGTAGTAGAGAGGCCGTAACACCACAAACTATACACTTTGGGTGGTTTCTTTCATTTTTTCGCATGATACACTTGTCTAAGAGTACAAAACCAAGCCTTTTTGCTGCCCAGGATGTGACGTATCTTTGCCACAGACATACCATGATCCATACTACAATGCTAAGCCCTGTAGTTGGATGGACATAGGATGCACCCAGGTCCTCCGTTTGTTGCAATAAGTAACGCAGCAGCTGTACGGACGTACAGGCTGCCTTGAAAAGCCATTGGCATTATTTGAGGGGACTGACAAGCCAAACGCAGACATAGCAAGAGTCACTTTATGTTCTCCTTCAGCTTCTGTCCTGTGGAACTGAATAAGATTCTCAAGATTTCCTGTGAGGAAAACTCAGGGTCATTTGCCTTCTGTGAGAAAACAGTGCTATTTCTTTCCCATACCTTCAAAACATTCTCTGGTAAACACGAGGATACTAAGGGAAAGAGTATGGGGCCACACTTTTCTGACGTTACGTGTGAAGAATTCTAAGGTGAAGCTGAGACTTGTCATACAGAACAGAAAGAGACATATTTTTGGTGGAGATTGAATTCTGCAAAATTATTTTTAAAAATTTCCTAATGTGAAATTCAGTTAGCAGGTCTTCACTTCCATATCGGTCTTTGAGAGCCTTTATCACGTCTGGACACATCTCAGCTGTATCAGGTTAACTTTCAACAACTTCCCTAAAAACATAATTGAGAACTGTGGCCATCACGATATACTGCAACTTATCACTGGGGTCCATATTAGGGTCACTCCCTGGCTTCTTAAACTGTGAACAAAAATGTAACCAGTCCTTTAATTCCCGATTGAATTCCTTACGCTTCAGGTAAGGGAGTGTGAAAGTGTAACTTCGATACATTTAAGGGGATGAAGTACCAAAGGTTCGGTTCGAATGAGTAGACCTAACCTTATCTTCATCTATCTTAATGACAGTACATTTCATCATAAAATACTTGACAACATATTTTTCCACCTTATCCCCCTTCACGTCAAGTAATTTGTCGGGCAAAGTATCAACATGTAGCATTTAGTCGTAAATAAATGCGTCCTTACTTTGCAAACCTTTGAAGCGTAATTCAAGCATTTCCATATAAGAAAGACTTATAGAGACAGAGATCGTTGTAGGATGCGATGGACCATGCAACTCATGGTTTCATAAGGACTGTGCTGGGATATCCAGTGGCGAATTTGATATTTTAAAACGAAAATCGTGCTCTCTGCTGTGGATGTGCCCTCAATGCAAGACACTCATAAATACGGACACTAAGAACATGAAAGACAGTCTGAAAGAAAGAAATAAGAGAAAATTGAGACTCAAATGGAAAAAAATACCTGAAATTGACCAAAAGATAGAGTTATTTTAACTCTTAGCTTGATTCAAAGATTGATGGAGCGATAAAGGTTACTTCAAATGAAAAGGGTTTAACGCAATGAACAAGATTGCCCAGAACCATAGGAGAAACCCATGAGACCAATAATAACAAACCCCCACCACCCAAGGAAACAGATACCGAACAAGTCAATCTCCTAAGAAAACACGAGAAGACACTAAACAAAACTAAATCTCAGCAGTGTGATTCGCGAGAACTTAAGGAGAAAAGTTCCGCAGGAACACACCCTAAAATACTAAGGGAAAACGGTCAGCTAGCAAAATACGAGAGAAACGAAACTGATTCCGAAATCTTCGTAATTCACTCACCTACGGTAACATCTGATAAACCAGAGGGAAGGACCAACAGGGTGAATGAACAAACGCAAGCAAGGAAGGAAACACCAAAACCCCCGATTTAAAGTCCCTTGAAGGAGAATGTACCAGAACAGATTCAGGCCCTGCAAGAAATGCTCACCCTTCACCCACGAGAGGACCCAATCGGGCAATATCAGAAAATGACAACGAGCATGCACCAACAACCTGAGTTTCAAAGGCCCATTCATCAAGCAACCTCAAAGCCGGATCAATAAATGCCTGGCTATACGTGGGGAAACTCCACGAAACAACAACCGCAGAAGATATAACAAGATATATGAAAGACGGAGGAATCCGGGGATGCATAACATGCAAAGAGTTGACAACACTGGGCCGCAATAAAAATTTCCTGATTGGAATAGACTTTCAGGAAAAAGGAAAAAGCTTATGAACCGTCCTTCTTGCCAAAAGACGTCACAGTGCTAAGATATCGATTTCGTTCCTCACATCATGGGGTCTCGCTCAACAGAGAATAAGATGGATACCAGCCAAAAGCTGATCGCCCTACTATGGAATGTCGAAAGATTGAAAAGCGTAGCAAAGATCTCTACTAGTCGAGTACTTTTCACAAGCGATATAGTTGTTGTTGTTTGAGTCGTCAGTCCATAGACTGGTTTGATGCAGCTCACCATGCCACCCAATCTCGTGCTAACCTTTTCATTTCTACGTAATTACTGCATCCTACATCTGCTCTAATCTGCTTGTCATATTCATACCTTGGTCTACCCCTACCGTTCTTACCACCTAAACTTCCTTCAAAAACCAAATTAATAAGTCCTGGGTGTCTTAAGATGTGTCCTACCATTCTATCTCTTCTTTTCGTCAAATTTAGCCAAATCGATCTCCTCTCGCCAATTCGATTCAGTATCAATGTTTGAAGTTAACAAATTCCTTTTCTTAAGAAAGCTCTTCCTTGCTTGTGCTAATCTGCATTTTATGTCCTCCTTACTTCTGCCATCGTTAGTTATTTTACTACCCAAGTAACAATATTCATCTACTTCCTTTAAGACTTCATTTCCTAATTTAATATTTCCTGCATCACCTGCCTTCGTTCGACTGCACTCCATTACATTTGTGTTGGACTTATTTTCATCTTGTACTCCTTACCCAAGACTTCATCCATACCATTCCGCAGCTTCTCGAGATTTTCTGCAGTCTCAGATAAAGTAACAATATTATCGACAAATCACATGATTTTGATTTCCTCTCCTTGGATTGCGATTCCCTTTGCAAATTCCTCTTTGATTTCCTTTACTGCCTGTTCTATGTAAACATTGAAAAGGAGGGGGGACAAACTGCAGCCTTGCCTCCCTCCTTTCTGGATTGCTGCTTCTTTGTCAAATCCCTCGATTCTTATCACTGCAGACTGATTTTTATACAGGTTGTAGAAAATTCCTCGTTGTCGGTATATGATCCCAATCACCTTCAGAATCTTAAATAGCTTGGTCCAATCAACATTATCGAATGCCTTTTCTAAATCTACGAATGCCATGTACGTGAGCTAGTCCTTCTTGATTTGATCCTCTAAGATCAGACGTAAAGTCAGGATTGCTTCACCTGTTCCTACATTTCCTCTCAAGCCAAACTGATCTTCTCCCAACTTAGCTTCAACTAGTTTTTCCATTCTTCTGTAAACAATACGTGTTAAAATTTTGCAGGCATGAGATACAAAAGTTAATGGTGCGATAGTTTTCACGCCTGTCAGCACCGGCTTTCTTGGGAATAGGTATAACAACATTCTACCGAAAATCGGATGGGACTTCTCCTGTTTCATACATCTTACACACTAAATGGAATAACATTGCCATGCTGGTTTCTCCTAACGCAGTCAGTAATTCAGAGGGAATGTCATCAATGCCAGGTGCCTCGTTCCTATTTAGGTCGCTCACAGCTCTGTCAAACTCTGCCCTCAAAAGTGGGTCTCCCATTTCATCAGCATCAACAGCCTCTTCATGTTCCAGAACCAAATCATGTACATCTTTACCTTGATACAATTGTTGGATATCTTCCTGACATCTTTCTGCTTTGTCTTCATTCCCTTGAAGTGGCTTTCCATCTGAGCACTTAATATTCATGCATTTATATTTCCTTTCTCCTATGGTTTCCTTCATTTCCTTGTATGTATCATCTACCTTTCCTAGGACCATACAACCTTCGACATCCTTGCACTTCTCCTTCAGCAATTCTCCTTTAGCTACCTTGCACTTTCTATCCACTTGATTCTTTAATCGCCTGTATTCTTTTCTGCCCTCCTCATTTCTAGCATTCTTGTATTTTCGTCGTTCATCAATCAGGTCTAGTATCTCCTGAGTTATCCACTGGTTCTTAGTTGATCTTTCCTTCCTTCCTAACATTTCTTCAGCAGCCCTGCTGACTTCCTTTTCCATGAATATCCACTCTTCCTCTATTGTGTTTCCTTCAGCCTTTTCATTTAGTCCTTTTACAACATGTTCCTTGAAACACTCCCTCACATTCTTTTATTTCAACTTGTCTAGATCCCATCTTTTTGCATTCTTTCCTTTCTTCAATTTTTTCAGCTTCAGATGGCATTTCATGACCAACAAGTTGTTGTCAGAGTCCACGTCTGATCCTGGGAAAGTTTTGCAATCCAACACCTGGTTTCTGAATCTCTGCCTAATCATAATGAAGTATTTTTGATACCTTCCAGTCTCCAGGTCTCGTCCACGTATAAAGCCGTCGTTTGTGGTGTTTGAACCAAGTATTGGCAAGGACTAAATTATGATCAGTGGAGAATTCAACCAGCCGATTTCATCTTTCGTTCCTTTGTCCCAATCCGAATTCTCCTACTGTATTACCTTCTCTTCCTTGGCCTACCACTGCATTCCAGTCTCCCATCACAATTAGATTCTCGTCACATTTTACATATTGTATTAAATCTTCTATCTCTTCATATGTTCTTTCAATTTCTTCATCATCCGCTGAACTAGTAGGCATATAGACCTGCACTATTGTGGTGGGCATTGTTTTGGTGTCTATCTTGACGACAATAATTCTATCACTATGCTGGTGATAGTAGCTTACCCGCTGCCCTATTTTCTTATTCATTATTAAACCAACTCCTGCATTTCCTCTGTTTGATTTTGTGTTGATAATTCGGTAATCGCCTGACCAAAAATCTTATTCTTCCTGCCAACGTACTTTATTTATACCAACTACATCTAACTTTAGTCTATCCACCCCCCTTTTCAGATTCTCTAATCTACCACAACGATTCAAACTTCTAACATTCCACGCTCCGACTCGCAGAATATCAGTATCCATCTTTCTGATGATCGCCCCCTCTCGTGTAGTCCCCACCCGGAGATCCAAATGGGGGACTAGTTTACCTCCGGAATATATTACCCGGGAGGAAACCATCATCAGTACATCATTCATGTACTCGGGAGTTAGTTACAGCTGTAGTTTCCCGTTGCTTTCAGCCGTGTAGCAGTATCAACACAGCTAAGCCATGTTGAGTATTATTACAAGGCCATATCAGTCAATCATCCAGACTGCCGCCCTTGCAACTACCAAAAGGCTGCTACCCCCCGATGAACCATTCCTTAGTCTGGTCTCTCAACAGATACCCATCCGATATGTTTGCACCTGCGTCTCGCCTATCTGCTTCATTAGGACACGCAAGCTTCCCCACCGCGGCTAGGTCACATGGTTCGCAGGGGAGGGTGATGCAGTTATCCTAACAGAAACCTTTCTAACTGAATCCATGGACGTTCCGGGCTAGTATGGAGTGCACGCTCTGGCAACCCAAAAGCAAGAAGGCCGACCCTCAGGGGGTGTCTCCTGTTTTTATAACAACAAAATGGGAAAAGTACCGAAAACACACACAGAGGACAACATGGTTATTGACTTCACAACAAATATCACAATCGTAGGATTTAACATACAGCCACAATCGTTAACGGAAGGTGCGTTTGAGTCAGCTGACCGAGCTATCTCCCTAATCGAATCTGCAGAATGTTATAACTGCTGGAGATTGAAGCTGCAGGCTAGACAAACCAGACCATAAAAGCGAGTTAATCCTTAATCTAATGACAGAAGAAAATTTCAAACTGGTAAACAGCAAAGAGCTCCTAACGTACTTTACGCACAACGGTCCAAGTGCCATAGATCTAGTGTTTACCAAGGGAAGATCACTAAGCTCTATATCACAAGGTGGACACTGGTCGTCGGCCAACACACAGCTCAGAAAGCACAGTCCCATTAAGACATGCATTGAAATTAAATCAACAGTAAAGGAAACACAAAATACAAACACGGCAGCCACACTGGCGAGGAAAATCACTGAAAACAGGACGGAAAACTTACGGAAGGGTGCGGAGGAAGCGATGCACCGCCTTTAAACCAACAACCTCGATTTGGCTATGAAAACCATAGAAAACAGTATTAGGTCAGTCTCCATCCTCTATCAGAAAAGAAATGCGAGGGCATGGTTTGACAGGGAATGCTATGAACTAAGACGTATAACACTGTGAACCCTTCATAAAGCGAGACATGGCGGAGAAACAGAAGACATTAAAGAATACTCAATGAAACGATAAAAGTACAAACTCACTCTAAAAGATAATAAACGGCATCAACACGAACAAGAAGCAGAAAAATTAGTCGAAGAGGCAAACAGAGATCCGTCCATTGTCTTAAAACGGAACAAAGTACAGCAAACCACGACAATACAAATGGATTTGTAGGAAAACCATTTCAATAACATCTTTAACCTGAAGTGCACAACTCAAACCACAAGTGTATCAACACGAACAGGAAGTCAACCAAATTTGCACCCAATCCCAATAACGACTTATGAGGTGAAACAAGCCATATCAAAAGCAAAAAGCAGGGAAGCTGCTGGTCCTGATGGGATCTACAATGAACTTATCAAGGCCACCGAAGACGTACTCCTAGAAGTGTGGACGAGTTATTTAACGCGTGTCTAGACAGCGCACAAATACCGGGATCTTGGAGGAGGTCCATGATAAAAGTAATATATAAGGGAAAAGGAGACAACAGGGACCCAGACTCATTTAGAGGCATGGCCCTAGAAAACAATGCTTTCAATATCTTTATGAGAATAATCACGGACCGATTAGTGAGGGAAATGGACCATCTCCTTCCTGAACGTCAGTATGGCTTCAGAAAACATCGCTCAACACTGCAGGCAATAATGAACCTAATAAGTGAAATAGAACAGGCCTTAAGATTTCCAAAACGAAAATACTTCGCAGTATTCATCGACTACACAAAAGACTTCGACAACCTAAACAGAAAAGTAGTGATTGAGAAACTAGCACAAATGATTGGAGAAACACACAGCATAACCATAACAGTCATTCTGAAGAATATCCTAGAATACAACATTGTTAACATAAGTGATGACATCTCTCTTTCCCAAGATATTTACCAGACCAATGGAGTAATGCAGGGAGACCCAATTAGTCCTATACTATTCAACACTGAAACTGCAGACGTATCGAAAATAGTAGAATTAAGTGAAACAGTATCATAACACATATATGCTGATGACATGGTAATTGGGTCATCCAACCTGGAAGACATTCAGGAAGTAGTGAACAAGCTGGAAACATGGGCAGCAGAAAATGATCTGCAGATAAACGAATCTAATACAGTAATGATGATCTTCAGAAAAGGAGGAAGAGCTGCAAAAAAGGGCAAAATTAAATTTCAGAACAGAGTCCTAAACATAACGAATTCCTTCAAATAAACCTTACAAACGACAATCAACTCCTACAGAATGCATATAAAGGAAAGGGCAACAACAACCATCAAAGTGATATACAAAATTAATGACCTCCAAAAACTATCTTTAAAAACAGCAATAGAGCTGTTTCATGCTGCAATAAGCCCAATTGCCACATGTGGCAGTGAAATTATTTGGAAAAAGTTATCTGTGGCTGGCCTTATGGCTCTAGGGAAACTAAAAGCCAGATTTCTAAAGCGATTAGGGCCTATTAGGTGTGCCTACGAACACGAAGTCCAGATTAGTGTTCGAACTTTGTAAAGAGCCATTCTATATTGAGGATCTAAGAATCAATCTAGTTCTGCCATTCACAAGACAAAGCGCAAAGGTAATTCAAGAAAGAAGAATGAAACGAGCCCAACTAAGGCTCAAATTCTATGCCACCGACGCCATGCTAGAGCGAAAATGGACAGAAGCGAGCTACGAACAGCGACATGTAAGGATGGCGTCCATGGCTTCCACCATAAGCTGTGTGCGACTAAGCGATTCCATGAGGTGACCGACGAGTGTGTGTGCTCTCTATGTGAGGAAGTGTGTGATCGCTACCACATATTTAAGTGCAGAAAAACAAGATAACTCAACGCGTACAGTAAAGACAAATAACTATTAAACTGTTAGCACATTTGTGCGCATTTCACTTATTAATATAGGCCTACGTACGTATTTGCTCAGGATCAAGATCTCCAGCATCCACTAAACCTTCCAGTTCCCTGTGGATTTTGCTGAACGATCTTCGGATAATACCACTGGTCTTTTTCTCCACTTCAATCTATATGATCGCTAGATTGATATCTATAACATTCTAATAATAAACTGCTTACTGTGTTCAGAATAAAACAAGCGTCGCCAACAATGTCGTGTCCGCAGAGCTATATGTTGAGTAATTGTGGAGAACGCAAGTTCTGCCTTTTGCGAGTAATCGATTTCCAGCAGAAGAAAGACAATGTTTTGTTCTATGCTGTTATGGTAGTTTCCTTGATTGTTGTTTTGAAGACGGTGTTGAGTTGTAACAATAAAATTGTGATTGTGTTTAAGTAAATGATTTGTTATTGTATAGAACGTCTGGCGACCGCGACAGGATTACAGGCAATTTCAACATCAAGATAATTAAGAATAACAGTGACAGAACGACGAGTATTACGCGGCGTGTTTACTCGCGAAGTGAATAAGCTTGAAGAACTACTGAATCTTGCCGATTGTGACCACGTGGAAATTCGTAGCAGGTACGCTTCACTTATGGAAAGATACGAGAAGTTGAAACGTATTGATGATGAAGTCTACAATGAACTGCTGCAAATAGAAAACCTAGAAAACATCTTGCTTGAAGCAGAGATCGACAATTGCAGTGAGTACGAACTGAAGGTACAGGCATTATAAGTTGCAGATCAGGCTGTTTCGGAAGTCAATAGTAACTGTGCACGTTCTTCCAATCAGAGATTATTAAGACTACCAAAACTAGAGCTCAAAATGTTTGATGGGAATGTGAAAGGTTGGATTGGGTTTTGGGCGCAATTTACTAAAATACATGAAGATGGCAGCCTTAAAGATGAAGACAAATTTGTTATTTGATTCAATGTTTGGAACCTAGTTCACCTGCTCAGAAACTGGTAGAAAACTTTCCTCCTTCCAAGGAAAACTATAAAAAGGCTATAGAATTGTTGAAGTCTAGGTATGGTAAGGATGAGTTACTTATTGAATACTATGTTAGGGAACTTTTATCCTTGGTGTTAAAGAAAGACAGCTTAAGATCCATAGCACAACTGTATGACAGTCTGGAAGGATAGTTAAGAGCGCTTGATTCATTAGGAGTAACAAAGGAGAAATGCGCAGCGATGTTATTTCCCCTTGTGGAGAGTGCCTTACCAGAGGTTATGTTTAAAACCTAGGACAGGTACCGTGTATCGAAAGAAACATCTACCAAGGAACCTGACTTTTGCTTGACAGAACTGTTAGCCTTCTTAAAGACTGAGGTTGAAGGGGAGGAACGACTTAAGCTAAGGCAAGTTTCTTTTGAAGCTAATGAGAGGGTAGATCGTGTTAAGCAAGATGATAAAATCAAGATTAAGAAAAGGGAAGTGCCTTCAGCAGCTGATTTAGTTTCAGTAGAGGATGTTTCGGTTAGTAAGGGAAACATGAACAACAGAGAACTAGTATGCGTGTTTTGTAGCAGAACCACACATCCTTCTCAAGACTGTGCTGTAGCTATTGATTGTTCTCTAGAGGAACGCCCAGGGACGTTAAAGTAAAAGGGAGCTTGTTTTAGGTGTTTATGACAGGGACATGTCAGTGCTAGGAGTAAGATGTTCGTGAAGTGTCCGTTTTGCAGAGGGAAACATTACGCTTTGATGTGCGTGAAGACAGCCTCAGATGAACCCAAAGATGATTCAGTTCCAAATACAGTTAGCATGGCAGGTAGTAACGAAGGACAAGTGACCTATCTGCAGACTTGAGTTGCTAAGGTACCGGTAGTTGTTGGTGGATTCACACACAGAGTGAAAGTTCTTTGTGTCAGTGGACCGCAGAAAAGCTACATTAAGAAGTGCTAAGAACGAGTTGGAACGAACAGGAAAGGTAACCCTAAGTCAAGAATTATTTGGATGTAGGAAAACAGCACCTGTTTGCTTCGAGTCCTATCAAATAACTCTGTTGGGTATGAACAAGGAAATCAGATGTGAGGTTACTGTGTTAGGCTCTGATTGTATTTGTGATAGTGCTCCCCTAGTTGATGCTGACTTGTTTAATTTACTGAAGGATAAGGGAGTTGAACTTACTGGTGTTATACAGTGTGATGGTAATAGTGCTAGTGACATACAGATATTGTTAGGAGCTTATGTCTGGGCTCAGATAATCACGCCAGACTTTGTGCACGTATACAAAAATCTGGTGGCTGTTAGAACTTGTTTGGGGTGGACACTTATGGGCCTTTCTGTGACCACCTCACCAAGTGCCTCGTCTTACACTCTACCTCCATTGACTCAATCAACAAGAGTAGCGGATTTGTGGGAAATTGAAGCTATGGGTATAAAAGATCCTGGTGAAGAGATCAAAAAGGAAGAGAGGGAACAACAGATCAAGATGTTCTTCGATAAGGCTGTGAAGAGAGAAAAAGCATCTGGACACTACATTGTTAAACTGCCTTGGATTGGCGGTTGTACTTCTCTAGAATCGAATCATGAAGTTACTGAGAAACGATTGTTGAGCACTTCAAGAAAGTTACAAGGAATGCAGACATTTCAGGATTATGATGAAGTGTTTCAAGAATGGGAAAATAAGGGGATCATTGAAGGCGTTGCAAACGAGATTTCGGATGGACCTAAGCATTATCCGCCTTACCGAGCTGTGCTGAAAAACAGTGGCACTACAACGATTAGGCCAGTGTTTGATGCTTCCAACAAGGTCAGAAATGGTAATTCCTTAAATAAGTGCCTCGAACCTATACCAAACCTCATTGACTTTGTTCCATCCGTACTCACCAATTTCCGAATCTACCCCATAGGTCTAATTGCTGATATAGAGAAGGTCTTCCTGCACATTATAATTTATCCTGAAGATAGATATATGCTTCGTTTTCTTTGGGGGGATAAGGGAAAGGTCGCCACTTTTAGACATTGCAGGGTGGTTTTTGGTGTCTGTTCCAGTCCCTTCTTATTGGTTTCAGTACTGAACCACCTTCTGGATGATGCCCCAACTCACTTGAAGGAAGTAGCCAATAAATTGAAACATGCATTTTATGCGGACATCTGTCTTAGTGGAGTTGTTTCAAAAGAAGGGGTTGGGCCATTTATTTTAAAGCCACAAGAGTTGATGTCCTCTGTGGGTTTCAGTTTGAGGGGAAGGGTGAAATCCTCAGATTGTAATGTTGGCACAACTGAAAATATCTTAGGACTTCGATGGTATTGTTATGTAGATGAACTTGGATGCAACTTCAGCTCAACTACAGGTTTGGTAACCCGAGGGGTGGTACTCTCCAGTGTGCAGAAAATATTTGATCGGGTTGGATTTTCGGCCCCAGTAACCCTTATTCCCAAACTCATTCTACAGAAGACGTGGCAAAAGAAGATAGAATGGGGTGGCGTTTTACCAGAAGATATTTGTGAAGAATTCCATCGATGGAACCAGCAGCTACAATACCTACATGACTGCCGGATACCTAGAAGGATTTTCCTGAATGACAACAGCTCGTTGCACGTATGTCGACGCCAGCAAAAGGGCGTTTGGTTGGTGTATATTTCTAAGGACAGAAGATGAAAATGAAATAAAACTGAGCCTTCTGGTGGCTAAATCTGGGGTGGCACCTCTCCAGGAACTAACACTACCTTGTCGCGAACTGATGAGCAGGGTGCGAAATCGGAAAAAAATGGTGGGGGGAGAAGGATCCTAGGGCTTATTTACCAGTGTTTATTTCCCTTCTAATTCATCTCCCCCTTAAAATGTAAATTTAAAATTTAAAATATTTTTGTTTGAATTCTTTTGTTACAAAAAGAATGATGTTCAATGGAAAATTATTCCTGGGTTTCATATGAACTTACCAGAATGAAACATGAAAAATAGGCTGCATGTGCGGAGTTGGCACCGCTGCGTTGTTTTATTGCTCAAGGTCTGGCAGTCATCCTATTATTTATATCTTATGTGTATTATTGTTGTTGTTTTCATGAAAATATGCACAGTAAAATACTTTGATTTCAGTAATATTATGTGTTACATTTCTCTAATTTTATAATGAAATATTACCCCCTGGGCAATATTAGTGAGGGGGAAACTCTGAAATAAAATCATCGGTGGGGGAACCCCTCCCTTTCCCCCGCGATTTCGCACCCTGCAGATGAGTGCGCTCCTTGGAGTAAGGATGTATCTGTTGAGCCTGAGATGCCTACATCAGGATAATATACACACAGTGTTTTGGTCCGACTCAACCGTAGTCTTATCCTGGATAGAAAACAAAGAACATTGGTCTGTGTTTGTAAAGAATAGGGTAAAGGAGATTCACGAGTACAGTAAGGCTGATTCATGGAGTCACGTTCCAGGCAGTCTCAACCCAGAAGACCTGTGTCTAGAGGATGTTCATCTGCACAGCTTTGGAGGAAACACACAAGGACACAAGGTACTAGGCTTCACGCTAGAGTGACCCACCTCAACGACTTTTTACAAGACGAACAATAGCTGGTCCATCAGATAATACTGACATCATCATTTGTCTACTATTTTATAGGAATTTGGCGCGAGTGTAGAAATTGTACAATTCTTTATAAGTATTGTATCTGGGTGACATAACGAGCCCATATCCATTTCAAGAAGAAGAATAAAAGCAGTTTTGCAACACATCGACAACTGAAAATTATAATCTTACACAGCACCTCGTAGAAATACAGGACCTACTAGCTCTGTACCAGTGATCTGGAAAGTACTTGATGCCTTGATTCGATCCTGTGGCAATGGAGGGAAAGGCATTTCTAATGCTCAGTGAGAGTTATGGGATGTGAAAGGACTGAAGACTGGCTAGAAGAAGAGAAAGCTGGAGTGAAAGGTGGGACCACATGATCTGGAGTTAAGGATGTTAAAAATTCATTTCGAATTTTCGACGTTATATGAGGGCGTGGGATATGATTCGAAGCTCTGGTAAGAGCACGTACGACGTTCCATAACTGAAATGCTGAAATATGTGTATTAGAGGAGGATATAAAGGTTTTCCAGAATTGTCTTCTTTTTTATTCAGAATCCCACCACTTTAATCTAGAGGTGCAGGATGTCGTGTTATTCGAAGGTGTTTTAAAGGGGTGGTAGAGGTCAAGATAGTTTACTATCATTTGTATAATCGAGTAATATGGTAATGATGTCACTGGGTATGTATCCAGTTATTGAACCATGAATGACTTAAAGCACGAAGCATCAAAATGTTGTAGGGAGCGTATTTGACCAGGGGAATAGTTAGTAGGGGGTTATGAGGGATATGTCCAAGTTCATAAATAATATGGGAAAGTGATCACTGTTATGAGTGTCTCCTAAAACTCTCCACGTGGTTATAGAGGCGAGATTGTAACGACTAAGTGAGATATCTACTGCGCTAGGCAACGAACCTGGAGGAGTGAGTCTAGTAGGGGAACCATAATTAAGAATCATGAGATTGTGTTGATTTGCAGCATTTAAGAACTGTGTGCCTTTGGATGTGTCCACATGAGCCCCCCACTATGATGAATATTTAGGTCTCCCAAAAGAAGGAGTTGGCTATCAGATGGAAACTGGTTTTTAAAATTTAACGATTGTATGAATGAGATGTAATTATCAGGTGGATTATATATATTTATAACGTATGTGTTCTGATATAGAATTCCAAGGGCATAGGTATGAGGTATGATGTATTGCCGTTGTAGCTGAGTGTATGATAACGAGTTATGGATCATAAGAGAGCTACACCATCAAACCCTGGTCCGTCATGCCGTTCAATATAATAACCTAGAAAATGGCAGGTAGTGTTTGGTGAGAAGCAAGTTTCTTGGAGGGCTACTATTTGGGGAGACGTTTCCTTCATTAGAATTTTTAGTTCATATTGTTTATTTTGTAAACTTCTAGCATTCCATTATAGAATGCTCACTACCATTATGACAGATAAACTGTAAATTTTCTCTTAGTTGACTAAGCACTGGTAAAATAGTGGGTTGATCATCAAAGAGTTGCGTAATTTGCATTAGAAGATTGAGAACACACTGTTGGACGTGTTCCCGCTGTGGTAGCGCGTTACCTGTTTGTAATGGATGTTATACGGTTTGCAAAGGGGTTACTTGTTTCGATGTTGATGGAGCTGGCTGGGTAGGAGGTATGGGGTATTGGTGAAACAGAGTTTGCATGGAACGGGAGGAATGAGCGGATTGCACGATATGGAGATTGCCGGCTCTATCATAGCCGGGAGGTGGCTTGGAAGGCAAGTCCTTTACGATCACTTGCGTGAATTTACGTTTGCGCAGCATTTCTGACATGGGAGGAGAAGATGGAGTGGGAAGGGGAGGAAATTGTTGAAGGTTACTGCAATCAGAAAAATTTGGTGAAAATAATCTGGAGGAGGCTTCAGAGAAAGAGATATTATCAATGCACATGAGCTTCTTAATCTCTACTTGTCGCAGGTGGAGAGCACAGTCAGATGAGCCCGTAGAATGCTCCCGATTACAATGTAAACATTGTTTTACATTGGCAAGGCAATTTGAGGTGGCATGGTTTAAGGCACAGTTGCAACAACGAAATGTATTAGACTGACAATTTCGTATCGTGTGACCATAAAGTTAGCGTTTGGTGCAAATAATTGAGTAGAAAATATAAGGTGTGACTTCCAATAGAACTTGATATATGGAGACATATTTTGGAAATGTTTTTGAGAAAAAAAAATCTTTACCGAACCAGTAGGTAGGTAAACTACTTGACCATCCTGATTGGTTTTGTGACTTAATCTTTGAACAGAGTGAACTTTAATGTCGCTTTTGAGTAAAGTAAGAATTTCTGCTTCAGATAACTCTTTATCTACACCTCTGATAATACCGACTCGAAAGATGTTGGAGTGTGGTATAAAGGCATATAGCTTTTGCGTATCAAGAAAGTGATTCTTCAAAAAGGCATTAGCATGAGTAGGAACGTTAAAGGAGATCTGTATCCTATTACGACCTTTATACTGAATTGATTTGACAGGAAATTGTCGTTCATTCAGTGAACGACCAAGAGCCATAGGGTGAAGGTTACCAATATTATTCCCACTTTTGGAGGAGACAAAGACAATGCATGGGCTTGGGTGATAAATAGGATACATAGTACAGGCAGCATTGTTAGGAGGTTGAGCAGGTGGTGCAAGGTTAGTATTACGTTGGGTTGTATCCTGCGAACAAGAGTTATTAAGAGAGCTATCGTTCAGATTTAAATCCACATTCACCACTTCTTCACGACCAACATTGCTATTTGATGCCGGATTAGACTCCGCATCTTCTCCACTGTCAGTACTCATGGCACCACAACACTACTCACTCGCATAGGTAACTCGAAACTAAGCGCAAGTTCTAGAAACGTTAGAGACACTATACACAAAACATCGGACACTTCCAACTGCACGGGTCGATGTAGCGAACGAGAATCCAAAATTGCTTTTTGCAAGGTGGGAGAATGTGGAGAATGCAAGTTCTACATTTTGCGAGTAATCGATTTCCAGCAGAAGAAAGACAGTGTTTTGTTCTATGCTGTTATTGGTAGTTTCCTTGTTTGTAGTTTTGAAGATGGTGTTGAGTTGAATTAATAAAACTGTGATTGTGTTTAAGTAAATGATTTGTTATTGTATAGAACAGAAATGGAATAATTACGCTACACAGTAATTCAGTCACACAATATTTCCATTCAACCGATTCTTTCATTCATCAACACAGCCTACGAACATAAAATAACTTACAAAAAATGGAACTGGCAATGAACAGTGAAAACATATGTCAAAGATACACATATTAATAGTCAGCAATGTCTGGAACAAGAGTCCGTCTTGTCACCCGATTGATCACCTAACCCGATAAGGGGAGTGTATATGTAAGGACTTTCACAAGGCAGAAGTATACAGTCAGCAGTATGTAAAGGTAGTGTTATACAAGAATAATGGCCAGATAATGGAGGTGACTGATACTGGAGTATTAATGAAATTTTATTTTTCTGTAGTCCATTTTAATGTTTTATGAAAATGAAAATCCACAGCCTGTTTCCAGTCATTCGACCGGTTCAGGAATGAAATGAATTAAGCTCCCCTAGCAGCGAGGATAGAAAAGTGCCGACTGCCGAAGCCTGTCGCACTCCTTTAGAGCAATGATTAATGACTGACAGATGAAATGAAATATTAATGGACGGTACTGCCGGAATGAAAGACGACAGGGAAAACCCGAGTACCCAGAGAAAAAACGGGTCTCGCCTCCGCTTTGTCCAGCACAAATCACACATGGAGTGTCCGGGATTTGAACCACGGTATTCAGCGGTGAGAGGCCGGTGCACTGCCACCTGAGCCACGGAGGCTCGTCTAATGTTTTATATGAAGTGAAATTTGTTAGATGGTGGTAACTTGATGTTAGGTGTAATGCTTCTGAAATCCGCCCACCTGAAGTTACCATTGCTCTTTTACAAATCATATACATGTTTTAAAAACTTTCGATAAACATTTTCGTACTATAAAATTCTCACGACCATTTTTGGTTACTCCTCGCCAGGTAACATTTGGCACGATTCGGCAGCCATTGTCTGAGTATTTTAGTTCGTCTTGATCACGGAGTAAGACAGGCTAGTGAGGAAGCCGGACAAATGTGTTCCGATAACGTACCTACTTTGAAATAAAAAACGCTAGATGCCATTTCGTACTGCGGGCCTTTCGTAGCCAGCGAATGTGCAATTAATGTCTTGACGTGATGTATGTTTGTAGAGTCGTAGAAAGGGGGGTGTTACTGGGAACTAACCTTCCCCCACCCATATAATGTTTGTAAATAGAAAATAAACAGAAACTAACAATAAACAGTAAACCAAGCAAACATTCAGAGACATAATTTTAGAACCAACAGATTTGTAATTCACTTATATCAGTGCCCTTGTGATGTCAAGTCATGCATGCACCTTCATTGCGTTCTGTAATCATTTTGTAACTATAAAAAATCGCCATCGGCTGATCTTGGCTACGCTACTGTATGTTTGATTGTTTCGTACACCCATCCTGCTACATAGACCTCGTTTTGTGAAAACTTTGAATTATTTATGATTTTGGTATTTCTAAGAGGACGTTAATGTCAGCCATTTTGATATAAAATGTACAAATTACCGTACGAGAATCTGTTTGCGGCCGATACAAAATATCCTCTTCATCTCCGGGTGTGTTCCAAACTAACATCTTCGCATATTTATCCTGATTCGCCTGGAGAGAAAATGAGAGGAAGGTACATGTTTCAACTATTTAGTAACGCTGCCCCTAGGTGACTTAAATATTACTTTAGAAGAAATATTAAGGAGTTGGAAGAAACAGAAGGAAGGATTGAATTTACTTTAATGATGAATAATTTATTGCATGCATTAAATAGAAATGCATTAAATCTATATATATAAAATAAGAGTTTTGTCTGTACATTGCTCAGAATTTGAAAATAATGGTATTTCTGTATCGGTCATGTCCATAGCAACAAAAAAAGGCACTTTTTACTTTTCCGTAATGTCTGTCTGTCTGTCTGTCTGTCTGTCTGTCTGTCTGTCTGTCTGTCTGTCTGTCTGTCTGTCTGTCTGTCTGTCTGTCTGTCTGTCTGTCTGTCTGTCTGTCTGTCTGTCTGTACACGCATCACGAGAAAACGGTTGAAGAGAATTTAATGAAAATCGGTATGTAAAGTCGGGGGATGAGCCTCTACAATCTAGGCTATAAATCATTTTACTCACGCTGAGTGAAATGGTAGTTTAGGAGAAGGCCTAAAATTGAATTCTCAACTATTTATGTTATTAGTGGTCTAATGAAAATCGGTATGTGAAGTCGGGGGATGAGCCGCTACAATCTAGACTATAAATCATTTTACTCACGCTGAGTGAAATGGTAGTTTAGGGGAAGGAATAAAATTGAATTCTCAACTATTTATGTTATTAGTGGTCGTATTTTAAAGAAAATGGGTATGCAAAGTTGGAGAATAAATTGCTACAATCTAGGCTGTCAATAATTGTATTCACGCTGAGAAAAATGGTAGTTTAGGGGAAGGCCTAAAATTTAATTCTCAAATATTGTTGTTATTAGTAGTCCTATCTTGATGAAAATCGGTATGCAAAGTCAGAAAATAGGTCGCTATAGTCTAGGCTGTAAATTATTTTATTCACGCTGAGTGAAATGGTAGTTTAGGGGAAGGTCTAAAATGTAATTCTCAAATATTTCTGATTAGAAGTGTAGTCGATGAATGCTAGATAACTAAGGTTATATAGTATTAAATTTCCTATTATTCATGTCTTGTACATTGTTACCGTACTGGCTATGATCACCAAGATGTTCATGAATTTGAATTTTTGTTATTAAGTCCATATCAGCGCCGAGTAACGAGAAAATGGGTAAACAGTATTAATGAAAATCGGTATGTAAAGTCGGAGAATAAGAAACTACAGTTTACGGTATAAAATATTTTACAAACAGAGTCGAAAGAAAACTAAATGTGTAGGCCTACAATATAGAAAGCTCATAACACTGATCAACAATAACATTACATTGAGCATTGTTTGTCGTGATGTGCTTTGTGTCTTCTGTTGCCCCTCATCTCCGGTAGATAGGATTACTGCTGCGTACAGAGTATTTTTTATTTGATTTCCGTCGCACCGACATAGATAGGTTTTATGGCGGCGATGGGATAGGAAAGGGCTACGAGTGACTTAGGCCTTAATTAAGGTACAGGCCCAACATTTGACTGGTGTGAAAGTGGGAAACCACGGAATACCATCTTCAGCGCTGCCGACAATGGGGTTCGAATCCACTATCTCTCGGATGCAAGCTCACAGCTGGGCACCGCTAACCACACGGTCAATTCGCCCAGTCGGACAGAGTGTAACAGCCTGCCTGAATATTGATGGGAAGTAGCTGGTGAGTTAGATAACTTTCTTCTTTAGCATGCCATTACCCTGGTTTATAAATTTTCTGATACTACTGGTACGTAACACACTGGATCATCATAGCATTCGGGCTATTCAATCCCTACTCTGAGGTACTGATTGGAATGAACAGTGTGCATATTTAGCGGAATAATGACAGATGAGTGTTCATGGCAATTTGCGGTCTGGTCATCCCAGCTCTGGAACTTTGGACTGTTAGATTGGCACCGCAATCTAACCGCAGCACTGTTCGTTAAAAGTGATAAAACGTGCGGCTTTCCATTTGATCGAGTATTTTATATGATAGCATTACTTTTAATCGCTACATTCATACTTACGTTTTTGTAATGACCTATGTTGATTTCAGTTAGGAAAACCACAAAGTCAGTCTTTCTGAGAATCCCGTAGCGAAGCACGGGTACATCAGCTAGTAAATTAAATAGAAAGTTTCGAGCAGAAGGGATAAGAATAATCATCCCAGATTTTGATACTTCAGAGAAAGGTCTAGCATGGCTTCATTCTTGGGAAAGTGATCTCTCTTCGGGAAGACTTTAAGATTTTTTTTGACATGAAGCGCTGGCTGAATATTTGCTTCACTCATATAATTTTGATTTTGTACTCTCGGAAAAATTTAACTAAGTTTCATTAGAGAAGTATTTCGGAATTATTAGACTTGTCAGTGGAGATAATAATCATACAACAATGCCAAAATGTTTGAAATTATATTAAAAGCTTTCAGTCAACAGTCTACTAATGCCACCTATTTGAAAAATTGTGAAGCACGAGCTTCTCAAGAAAGAACATGTATAACATTGGAGGATTTCAAAAACACTTTAATTTACAGTACAAAGACAAGACCGCTGTTGCTGTTCTTAAGGATTTACTCGACAGTTTATTCAATGGATAATCATGAGAATGAGACGGCGTGATTGAAAATGATTATGACTCAGCTGAAGTTGTAGAATGAATAATTTATTATCCCTCAGGATTTGCAGCCAGACACTTTTCAAAACGCTTCACATGCTTAGTATATACAACAGTGGCGGCTCGTTTGGGAGGCGCTAAGGCGCGCGCCCCGCACGGGGTTCCATTAAATTAGGGAATTTTAATCTTAAATGTTAACAAGGGAAATATTTTACTATTATTATCAAGGGCGCGAGTTGTACTGTACTGCGGCCTGATGCGCTGCTGGCCCTACGCAGGAGGGCGCTCTCTCATAGCGGACCAAATACTCCGAGTCTCGCTCCACTGGCCTTGAGGGAGCCAATCAGAGGCACAGTAGAGATGTGCTGTTCTAACGGAGATTCCGGCGCGTTTCTGCCGCGGCCTATCGTTGCACCCAACCTACCCGAAACATTGGTGATTTGATTGCTATTTAACAGGGGTCAGTTTGTGCCATTTCTCTCCTAAAACTAGGAAATATTTTACTGAGGCACTTACCTGAGTTAAATTTGCTGGTATATATTTAAAATAGTCTTGTAATTTTTAGGATTATTAACTAACGAAACGAGTAACGACTGTAACTACTGTCTCCTCACACTTGACTAATGTTGGCAATACTCACTGGAGAGCGCGATGTTTAGCTGTGTGTTGATGAATGATCTCGTGAGGTGACTGTGACGAGGTGAAATTAGGAGAAAGGTTGTGATTTATATGTAGGCGTAGTGTTATGTTTGCACTTCGTACAGTCTGATTACCGTCGAACATATTAAAGAACTAACGTTTTCTTCTCTTCCTATCGAAAAGAAAGTCGAACTGAAGGAGTGTGGTAAGCCGACACCAGACTTCTCGTTGAAAAAACCGGAGACCAAGGAAAATGAAAATAGGGCTTTTCAAAGACAAATTAATTCTCCTGACGTATATAACAAGAACACGCGGATATGTGGAAGTGAAACCTTTTCTGCATTCCTTGCCTGCTATTCTCCCATTCTAGGAAAGGAGATGAATGGATCACCGCAGGGGTGATATTAATAGTACCATGGACTCTGAAATGCTTGGTAAAGTCAATGTCATGTCTTGTTTGAGTGATCACTACAGTGAAACTATTCATAAACATAATTCGATCGTTGACAAGAACAGGCAAATGTTAATAATAATAATAATAATAATAATAATAATAATAATAATAATAATAATAATAATAATAATAATAATAATAATAATACAAACAAAAGCGGACATGAAGAACGCAGAAATTCAACCCGAAGACATTTTGAATCGAAATATATAAAGAAAATTGGCAAGTGGGTAGTTACTCCAGAGAATGAAGTACCAAAAAGAGCAGGTAGCAAGTGGACGGAAGAAAGGAACAGGATCTTTAGTCAACAGATGAAAGCATCCTGGATCCTCCGCAAACGAAATCATAAATAAAGCTTCGTGTGTTCCGAAAGGGACCATTCACGCTTAATAATAATAATAATAATAATAATAATAATAATAATAATAATAATAATAATAATAATAATCACCATAATCATAATCAAAATAATAGCATATGTATGGCACCGTATAGTGTTCAAAGTGTGTATCTTGATATCATGGTTTGAAGAACTTGAGATATATAATGGAACTAGCAAGATACCCGTGCTTCGCTACGGTATTATACTGGAATTTATAATTGAATGCTTATTGTTTTATATATAATAAGCCGAAATTCGCGATCTGACTGGTTTTCTGAGAGAATCCGCCAAATTTCGCTATCTGACTCGTTTTCTAATAGATTACGGCAAGTTTCCTCCCATTTTTCAATCTTTCTTTCCAGGAATCGATTTCGTACTTCCCGGGCTTGGTCCAGGTATTCCACCCGGTCAGTTGGGTCCCTAAATCTTTGCCATCTTTTCCTATAAGCATTTTTAATATGGATCAAATCCTTGAGGAGATCCGGCATGGTTTCGTCTTGGGTGCCTTGGCGGTACTGAACCCGCGGCCGGACTGCATTCTTAGTCATTACCCCTCCAGGACCCGTTTCCAGCGCGGTCCGCACTCTTGGCGACGGTCCAGAACATTATTATTATTATTATTATTATTATTATTATTATTATTATTATTATTATTATTATTATTATTATTATTATTATTATTATTATTATTATTATTATTATAGATGTTCTGGACCCCATAGCAAGATGCAAGACCGCTACTTGGCGGTAAATTACATCTGCTGCCATTGTCATTGTTGACATTGTGACCAGCACCATTGTCGCGCGTAGGAAAGTGTGCGGGATTTCCGGCGGTACGAATGACATACTTCCGTGTATTATTATAGAGGTGAACAATTGGACGGTCAATCTCATTCCTATCGTTTATTTCAAAGGTGTTTAAATTTTTATTTACATGCCAGGAGAATCTACTGTAATCTAAGAACGTTCTCCGAAGAAAAAGATGGCTCTTGAAAACGAACCCAGGAAATATTAAAAATGATCGGTTTATGATCAGAATAAGTACATCGAAAATCTACAGCCTGTTTCCAGTCATTCGACAGGGTCAGGAATGAAATGAATAAAGCCCCCATCTAGCGGCGACAATTGGAATTGTGCCGGCTGCCGAAGCCTGTCGCACTCCTCTGGGGCATTGGATAATGAATGACAAATGAAATGAAATGATATTGGACAGTGTGCTGGAATGAATGATGACAGGAAAAACCGGAGTATCCGGAGAAAATCTGTCTCGCCTCCGTTTTGTCCAGCACGAATGTCACGTGGAGTGACCGGGATTTGAACCACGGAACCGAGCTGTGAGAGGCCGGCGCGCTGCCACCTGAGCAACGGAGGCTCCTTATAAGTACATTATGAACAGTAAAATCAACTGAACTCACCTCCTTTTACACCCAACCGCCGTCAAGTTTATTTACCCCCCCCCCCACAAAAAATTAAAAGAAGGCATGTTTCTTTATGTTTAAAGAAGATTCCAAACACCAATGTTCACGTCTATTACCTTCAGCTTTGGGATATAAGTATCCCCATAAAAATAATTCACTATATTTCACTCCTTTTCACACTCCTCCCCCCCCCCAAGTGAATTTTCCGGCAAAAAACTTGTTTCTTTAATAGTAAAGGATCTTCTAAATACCAATTACGAGTATCACGACTCTAACTTCTTCAGTTTTTTATTTCTGTGTCCTCATGAAAGGAATTCAACTCCATTTTACTCCCGCCCCCCAAGATGATTTCCCCCCAAAACGCGTTTTTCTTTGTTTTTAAAGGAGATACAAATACCAATTTTCACGTCTGTAACAACTTTTAGTTTTTATTAGATGAAAGTATTCTCGTACAATTACGTCAATTAATTTTTCAATTCTTTCACCTCCTCCCCCCCGCCCACTTCATTGGATTTTCCGAGAATACGTGTTTCTTTACTTTTAAAGCAGATTCCAAATACTAAATTTCACGTCTGTAACATCTTCATTCTTGAGATATCAGTAGCCTAATTAAAATAATTCAACACCATTTTCAGACACTTTTACCCCCTCCTTCCACCCAAGTAGTATTTCGGAAAACTAAAAATACACGTTTCTTGATTTTTAATAGAGAAAAAAATACCATTTTTCACTTCTGTAACAAGTTAAGTTTTTGAGATATACTGTACAAATTCTCATTTTAAAATTTCACCCCCTTTTTAGTTCCCCTTAAGTGGAGTTTCCAAAAACAAATCACCTATGTTTCTTTACATTTACAGGAGATTCCAAATACCACTTTTTACGTCTGTAACATTTTACGTTTCTCAGGTGTTCTGTAGATATAATCTTTCAAAAAATTCACCCCAATTTGTCACTCCTGTTTCACCGCCATTAATTGGATTTTCCAAAAACAAAAAAACACGTGTTTCTTTATTTTTAAAGAAGATCCTATATACAAATTTTCAGTTCTGTAATATCTTCAGTTTCTGGGATATATATATATTCTCATTAAAGGCATTCAACCTATTATTCACCCTTTTACACCCCTCCTATTGGGATTTACAGAACACAAAAGAATACGTGTTCCTTTATTTTTAAAGGAGATACTAAATATCAATTTTTACATGTGCAGACTTTTAAAGTTTTGAGATATAGATATAGACATTTTAAAAATTCACCCCCTTTTCACCCCCATTAATTAGAATTTCCAAATACGAAAAATACGTATTTCTTTATTTTTAAAGGAGATCCCAAACACCAATTTTCAGGTCTGTAATATCTTCAGTTTCTGAGATATTTGTATCCTCATTAAAGGAATTCAACCCGTTTTTCACCCCTTTTCATCCCTCCTATTGGGAATTTCCGAAAACAAAAAAATACGTGTTTCTTTATTTTTAATGAAGATACTAAATACCAATTTTTACATGTGTAAACTTTCAAAATTTTGAGATATAGATACACTCATTTTAAAAATTCACCCCCCTCTTCACCCTCCCATTAATTGGATTTTTCGAAAACAACAAAATACGTGTTTCTTTATTTTTAAAAGAGATCAAAAGTACAAATTTTCAGGTCTGTAATATGTTCAGTTCCTGAGATATGAGTACCGGTATCCTGATTAAAGGCATTCAACCCCTTTTTCACCCTTTTCACCCCTCCTATTGGGATTTTCTGAAAACAAAAAAATACGTATTTCCTTATTTTTAAAGAAGATTCTAAATTCCAATGTTTACATCTGTAAACTTTTAAAGTTTTGATATATAGATACACTCATTTTAAAATTTCACCCCCCTTTTCACCCCCTTAGCGACGGAATATCCAAAAATCCTCTCTTAGCGAGCACCTACATATTAATATGAATGTATCCCCAAAATTTCATTTCTGTATGTCCAGTAGTTTTGGCTCGGCGATGATGAATCAGTCAGTTACTTTATATATATAGATTATGAAACTAAGGCGCGCCCCCCACTGCTGATATCCACGAGCCGCCACTGATGTACAAGTGTTTTAATGGCCTCAGAAGTAATGATTTCTAATTTTCCTGCAGCAGATTTGATAAATTGTTAAACAAGAGGAAAATTAGTACATCCACTGATGAAAATTATTTCGCACAAAACATAACTTTCCCATCCGTTTCTGAAGACGCATTGTTCGATCTTATTGAAAATCCTCTTCTCCGAGCGCCGAGTACAAAGAAGATATAGTTGCAAAAGTGCTGAATTATTATATTCTTCGGCGGATGAGGCAATGGCAGTACTGCAAGCAGAAGAATTCTACAATGGGACTTAGGACGAAGGAGAAGAAAAAATCAAAGCTGTATGTGAACTACAGGGACGGTGCGCGGTATTGTTGCAGGGTTGCACAACTCCATGGGAAGGGGGAATTAGGGATTGGAATAACTTATCAAGGGAGATATTCAATAAATTTCCTATTTCTTTGAAATCATTGTAAGAAAAGGCTAGGAAAACAACAGATAGGGACCTGGGCTACTGCCCTACATACAGATCAGTACTGATTGATTGGTACTATTGATTGATAATTTAGCACTTCATTTGTCGTATTTTTTCTAATGTTTTAGTTTAATAAACCTAACATGTATTCGAGAACATGTTAAAATCAACCATTTCGGTCGTTCGCTGTACTAATTGATTCGTAACGGACCAACAAACGCTGGTGGCTTCGAATCAAGCTCAGGGGGTTTGCTTTCCTACTGCAACTCCCTAGCGGACAACGCAGCGCAATGTAGCTCAGCAGGGAGGAGCCTAAGTCTGCATAGCATTAGGTAGCATGCTCGCCAGTATCGGTCTCGAGGAGTTGCACGAGACTAGCAAGTCCCCTACCGAGAAACAGTTTCAAATGTCCCCGTTAGATTGCGCCACTCTGCTGGGAATACTTCATTCCTACTTTCTCTCCTTTCGCAAAGGTAGTTCATTACCATTTTTTTATTGTACAAATTTCTTTTACGTTTTTCTGACGCAGATAGGTCTTACGGCGACGATGGGAGAGGAGAGGGCTAGGAGTTGGAAGGAAGTGACCGTGGCTTTAATTAACGTATAGCCACATCATTTGCCTGGTATGAAAATGGGAAACGGAGGGAAAGTATCTTTAGGACTTCCAACAGTGGTGTTAGAACCAATTATGCACTCCGAATGCAAGCTCACAGCTAATCGCTCGACCAACTTGCTGGGTACAGTAATTTATTTTCCAAGTCATACCAGACCAACCACAATATTACCAACATCCTGATTTAATGAAAAACAGGACGGAAAATTTTCAGTGAGGCAAAAGTAACTGTGGCAGGCTGAGTGGCTCAGACGCTTGAGGCGCTGGCCTTCTGCCCCCAACGGTTCTGCCGGTTCGATCCTGGCTCAGTTCGGTGGTATTTGAAGGTGCTCAGATACGTCAGCATCGATTTATTGGCATGTAAAAGAACTCTGGCACCTCGGCGTCTCCGAAAACAGTAAAAAGTCGTTAGTGGGACGTAAAGCCAATAACATTATTATTAAGAGTAGCTGTAGTTACAGTGTATAATTAACCTCTTATTTTCTGAGTTGTAATTGCCAGATATATTACAGTTTTAGTAGGAATGCAGTTCTTTACTTAGTGATAATAGACTTTCTTGTTATTTCTGTAACCTATAAAATGGGACACTGAAAATATTGGTGCAACACCCAGTTTCAGATACCACTAGCCGCCACTGGTGAATTAATTAGGACGAGGCATGTTGGTAGGTCGTAAATACACATTCATTTTGTAACAACTCATTCAGTTTTCAATATCCATAAACAACTTTTATGCACAATCAAAACATACTTTTAACACCAGTTCACAGAATACTCAAAACCTAAAGAGTAAAGGAACAAACATTGCCGACCTTAACATCTACAAATATCTCGACATACTCCCACCTAACTTACAATTTTTCTCAAAATTGGAATTTATCAAGACATTGAGGGTAGCTGAGCAAGGGATGCCAAGTGGATTCTTTCTCCCCTGCCTTATGAAATCAAAGATTCAGTCTTTTAGGAGGAACCACATTTCTTCCTGCTCTTGTTCTTAATTCTTCAGGGGATTTACACACATCCTCTTCCTTGAGCTGGGCTATTGTTTTCTAACTCTCGATGCAAGAGTGGACCTCCAAAGGGTACACTCTCTGTAGAGGACGTACAACGGTACCACTGCTAGTCTTTACTTGAACCACCCGGACTCTTCCATCTCGCCCTGGAATCAGATGCTCAATTCTTGCCAAAGGCCAATCCATCCTCTTTCAATTGTCCGATCCTATTATTACCACCTCACCAACTATAGGCTGCCGAGTTTCACGTCGTTTTGTCCAAGTTAACTCTCCCAGATACTCTGAACGGAAACGTCTTCTTTGCTCTTCTCTCATTCTTTGCGGATACCGAATTTTCCGAGTGATGCTCGCAGAGTCAATGCAGTCCAAGTCAGGCACTCCTGTCTCTCGTACTTCTTGTAGTAGCATGGATGGAGTCAATGGAATCGGATCTTTATCATCTTCAGCAGTATATGTCAATGGTCTTGCACTGATCACTGATTCACAGTCAAAAAGTACAGTCTGAAGTTCATCCCAAGACAATGCGGCCTTCTCCAGCGTCTTCCGTAAAATTTGCTTCTCCAGGCTCATTGATCGTTCCCAGAAGACTCCCCACCACGAAGCCGTAGGCGGATTAAACCTCCAAATTATACAATCCCCGGCACTGTATGTAACAATTTGATCCCAATCTAACTTTTCCATAGCATTACATGTTTCTCAAAAATTTGTGCCATTATCACAGAGAATCACTTTAGGTCGACCACGCCGTGCGATGAAACGCTTCAGTGCTCTAATGAATGCCTCGGTTGACAGAGACGGAACTAGTTCCAGATGAACAGCCCGGTAGCAAGCACACGTGAATAGGGCAATCCATGTCTTTGATGAATCATGAAGATACAAAGGTCCTGCAAAATCCAACCCGATGACTTCGAATACAGCTGCATCCTTAACTCGAATATCAGGCAAAGGAGGGGACTGAGTGTCAAAGTTTTTTGCTTGAAAACGCCGGCAAATAACACATTTATTGGCAATTCCTCTCGCAAACTGGCGTCCTTTAATGATCCAGAATCCCTCGCGTAACAAACCTGGGAGAGTTGCTGGACCGGGAAGATTATTTTTACGATGTACTTCTTCCGCATACCTTTTGACCACCGGATGTTCGGTGTTCGGGAGGCAGCAAGGCTGGTAGTCTGAAAGGGCCCTTTTCTATACGTTCGACTATCCGTGTCTGGAGTCTGATTATGCCTTTTTGATCTTGGAATACTTGAAAATTCTTAAGCCTCCGATCGTCTATGAATTCGAAGGACTCTGTCTGAATGAGCAGACAATTTTATCTTCAGCTGCAGCTACCTCACTTGTAGATAACGGACCTCTTCTTTTAATTTCAGTGCGTCGATAGTTGTTGAGAAATCTGAAGATCCATCTCACCATTCGCACAATTTGTTCATATTTGCTGAACCGGTGATACAGCCACGTAATATTGTGAGTGACTGCAATAATATTATATTCGTTTGCCACTCCATAGCTTATCTGAGATTAAGGCCAGTTTTCTTCTCCTTCAGCAAGCCACTTAGGTCCTTTCCACCATTCGGATTCGAGCAGTTGCGCGACGGTACACCTTCTTGAGGGTAGGTCTGCGGGGTTCAAATCGCCTGGTATTTGTCTCCAGCTTCGTACATCAGTGAGTTCCCTTATCTCCTTCACTCGATTCCTAACAAACACAGTCTTGTCTTCATTGCCAAGAATCCAGGCTAGCACAGTGCTTGAGTCGGTCCAACAATGAACAGGGACTTCTTTCCAATCTAGGCTTTCTTGAACTGTTTTCAGTAGACGAGCTCCAATGAGATTTCCTAATAATTCCACTTGAAGAATGGTCAGGCGCTTAAGCGGTGTTACTCTTGCTTTGGCTACTGCTAACCGAATGTGTACCTCTCCCTGGTAACCGCTCCTGATAAAGACGACAGCTGCATATGCATTCTGACTTCCATCACAGAATACATGCAGTGAGATATCCTCCTCGCTGCCGAGGTGGCCATCATCCAGATTTCTCTTACGTGAGGCAAGTCCTTCAACCACCTCTCAAAATGTCGTCGAGTATCTTTGTCAATAGGGTCGTCCCATCCTAACTTTCTGGTCCATAAACCTTGAAATAACATTTTCAACCTTATCGTTACTGGAACGGTTAGTCCAGTCGGATCAAAAATGCGGTGCACTATTGAAGGAACAGTCCTTTTTGCCAGATTTTCCACTTCCCACGATTTCTCCCACCAATCCATGTTGATCTTCAAAGTGTCATCTCGATGATTCCACCTAATGCCAAGCACTGTAGTCTCCTGGGGAGAGTTGTCTCCGGTCCACTCTCACCCTCGAAGGTCGAACCCGGCCCTCGCCGTGACGATCTTCGAAAGATAAACGAATTCCTCTACTTCTTCTACGCGGTCGAGGCTTGTCACTAGATTTTTTTTGCTAGGAGCTTTACGTCGCACCGACACAGATAGGTCTCATGGCGACGATGGGATAGGAAAGGCCTAGGAGTTAGAAGGAACCGGCCGTGGCCTTAATTGAAGTACAGCCCCAGCATTTGCCTGGTGTGAAAATGGGAATCCACGGAAAACCATCTTCAGGGCTGCCGATAGTGGGATTCGAACCTACTATCTCCCGGATGCCAACTCGCCCGGTGTCACTAGACTGTCAATATAAAAATTATTCTTCAACGATGCGGCGATGTCTACCTCCTTTGGATCAGTCGATTCCATGCATTTTCCTGGGTGGTACCCAATAACTGCTCCAAGAAGAAACGGACTACTGATAATACCGAATACCACTCTGGCATGACGAAGGACTCGTAGGTCTCTCTCATTATCTTCATACCACAAGAATTTCAGGTAGTCTCTCTCCTCTGGGTATGTTCTTATCTGCGAATGTGCCTTTTTTATATCAGCTGTGATACCTATTCTCCGTTGTCGAAACCTCAAGAGCAATTGTGGTATGATTTCAACGAGGTTCGATCCTTCTTCAAGGCAGTCGTTCAGTGATGGGAAACCTCTCTCTTTCACCGACGCATCGAACACTGGACGCACTTTCGTAGTTGCACTAGTTTCCTTCAATACTGGGCGGTGAGGAAGGTAGAGTCCTCTAGATAGATCCATTGTACCTTCGACAATGCCTTCTTTCACCCAGTCTTGTAAGATAGTATCATATTCTTCATAGAGTCCACGCTTTGCTTTCGGGTCATTCGAATTATTCTGCTTTCTGCAATCTCTCTAATTGTTGGAAGGTCCGGAGCATCTCTCCTCCATGGAAGACGTACCTCATACCTGCCATCTACAGAATTAGCCATATTTTTTAAATATCTGAGTGTTATCATCCTCTTCTCCTCCTTTGTTGCATTCTCTACTGGATCGGTGATCCCAATGGTCTAAATGTTCCATAGATCAGATACAGGTAGCTGAGGAATACTGAGTATAGTGACTGTATTCGCAATACTAGCATACTTGGCTAGATCGCTTTTTCCTATGGCGCATACTTCCTTCTTCTTCCCCGTTACCGTCCATCCTAAACGGGTTTCAATGGCTACTAGTCCAGAAGGTAGAGTCTTCATTTTGCTCGTCCACAACTTTCCCGCGATGTCAGAACCTATCAAGATGTCAATCGAAGCCCTAGAATCTCTGTACATCGGAATGTGTTCTCTCAGAAATTCTTCCCTCACTTCCTCCCTGACTGCTACTGATGGAACCGCAGCTGTAATTGTTCTCTGGTCTAACGCTATGAAGTTGCATGCAAAGTCATTACATAAGCTGAGTAAGTGCACTTTATAGCGTCTGTGCTTGACTACCCCTGTTGGCATGCCACCAAAAAGAGAGTGGATAATGTTTTCTTCCCCAATTGGAAAGTAGTTTATTTCTTCGGCCAAACTACTAGAAATGTACGAACGTTGGGATCCACTGTCTATCAGTAACCTGGCTTTCCTGATTTTGTCACCATTCCTTATATAAACTAGCAGAGTCAGTAGATAGACCTCCGTTTGGAAGCTAATTGACAAACTGTTATCAACAGATGAAGTATTGAACAAGGAAACCTCTTCTCGTTTGCTCTCAGAATGCCTATCCTCAACACATTCTTTCTCTTCCACTTCGAACTTCTCCACAGATGGGCATAATAATGACACATGCCGTCCACGACAAACAACACATCGTGCTCGACATTGCTGCGCAGAACGGCCTGTTTTGGTACAAGAAAAACAGCGCTTACCTTTAAACATAACCCCTATTCTGTCTTCAAGTGACATTTTTTGTGAATGGAGGCATTCTGTTGAATAATGATTCACCCCTTTACAAAATACACACTTCTGAGAATCAGATTCATTTCTGAGAGTAGCAAGATCGATTGCAGAGGCAAAATGAACTTTGTCCTTATCATGTTATTTCCCCGGATTCTTAGCCTGGCTATAGGGAAGGGACTGATTATTTGCCATTGCGACTTTCTCCTCCCCTTCTACTTCTCTTTTCAGATACAACATTAACTTATCCATTTGCTCCTGCAGTGTCCTGTTGGGTTCATTGGAACGTTGCCACACCTTCAATATGTCTGTGGGCAGACACGATTCTATAAGCGGAAACAATAATGCGGCATAATTATCTGAGAAGACGTTTAATGCCTCTAGTGCCCGTAACTGAGTTTCGAGTTTGTCATACAAAATGCTGATCTTGACTGTTTTCTTTTCCAAAACCAAACTCAGTAGCTCCCGAACATAATACTCGATAAGGAGATCATTACGCCCAAATCTATCCTTATGTGCTTGGATGGCCCTTCTGTAATTTTCACCTGAGGGAGGAAAACTCATAACAACTGCACGTGCTGGTGAATTTTCTTTCGTGGCTTGAATCAAATATTGAAACTTTTCCTCCCTACTTAACGACTGACTCTCGTCAATTTGTGAGAACTGTGACCAGAATGATATCCAACCGGCTATTTCCCCGTCGTACTTATTTACTTCCAATTTCGGTAGACGATATATCGTTTCCCGAACGATCACCAACAAAACTAGATGAAGTATAGGTAGCGCAATTCATTGTGATCAAATCGGAGGCCTTACTTTTAACGCTATGGTAACGTAAGGTATACACCTCTGCTTTTTCCATTTCTGCCATCAGCAATTCTTCAGTCTCCTGTTCCTTTGTTTCAGCACAGATGCCTTCACAAATCTGACTGCCCAGTTCCAATAACTCCTTTCTTCTCTCTTCGAGCACTAGTAAACGCGCATAATTGTAAATCTGCATCCCTCTGCGTCACTAGTTCGTCTATAGCATTGCAAGCTTTCGTAAACAATGTGCGGATAACAGCTCTTTTCTTAGTTACCGGTACTTGTGCAGACGCCATGATTACGATATACAAATGTAAACAACAGGATACGGTATACTGGATATACAGACATAGTTATACTCGCTATCATCAAATTATAATTCAGCAAAGCCTACGTTAAGTCCTGTCACGGTCACCATATGTAGATTAGGTCGTAAATACACATTATTTTTGTAACAACTCATTCAGTTTTCAATATTCATAAACAACTTCTATAAGTGGAAACAATAATGCGGCATAATTATCTGAGAAGACATTTAATGCCTCTAGTGCCCGTAACTGAATACTAGTTCACAAAATACTCAAAACCCAAAGAGTAAAGGAACAAACATTGCCAACCTTAAGAACTACAAATGTCTCGACATAATTTATATTTTATATATTTTACATTTTTGTATCATTTACATTTCTTAATGAGATTTTAAAGGTAAGTGTTGTGAATGAGCCCTTCCTGAATCGAACATTGCAATAAAGAAATGCAGCTCTGTGCTTTTCTTGATGGCCTGTTCTCTCAGCCAGCTGTTTGCATCGCGCGTAGCGGTGACCTGGTAAACTATAGTACTTTACAGTGACACAAGTATTAAGCCTGTTTCCGCATAGCGATGAACTGTTGCACTATGGTACATTACAATGACAGAAATATTAAGCCTGCTTCCACACCAGACCTTGGTTTATTCCAATCCAAACAACAAACGCGTGTGGAGGATGTGAAGTAGGATAAGAAGTATGCAGCTCTTGGCAAATACAGTAGAGACAATAAGCGACACTTCCGGATTTAGCCTTGTTAAAATGGGAGACAAGTCGCAAGTGGTGCTCCTAGTCGCTTGACCTGAAAATTCGCGCTAAATTCAAATATTAATGGAAATGTATATACGAAAGTGGATAAATAAATTAAGTCTAAAAGGAAAGTGTTACTAAGATATTAACTTCAAAGTTGGATATATTGGATATATAAATGAAGAATTATTCGACGGGTTATTATTTAAAGACTGAAATTAAACATATAATCAATATGTGAAATGGCCTGCTGTGAAAGGGCGTGATCTTTCATTTATGCATTGCCTTTTTAGCTTTAGAATTCCTGCCTGAACGTTCACGGCTAGATTTTTCCTTTTTCTCATTTAAAAGCATTACATTATCATATTGAAACTCTTGTCAACAAAAATATCGGCACATTCCTTGCACATATGATTTAATTAATTTACATTTAAGAGCTGGACAATTTTCCTTTTAACTTGAAGCCTACTAACAAAAAGATAATCTGTAAATTTAGCCTCAATAATATTCAAACTTTCCCTATAAGCAATACTTGCCGTAATGCCATTACATTAGGTTAAAGCTATTTTGCATCATCATACTGTTTCAACAAAATATGTACATTTCTTAAATCACCCATATTTTCTTCAGTGCTTGACAACGCATTACGGCATTCCAAATGGGGTAACTTGGAACACAACCAGCCACACTCATATGCATATGTATTTACCTGAATTAAATCAAACCCACAGATCACACTTACAACAACACATCGGTATTGATGGTTAACTACTGCACTGTAAAATAAAGCATGCGTATTATATTTGAAGCCAGTTAAAATATGGGTCGAGCAGGTCAGAAGATTATGAAGTACCGTACTATAAAAATCTCTTTGTCACTGGAAGAATATATATGCAAACGCAATATTACTTACATTTGCTTGTCACGGGGGAAACGGAAAAGACGGCGCATTCTTCTCTGCTTCATAGTTACTGCAGCCAAACGCAGCACATACCTTTCCCCTCATGTTGACAGGAGATATCAAGGAATGACACACGCTACTATTTTATAATGTCAGCTCACTGAAAACGCATAAATAACTCCAAAAACTTCACACAAAAATACACGTGCTCTTATGACAGAATCAGTAGTTCTCAGGTCAAATCGCTAGAGTAAGCTCTAATAGCTGTCCCTCGATATCTCGCTGAGTGTCGCGCATGTTCTCTAATGTATTTGCTCTTGGTTAGCCTGATCATCTTTAATGTCGTCATGGAATATAGTATAATTAACTAACAATAATCATTTACTCCTTGATCATTAACTCCAAACTGTCAATGTCAATGTTTTGTGAGGGGAAGGAGACTGTCACGAGGGTTGTGCAGGACAGTTTTGTGGACTGAATTGTTGAATTGTGATTATAACCAAAGATGTTTGTGAGTTTACGTTGTGTGTCTCGATGCATTCTTATAATAATGTTCATGCTAGTCCTTTCATCGAGTTGTTTGGAGAGAAAAGTACGTTGTGCTGTTAAGTGAGACTTTACCTTTATTATGTATGGGCCTACCATAAAGATATCATTTTACCGAAGTGTAATATCGACGTGTTTTATTTTTGGTTGCAGATCACCTCGGAACTTAACCCTGGATGCGATTCACATATTTCCAAGAATCTTTCTTTTTCTGTAGTTTACGTGAAAGCTGAAGGTTCAAATGATACTTTGCATTATTTATGGGATCTGTCTAGGAAGCCGTCCGTTTTACTGGCACTGACACCACCTGGTTCAAGAGTGGAGTTTAATTGTACAGAGTTTGGGATGGAGAATGCCCTGCGCTTCGATGTACCTGTAAAGTACAGTTTTGCTATTGTTATTAACAAGGTAAGTCTTTCATATACCTTTAGCCCAAGTAGTTTATGCACCTTTATGTAAGATTCTGTTATGGTGTATCATCTATGTCTGAATGTGGTTGAGATTAGTGGTATTATTTTATTTCTTTTTGCTGATGGCGGGGGTGGGGATTACGATTTAGCACTTAGTAAAACTCTAAGACTCTGGGTGTTACATGTTCCTTTGGAAGCAACCTATCTTGAAGAACTTAACCATTACAAGTCAGTGATAAATTAATATTCACGCAAACACGCAGCCTAAACACTTATGCATCTCACTGAAAGTAGGCCAATGATCAGACTTTTGCTCAAATTCATCCTTGGTGGTGTTGACAATATGTATTGGGTAAAATTCCCGACCTATTCACGCAAGTTTTATAAGGAGGTGATAAAGTAGAAAGTATGCAAAACTTTGGTGGAATTCATTTTAGAGAAGAGATGTGTTCATTGTCATGTCTAGGGACCCACCAGCCCACTCCCAGAAGAGTAGTGCACATGATGTTCCATTGCTGGAATGACTACTCGCATTGTTATAAGCTGACGTAAAATATGTTGCGACGTCATTCCCATTAGTGATCAGAAGTACATAGCGTTACCAACCCGCGGAGTAAAAAGAGCACAGCTAATAAAGTCTGTAAGTGAAGCAATGTATAGTACAGAACATATCAGTAGAATTACATAAGTATTGTATTAAAAATGGAGAGATGCACTGCTGTCTAGATCTCAAAGTGCTATCTGCCGAGAACAATGTAGTAGGCTTTGCTACTATCCGTCATTCTTAATTAATTATGCTTTTCTCGACTAGGAAAGAAAGGTATTTAATTTACTCACCAGTAACCCACATAGAATGCGCTGCTGTAGTACAGCAAGAAAATAGGTCATCTTGGTCCAGGGCCCACTACCCTAACCAATTCAGACCAATGGTCTTGTCCAGACTGTACCCTAACCAGTGCAGACCAATGGTGTTTGTACAGGAAACTAGAGGTCTAAGGCCGCTTCGTGGCTCTAACCTGGGGGTTTACGCTCCCAGACCACCTTTGCTTGTCCCCATATCACTGATCTTGTCCAGGCCCTACCCTAACCAACCCAGACCAATGGCCTTGTCCAGGTCCTACCTTCACCTATCCAGACCAATGGCCTTGTCCAGGCCCTACCCTAACCTATACAGACCAATGGTTTAGTTCCAAAGTACAAAGGTTGGCAGCCTTGTGCAGCGCGAGATCACGCCGTCGGCGACTCGACTGCGAGAAATAAGCACAGGACAGTCATACCGCGCATAGATATTAGCGATGCGAGTGGTAACCCATGGTACTAATGTTGCGTGAACAGAACTGGAGTTATAATATACATTGCTCAACATTCGGATTGATTGATGATTGATTCATCGCAATATTGTACTAGCACACTGTCCAAGAGTTTTGCCCAGCACTCTTATAGTAGGTACTAGATATTAGTAGAGCATAGGAGGATTGAAAATACATATATAAAAATGAGAAATTGTTCCTTCAACTGCTCAGTACCCATCTGTTCACTAGTTATGTTTTATTATTAAAAAAATTTTTTTTTTTTTTTTTTTTTTGCTAGGGGCTTTACGTCGCACCGACACAGATAGGTCTTATGGCGACGATGGGATAGGAAAGGCCTAGGAGTTGGAAGGAAGCGGCCGTGGCCTTAATTAAGGTACAGCCCCAGCATTTGCCTGGTGTGAAAATGGGAAACCACGGAAAACCATTTTCAGGGCTGCCGATAGTGGGATTCGAACCTACTATCTCCCGGATGCAAGCTCACAGCCGCGCGCCTCTACGCGCACGGCCAACTCGCCCGGTTAAAAAAAAAAAAAAAAAAAAAAAATTGAAACCTAGGCAATACAGATGTAAAGTAATAGAACACCTCATGCAAGAAATTTTTATGGTAAGTATTGCTGCATCACAGCAATCTGTACTGTAAATTACGGTAAATTAATATTTGGTGTTGCTGCCACACTTGCTTTTTATCATTCATATTTGCTTATCAGGATAGATCACTGCTGAATCTCACAATTTTGTTTTTGTCAGCTAGCTCATGACAACTCATTACTAAGCAGTGTACTTAGTTCAAAGAAACAGGGCAATTTCTTAAAAAATTATTGTATCCAAGAAGAAGTCATGGGAAGACTTGGTAATAACCCAGAAAGCCTAAATCAAGCAGCAGGAAAACCCTTTGGGACAGTAATAAATAATTTTAGAACGGGAGGGAAAAAGGAAATCAGTTAGTATTTGGATAAATGAGGTGAACTGATCATAGATCCCAGGGAATCACTGAAATAGAATAGAATAATTTTTATTGTCATTAGGCAACTGGCAGTTGCAATGGACAGAGTCAGAGGTGCATAGTTACAAAATATTACAAGTATTTCATTTACTCACCAGTAACCCACATAGAATGCGCTGCTGTAGTATGGCAAGAAATGAGGTAATCTTGGTCCAGGGCCCACTACCCTAACCAATTCAGACCAATGGTCTTGTCCAGGCTATACAATACAATAAATACAACTATATACACAAAAGTTAAAATAAACATAACACTATTTGTCCAAGAGACTGATAAATAACTACTAATTCACCAACGTGTTAGGATAGAGTTGACCTTTATTACCCTCCTACCGAACTTGATAGCTGCAGTCGCTTAAGTGCGGCCAGTATCCAGTATTCGGGAGATAGTAGGTTCGAACCCCACTGTTGGCAGCCCTGAAAATGGTTTTCTGTGGTTTCCCATTTTCACACCAGGCAACTGCTGGGGCTATACCGTAATTAAGGCCACGGCACTTCCTTCCCACTCCTAGCCCTTTCCTGTCCCATCGTCGCCATAAGACCTATCTGTGTCGGTGCGACGTAAAGCAACTAGCAGGAAAAAATATAGGCTATATATTTCCCTCCTTGAAACAGCGTTATTTTTTCTTCAAATTCAGATACTGAGTAGAAGGTATTGGATGTCAACCAATTTTTAAGGGTTCTTTTGAAGTTACATACGGGCATATCCTTTACTTGGGCAGGTAGTTTGTTAAATAATTTTATGCCATTATACCTATAGTTTTCTTATGTTTTTCTGAGCCTAACATTTGGTAAATCTAAATCGTTCCTATATCCTGTATCATATGAGTGTACATTGCTGCGAGTTATGTCGATGAGATTTTCTTTAGTATTGAGTATACTATGACAAATGTATAATGAGGGAAGGGTCATAATTGCAAGGTGTTGGAAGATAGGTCTACAAGACTCCCTTGTGGCCTTACCTTTAATGCATCTTATTGCCTACTTTTGCCACTGAACACATCTTGAAAATCTTCTGAACATAAAAGGAAATCTTTCTGGTGATGTCGCAAACAACTGAGCTCATGGGGAGGAGGACAGTGGCGTTGGTGAAATTACACATGAGGAAGTGGAAAGCGTGGTACAAAAACTCCATTGTCATAAAGCATCAGAAATAGATTAAATTATATCTGAAATGGTAAAATATAGTGAGGAGGCAGGGATGAAATGTGTGTAAGCTACTTTCTGATTGGATGAAAGCAGTAATTGCACCTATCTGTTGGGTCGATGCGTAAGTGTATAAAGGAAAGGGTGATAGACATAAAGCTGAAAATTACAGGCCAGTAAGTTTGACATGCATTGTATGTAAGCTTTGGGAAGGCATTCTTTCTGATTATATTAGACATGTTTGTGAAATTAATAACTGGTTCGATAGAAGGCAATTCGGTTTTAGGAAAGATTATTCCACTGAAGCTCAACTTGTAGGATTCTAGCAAGATGTAGCAGATATCTTGGATTCTGGAGTTCAAATGGACTGTATCGCGATTGACCTGTGTAAAGCATTATGATAGGGTTGATCATGGGAGACTACTGGCAAAAATGAGTACAATTGGACTAGACAAAAGAGTGACTAAATGGGTTGCTATATTTCTAGAAAATAGATCTCAGAGAGTTAGAGTAGGTGAAGTTTTGTCTTACCCTGTAATAGTTGAGAGGGGAGTTCCTCAGGGCAGTGTTATCGGACCTTTGTTTTCTTATATGTATAAATGATATGAGTAAAGGAGTGGAATCGGAGGTAAGGCTTTTTGCGGATGATTTTATCCTCTATAGAGTGATAAATAAGTTACAAGATTGTGAGCAACTGCAACGTGACCTCGAAAATGTTGTGAGATGGACAGCAGGCAATGGTATGTTGATAAACGGGGTTAAAAGTCAGGTTGTGAGTTTCACAAATAGGAAAAGTCCTCTCACTTTTAATTACTGCGTTGATGGGGTGAAAGTTCCTTTTGGGGATCATTGTAAGTATCTAGGTGTTAATATAAGATCTTCATTGGGGTAATCACATAAATGGGATTGTAAATAAAGGGTACCGATCTCTGCACATGGTTATGAGGGTGTTTAGGGGTTGTAGTAAGCATGTAAAGGAGAGGGCATATAAGTCTCTGGTAAGACCCCAACTAGAGTATGGTTCCAGTGTATGGGACCCCCACCAGGATTACCTGATTCAAGAACTGGAAAATATCCAAAGAAAAGCAGCTCGATTTGTTCCGAGTGATTTCCGACAAAAGAGTAGCGTTACAAAAATGTTGCAATGTTTGGGTTGGGAAGAATTGAGAGAAAGAAGTAGAGCTGCTCGACTAAGTGGTATGTGATATAGATGTTGATTCCCATAGGGAACCTAAAATATTTGTCCTGAATGAGTAAATTTATAATACCAATATAATGGTCCGTTATTGGACATTATAAATTTATAATGTAATAAATTTATAATATTTTAGGTTCCCTATGGGAATCAACATCTATATCATTTGATGGCCAGGCAGGCATCTATTTTTGGAAATGAGACATAGCTCTCATAGTGCATCGGCACTGCTGGTGCTGCTGGTGGCATCAAATAGCCTATGCAGTGGCCACCACGGTATGCACTAGCCTTGCGTCTTGGGTGGTGTGCCAAGTCCCAACTGACGAGCCTAACTTAGCACACGAGGGTGAAACGCAGGCAACCAAGAATGAGTTAGCTGGAAAATTTATAATGTCCAATAATGGACCATTATATTGGTATTATAAGTGGTATGTTCCGAGCTGTCAGCGGAGAGATGGCGTGGAATGACATTAGTAGACGAATAAGTTTGAATGGCGTTTATAAAAGTGGGAAAAGATCACAATATGAAGATAAAGTTGGAATTCAAGAGGACAAACTGGGGCAAATATTCATTTATAGGAAGGGGAGTTAGGGATTGGAATAACTTACCAAGGGAGATGTTCAATAAATTTCCAATTTCTTTGAAATCATTTCGGAAAAGGCTGGGAAAGCAACAGATAGGGAATTTGCCACCTGGGCGATTGCCCTAAATGCAGATCAGTATTGATTGATTGATTGATTGATTGATTGATTGAAGTTCGTGCAATTCTTATATTTTATTTTACACAGATGACAAGGATGATCATGTTAAGGACTCCTTTTATGAGGATTTGTCAGAACTGTGGAATAAATTACAGAAACATATGAAACCTCCTCTGCGAACCATGTGACCTTGCCGCGGTGGGGAGGCTTGCGTGTCCCAATGATGCAGATAGCCGAGCCGCAGGTGCAACCATATCGAATGGGTATCTGTTGAGAGACCAGACTAACGAATGGTTCATCGAAAGGAAGGGTAGCAGCCTTTCGGTAGTTGCAGGGGCGGCAGTCTAGATCATTGACTGATACGGCCCAGTAATAATACTCAACATGGCTTAGCTGTGTTGATACTGCTACACAGCCGAAAGCAATGGGAAACTGCAGCCGTAACTACCTCCCGAGGACATGCAGCTCACTCTGTATGAATGATGTACTGATGATGGCTTCCTCCCGAGTAAAATATTCCGGAGGTAAACTAGACCCCCATTCGGATCTCCGGGTGGGGACTACATGAGAGGGGGCGATCATCAGGAAGATGGATACTGACATTCTGCGAGTCGGAGCGTGGAATGTTAGAAGTTTGAATCGTTGTGGTAGGTTAGAGAATCTGAAAAGGGAGATGGATAGGCTAAAGTTAGATATAGTTGGTATAAGTGAAGTACTTTGGCAGGAAGAACAGGATTTTTGGTCAGGCGACTACCGAATTATCAACATGAAATCAAACAGGGGAAATGCAGGAGTTGGTTTAATAATAAATAAGAAAATAGGGGAGCGGGTAAGCTACTATGACCAGCATAGTGAAAGAATTATTGTCATCAAGATAGACACCAAACCAATGCCCACCACAATAGTGCAGGTCTATATGCCTACTAGTTCAGCGGATGATGAAGAAATTGAAAGAATATATGAGGAGATAGAAGATTTAATACAATATGTAAAAGGTGACGAGAATCTAATTGTGATGGGAGACTGGAATGCAGTGGTAAGCCAAGGAAGAGAAGGTAGTACAGTAGGAGAATTTGGATTGGGACAAAGGAACGAAAGAGGAAGTCGGCTGGTTGAATTCTGCACTGATCATAATTTAGTCCTTGCCAATACTTGGTTCAACCACCACAAATGACGACTATATACGTGGACAAGACCTGGAGACACTGGGAGGTATCAAATAGACTTCATTATGATTAGGCAGAGATTCAGAAACCAGGTGTTGGATTGCAAAACTTTCCCAGGAGCAGACGTGGACTCTGACCACGACTTGTTGGTCATGAAATGCCATCTGAATTTGAAGAAATTGAAGAAAGGAAAGAATGCAAAAAGATGGGATCTAGACAAGTTGAAAGAAAAGAGTGTGAGGGATTGTTTCAAGGAACATGTTGCAAAAGGACTAAATGAAAAGGCTGAAGGGAACACTATAGAGGAAGAGTGGAGAGTCATGAAAAATGAAGTCAGTAGGGCTGGTGAAGAAATGTTAGGAAGGAAGAAAAGATCAACTAAGAATCAGTGGATAACTCAGGAGATACTAGACCTGATTGATGAACAACGAAAATACAAGAATGCTAGAAATGAAGAGGGCAGAAAAGAATACAGGCGATTAAAGAATCAAGTGGATAGAAAGTGCAAGGTAGCTAAGGAAGAATGGCTGAAGGAGAAGTGCAAGGATGTCGAAGGCTGTATGGTCCTGGGAAAGGTAGATGCTGCATACAGGAAAATCAAGGAAACCTTTGGAGAAAGGAAATCTAGGTGCATGAATATTAAGAGCTCAGATGGAAAGCCACTTCTAGGGAAAGAAGACAAAACAGAAAGATGGCAGGAGCATATCCAACAGTTGTATCAAGGTAACGATGTAAATAATTTGGTTCTGGAACATGAAGAGGCTGTTTATGCTGATGAAATGGGAGACCCAATTTTGAGGTCAGAGTTTGATAGAGCTGTGAGTGACCTCAATAGGAACAAGGCACCTGGAATTGATGATATTCCCTCTGAATTACTGACTGCCTTAGGAGAAACCAGCATGGCAAGGTTATTTCATTTAGTGTGCAGGATGTATGAGACAGGAGAAGTCCCATCCGATTTTCAGCAGAATGTTGTTATACCTATTCCCAAGAAAGCCGGTGCTGACAGGTGTGAAAACTACCTCACGATTAGTTTAGTATCTCATGCCTGCAAAATTTTAACACGTATTATTTTCAGAAGAGTGGAAAAACAAGTTGAAGCTGAGTTGGGAGAAGATCAATTTGGCTTCAGAAGAAATGTAGGAACACGTGAAGCAATCCTGACTTTACGTCTGATCTTAGAGGATCGAATCAAGAAGGATCAGCCACGTACATGGCATTCGTAGATCTAGAAAAGGCATTCGATAATGTTGATTGGACCAAGCTATTTATGATTCTGAAGATGATAGGGATCAGATACCGAGAACGAAGAATTATCTACAATCTGTATGAAAATCAGTCTGCAGTGATAAGAATCGAGGGCTTTAAAAAAGAAGCAGCGATCCAGAAAGGAGTGAGGCAAGGCTGCAGTTTGTCCCCTCCCCTTTTCATTGTTTACATAGAACAGGCAGTAAAGGAAATCAAAAAGACATTTGGAAAGTGAATCACAGTCCAAGGAGAGGAGATCAAAACCTTGAGGTTTGCTGATGATATTGTTATTTTATCTGAGACTGCAGAATATCTCGAAGTTGCGGAATGGTATGGATGAAGTCTTGGGTAAGGAGTACAAGATGAAAATAAGTCCAAAACAAAAGTAATGGAGTGCTGTCGAACGAAGGCAGGTGATGTAGGAAATATTAGATTAGGAAACGAAGTCTTAAAGGAAGTAGATGAATATTGTTACTTGCGTAATTAAATAACTAACGATGGCAGAAGTTAGGAGGACATAAAATGCAGACTAGCACAAGCAAGGAAGAGCTTTCTTAAGAAAAGAAATTTGCTCACTTCAAACATTGATATCGGTATTAGAAAGATGTTTTTGAAGACTTTCGTGTGGAGCGTAGCATTGTATGGAAGTGAAACATGGACGATAACTAGCTCAGAAAGAAAGAGAATAGAAGCTTTTGAAATGTGGTGTTACAGAAAAATGCTGAAGGTGAGATGGATAGATCGAATCACGAATGAAGAGATACTGAATCGAATTGGTGAGAGGAGATCGATTTGGCTAAATTTGACGAGAAGAAGAGATAGAATGATAGGACACATCTTAAGACACCCAGGACTTGTTCAGTTGGTTTTTGAAGGAAGTGTAGGTGGTAAGAACGGTAGGGGTAGACCAAGGTATGAATATGACAAGCAGATGTAGGATGCAATAGTTACGTAGAAATGAAAAGGTTAGCACAGGATAGGGTGGCATGGAGAGCTGCATCAAACCAGTCTATGGACTGATGACTCAAACACAGCATGTGAAAATGCCTTTGGGTGATTTCAATGCAAAAGTTGGAAAGTAAAAAATATTTGTGCCAACAATAGGAAAGAAAAGTCTGCATGATGAAAGCAAAGATGAATGCCATTAGACTAATCAATTTCGCTACATCCACCAACAGGAGTGGGCAGAGTACCACCTTTCCACATAAACAAATAGGCCTATGGTATTTGTGTGACGGTAAGACTGCCAATCAGATAGATCATGTACTAATTGATAAGAGACATAGAAGCTCCATAACTGATTTCAGAGCTTACAGAGGAGCTGGGATAGGATCTGATCACAATATAATTGCTTCTATTAAAATTAAATTGAAAACCTTGTGTAAGTCACAGACTGAGGAAAGATGTAAAGTTGACACTGAAAAACTGAAGCAGGAGGATGAAAGATTAAAGTATGATGTGGAAATTACAAACAGATTTGATATTCTGGGAGAAGATCCTAGAGAAGACGTTGATGAAACAAATGATGAAGGTTGTGAACAAATGTGGACTGACGCGAAACAAATCATGACAACAGTAGCAATGAAAGTGATACCAAAAGCTGCTGGTAAGAAAAAGAAATGGTTCAATAAGGCATGTCATCGTGGATGATGTTGAGGAACCATACAGAGAAAAACAGAAAGAATGTAGTAAAGTAATTCGTAGAAGGCAATAAGTCAACCTGAGGCAACAAACAGAATCAATCCAGGATGATTACAGAAACAGGAACATCCGCAACATGTATGGAACTGTCAACACAATTAAAAAAGGATTTCAACCAAGATCGAGTATTATAAGAGATAAGTCTGGAAATTTAATAGCTGATCAGGACAAATTATTAAATTACTGTAAGCAATACCTCAATTCCTTGCTGAATCGTGCAGATCCTGAAACCTGTATTGGTAAACCATCTAGTTTCCCATCAGAAGAACAAATACCAGAGCCATCATATCAAGAAGTATTGCAAAGTATTATACGTTTGAAAAACAATAAAGTTTCAGGAGTGACAACATTCCTGCTGAGCTTAGTAAATATGGTGGAGAAAGATTACATAAATACATATATGCAAGATCATTCTAAGGATATGGCACGATGAAGTTATTCCAAAAGAATGGCAGGAATCACTTATTGTCCCAATTCTTAAAGGAGGGGATAAGGGAGAACTTCAAAATTATCATGGTATATCTCTTGTAAACATGGTCTAGAAAATTCTGTCTTTTGTACTTTTACAGTGTTTAAAACCGTTTGCTGAAAATGTTAATGGGGATTATCAGAATGGTTTTAGTAGTAACAGGTACACTACAGACAACATATTGGCAATTAAGACTATTGATAAGGTGTGGGAGCACAAGAAGTCGGTTCATTATCTCTTTATAGATTTCTTCAAGGCGTATGTTTCAATCCATAGAGAAGGGCTGTGAGACATTATGATGGAGTTTGGCTTTTCCATAAAATTAATTAACATGTGCAAATTGTGTATGAATGGTAATGTTAGCTGTGTTTTGCTCAAAGGCAAGTTCCTTGTAGGATAAAACTGTTCTGAGACCAGGCGATGCACTATCTCCTCTTCATTCAACATTGCACTGGAGAAGATTATCAGGAAATTAGCTCTTGTACCTGCTGGCATATTGGCGAGACTACATAAAGTCCTCGCATATGTGAATGGTATTGTTCTTATTGGCCGCAATGAACTAGAAATTAGGCAGTTATTTGTGGAACTAGAGGAAATGGCAGCAAAAATTGGCTAACGGGTAAATGATAAAAAGTCACATAACGTGGTTGTACAGAGATCGAATTATGAGGAGGTTGACAGATTGCCTTAGAAGATTGGGAAATATGTATTTAAAAGAGTAGAGAAGTTAAAATTCCTTGGTGTATTAATCGATGAGCAAAACCAAAGGGAACAGAAACACCAGTCTAGAATTAAGAATGCAAATAAGGCATTTTACTCTATGAGCCCTGTACTGTATTAGGCTCCAAGTTTTTTGTTTTTTTTTTGCTAGGGGCTTTACGTCGCACTGACACAGATAGGTCTTATGGCGACGATGGGATAGGAAATGCCTAGGAGTTGGAAGGAAGCGGCCGTGGCCTTAATTAAGGTACAGCCCCAGCACGTGTCTGGTGTGAAAATGGGAAACCACGGAAACCAGGGCTGCCGATAGTGGAATTCGAACCTACTACCTCCTGGATGCAAGCTCACAGCCGCGCGCCTCTACGCGCACGGCCAACTCGCCCGGTGCTCCAAGTTTTTAACAAGGATTGCAAAAATGATTATCTATACTAATATTATAAAGAGAAAAAATGTGTTTGTTTGTAACGAATAGACTCAAAAACTACTGAACCGATTTTAAAAATTACGTCACCTATAGAAAGCTACATTGCCAATAACATGGGCTGTATTTTATTTTCAAAACAATTCGTGGTGGGGGGCACGGGGGGGGGGGGGGGTGGAGATATAAAAATAATAGGCTAATATAAGCAAAATATCGAATTTGTCGTATAAGGATGAGACAAAGCTCAATTTAATCCTCTTGATGCAAAGAACAAAACTTGGTAAGCTGTACGGGAGATATAGATGTTGATTCCCATAGGGAACTTGAAATATTTGTCCTGAATGAGTAAATTTATAATACCAATACCCCGCAGGCCCGAAAACTATGTTTTAAGGCCCTAAAACCAACCGTTACGGAGATATTGGCACCACACTTCCCCTGCTCTGGGAGTCGCATAAAGTAATGAACTGCTGTAACCATGGCAACGTCAGCTCCAGGATTCTACAGCAGCGAAATTATCTACAATAAATCACAAAAACCTAACATGTTAGACATGAAAATTGATATTTGGAATCCTCTTAAAAAAAAAACACAAATATTCGTTTTCAGAAATTCCACTTAAGGGGGGAGGGGGTGTGTGTGAAAAGAAGTGAGGAAGGAGTTGAATTATTTATATGAGGATACATATATCTCAAAAAATGAAGATGCTACGGTCTTTAAAATTGGTACTTGGAATCTTCTTTAAAAGTTAACACACTCTTTTTGGAAAATCCACTTAAGGGGGTGAAAATAAAAAAGCAGATGAATTTTTCAAATGAGAATCTTTTTCTATCGCTTTACCCATACCTGTGGGGCTGCGTGTGGAATTGACCCTGTTTTACGACTGGATGCCCTTCCTGATGGCAACTGTATGTGTAGGAAAAAAAAGGAAAATTTTGTATATTTGTTTGTAACGGATAGACTCAAAACTACTGAACTGATTTTAAAAATTACTTCACCTATAGAAACCGGCGGACTTGGGGGAAATAAAATACCTCTCGCGGACCAAACACAACCCCCTGTGGGTGGGGGACGCAGACGAAGAATACACCCACGGTATCCCCTGCCTGTCGTAAGAGGTGACAAGGGATGATTGTCTTGCAACCATGAAATTACTTGTGATTAGTACCACCACGTGGATAACACATGGGTTGCTTTTACTTGCGCGTAGTACCACTATATTATGTACCAAATAGGTTTGTGATTAGTAGCACACCGGAGCACCGTGCAGTAGGCTTTTTCAGTACCTGTGATTAGTACCACCATATGAGCGGGACCGTGGGATGATAGCTACCATGGTTCTGCCTTGCCAATGATTAGTACCCACTATATGGAGAACACCACGGGATAGGGGAAGGTCCGTGTGGTTAGTACTCTTATGTGCTGAACACCATAGGGTTGCATTGCCTGTAACTGATATAGATGTTTTTGGACCAATATAAATGGTCCGTTATTCGACATTATTGGTATTATAAATTTACTCATTCGGAACAAATATTTCAGATTCCCTGTGGGAATCAACATCTATATCATCTGGTGGCCAAGCAGGCATCAATTTTTGATAATGAGACAAAGTCTCTCGTAGTGCATTGGCACTGCAGGTGGCTACAATTGGCCTACGCAGTGGCCTCCATGGTATGCACTGGCCAGCGTCTTGGTAGGTGTGCTAGGTACCAACTGATGAGCCCAGCCTAGCACACGAGGGCCAAACGCTGGCAACCAGGAATGAGTTAGCTGGATAATTTGTAATGTCCAATAACGGACCATTTATATTGGTATTGCCTGTAAATGGCGCCACAATGGGAGAAAAACCATAGATCTGTAGTATATGTCGAATTTCATAACCTGTGAGTAGTACCATAATGTGTGGAATACCGCGTGTCTGGTACTTTTGATTAGTACCGCAGCATGACAAATACCATGGTTCTACATTCCTAGCGATAAGTACCGTTATGAGGGGCCGATAACTTGGATTTTGGACCCCCTTTAGACTGCAAGCATCATCGATTCAGTGTTATGCTATAGCAGCAGTCCCTTGGTCAGTAATCATATTGTTTTACGTCAGAATCTGTGAATGTAAGGCATTGTGGGTCGCGTCCGCTGATTGTTTTATATTCATCTCCATCCATTCATTCTTTGCCCTCACGTTTTGAATTCTGGTCAGTGGAGAATTTTGGACTTTTTAATTTATCATTCCATTTCGTACCATTAGGGGCCGATGACCTCGATGTTAGGCCCCTTTAAACAGCAAACATCATCATCATCACTTATAGAAAGCTACATTGCCAGTGAGTAACAAGAGTTGTATTTTATTTTCAAAACAATTCGAGGGGAGGGTGACGGGGGGAGATATAAAAATGTTAAAATATTAGGCTAATATAGGCGATATCGAATTTGTTGTACAAGGACGAGACAAAGCTCAATTTAATCCTCTTGACGCAAAGAAAAGAACTCTGTAAGCCCTACGGGCCCTAAAACCAACTGTTATGGAGATATTGGAACCACACTACCCCTGCTCTAGGAATCGGATAAAGAAACGAACGGTCGTAACCATGGCAACGTCAGCTCCAGGATTATACAGCAGCTAGATTATGCATGTATGTTTGGACATAACTGCCAACCAAAATTGATACACATATGACCTACTATCTGGAAAAAAATAAACTGTTGTGTAAGACGCTCATAGCACTCCTTTGAGCTGGGATGGAAAGGGAGTGAAGTATAAACCACACACTGTCTCAAAAATAATAAAGTAGTTGTGGTTCTGGTAGTGAGTCGAGAGTTGCTCCGCGCTAGATAATATATCTCGGGGCTCTCCCCACTCTTGTTAGTAGCTCAATACCAAATCTCAATACAACGAAACATCTGATTTGTAGATTGCATTAGCATCTCCCTCTCTTCATTCTTCACAAGTAACCAGTAGGCGTGGCGATGATGTAGTCTTCTCGCTTTCTAGCCTCGCGCACGGGTCGCTGTATACTACCTTTGCTCATGAGTTAAACCCATGAGTCATCCAACTTCTCCGCTTCAAGAATAACTTTTCCGTGTACACAGGTATGAGATGAAATGACACCAACTCTGTCTCAACATTGACCATATTTATAGTAATGTACTGAATTCCTATCCTACATAATATAATAATTTAAATAATAAATTATGTTCTAATATATACAATATGATTCCAAAAACCTTATTTACAAATGATTGAAGTTAAATATGTCATGAATAATTGTTGATGGTGGATAAACTTCATGTCTAGTGATATCGCGTAAAAGGATTGTACACTAATTTAATATTGCTGGAGAAGCCTGGACGGTTACATACGCCCTCCTGTTATTTACAGATGTAACATATATGAAAATAACATACTACACCAATACGGCTGATACATCATTACATCTTACAAACTCTTAATAAAAACATACATAATATAATCTTGTATCTCACTGTAGAGTGTCTGTTTCAATGATATCATATAACATTAGTAATAGTTCCTGCCGATTTTCTTCTGAAAGTTTGTCAGCAACACTCATAATATTTACAACATAACAACAGGTAAATAACACTATCTTTACACTTCACCATCAGAGTGTTCTGCAGTTCCAGGTTATTATATACACCACACATACACACGTCATCACACGTGGCTTACCTCTCTTAGATGGCAGCAAGCAATTTCTTGTTTTCATTGCAAAAAATATACTTAGAAAATTATTGCCTTAATTTCCTTCTGCAGTTACAGTAAATAATTCCCAAGTTATTCGTTCCTTCTACAATGCTGTCAGGTCTGGGTTCACAACCTATACATGAATTCATGTTTTCTAACTCATGTACATGTAGTGTTATCAAAACAACACCTGGGAGACATTACGCTTAATTTGCAGAAATATATCGTCTCAGAGAGCGAATATTATAAGTGCGCAACATGACACGATCACCATCTTTCAATCTGTATGCACAAGGACCAACCTGACAATGAATCTGGAATGGACCTGATACAACAAAAAGAATTTCTGCGTTATCTTCTCTCCTTTGGACGAGAGCATGGGGACATGTAACAGAACAGAATCTCCTACCTGAAATTAATCTAACACCTGATGTTTCTGCCGTTCTAGGGCTTCATCTAATCTACGATTTAAAGCATCCATCTTAGTATTAATTTCTCTGCTAATTTCGGTTTTCGTCTGTTCTATCTCCTTTCTATTTTCTTTAATTTCTGTCTGCGTTCTCTCTACTTCCTTTCCAATTTCATCTATCCCTTTCATTTCCTTCCTAATTTCATTCGTTTGCTCTAATATCCCTTGCATCATCACAAACAGTTGTTAAATATTCTTATCACTATTCGTATTACTTTCTTTCTCGCCCTCCATCCTAGCTACATCAGATTCTGTGCTATTTTCCATGCTCCCACCACTCTCTACCGTTTTATCTACTTCAATGCTCTCATCTACAACATTCCTAGAATTCAGCGTCTCGCCTCCCTTTACTAAGTTTCCACTACGTAATTTCATGTCCTTTTCACGTTGTGCAGCCATGATTCCCCCAACATCACACACATAAATTATACGGACACTCACTTAACCCCCACAAACACAGACTCTACTTTACTGCTTTCTTTCCATGAATACTTAATGGTTTTTGAGCTCCACGTTGGTGCGACAAATGTAACCGTTGCTCTCCTAAGCTTCACATTAGAGGAGACGAAAGTTAATACCTGGGTACACATGAATATATATATAAACTATATGTGGCTTGCCCGCAAATTGCCTCGCAAATAGAATCAATTATCATTCCATGGTTTCCCATTTCTCTATGTAATGTTTGGGTGCCAGCGTTACAGTTTTAAACAAAACTGTAAAGCAAAATTTATATTTACTAGCATAGAGACTTATACTTAAATCACAGGGGTAGGATTTTAAATAATTAACCATTAAGTATCTCTTGAGAAAGAAAATTAACGCAATATTAAATAAAATGAATTTATTATACAAAAATGAGATGAATCGGAAAAGTTCCTTAAATCTTGGAGGGATTTTAGAATTTACGTTACTGAAATTAACTGTTGCTTGCTTTATCTAATTGAAGCTCACCAATTACAGGTTCCATTGAGGTCATCTATCTTCCGTGGTTACTCGTTTCCCTCTTCTCGTTGTAGAATTGACTCCCTGGACATCCTTCCTTCCTTCCTTCCTTCTATGATATGGTTTGGACTATCGGGACTAGCACTCCCTAATTGCCTGGTCTTTAAATTAGACATTGGCTCTGTACTTGTGAAAATTGATCACCATTGATTGTAGGAGGAGAAAATTCAGAGATATGAATTTTTCCATGTTATCAGAAATCACAATCCAACTTAGCTATTCTACTGATACAATACAGACTTGTACCAAATTCCGTGGACTTGAACTAAATGTAGTTCTTCGTTCAGAATAATTACTGAATATCTCACAAGCCGCAAGCTTGTTTTGTCTCACCCTGATCCGACAACATAACAGCAGCTACATACTGTGACACTGTATGAAAAATAACTATGTCTCGAAGCGACCACTCACCGTCTCAAAAATAATAAAGTAGTTGTGGTTCTGGTAGTGAGTCGAGAGTTGCTCCACACTAGATAATATATCCCCAGGCTCTCCCCACTCTTGGTAGTAGCTCAATACGAAATCACAATACAACGAAACATCTGATTTGTAGATCGCATTATCATCTCCCTCTCTTCAGTCTTCACAAGTAACCAGTAGGCGTGGCGATGATGTAGTCTTCTCGCTTCCTAGCCTCGCGCACGGGTCGCTGTATACTACCTTTGCTCATGAGTTAAACCCGTGAGTCATCCAACTTCCCCGCTTCAAGAATAACTTTTCCATGTACACAAGTATGAGATGAAATGACACCAACTCCGTCTCAACATTGGCCATATTTACAGTACATAATGAATTCCTATCCTACATAATATAATAATTTAAATAATAAATGATGTTCTAATATAGCTTATACAATATGATTCCAAAAGCCTTATTTACAAATGATTGAAGTGAAATATGTCTTATGAATAATTTTCGATGGTGGATAAACTTCATGTCTAGTGATATCGCGTAAAAGGATTGTACACTAATTTAATATGGCTGGAGAAGCCTGGACGGTTACATCGTATGGCAAGTATACAAAAGAAAATTTACACTATATACGAGGACAGGAATGTTGGTAGCGTTCACATTTACAAATCATTGTCCAGTTGCTGTAGCCATTCTAAGAAGGGGGGTGTAGCATTGATGACATCTTGAGCTGGTCCACCATACTTCCTCAGAGGGCACTCGTCAATGTGCTGCACTGACAGGAAAGGGGCTCCGCAATCACAGGCAGGGGATTCTCGAAGTCCCCAGTTATGTAGCATGGCATTACATCTAGCGTGGCCTGTTCTTAAACGGTTGAGTTTAGACCATTGGTGTCTCTTCAGGTAAAATCCTGGGGTCCAGTTGTGGGGTCTTGGATGTCTTGGTGTTTCACACATGCAGAGCTCCAGCTTTGATGCCATTTTTCCTGGATATTGAAGCCAGTTATGTCATGCCATATTGGGTTCCTTGATTTAAGACGAGAAGGAGGTAGGTCACTAAGGACCTCATGGATGGGGAGATTCTGTGGATGATCAGCATGGTGTATTTTTTTCCACTTGCTTATAGTTGCTTCCTGTTGTCTGAGTTCCGGAGGTGGTATGTTACTGATAGTATGTAGCCACGGGATTGGGGTGGATTTTAGTGTGCCTGTTATGGTTCTCATACATTCATTCAAATGGACGTTGATCTTCCTAGTATGAGTGCTACGTTGCCACACCGGGCACAATATTCAGCCACTGGATAAACCATGGTGAGGGCGGGAGTGCGTAGTGTGGATGCACTATATACAAGGACAAGAATTTTGGTAGCGTTCACATTTACAAATCAGTGTTCAGTTGCTGTTGCCATTCTAAGAAGGGGGGTGTAGCACTGATGACATCTTGAGCTGGTCCACCATACTTCCTCAGAGGGCACTCCTCAATGTGCTGCACTGACTGGAAAGGGGCTCTGTAATCACAGGCAGCTACCGTTAGTTTCTTCATGATGTTCGAAAGGAATGCGTCGTGCCTATCACAAGCCAACCGGTGCCGGGCAGGCAATGCCGAATAGATGTTTACTCGTTAATTTTTGTTTCTGTCACTTAGCACATGTGGTACCCATATACCCAATTTCTGTACCGTACCCATTGAATGCAAATGGCGTACATTAGTTGACTGATCACATTCAAAAACTTGCGCCATTTCCCGCGTTGTTGGACGAGAATTCTCGTGAAGCAACTCATTCAAGCGATTTTCGTCAAAACCTGAAGGTCTTCCAGAACGTGGATCAGTATGAAATTCTTTACGTTTCGCAGAGAATTTTGCTCTGTGTCTTCAGAAGAAAATCTCGACTGTTCACAAGGAAGACTTTTCCAAGAAGTCAAGATTTTCTTCTGAAGATGCCGAGCAAAGTTCTCTGCAAAATGTAAAGAATTTCACCTTATTTTCTTGACACGGCATAAGTTTTCAAAAGCCTAACGTCTATAAGCATGGACTGTGAAAGCGTCAGTGTTAACATTTTCTCAGTTATTAGATGAATAATTGAATGGGTGTTAGGTAAGAGGCTTGGCAGTTTCATAAGCTTTTCTTTTCTCCAGGAACACACACAAACACTTTGCTGATTAATGGCTAAGCCAAAGAAACAGGACTGTTTCGTAGCATTCGGAGATGTAACGAAAGCCTTCAATTCTGTAGGGCACGAATGTATTAGCAGATCTTTAGTTTCCTGTGATATGCCAGAGAATTTATGAATTTTAATTGTGAAATTACTAATCAACAACCTATCCAAATTGAAGTAGGTGCCAGTACAACAAAGGCAATCCCATTAAATAGGGGCATTCTGCAGGGCAGCCCTCTGTCACCAACTCTTTTCAACTTGGCAATAGACTGAATAATTAAGGAGCTTATTGACCATGAGATTTCTGATTTATATAGATTTTCAGTAGTTGATGGATTAAGAAGCTATCTTTTCTTATTTTTTCAGATGACCTAGCTTGTTATGATATAATAAAACTAGTAGAAGCTAACTCATTCAACTTGCAGAAAGCTCTTTGGCATCCATTGGTTTAAAAGCAAGCCCAGCAAAGAGTAAATTAGTCTCGAAAACAGTAATCTTGTACCAACCAAAATTACCACTGCGGACGATTCTATTATACATTCTTTGACAGATACTGAAAAACACATCAGATATCTTGGCGTTAACTTTTGTGATGAAATTGTCTTTGTTGAAGCTACAGTCATAAAGGACCTGAATATAAACATCAACAAATTGTGTAATTTTACCTTTGCTGAAACCTGATCAGAAATTGAAATTCTCCGTCATTAATCAGTATATTTGGTCAAGTCTAATAAAGATTAAAAATAACTTTCTAGATTATGTAGATAACTTACTGAGAGGAGCTGTGAGAGTAATCATTGCGCTTCCTCATGACTATCCAGATGGAATGATATGTGCTCCAAGAAGTTGTCGTGGACTGGGTTTAGTGAAAGGTAAGTGGGAGGCTTCCTTACAACACTACAACATGTGTAACTGACTGCTTAGCGTCAATGATGCCCACCTTACAGAGTGAGAGGAAATATGTCAGGCATTTTAAATGTCAATGAAGCAGATAACAACAACTGGACTGGCAGGTGATTAAGAAGAGTCTTAAGGAAGAAAGCCTTTCATACATGGGCTTCTCACTCCTTGAGAGGTTGGGTCATCTTGAGTATACATTGACTTAAACACAGCCAACTTTTGGGTGAATAATCATAGTGGTTGTTGTCTTCGGTGTGGATAAACACTCTTAAAATGTTATCCAACATCTCAGTGCTTCAAGGAGTCCCTGAAAGGTGCACAAGTATAATCTGCTACAGTCATCGTGAATGTGGCAAGACTGAAACTTTAGGACACATGCTTTGTATCTATCCCAGGGGAGCACTGTAAAAGAATAATCAACATCACAGGGTTAAATCAGCTCTAGTTTTAGCTTAAGAGAAATGAAGTAGCAACATTATGAAGAGGTTTACTGTGTGTCTTTTGTGCAGTTGGATAGAAGAGCTGACATCATTGCCATTCACCCACAAAAGCACACTGTTTTATTGTTGGATCCCACTGGTACTTTTTGAAAGAGATATTGAGCAAGCAGTTGAGGTTAACACAGAAAAGGGAGCAGCTGTGAGCTTGAATACAGGAGACAGTGGGTTCGAGTCCCACTCTCGGCAGTCCAGAAGATGGTTTCCTATGGTTTCCCGTTTTCACACCAGGCAAATGCTGGAGCTGTACCTTAATTAAGGCCACTGTTGCTTCCTTCCAACCCCTAGCCATTTCCTATCCCATTGTTGCCATAAGACCTATCTGTGTCGGTCTGACGTAAAGCCAATTGTCAAACAGTATTTATATATTTATGAACCATGCCTCCCATACTTAATATTACAACATTGAACATGGGTCAGGTAAAGGATTGTCATTTGCTAGCTGTGGAGGTATTGCAAAATATACCTAGAACATTTCGAAAGGGTTGGGTATCGCCAGAAATACACTCAGCATCATAACAGGCATTATCAAAGACTCATTGAGCATTCTGCACCACCACCTTTACATTTCACTAGCAAATGTACCCGTGCTTCGCTACGGTATTCTACATTGTATTCGTATATCGAAGTAAATACTGTACATACAGTAAATAAGATTGTTTTAAAATGGAATGTCTCTTAGTGTTATCCGAGAAACAGCATAGGGAGGTTTCCAATACGGTGTTTCCAATGTAAAGTGCTTGTTACAGATTTGTGATGATAACGGCAGGCTCACTTGCCTACTGCCATTCACAATCGAGTGTGGAAATTTTCATTATAATTGCAGGCCCCATCACCTACTGCGCTGTCACAATTGATTTGGGAGTTTTCGTTACAATGGCTGGCCCCCTTTCCTACTTCCAGACAGATTACAGTTTTCATTAGAATGTTTGGCAACTTCCCTACTACCAGTCGAAATTGAGTTGTGCAGTTATAATTATAATGACAGGCCCCTTTTCCTACAGCCAGCCAGCTTACAACCAGTCACACCAAGTTGGTGAGTTTCCATCAAAATAGCAGGCCACTATGCCTATTACCAGTCACATTTTAGATGGATACATTTGTTTATAAGGGTGGGTACCATTGCCTACAGCCAAACACAATCGGGTAGGGGACGTTTAAACCACAATGCATGCTCCCTTGCCTTCTGCAACTCAAATCGAGAAGTGAATTATTCACTACAATGGTAGGCCTTCCTTACTAATGCCAGTTACACAGGTGTTGGAGAAGGACCCTATTCCTACTGCCAGTCAAAGTCGGTGTGGGGAGTACTGATTACATTAGCAGACACACCCTTTCTCGATCGCTACAACAGGACATCAGTGAATATATATAGGTCGACATACAAAAGTATATGCATGCTTGAAATATTGCAGACCTTCATTTACAGATTGACTGCTGCAAAACGGTACGTCGTATCGACGAAGGATTGTACCATAAGACGTCAGATTTAGCGGCCTAAATGGCTCGTGGTATGATATCTGATCTATTCATGGGTCAGATTGAGTTAGAAACATTGAATAGGGTAAAATTTTTGTAAGATTATCTCACATTGCATTACTTTTCAGATAATTATGTGACAGCTACATACATAGCATTTGGCTCACATATGGCTACTGGGTGGGCCAATTTTCGTGTAGGGTTTGATGATTCTATCTTTCTTATAAGTGATTGAAAGTATGAATTATGCATGTGAAAAGTCCAAATTTACTTAACATCGAGAAACAGACAAAAATCAAATGTAAAAGGGATACAGATACAACAAAAAGTCTGCTAGACTAAGTGGTGTGTGTTCCAAGCTGTCACTGCAGATGGCATGAAATGACGTTGTTATTATTATTGTTATTGTTGTTATTATTGTTATTATTATTATTATTATTATTATTATTATTATTATTATTATTAAAATCATTGGTTCATGGTCTGGGTTACTGTAGTCATGTCCTAGTTTGTGAACCATAGGCAACAGCCGAGTGGCCTAGTAAGTAGTCCTGAGAGTCGGGGAGGTTGAAAATTATGTTGGTGAAATTACGCTTGAGGAAGTGGAAAGGATGGTAAATAAACTTCACTGTCGTAAAGCAGCAGGAATAGATGAAATTAGACCTGAAATGGTGAAGTATAGTGGGAAGGCAGGGATGAAATGGTTCCATAGAGTAGTAAGATTAGCATGGGGTGTTGGTAAGGTACTTTCAGATTGGACAAAGGCTGTAATTGCGCCTATCTATAAGCAAGGGAACAGGAAGGATTGCAACAACTATTGAGGTGTATCATTGATTAGTATACCAGGCAAATTATTCACTGGCATCTTGGAAGGGAGGATGCGATCAGTGGTTGAGAGGAAGTTGGATGAAAACCAGTCTGGTTTCAGCCACAGAGGGGTTGTCAGGATCAGATTTTCAGTATGCGCCAGGTAATTGAAAAATGCTATAGAGGAATAGACAGTTATGTTTATGTTTTGTAGATTTAGAGAAAGCATATGACAGGGTACCGAGGGAAAATATGTTCGCCATACTGGGAGACTATGGAATTAACGGAAGATTATTAAAATCAATCAAAGGCATTTATGTTGACAATTGAGCTTGCAGTGAGAATTGATGGTAGAATGAGTTCCCGGTTCAGGGTATTTTACAGGGGTTAGACAAGGCTGTAATCTTCCACCTTTGCTGTTCGTAGTTTTGCATGGATCATCTGCTGAAAGGTATAAAGTGGCAGGGAGGGATTCAGTTAGGTGGAATTGTAGTAAGCCTATGCTGACAACTTGGTCTTAATGGCAGATTGTGCCGAAAGCCTGCAGTCTAATATCTTGGAACTTGAAAAGAGGTGCAATGGGTATGGTATGAAAATTGGCCTTTCGAAGACTAAATTGATGCCAGTAGGTAAGAAATTCAATGGAATTGAATATCAGATTGGTGATACAGACCTGGTACAGGTAGATAATTTCAAGTATTTAGGTTGTGTGTTTTCCCAGGATGGTAATATAGTGAGATTGAATTGAGGTGTAGTGAAGCTAATGCAGTGAGTTCGCAGTTGCGATCAACAGTGTTCTACAAGAAGGAAGTCAGCTCCCAGACTAAACTATCTTACGTCGGTTGTTTTTCAAACCGACTTTGCTTTACTGGAGCGAAGGCTGTGTGGATTCAGGATATTTTATTCATAAGTTAGAAGTAACAGACAGGGTGAGTTGGCTGTGCGATCAGGGGCGCCCGGTTGTGAGCTTGCATCCGGGAGAAATAAAATCGCATATGGCTTTTAGTGCCGGGAGTGTCCATGGACAAGTTTTTCCGTAGGCGACCTGGGCGTCGTGATGAGGAGGAAATGATGATGAACCCGAAACATACACCCAGCCCCCGTGCCAGTGAAATTAACCAATGATGGTTAAAATTCCCGACCCTGCCGGGAATTGAATCCGGGACCCCTGTGACCAAAGGCCAGCACGCTAACCATGTAGCCTGGAGGAGTGGGATCGAATCCAACTGCCGGCAGCCCTGAAAATAATTTTCCATGGTTTCGCATTTTCACACCAGGCAAATACTGGGGCTGTACCATAATTAAGGCCACGGCCGCTGCCTTTTCAATTCCTAGGCCTTTCCTATCCCATTGTCGCCATAAGACCTATCTGTGTCGCTGCAATGTAAAGCCACTAGCAAAAAAAAATAATTAGGAAAGTAGCGAGAATGATTGCTGGTACAAACAGGTGAGTACAATGGCAGGAGGGTACACTGATTGAAGAGATGAAGGCTAAGTTAGGAATGAACTCGGTGGATGAAGCTGTACGCATAAACCGGCTTCGGTGGTGGGGTCATGTGAGGCGAATGGAGGAGGATAGGTTACCCAGGAGAGTACTGGGCTCTGTTTATGGAGGGTAAGAGAAGTAGAGGGAGACCAAGTCGGCGATGGTTAGACTCAGTTTCTAACGATTTAAAACTAAGAGGTATAGAACTAAAATTGGCCACAGCACTAGTTGCAAATAGAGAATTGTGGTGACGTTTAATAAATTCACAGAGGCTTGCAGACTGAACGCTGAAAGGCATAACGTTCTATAATGATAATGTATGTATTACTAAAATCAAACAGTCTTATCACACGAGTGTTCATTTCATAACCATTTTTCGGACACTAAGGTCCATCATGAGCGATTTTTTAAAATATTCAAAACATACTAATCCACATGGGTATGTTGTCAAAATAAAATGGAGCCCAGATGAAATAAACTTTAAAAGTAAAGAACAAGAAACAAATAGAGTGTATGAATTCAACGCTAGACCTTAAAAAATGTTTTCTTGTGCTATAACATACCATTAGAAGGGTTGACCTGGCATGCAGTTAAAGCTGTTAAGCAGCCACTCACCAGACATTCAGCTTCGATCACAGAGTATGCTTGTGCCATCTCAGGGTCGTGTACAATATATTATTAGTAGTGGGTTCATTTAAAATTTTATCTGTTTCTTTTTCTGTATCATAAATATTTAAGTATTTTCACAAATAATTATCTGTACATCGTAGTTACCTTTAAAAAATAACTTTGTCATTATCAGTGCCTTTATGAACACTTTCTGCCAAAGCTGTATATTTGTTGTATTTTTATAGCCTTAAAATGTTCTTGGTATTGCTGAGTGTCCGTCTAGTCCTTACAATGAAAATCATTTTATAGTGATCAAGTAAGCCTATACCAGGTGAGTTGGCCATGCGCTTAGGAGCGTGCAGCTGTGAGCTTGCATTTGGGGAGATAGTGGGTTCGAATCCTACTGTCTTCAGCCCTAAAGATGGTTTTCCATGGTTTCCCATTTTCACACCAGGCAAATGCTGAAGGCTGTACCTTAATTAAGGCCACGGCCATTTCCTTCCCTGTCCTAGGCCTTTCGTATCCCATTGTCGCCATAAGATCTATCTGTGTCAGTGCAACGTAAAGTAAAAGAGCAGAAAAAAGAGAGCCTATAAACTCCCTTGACAGTTTTAGAATTGTAGATTTGTTCTGATAAATTGTTTTTAGTTCTAAACGCTGTCTTTAACTTATATATTTCTTGAAGATATTTACAATTTTGAAAGTTTAACTTCTGAAATGTGTAAAAATTATGTATTGATTACCATCTATTTTTTAAAAAATTATTTTTCTTAACTTCCTTTTCTTTTTATGTATAAGTTAATTCTGACTACCATTTCTGGGCTGTAAACATTCACTTTTATAGTGTGTTTTATTATTTTAATTTCTTTAATTCTTTACTCTTGAACATTCTTAGTAGTCGATTAATGTAGCTGTTATATGCTGCTTATGGATTTCTGGATGATTGGAATTTTTGTTAATGGTAGTAATAGATTGTGTGGTTTTTCCAAAAGTGTCAAAATATACACTATTATTTTTTATCAATGTGAGGTTTAAAAATTTAATTAATTATCTTTTTCCATTGCAAATTTGATGTTATTGTCAAGCAAATTTAAAAAGCCCAGAAATATTTCAGGAGCCCTGAGGTCTCCATTTAAAAATATCATGTTTCCAACATAACACCCGATCTTATTTCCTTGTTTATAAATGATTTTTCAAGGTTATTTAAATAAATATGTGTAAAAATCCTGATAGGGACCCTCCCATAGGTAAACCTGCCTTTTGTTGGTAATATTTTTGATTAAATGTGAAACTAGTTTTATTTAATATTAAATTTAGTAAGTTTATCATTTCATTAATTTCTGTTTGACTTAATTTACCTTTGTTCTTTAAGTTCTCTTCTGCTATGTCTATGGTCTCTTTAATGGGAATATTGGAATACTTGTTGGTCTTGTCATATGGACTGATATAGTTTCCTCGTTTATTTCCATTGTCTATTATGTTAGAAATCTGTTTTAGTGAATTTGATATTGATTTTTTGTTTTCTATTTTAGTATGTTTTGTAGATGTTTAAGTAAAAAATTTGACAATTGTAATGTGGGGCTTTTCCTACAGTTTACAATAGGCTCCAAACACAATTTCAAACAAAATTTTAATAATGCCATAGGCCTACTAAAACAGTTAATAATGGAAACTGAAACAGCAATTTTTAAAATACCTCACAACAGAAAAACTGTAAGACACTTAGTAGCAAATGAAATTGCAAAAATTAAAAATAAACCAAACCAAAGGAAGCAAAAAAAAAAACAGTACACAACAAAAATTAATAGCTAATCTTAAGTCTAAAGTTAAAAACAATAAATGTAACAAAAGCATACAAGGGCAACATGACTGTCATCCTTTACACTAGAACTGCTGGAATATATTATATAGGAAGCGCTGGTGCGGTCATTTTGACCGCTATTGAAATTATTATATTTTAGTTCTTGATTCGCACGGTTACTCATTTTTATCATTTTGCCTCTGTTTATGTGCATTGCTTTATGAGTTACAATATTTATTTATCAATAAAAGGACTCCACGCACTCGTTATACTGTCGTCAGAAACAGACCACTTTGAATATGGATTAATTCCTGGATTTTTTTTAGGGGGTATGGCGAGCAATCCAACCAGGTGTTATCTTCCCAGTCTGCTACGGTCCACTCCCTGATGCCATCAGTACCTAATGGTGCATTATCTGTCCATGGGAGGCTTTTACGTTAGTTGTCACGTCCCCTATGGTACCATGCTTTTCGGGTTACTGTTTCTACGGCTGTAATAGAATAATTGAAAACTAGTCAGTACTCAACCTATGTGAGGCCTCATTATAATTTGAATACGGTACAATTCAAGGAATTCACCAAACTTGGTATGCCTATAGTTATAATAATACTAATATCAACTTACCTTCAGCCTGAACAATCTGATTTTCAGCGTGATCTGAATCACTGCTTTCCGAGTTATCACTTGACTGGTAGTAATTTTCGTACATACATTTTCTCTTATTAGGTCCTTTATGTCTGGACCACATTCTACATCTGGCATATCTTCAGGAATGTCGTGCGGTAGACTCAGCAACTAATGGTTTATGAGACATGTTTACTGTACTGTGACAAGCCGACGAATATAACACTACCGCAGACACAGAGGAAATAATGCTCTTACAATTCGTAACATATCCAAGATCCTTTGTTGTGTTTTTGAACATTGCCGTTGTTGATAGGATAATTATAAGTAAATGATTATATCTCAACAAGTGATGTGTTATAATACATTTTATTATCATAATTAATACAGTGGTCAAAATGACCGCTCCAGCAGTAGTAGGTATACCCGTTACTAACGCCCCATCCATTGATGCAAAATTAATTTTATTTAATATGGATTTTCCTGACCACTAATCAGGAAAACTCACTGCAGCTCAATGTCCTACAATAAAAACTGTAGTCAAAATTGAGCTTGGAAAACATATTGTAGTCATTTCGGCCGCTCCGGCGGTTCTAGTACCATATTAAAAAAGACTACATCCAAAAAATAATTAAATTATTGAAAAAACAACATAACAGAAGGATAAGGATCCAACTATGCATTTAAACACAAAAATAAAAGAAAATGTAATGGGTACACAATTTCTAATAAATGAAAACGAAAAATATAAACTGGTCAGTGCTATGTAACATAATGGCTTTGATATTGTACGATGATGACATTAGTATTTATTTAACCTATTTCAACATATACCACCAACAAAGACATTCTCCATTTACAGATGGATTTTAGACAACATAATGCACATTATAAAGAACAGAATTTGTAAATAAATAACAAGAAAGTAACTTAGTATTCAAAACTGAAAAAGTAAGAGAAAGGATAAACAAACACGATAAATAATACAACAAATTTAGTATGCTTGTTGTTTAGTGTAGATATTAATGTTGTTATACAGAAATATAATTTTTCTAACATAATATTTTACCAATCACCTATTATACCCATTTTTTATTTACACTAACTACTAAATAATGATACAATATTTGATTTTTGATCACATGATATGATAACATTGTGATTACTGGAGAATTTTTGTGTCTCACTGTTTGAGTCTTCACAGTAAAATGTTTGTTTTTTTCTTAAATTCATAATGTTTACATTAAAGTTCACTCTAGCAAGTAGCTCACTGTCATCACTTCCATTATTTATGAGTTGGTAGAAAAGTATTTGTTGCAGAATATCCCTTCTGTTACATTTTTGATGAAACTTTAAATTCATTTAGCAAGTTATTGTATAAAACCTTTGCTTTCAGTGCTGAGGTATGATGCGTTTTATCTTAGCCTAAAGAATGTGAAGAAACCCTTTTTGAATAAGCTTGAGCGGAGCTTTTTAAAGTAGGATTGTAATATGAAAATAAAGTTGGATGAAAACTGGCAGAAAAATCAAAATGAACTACCTTGGTTTTGCCAACGACTCGGCATTACTAGCAACTGACTTAGACAAAGCCGAAACACAGACTTCAAAACTTCAAAACCTTGTGACTAAAATTGGCATTAAAATATCATTCGAAAAGACAGAAATTCAACCAGTGTGCTTTTCCTTGGATCTGCCTTGTCAGTACTTAGCAAATACAATATTTATTTATTGTCTATATTAACACATGAGTATATGTTTTGAGAATAAATTCTCTTCTTGAGCTTGTAATTTAAAATCACTTGGCATTTCTGAACCTAATTCCTATCCACTTAAGAAGAAATTATCTAAAAACATAACCTTGGAATTCTAAATATAATTAACTCCATACTGTGTCTAAAATCTTCCAATTATAATTGTAAATCTAAAAATCACATGTGAATTAGTGCACTGCTAGTCATTATTTGCATGTGTGTAAATTGTGTTAAAACTGAATTTGCCCTCAGCTTAAAACTACCACCTCACTTGTCTCTTGATGCACTTCCTTGTCCTTGAAGTACGGTATTAAAAGGGGGAATAATGTTCCCTTGCTTTGTTTACGTTGATGATCGATGAAGTGTGTCCAATTTCTATTAATGAACTGTTGGTATTTAAATGATTTAGCCTGCTAGGAATAATGTAGATCCTTCCTATCTGTAAGAAGGAGAAAGACTGACAATGGCAGATAGTCCCCAACAAAGTCGTGTACAAATTGTTGGAGCCCATTATTGATACTATGTGTAAGAGGAGGCTGGGATTCTTGGGACACATAATGAGAATACAGTATTTGAGACTTCTGAAACAACTGGTCTCAAAAATTCCACAACAGGATGCAGATGGATCAGAGAAATACGAGAGGATCTGGAGGAATTAGGCATTGCACCAGAAGACACTGCAGATAAGATAAAATTAAACAAAAATATCCAGGACACAAACATCTGCTTTACAGTCACAGAAAAAGAAACATGAATATTTTCATCACCAGAAAGTTTATAAATATTGGATCATATGAAAAAGTACTGGGAGGATTGCAAGAGACTTGCATAATGGACTAACTTACTAAAGTGAGCCTATGCAGTCTCACAAAAGTGGAAGAAGAATCAGGAGGAGATAATGTTTGAATTCAAGAGGGCAAATTGAGGTAAATGTTAATTTATAGGAAGAGAAGTTAGAGAATGGTACAATTTAACTTATTTAGGGAAATGATTGATATATTTCCAAGCTATTTGAAATCCTTTAAGAATGGGTCACCTTGGCGACTGTCTAAATGAAGTCAGTTGATTGAATTTTAGTGCATATAGATACATTTTTTTGTTAGAAATAATAAGTAAAATTGTAACTTTTTATGATCTTGCTTGCTTACTGCAAAACTTCTACATCCTGCCTGCAGAAATTTCTCAGATCCTTATGTCTGAAAGGGTTAACATCCCTTCTGCAAAATTATATTCATGTTGTTTCCCCATTAGTTTACCCCAGAAATACCTGAAATATGCTAGAAAAAGTTGATTTCCTGTGTGACCTAGTATTTTTTTTCTGTTAAATTTGGCATACATTTTACTGTATGAGGTACCTCTAATACCTGCTGACCGAGCTCGATAGCTGCAGTCGCTTAAGTGCGGCCAGTATCCAGTATTCGGGAGATAGTAGGTTCGAACCCCACTGTCGGCAGCCCTGAAAATGGTTTTCCGTGGTTTCCCATTTTCACACCAGGCAAATACTGGGGCTGTACCTTAATTAAGGCCACGGCCGCTTCCTTCCCACTCCCAGCCCTTCCCTGTCCCATCGTCGCCATAAGACCTATCTGTGTCGGCGCGACGTAAAGCAATTAGCAAAAAAAATAATACCTGCTGACTATGTAATCTATGGTGGTATCCATTTCTAGTGTACTGAGTTTTGATTGGTCAGAATGAAGTAAATTACAATCATAGCTTTGCATGTGGATCATGGTTCTCTTTCCACAATGTTTTTTGAGAATCTCCTATGCGAATGTTTTTTTTTTTTTGCCCAGTTTTTTGTGTTAATTGTTCTTTTCTTCTTCCAGATTTGGGAATATAATGATGTCAATGATACTGGCACTCTGGATCTGGAAAACAAATCTGACAATTATGTTAGAGAACTTGATCCGTCTAATTTTTCTTGGAAAAGAGTGGAATACAAGAATGACTCTAAGAGTGTTATTTTGGGCATTGAGTCACTTCTCTATCATGATAATAATACGTATAAGAATGGAACTCTGAAGATAGAGGTAATTACATTGACATACTGTGTTTCAGCTCATCTCTCTCTTGATTTGTTAGAATGTGAAAGAAATTGAAATAGGTTGAACTCTATTTATACTGACTGTCAATTAAAAAGTGGAGCATTATAAATTTAAAAAAGCATTTATTTGACAGACACAGTTTTATTGATTACACAACACATTGCATTTGAATGTGCCCCGTGCACATTATTCTCATTGTCAAAATTCAGTGTTCAGTTCCTTTATACACTGACTGACAGAGCAAATGCAACACCAAGAAGGAGTGTTTCGAAAGGGATGAAAGTTGGGGAAAAAACAGAGACGGCACGGACGAATAATTGATGTTTATTTCAAACCGATATGCAGGTTACACAATGCGCACGGCATCGACTCAGTAGGATGTAGGACCACCGCGAGCGGCGATGCACGCAGAAACACGTCGAGGTACAGAGTCATAAGAGTGCGGATGGTGTCCTGAGGGATGGTTCTTCATTCTCTGTCAACCATTTGCCACAGTTGGTCGTCCGTACGAGGCTGGGGCAGAGTTTGCAAACGGCGTCCAATGAGATCCCACACGTGTTCGATTGGTGAGAGATCCGGAGAGTACGCTGGCCACGGAAGCATCTGTACACCTCGTAGAGCCTGTTGGGAGATGCGAGCAGTGTGTGGGCGGGCATTATCCTGCTGAAACAGAGCATTGGGTAGCCCCTGAAGGTACGGGAGTGCCACCGGCCGCAGCACATGCTGCACGTAGCGGTGGGCATTTAACGTGCCTTGAATACGCACTAGAGGTGATGTGGAATCATACGCAATAGCGCCCCAAACCATGCCGCCGCGTTGTCTAGCGGTAGGGCGCTTCACAGTTACTGCCGGATTTGACCTTTCTCCACGCCGATGCCACACTCGTCTGCGGTGACTATCACTGACAGAACAGAAGCGTGACTCATCGGAGAACACGACGTTCCGCCATTCCCTCATCCAAGTCGCTCTAGCCCGGCACCATGCCAGGCGTGCACGTCTATGTTGTGGAGTCAATGGTAGTCTTCTGAGCGGACACCGGGAGTGCAGGCCTCCTTCAACCAATCGACGGGAAATTGTTCTGGTCGACATTGGAACACCCGGGGTGTCTTGCACATGCTGAAGAATGGCGGTTGACGTGGCGTGCGGGGCTGCCACCGCTTGGCGGCGGATGCGCCGATCCTCGCGTGCTGATGTCACTCGGGCTGCGCCTGGACCCCTCGCACGTGCCACATGTCCCTGCGCCGTCCATCTTCGCCACAGGCGCTGCACCGTGGACACATCCCTATGGGTATCGGTTGCGATTTGACGAAGCGACCAACCTGCCCTTCTCAGCCCGATCACCATACCCCTCGTAAAGTCGTCTGTCTGCTGGAAATGCCACCGTTGACGGCGGCCTGGCATTCTTAGCTATACACGTGTCCTGTGGCACACGACAACACGTTCTACAATGACTGTCGGCTGAGAAATCACGTTACGAAGTGGGCCATTCGCCAACGCCGTGTCCCATTTATCGTTCGCTACGTGCGCAGCACAGCGGCGCATTTCACATCATGAGCATACCTCAGTGACGTCAGTCTACCCTGCAATTGGCATAAAGTTCTGACCACTCCTTCTTGGTGTTGCATTTGCTCTGTCAGTCAGTGTACAATATTTGAACATTTTTCAAAAAGTTGCAATTTTTTCCATTACTGGCTTATCTTAATTCACAATCTTGTTAATGAATGTTCTCTTGCTGTTGCTGATTCCTTTTCTTTCACTAGCAGTGTGTGTATTCAACCCTGATGTCAATGACAGACTTCATGCACTGTGGCATGCTACCCATAAGGTCCTGTATTGTCTCCTGGTTGATAGGCTTCCACTCCTCCAATAGTTTTCTTCTAATTAGCACTGTCCCGCAAGTGCAGGGTTCACTTTTGAGTCCTTGAATGCCATTTCGCACAGTCGTGGACGTTGTATGGTCTTAAGCCAATGTCACTCATGTCCTCTTTTACCATATCTAGCCAATGCCTTTTTGGTTGTCCAGGTGGTTAACACCATTGACGTCAAAGTGGAAGGCGAGGCTGACAGCTGTGCCAGGTGCTGTAACGTAGGATATGGCCATACCATCGGAGGCTCCTTTCTTGCATCTTCTCCATAATTGGTGCGATGTCCGTTTGCTGATGAATTGTCATTCGTCATGTGCTGGATTAATGAGATATCCATTAACCGGAAGGGCATTTGCATCTCCATGGCGTGAAATTGCTGTTCATTACATTTGTAGGACTAACTGCATTCACCACCATATAGCGCAACTGGACGTACTGTGTTTTAGTATATCTTCGACTTTAGGCAAATAGCCGTTCTTTTGTCGCAAAGTATGCGACATACAAGTTGCATTTATTTGAGCTTGCACTTTATTGTTAATTCTTTATTCACTCTGCTGGTGAGTTCCAAGGTATCTGAAGCTATATGTTTTTGCTAACCTCTCACCCCTGACATGGATGGTGCCATCACTTGAATTAGTTTCCAGGTATTCTGTCTTCCTGATGTTCAGGCGGAGGCCATGTAGGGAGAGACAGCTGTTCCATTATTCAATTTGGAATTGTAATTTTGCTTGGGTGGTGTCTGCAAGCACAACATTATTGGCGTATAGGAGGGTCCAAGGAACACTGCATTGCAAATACTAAGTGGTGGTATCCATGGTAATAATGAAGAGCTCTTATGACAGTGCTGAGCCCTGGTGGGCTCCGACTTTAACGCAGAAGCTGTTTGAGGTTCTGACCGCACAGCATACCCAACTGCTGGTGGTCTTATATGAAATTCAGACCCAACTGATAAGCTGCTCCGGCATGCCATGTTTGTGAAGTGCATGCCAGATCAACTCGTGCAGAACATGGTCAAATGCCTCCATATGAGGTGGCAGTCATTTCTCTTGGTGTCATTCCATGAGCATTTCAATTATGAAGGTAGTGTCAGTTGTCCCATCTCCCGAAATGAAGACACACTGGCTGTTACTAATTATGGTGATTTTGTGTGGGGACTAGCCAAGGATTCTCACAAAAATTCTCATAGTGTGTGATGGGAGGCAGATTGGGCAGTAGTTAGAGCAGTTTGCTGGGTCACCTTTATTTTTGAAGATAGGCACTGTGATGCTTGTGGCCGAATCATGGGGAACACGACCAGAGATAACTGCTGCGGTGAAGAAACTGGTCAACCAATTAATCGCAGTGGTTTTTTAATTTACTTCAGCTTCCAGAAGTCAGTGGGCAGTTCATCCAGTCCTGGTGCTTTTTGGTTCTCCATGTAATTGAAAGCACTGGTGACTTTCTGGGATGGGGCCTGTTGTTGAGCTGCCTTCAGGAGTAGGTTGATGAGAGAACTCACTGTAGATATCTCATCAAAATGTTATTGCTAGCGTTTGTGGACCTCACGCCTGTCCTGTAGTCTTTGGCCTTCTTTGTTCTTTATGTACTCATGGTGTTTGATACCGTGCGTTGTTCTGGTTCAGCCTTTTGCTAGTTGATACTTTTCTCTCCTTCCTTGGTGTCTAGTGTCGCACAGATATCAATGTACTGATCAGATTTTGCTTCTGCAACAGCTTTCTTGGCTTCTGGTTTAGCTGTTATATATCTTTCTTACTTCTCGGTTGTTTTTTGTGAAAGCTGCTTTGAATGCCTATTTCTTTTCAGAAGAATTTTGTTACATCTCATCCGTCAATAAACATGCCTGCTAATCAGTATGATGGTGACCAGGTTTTGTAGTGCCTAAGATTGCTTTAATGGTGGATGTAACTGATGCACAGAACATGATCTAGGTCACTTCAGTAAAAATTGGGTTGGCAGGGGGCAATGTGATGTTGCTAACCATGCTGTCAGCATGCATTGGTGAGATAGTGGGTTTGAACCTTACTTCCGTGAAGTTAGTGTCTTGGCGGATGCAAACTGTATGGCAGTGCGGATAATTTTGCTGAAAATTTCTAAATAGTGTTCATTTATTTACACTCAGGTATGCTCTTATTTTTGCTTGTGGTTAGGCGACCCTTGACACTGATATGGGAGAATACTGTAGTGATATATAAAGAGTCTTGAGACCATTAAGCTGAAAATCTGACCTAAGCCTAGCTGTCTCCTGTCCTCAATTAAAGGAAGAAGTCCCTCATGAGCCTGTGACTGTAGGGGTTCTGCTGCCAGGTATCAGGCCTATTGTATTATGTAAACAGATCTATCTGTTTCAAAATCTTGGTGTAATAATATACTGTAGTTAAATATTTACAATATCCACAGATAACCATTTTGCGGATGCGGATGACCATTCGCGGATGTGGATGAAGGAAGTGTGGATGCGGATATTATTTTGTATATACGTGCAGGGCTCTACTAATGGTCCCCTTTACTGCCATGCAAGATAATTTAACAACCAGCCTTCGAAAGGTGTTCCCGATAGCGATAGGTCAAACACATCCATCAGGTTTCTGAAGGGCAATTAATACGGCCCCATTAAAGTTTGGGCACACTTCAGAACTGAGTTGCCCTCTTAAAATGAAATTGCATAATTTTGTGATAGATTGGAAAAGTCTTCTCCCAGCATCTCTAGCTGATTAGAGGTAAGATCTTTTAGATGTTGAGGATGGATACCGCCAATTCCCAAAGCAGAACTGTTAGGGAACGTCTTTATTCCTTCAAGCACTAATTTCGGTGTCATGCTGAGATAATTATCACTAAGGTCAGGGGGATTGGGAAATGATAGTGGGCGTGACGGCGGAGGATGTTTATCTACCAAAGATCTGAAGGTGGTACGGGTGCGTTCTGCTATCCCACATTCTGATGTAAGAACCCTAACTGCTCCTCGAATATCCCCAACTGCTACGTTGTTTTCTATACAACGAACTTCAAAAGGCACCGTGTTCTTTTTAGGCACGGGTTGTGGTAGTTGGAATTCTTGTATATTTTCCTTTATTTTAGACACTAGTGAAGTAGCCTTTCCAGTAGATTTCTCAGGGACATGAAGAGCAATGTTGCAAAAAGCACTAGATCCTGCCAGCATTTCAAAGAGGCTGTCTGCAGTTATAACTCTCACCCCTTTTGGAACTCATTTTAAAGTTCTTATACTGTCTTTACAATTTGATAGTATAGTCTGTAATGACTTATTTGGAGATTCAGCATTAACTAGATCATTAATCTGTATTTTAGGCATTGAGGTAGATTGATCTTGGTGAAGTGAAATTCCACGCTTGTGCTTTTGATGAGGGTGCGCATGATGGATTTTTGGATAAGCTGTACTAATGTGTTTGTTGACACCATGTGCGGACTGACAGATTTTTTCACGGTGGGGACATTTATGATTGGGCATCACACTTTTTGGTTCTTCAACCTGTTTAGGTGTTTGGGACCACGTTGCGTGACTTCTGGTCAAATGTATTTTAATACCATTTCTAGTAAAGGTCTTCCCACAGAGTTTACAATCAACATGGTCAACTAGCTAACCAGATGACATAGATGGCTACTCTTTGCATTAACTCATTAACACCAACAGCTGTTAGATCAAGGTTAGGACGAGAATAGATTGCCGTGGAAAAGTAAATTTAATTAGAGTGACCTAATTCTCATTTATAAGCAAGCTGCTTTGGTAGTATAAACTCAGTTATATAAAATTATGTTTGTTGAACGTTGAATAGATATATGCACGATGAAGCTGATCATGTTGCGAAATAAAATGTCATTAAACAATGGGTGACTGGTTTCCATACTCAAACATACCACAAATCATTCGGTATTGAATACTAGTTAACACACTTCCTATACTTCAGGTCAATACATGATATTTAGTTCATCACTTTCATTAATTTTGAGTAGACGTTATGAAATCAATGTTGCTTGTATTGCTCTCAATTCTTGAATTAACACTAGAACAGCGGAAGGGGTCAAAATGACACCCACCTTCAATATTTCTTTAGTAATATGCGCACTCTGATATAGTTTCTCTTAAAATATCTTCACTTTTTGTAGTTTTTGTCCTCTTTATGGAGATATATTGCACCCAGCAAAATAACTGCATTTTCATAGATTTTTGATATGACATACCTTGGACAGCAGAAGGGGGTCATTCTGACACCTGTACATTCCTTATTACACTGCAGGAGTGTACATTACCAGACAACAGTATGTATTCGACCTGGATTATTAGTACTGTAGAACTCTTACTGCCAAATTATTGTTCCAGTTAGCAGGATTATTTTATTCATCTCAGCCTTTAGAAAGTGGTGTTCTTACAGACATGTGTTACGATTGTCTTTCTATTTAAGAGGTGTTTTGTACCAGTGGGAACATTGTTGAATCTCAATGTGAACTATCCGATTCAGATGACGGTTTTTTGCCAGAGATAACCGAGACTAGTGAGGACGATCGTAGTGGGTCAGAGTATGAAGTATCAGCAGGAGAAGTCAAAAGTGCTAATCTGCCTCCGAACTCACCTCAAATGTCTCAATCTCAGTTAGGTGTTTTATCACTGAAGATGGTCACGCGAGACTGAACCGACTGGGAGGTGTTGTATTCAAACTCAATAAACATCTTGCAGATAGACTGGGAACACACAGTGTACCTTAGTAGTGTACCAAGGGTAGAAGAACAAGAACATCCTTCTTCTTAGCACACGGTGGGCTAAAGTAACAATGAACACAGAACAAACGAAAAAGCCAGAAACTTCAGGGGCACGAATCACGGGATAGATGTACTCAACCAAATGTCTCTTAAATATACCACCAAGAGTGCAAGCAAGAGGTGGCCAAGGCTTATATTTTACAATATCCTAGACCTAACAGCTATGAGTGCTTGGGTCATTCACAAGCAAGTAACATACAGGAAAATAAAGAGAAAGAAAATCTTCCATCTGGCAAGTGAACTAACAAGACAGAACGAACAAGAACAACAAGAGGAAGTAGTAGGATCATGTCCATCTAAAAAGCAGAAGAATTGCCAAATTTGTCTGTGTAAAGGCAAGAAGTCTAGCTGTGCCTGCAGTAAGTGCCTCAAAGCAGAGTGCAGAAAATGTGCAAGAAAAGTAGAAGTTGTGTGTAAAAAATGTTTGGGTTTTTTAATTTTCTTAAAGTATTTTAAAAAATATTATTGTTGCAATGTGGGCGACCAACTGGCAAAAGGTGTTCAGTTGGTTAATTTTGTGAAAACTCCTTAGAGAAACAGAAACACGAAGCAGTTGTTTGTGATTATGCATATGTCCATCAGAAATAAAAAAAGATGTATACACTTGTATGTAAAATAAATTTGTGGAAACACAGTAGAAGAAAATACATCTCTTATTGAGTTCTAATTTGAACATTTCCAAGCATTTCTTATGTTGGGTCAAAATGACCCCTTACCACTGTTCCAGGAATGTAGAATTCTCAGCTGTTCTAATGTTAAAGGAAGTAAAAGAGCAGACGGTTTATGATGGTATAGCATTTCATATCATACGTCGCATCAATCAGTCAATTCGGCATTTAAATGAGTGATACAAGCTGCACACGCAGCATAATTAAATGAGGGAGGCACTGCGTTTTTCACATGGAGTATTAGAGCATACCACGTAGTATGGTATTTGTATAAATAGAACTAATCAACTGCGTTTTTGATCACTTACATACGCAATTAAGCACAATTAAAAAAAATTTACTCGTAACACTTATCACTCTTAAAACTCACTATTTAGGTTCGAATCCCACTATCGGCAGCCCTGAAGATGGTTTTCCGTGGTTTCCCATTTTCACACCAGGCAAATGCTGGGGCTGTACCTTAATTAAGGCCACGGCCGCTTCCTTCCAACTCCTAGGCCTTTCCTATCCCATCGTCGCCATAAGACCTATTTGTGTCGGTGCGACGTAAAGCCCCTAGCAAAAAAAAAAACTCACTATTCCATAAAGCATCTTCTTTTTACACTAATATAGACATACGAATAGATTATAAACAGCTACTTTTCACCATTTCACCATCAATATCTCACCAAATTAATTCCATTTTTGTATCTGTAATATAGCTTTAAAATCCTTCATTTTAGGTACGTATGTTTGGTCAGATTTTCCGTTTTTGTGGTCATATTTTTGCTATTTTAAGAACAAACCAAGTTCAGTGAAACCTGTTTGCAAGCTAGAGATGATAATCACTAATATAAAGATAGGAACTCTCCACCTAATCAATACATTTATTATTTATACTAGCTGATGTACCCGTGCCTAGCTACGGGATTCTCAGAAAGACTGACTAGGTGGCTTTCCTAACTGAATTCAACATAGGTCATTACAAAAACTTGAGTAGGAATGTAGCGATTGAAAGCAATTTTATCATATAAAATACTCGATCAAATGAAAAACCGCACACTTTCTCACTTTCAACAAACAGTACTACGGTGCCGATCTAAGAGTCCAAAGTTCCAGAGATGGAATAACCAGGTCGCAGACTGCTGTGAACACTCCTCTGTCATTATTCCGTTCAGTGCCTCAGTGTAGGGATTGAATAGCTCGAATACTATGATGAACCAGTGTGTTACGTGCCAGATATATCGGGAAATGTATGAACCAGAGGAATGGCATGCTAAAGAAGAAAGTTATCTTACTCCCCAGCTGCTTCCTGCCAATATACAGCCAGGCTGTTACAGTCGGTACGACCAGGCGAGTTGCCCGTGTGGTTAGGGGCGCGCAGCTGTGAGCTTGTATTCGGGAGATAGTGGATTTGAACCCCACTGCCGGCAACCCTGAAGATGGTATTCCGTGGTTTCCCATTTTCACACCAGTCACACCAGGCTGTACCTTAAAGCCGAGGCCGCTTCCTTCACACCACAATTCATTTCCTATCCCATCGTCGCCACAAGACCTACCTGTGTCGGTGCGACGTCAAACAAATTAAAAAAACCTCGGTACGCTGCAGTAATCCTATCTATCGGGGATGAGAGGAAACAGAAGACAAAAAGCACATCACAACAAACAATGGTCAATGTAATGTTATTGTGTATAAAGTTTATGAGCTTTCTATATTGCAGGCCTTCACATTAGTTTTCTTTCGACTCTGTGATATTAGGGTGTCCTACAAAATTATTTATATCGTAGACTGTAGTTCTTTATTCTCAGATTTTACATACCGATTTTCACTAAATTCTGTTTACCCATTTTCGCGTGACTCGGTGCTGATATGGACTTAGTAACAAAAATCTAAATTCATGAATATCTCTGATTATATGCGGTACGGTAACAATGTATAAGACATAAATGATCGGAAATTTAATAACTTCTTACATAACTACTACTAACTTACGACATAACTAAAGTTATGTTAGTTATGTAGTATTTATTAATACGACCACTAATAACATAAATAACTTATTCACCGGGCGAGTTGGCTGTGCGCGTAGAGGCGCGCGGCTGTGAGCTTGCATCCGGGAGATAGTAGGTTCGAATCCCACTATCGGCAGCCCTGAAGATGGTTTTCCGTGGTTTCCCATTTTCACACCAGGCAAATGCTGGGACTGTACCTTAATTAAGGCCACGGCCGCTTCCTTCCAACTCCTAGGCCTTTCCTATCCCATCGTCGCCATAAGACCTATCTGTGTCGGTGCGGCGTAAAGCCCCTAGCAAAAAAAAAAAAAGAACTTATTTGAGAATTACATTTCAGGCCTTTCCCTAAACTACCATTTCACTCAACGTGAATAAAATAATTTTTAGCCTAGATTGCAGTGGTTCATCACCCGACATTACATACTGATTTTCATTAAATTCTCTTCAGCCGTTTTCTATAGATGCGTGTACATACCTACAGACAGACAGACAGAAATTATGGAAGAGTAAAAAATGCATTTCCTTGTTACTGTGGACATAGCAGATACAGAAATATCATTCATTTCAAATTCTGAGCAATACACAGGCAAAACACTTATTTCATATATAGATTACATTTCAGGCCTTCCCCTAAACTACCATTTCACTCAGTGCGAATAACATTATTGATAGCCTAGATTATAGCGACCTATTCCCCGACTTTGCATACCAATTTTCGTGAAGATACGACCACTAATAAAATAAATATTTGACAATTAAATTTTAGGCCTTCCCCTAAACTACCATTTATCCCAGCGTGTATAGCCTATATTGTAGCGAATTATTTCCCATCTTTGTCTAGCGATTTTCATTAAGACACAACCACTAATAACATAAATATTTGAGAATTAAATTTCAGGCCTTCCCCTAAACTACCATTTCACTCAGCATGATTAAAATAATTTATAGCCTAGATTGTAGCGGTTCATCACCCGACTTTACATTCCGATTTTCATTAAATACTCTTCAGCCATTTTCTCGTGATGCGTGTACATACAGACAGACAGACAGACAGAAATTATGGAAAAGTAAAAAATGCATTTTCTTGTTACTGTGGACATGACCGATACAGAAATACCATTCTTTTCAAATTCTGAGCAATGTACAGACAAAACTCTTATTTTATATATATAGAAGTTACGTAAAATATTCTAATATAATAGTACCAGTTTCGATCCTATTTGTGGGTCATCTTCAGCTGCTGAAGAACCTATCGTTTTAATAATAACCACATACAGTACTAAAACATTATCTATCTTAATTATGAATGACTAATGCTAAATTACAATGATGTATTGTGGTAATAAAATATGCTTGAAAGAGTAGTTTTGAAAGTCTAAAATGTTCACCAGTTCATTATGACACTGATCTTGATGTTCACTCATATACTCATTTATTCAAACTAGTGTTGCAATGTTGATACACTTATATTAATTTTAAAATGTCTTTGTTGAGTTAATAAAACATTACTTATACTAATTGTGAATGACTAATGCGGAAATACAATATGTTGTGATAGTAAAACGTGCTTGAAAGAGTAGCTTTGACAGTCTAGTATGTTTACCGTTCATTAAGACACTGTTCTTGATGTTCACATTATACTCATTCATTCAATCCATTGTTATAATGTTAACATACTTATTTTAAATTTAAAATATCTTAGTGTTGAGTTATATGTTACTGTATTTTATAAAATCTGCGTCAGTAGGATATTTGGTAACGAATAATGAAGTATGTTGATAAACTTGTGTGATGATATAGGTGCGAGTTGCATGTTTTTAACACTGAATATAAATTTTCTTAAGCGTAGCTTAGGGTCAAATTGTTGGGCTTGATGTTCCATTAACTAAGCTGCGAATGTTCCCCTCTTCATATTCATGTTCCGTTGGACTGTGTCAGATAATCTGGGTGGAAAAGAGAAAAGAATTTAACTGTTAGAGAATGTCTATGGTACGTGTTTTAAAGTTCAATATGTGTGTTACTTGCTGTCTTAGCCTGTCATTTGTGTGCTAGTCGGGAGCACGCTGTACACTGCTTCATGTACTTCGGGGATTAGCTGTTGCAGCATTGGAGAGGGGAGGCATTGGGGCAAAGGAGGCAGGTTGGGGTAGAGCGGGGCGTGTCTTTCAGAGGTTCAGTTGTGCGTTTTTGCTTTTGTTTGTTAACTCTTTAAATAAATGTTCCTTAAGGGAGGGATGGCGGCATTAAAAACTATGTTTGCCTTTTCTGTTATCTCGTTCAGATTAAAATTTGGATTGGCATACTGATCCATATTGATATAGAATTCTTCCTATATATTGAGCAAGGGGCCCTTGGAATTTATGCTTAAAATTTCCATGTCTTTTTCAATATTGGGAAATTTATGTTTATAATCTTCTATATGTTGTTCTATGGATGAAAAATGGTTGTGTTTTATAGCGTTAACATGTTCATTATACCAGATAGAAACATCCAATTCAACTCCTTCTTTACTTTCCAAACCCACTTAAGTCGATTTTCCAAAAAAAAAAAAAAAAAAGTTTATTTTTAAAGGAGATTCCAGATACCAATTTTCACGTCTGTAACATAGTTTTGAGATATAAGTATCCTCATAGAAAGAAATCAACGAATGTTTCAATTCATTCACGGCCTCCCCCGTAAGTGGTTTTTCCAAAGAAAAATGAGTAGGTATTCCTTTACTTTGAAAGAAGATTAGAAATACAAATTTTCATGTCGGTAACATCTTCCGTTTTTGAGATTTCACATCTTTAACATGTTAAGTTTTTGAAATGATCTGTAGATATTCCCATTTTAAAAATGCACCCCCTTTTTCAGTTTCCCTTCAATGGATTTTCTAAAAACAAATCTACGTTTCTTTACTTTTACAGGAGATTCTAAGTACCAGTTTTCAACTCTGTAACATGTTAAGTGTCTGAGATATATTGTAGGACTAGATATATATTTTTTAAATTCCACCCTTTTTTTCACTCTCGTTCAACCCCTATTATTGGATTTTTCAAAAACAAAAACTTTTATTTTTAAAGGAGATTCCAAATACCAATTTTCATGTCTTTAACATCCCCAGTTTTTGAGATATTAGTATCCTCATAAAAGGCATTCAACCAATTTTCCCCCTTTTTTTCACCCCCCTTAATTAGATTTTGCAAAAACAAAAAAAACACATGTTTCTGTATTTTTAAAGGAGATTCCAAATACCAATTTTTACTTCTGTAAACTTTTAAGTTTTTGAGATATAAATATCCTCATTTAACAATGTCACCCCACTTTTCACCCCCTTAGCGATGGAATACCCGAAAATCCTTCCCTAGTATAAATGTATCCTAAAAATTTCATTTCTTTATGTCCAGTAGTTTTGGCTCTGCGATGATGAATCAGTCAGTCAGTCAGGACATGTTATTTTATATACAGTACTGAACCGTGACCAGGTGATATGGTTCATTCAGGATTGGGTACAGTACAATCTTGATAATCTAACATATATTAGACTGGGCAACCGCCGGATTATCAAAAAATTCTGGATTATCGAGAGTAAAAAAAAAATTACAGATAAGTACAGTACATTTCTATTTCTGGAAAAAATAATACTCACACGGGTTTTGGTTATGAAGCATAATCTTTGATTGTTTTTTTGTTTCTTTGATTTATATATTTGATCATAAACGCACTCTTGTAACCGTTTAAGCACCAGGACATCATCACTTGCGATGCCATTTTCTTCTGCCCATCGAGTGCAGACATTGAGAGCATTCAATGTGTCGCTGTTGGTCACAGTTCGGCGAGTCGAAACCTCCAAGTCATCATAAGATTTGTCAGCCGGGGATCGAATTTGGCTGAGAATTTCTTCGTCAGACAGGGACTGAAAATTTTCCTCTCTTGTCCCTTGAAGCCAATCGGTGATATCCTCATTTGTCAGGGTAACATCCACTTGACATTTGTTAGAAAAATCTAAAGGTTGCTTGTATGAGATCTTTGTGTTGGGATTTAATTTGTCACAGTCTGGTACCATTGCATAGTTTAGGAAGATGTGTGTCTTTGCAATGTAACTTGAGCTCATACTTTCAGAACTATGTAGCTGATATGCCAGCAAAGAGAAGAGGCCAATCCATCACCCCTCATGAGCACCTGGTGTTGCTCAGCAATCACTTTTCTACAGCTAAAAAGTGTTCATTTTACTCATTCACAATCGTAAGTCAGTACCTGAAATCCAAAATCAACAGCAAAGTGGGGGTAATAACATATTTAATTTCAAATGCTGTAATCAGAATTGTTACCAGAAAGCAATGCAGTAGTCTGTCGTCAGATCATTGATAATATTGTCTATGAAAGGACATCATTACAATCTTCAGAACAAAACCTGAAATCAGAATCCAGGTAATGGAACTGTAGTTGGTAAACTAAAAAAGCATCAACTTCAACCACATGACTTAGAAGACTATGAAATGAACCTGTCTGCAGTGCCCTTCTGCTGTGGAATTGGGAAGACCTGTGAATAGTAGAGAGACAAGTTTAGCATCAGGGCCATACCCCTTGAACCAAACATAATATGCACAAGTATTTTTCATGCTATCACATAATAACAGCAAGGAACTGTGTACTGACCTGTATAAATCCTGGATTTGAATTGATTCTAAAGCTGATTTTGGGAAATCAAAATATGACACACAAACTATAAGATACACAAAATCCTATAGATTCACCACCACCATAATCATCATCATCTGGAGCAGTTTCCAACCACAGGCTGCGAAATAGATTCTTCTAGTTGAGTAATATTGTCACATACTAAAGAATTAAGGATTTATGTAATTTAGCCATTCCAAACATGCACTTCTATGACACTATTTACACAAAAGATCTAAACAAATATGATTCAAAACAGATGGTAAATATTCTTTAGCTGTTTTTAGAAACAGTTATGAAATGTGTTTTCACGAGAGTTTAATCCTGATGTAAACATTGTATGTCCACGCCTCCACCAAAGAAAGAGTTGTGATTCGCTGAGCGTGTAGTACCGACCTACTGCCCATCAAGTTTCATGTTCGGATGTACAGGGCTGCGCATCGCAGTGCGAAGATCTGAACTGAATAAACATATTTCTATACTGTATTTAAAATAGACAAACAGTTTTGGAGCTGTGTGAAACTAAACAGAGGGGTTTGAAGGGAGATCTACTGCTGAAGATTAGGGCCTGTGTTATTTATTCATTTCTGAATATTAAAGAAAGGTCTCTTAGGCTAGAGCACAAAATTATACACGTAGGAAGGTTTATCTTAGGACAGCTGTTTGAAATGTCCACCCGGTAGACTAAATCTAATATAATACCAACTTTCGAATTGAAATTTATATCACTTTTCTTGTAGAGTTCCCATCCTGATATACCATATAGCATGATTGGACTTGTCAGACAAAACTGTTGATAATCCTGTAACATCTATAAAAAAAAAACAACTCAAAAAGACAAGAAATACAGGCAATTGCAGTCATAACAAAGTAAGAAGTCCATGCATACTGTACATGCTTACCTTTCTTAGTTGTCCTGCAGGGGCTCGATTCCTTCCGTATCACACAATAAAATAGCTTACAGCTTTTAGTGCCGGGAGTGTCCGAGGACATGTTCGGCTCACCAGGTGCGGGTCTTGTTTCTCCTCCATTCTCATTACTGTCACTGTCTGATCAATCACTGCTATTCTGACTGCTATCAGTGATGATAAATCTCTCGATAACTACATCTGCTAAGCCGTCTAGCTCCCACATCTGGTATTCTTCTTTCGTTGCATTTCTAATGCAATCCTTCCAGTTATGTCGTCACATTTTCAAAGGCTGTGCAAAGTAGAGCTCGAACGTCTTGTAGCTTGAAGGTTGTGTTGTTTCATGCAACATAAGCCTTCACTTGACTCAATATCTGTTCAATAAGATTAAGAGTGCAATGGTAGGGTGGAAGTCATAGAACACAGTGACCTGCTTTCTGTGCTTTTATCTTGCAAATGCATATGTCATACTGGTCTTGCACTGACCTCACCCTTTCGAGGAGTTCTGCTTTGACCATATCAGCCTTTTATTCTATTTGGTGACTGTCGAGCCAAGCAATCATCTGGTCTTTCCGCATTGCCATTGCAGGTATTCATTCCACTTTCACAGAATGGTAAGGTGCATTGTCCATAACAATCACGCTCCCAGGTTCGAGTTTCGGTAGGATAGACGAAAACCACGGTAAAAGGACGTCACCTGTCATTTCTTATGATACTCTCATATCATTTTAGATTCAAATACGAGAGCTTCACCTTCCACAAAACCAGAGCCACTACTTACATGAACAATGATGTCTTCTACCTTTTCCAGTCGACTGTTCAGGCCAGTTGAAGATCCAGAAACAAAAGCCTGTTTCTTGGATTTGACAGTGGAGTCAACCCATACTTTCAAAGTATACCTTCGTCGAAGTTACATGTCCTTCGTTAACCTACGTTTCATCCAAGTAATAAATTTTGCGACCTTCTGCACGATATCTCCTAATTTCACGCAAATACTTCCGTCTCCACAATACAATATCCTCCTTATCCATTAACACAGGTTTACATTCTCTTTTAACAAACTGGAACCCTTCTCCACGCTGTACAGCTTGGGACTTTCCCCCACTACTAGAAGACTTCCTGTATTACACCATGCCTTGTGCCTTCATTTCTCGTTATTTAATCACTATTTTATAAAAAAAAAGCATATGTATACCGGTACATATGACAACCCTATTTAATTTGATTATGTACTCTTTCAAACTCTCTAAATGTAATAATCAATTGGGTGTATGTATATATATATAAAATAACATGTCCTGACTGACAGATTCATCATCGCTGAGCCAAAACTACTGGACATAAAGAAATGAAATTTTGAGGATACATATATATTACAATGTAGGTGCTCGCTAAGGGAGGATTTTTGGATATTCTGTTGCTAAGGGGGTGAAAAGGGGGGTGGGGGTGAATTTTTAAAATGAGTGTATCTATATCTCAAAACTTTGAAAGTTTACAGATGTAAACATTTGTATTTAGAATCTCCTTTAAAAATAAAGAAACATGTATTTTTTGTTTTTCGAAAATCCCAATAGGAGGGATGAAAAAGGGGTTGAATGCCTTTAATGAGGCTACTTATATTTCAGAAACTGAAGATATTACAGACCTAAAAATTGGTGTTTGGGATCTTCTTTAAAAATAAACACTTTTTTTTGTTTTTGGAAATTCCAAATAATGGAGGGTGAAATGGCGGATGAATTTTTATAATGAATCCATCTATATTTCTAAACTTCAAAAGTGTACAGGTGTAAAAATTAGTATTTATAATCTCGTTTAATAAAGAAACACGTATTTTTTTTGTTTTGGAAAATTCCAATAGGAGTGGTGGAAAGGAGTGAAAAAGGGGTTGAATGCCTTCAGTAAGGATACATACCTCAGAAACTAAAAATATTACAGACGTCAAAATTGGTATTTGGGATCTCCTTTAAAAATAAAGAAAATGTAATTTTTATTTTTGGAATATCCAAATAATGGGCTGGGGGGTGAAAAGGGGGGTGAATTTTTAAAATGAGTGGATCTATATCTCAAAACTTTAAAAGTGTACAGATATAAAAATTGATATGTAGAATCTTCTTTAAAATTAAAGAAACACATATTTTTTGTTTTTTTGAGAATTCCAATAGGAGGGGTGAGAAAGGGTGAAAAAGCAGTTCAATGCCTTTAATGAGGATAGTTACACCTCAGGAACTGAAGATATTACAGACCTGAAAATTGGTATCTGGGATCTCCTTTAATAATAAAGAAACACGTATTTCTTTGTTTTTGGAAAATCCAATTAATGGGGTTAAACAGGAGTGACAAATTGGGGTGAATTTTTAGAAAGACTATATTATCTCCAGTATATCTCAGAAACGTAAAACATTACAGCCGTAAAAATTGGTATTTGGAATCTCCTGTAAAATTAAATAAACATAGGTGATTTGTTATCGGAAATTCCACTTAAGGGGAACTAAAAAGGGGGTGAAATTTTAAAATGAGATTATCTACAGTATATCTCAAAAACTTAACATGTTACAGAAGTGAAAAAATGGTATTTTTTATCTGTATTAAAAGTAAAAAACGTATATTTTTTGTTTTCGGTAAAACCACTTGTGTGGAGGAGGGGGGGGGGTAAAAGATACTGAAAATGGGGTTAAATTCTTTTAATTAGGACACTGATATCTCAAAAACTGAAGATGTTACAGACATGAAATTAGTTATTTGGAATCTGCTTTAAAAGCAAAGAAACAGGTATTCTTGGAAAGTCCAATGAAAAGGGGAGGGGGTGAAAGAATTGAAAAATTAATTGTATGAGTATACTTACATCTAATAAAAACTAAAGTTGTTACAAACGTGAAAATTGGTATTTGGATCTCCTTTAAAAACAAAGAAAACCGCATATTTTTTTTTGGGGGGGGGGGAATCGTCTTAGGGGTGGGAGTGAAAAGTAGTTGAATTCCTTTTATGGGGATACATATCTCAAAAACAGAAGATGCTAGAGTCGTGATAATTGGTTTAAAAAAAATCTTGTACTATCAAGGAAACAAGTATTTTTGCCAGAAAATTCACTTAGGTGGTGGGGGAGATAGTGGAAAGAAGTGAAAAAAATGTGAATTATTTTTATGGGGATACTTGCATCTCAAAACTAGAAGTAACAGACGTGAACATTGGTATTTGGAATCTCCTTTAAACATAAAGAAACACACGTTCTTTTTCTTGGGGTTTGGGGGGGGGGGTATATCAACTTAACGGCGATGGGGTGAAAAAGGAATCGAAATCAATTGATTTTACTGTTCATAATGTACTTATTAGGAGCCTAGGTGGCTCGGGTGGCAGCGCACCGGCCTCTCACCGCTGGGTTCCGTGGTTCAAATCCCGGTCTCTCCATGTGAGATTTGTGCTGGACAAAGTGGAGGCAGAACAGGTCTTTGTCCGGGTACTCCAGTTTTCCCTGTCATCATTAATTCCAGCAACACTCTCCAATTTCATTTCATTTGTCATTCTTTAATCACTGCCCCAGAGGATTGCGACAGGCTGCGACAGCTGGCACAATTCCTATCCTCGCCACTAGATGGGGGATTCATTGATTCCATTCCTGACCCAGTCAAATGACTGGAAACAGGCTGTGGATTTGCAGTGTATTTGTTCTGATCATAAACTGATCATTTTTAATCTTTCCTGGGTTCGTTTTCAAGAGCCATCTTTTCCTTTGGAGAACGTTCTTAGATTAGTCTACGGTAGATTCTACAGGCATATAAATAAAAATTTAAACACATTTGAAATAAACGATAGGAATGATATTGACGGTGCAATTGTTCACCTCTATAATAAAGTCAGTAATGTATGGAAGTATATCATTCGTATCGCCAGAAACCCCGCGCACTTGCCTACGCCTGACCATGGTGCTGGTCACATAGTCAGCAATGACAATGGCAGCAGATGTAATTTACCGCCAAGTAGCGGTCTTGCATCTTGCTGTGGGGTCCTGAACAACAATAATAATGTTCTGGAACGTCGTCAATATGTGCGGACCGCGCTGGAAACGAGTCCTGCCCGGGTAATGGCTACGAATGCAGTCCGGCCGCAGGTTCAGTACCGCTAAGGCACCCAAGACGACACCACGCCGGATCTCCTCAGGGATTTGATCCATATAAAAAATGCTTATAGGAAGAGGGCAAAGATTTAGGAACCCAACTGATCGGGGCGGATTACCTGGACCTAGCCCGCGAAGTACAAAATCGATTGCTGGAAAGAAAGATTGAAAACTGGGAGGAACTTTGCCGTAATCTCTCAGAAAACGAGTCAGATTGCGAATTTTGGCGGATTCTCTCAGAAAACGGTTCAGATCGCAAATTTCGGCAGATTATGTATGAAACGTTAAGCATTCAATTATAAATTTCAGTATAATACCGTTGCGGAGCACGGGTATCTTGCTAGTCTAAAATAATATTAATGCGATGTACTACTTTTTCTTCAAACTCGCGTACAGTCGAGTGAGTGCGACGGTTGCTTGTCCGATTAACAACGTCTATATCCATGTGCAAAGGCAAGGTGATCCGCCTATTTGTTTATATCAGAATTAAACTTTTGTGAAAAGCGGTATAGCTGGAAAATTTATAATGTCCAATAATGGACCATTTATATTGGAATTATCTGAGTGCTCAGTCACCATGTTACCCTCTACTGAGGAGACAGTGGAGACTGAACCACTCATTATCATAGATGGTGATGACAAGACAGTGGTAAATGGAAGATAGCTGGGCGAATAAATGACAAGCAATTGCCCTAATTTTGTTGTGCTATTAATCCATACAGTGGCACTATTGCACTGCTACAATAGTTATATTTACGCTACAGTTTATGAATCTCATGTTCGTAATGTTCCTTACTGACAATGTATTTTACCCGCTGAAAGCTTGAGTCCTGACCAGCATTTATCTCAGGGGGTGTTACGGTCCAAATCTATCGCCAAAAATAACCCATAAACAAAAGTTATGAAGATATAAAGTCCAATTAAATGTATGGGCGCCATCTAATCAGTACCACAGGGTTGAACGGGACACTCTAATCGTTAACCTTAAGGCTCGTCATAAAAAAAGCATATAAGAATTTATTAAATCAGATCAAAGGAAAAATTGGAAGGCTCCATTGTAGGAATGGGGACAGATATTTAAACGGTCACCAAGGGTTTACTATTCTACAGGAACAAGAACCTGGAACTGTTTCCTTGCAAATGCTAAAGGAGCATTTTATTTAAGTTAAAAATTGCACACACAAAAGTCTGTCGTGTCCCCCCAGGGACCTGAACCCAGGACTGCTATTCCCTCCGAGGATCGAACCGAGGGAACGTAGGAGGAATAGCTGTACCTGACGTGTGGGGATCAGCCTGTAATAGAGGCTAGGAGTCAGGTATAGGCATACCTAATAGGCGTACCTGATAATAATTAAAAGATGTAAAATAATTATATTCATGGAAGAGTGGAAATCATATTTCTTGCATGTTAGGAAATCTTGAGTAACAGAGAAGTTTGTCATACAGGACGTGAGTCAAGTTGACCAGGGCATGGTTCAACTCTATAGACGCAGTAAGAAAGTACTAGAAGGTCTCTTGGATACAGGCCTCTGATTGGCCAGAATTTACAGAAGGTTCGGCGGTCACGTACGCCGATTACCAAAAGCTTCCAGAACATGGGGTGTGGCCCCGGAGGCTATATAAAGGCAAGGAAGTCATTATTCAGGGCTTCTATCATTCACTTCGCGGACCAGTTGTCAGTAGAATCCCTGCCGGTCGGTAGGACGATTACACAATCAATAATAATAATAATAATAAGTAGCGAATGTCTAGCACTGAACTACAAGCTTGATAAATTAGAAATATTAGAAAGAAGAATTATAAGGAAAATATTAGGTCCTCCAAGAATTGCAGAGTTTTGGAAATTAAGAAGTAACAATGAAATTTACCAGAACATAGAAAACATATTAGAAACAATAAGAAAAAGGAGATTGCTATTTCTTGGACACATTTACAGAATGGATGACAATAGACTAACTAAACGAATCTTCAAGTACCTTTGGGAAAAGAAATCAACTACCACCTGGATTCAAGAAGTCAAGAAAGACCTGGAAAGGAACAACATACGAGAAGAAGAATTATTGGAAAGAAAGATTTTTAGGAAGAAAGTCTTACAAATGGAAGGATTCCAAGGGAGGAAGGAAAAGAAAACAGGCACAAAGTGGACTGAAGACAGGAAAAAGAAACACAGTGAAACAATGAAAGAATACTGGAAGAAAAGGAAAGAACTAAGGAGGAACAATTGAAATTGTAACGTGGTCCTTAGAAGGCCGGAACGCAAGAAGAAGAAGAAGAAGTATTATATACTTCAACGGACGGCTAGTAGACAGACTTCTCACTCAAGACTTGCCAACATTAAGTCTTTACTTTAATTGTACATAGTGTACATATTGTAGTCAACTCTCAGTATCAGAATATATTAACTTTGTGGGAATCCACTTCATCGACTTTCTCCTGATCTGCACCTTAGTTGAAACTTCCCAACCTATACGTTCCAACCTCTTGGGAACGATCCAACCAACCTTCCAACCAATCTGACAATTCCTACGAGCTCACCTATAAGCTCAAATCCTGTCTGTCACAAGTCATTGACCCTTATTTTGCCGATAATTTGCCAAATCATTCCTGAAAATTTCACATGTTAATATTTTACACTTTCGATCACCCATCCACTTGGGTGGTGGAACCGTTGATTTCTGAGGGTTGCAATTCGAACCTCGTGAACACAATGACCATTTATGGTCATGGACCAATTACCTGTTGCCCAGGTGTGCGCGATCGTATGCATCATGTCATTGCCTCCACCTTTATTGAGATGAGACCAACCCGGGATAATACAAAACTGTCCCCAGGTTCCTAACCAAGATATGCTATCATTAACCGAAGGAAACAACAAAGGGACTCTAACCTAATGGTCCAGGTGTAGGGATTTGCCATCACATTACACATCACAACTTAACTTATTATTTACAAAAACTTGACATTATTACGTCATTTCGCCAGCTGACTTCCCTAGTATCCGCCAACATCATCATCCAAAATAAAATAAAAAAGGTTTAATTTTATTATTTTTTAATATTATTATTATTATTATTATTATTATTATTATTATTAGTGGAGATCGTAATTCTCGTAATACCTAATCATCATTGATTTAGCTGCCTCTGTGGATCCGTGGTAGAGTGTCAGCCTCCGGATCCCAAGATAGCGGGTTCGAACCTGGCAGAGGTAGCCGGATTTTTGAAGGGCGGAAAAAAATCCATTCGACACTCCATGTCGTACGATGTCGCCATGTAAAAGATCTCTGGTAATACATTTGGTATTTACCCGACCAAATTAATTCAATCTCAGCCATAGACGCCCAAGAGAGATCCGGTTTACTCTATGTCCGCTAGATGGCAGACAGAGTAAACCAGAACGTCGAAATTGACGAGCAGACAGCCAGATGGCGTCAAATCGAAATGTCTGCAAAACGGTAGCTGAGGCCATACGATTATTATTATTATTATTATTATTATTATTATTATTATTATTATTATTATTATTATTATTATTATCATTGATTTAATATTTCAATTTCATTCTTCACCATTATTATTATTCTCGGAAATAATATATTAAATTCTTCTTCTTATCCTTCAAATTATTATTACTATGAAAAAATTAATTCACTTGTTACACGGTAGTTAACTATTATTATGTTTAATGCATAACCCTTTACAATTCTGGTCTAGTTCGACACTAAACAATCAGTTAAGACACGATTTACTTGGAATATTATTATTATTATTATTATTATTATTATTATTATTATTATTATTATTGAAAAATTTATATTTTAATTTCCACTCTTTAGAATTTAGTCACATATGTTAAATCCCAACATGAATCACTAAGATGCGATTTCACTTCGGTCGGGACACAATTACGGTATTCGAAATCGCAACCTTATTTTTGTACTGCCGTTAATTTATGGGAACACCATGTCATCCCAAGACAAATCTCAAATCCCATGGCACCTCACGGCTGAGAATCAACATCCGATCCTTGCGAGTGCTAAATTATTCCTTCCTTTTCATTTGAAGCCCATTTATTCCATTGGAACTCTTCAAAACATTTAATTCACTGATTAATCCTCGGTACGTGGACTCTTCTGCCACTCATAACACCGGAATTGGCATATTATATCGACGTAGGCCTCGGGATTCATCTATTTCGTCATCAAACATCAGTATGACTCAATTTCATCCCATGGCGGATTTTTGTCCTGCACAAATTCAAAATTTAAAAATAGGCTTAAACCACTCTGGGCCTTCAACATAGCGTGACCATCATATAAAAGTGCCTCTATCGGTTCTGAACAAATATTTATGATTACTATGGAGTCCAAAAATGTAAAATCAACCATTAATGTTAAAATCAAATTTACTGCCTGAATTAAAGTCTTCTACAGTACTTGTTATCTCCACACTTAAATTACTTTAACTTGCAATCATTCTATCAAACTAGGCGCGTGCTTTTATTCACAAAGCATTATTATGAAACACTCATTTACACATTACCCGTGTTCATTTATCACTCCAATACTTCTACTGATTATTATATTTTTGTGCACTGGCAAAACTTCGCGGCAAAAATAATTGATATTTACAAACAATCCAATGGACTTCATTCTGTCCCACAACAATTAGATTCACTGTTAACCCCTGTATAATCTCACAACATGCCTTAATATCTGTTAAGTTTCTGATAACTGAAAACACATTTGAGCACTTCTAAAATTAATATTAATTTTATCCTTACGTGAAATGTGCTCCTATACAATCACAAACACTACAAGCACTTGAACAAACAAAATCAATCCTAATCTACTCTACTAAATAATCAAAATTATGATAAGTACTTGATCTAATTATGTACATCTTAATTTGTCCCTTTGTCCACCTATCACTGAATTTAAATGAGCCAGAAAACAGCTTGTATAACAATCACCATTATTAAAGAATATGATCTCCTCCCATTAATGGTAGCAATCTACAAATTTATATTAATAAGGTACTCATCTCAGTCTTGTAGTTTGCCAAACCGGACGAGGAGCACGGGCACCGTCCAGTTTAGCACTGCATCCTACTGGTTTTCATGCCAGCTGGAAGAGGTAATCCTTGACACTTTTCAATATTACACATTTTCAAATTTTAGAAAAACAAATAACTTTTTACACTTGGAATATTTTCCACTCTACATTTAACACAGAAATGTTTATACTATTGGCTTTTTATCTATCCCACTTAATGTAAATTTTCATTCGTCATTCCTTCCCCGGGCACTAAGGAACATGGGATTCATCGGTATCACTTTCAACGGCCCGGCGCGCACTCGTGATTCCGACCCGGCACTTCCGTGTCTGTTCGAGTTTCTCACGTTCGCGTGGCTGACCAGATATCAGTTCATAATCAACTGTTCACTGGCGAAATTATGTCGAACACCCACGACCGTTCTCACGTAACATATACTTTTCTTGAGATAGAATCTCTCACTCCTATCCGTTGGTTTCGATTTAATGATTTCCGTACATACTCGAACACCTTACAGTAGACTGATTAAGTCTGTAATACATACTAATTCACATCCTGGATCACTGTGCTACCTAACATAACACCTCAAACCATATTTTACAATTGGCTATGCGCACTGGCATAGTAATAGTTCGAACGAAAATCTACAAGTCAGTCTATACGCGCTCGTGTAGTAGCAGCTTAATTAATCTTTCACGAGTAATTATCTACACGCGCTTGCGTAGTAACAGCTGCAACAGTTTTTCACGAGTAAGTCTCTACACGCACTTGCATAGTAACACCTTGAACAATTCTTAACGAGTATGTCTTCCGTTGCCACGATCCTGTATTTAAGTGAATCTCACCCCTTCTCCGAGTTCACGAGAGGTCACCTTAGAGTGAGCAGTTCCAATATCCTCATATGACTATTTGTGGACCTGCCAGTGGCTTAAACTTGGATCCACTGGTGTAATAATATTATTATTATTATAGCCTCTATGCCAAATCTCCACTAATTTCATTCACTGGTAATTAATATAATTGTGAATTTAGCTCCTGTATCCTGGGCGGGAAATTTCACGCTGTTTGTAGCGTCTCTTGCCTACAGCCAATCAGTGAATAGCGTCCATGAATTCTCAGAATTAGGACAGTCAATCTTTCTCAATTAATAACTTTTAATAATTTTTATTACATGGTTAGGCTTCTTAATTTCACGTTATCTCGACTTTGTAATCCATTTCCTTCTGTAAATTTAATCCATGGATTTTCCTTTGATAGTGTCTTCTACAATACGAAGTTGGCGTGACTGCCTTTCCCTGGCAAATTTTACCATTAGTTCAAGCTACGCGGGACTGAGAAGTTTCATATTTTTTTCTTTAAGTACCAGCTGTGCGCCCACTCTCGGCTGATACACTGGTGTTTCCCTGACGTCTTTTCCAGGAATTTTGCTGACCGTCCTTTCATTGTTCAAAACTATCACATCGCCTGCGGCTATGGAACTTTCCACTGACTCGGAAATAACCCTGCCTTTCTCTTCTCAACTCGGCAACAATTTCTTAGAAAACTACTTCTGCTGGCCATTGTATTTTCTAATCTCTAGTGGAGACATCAGTCTGTGGTAGGTTTCACAATACCATTCGAACTGGCCCGTACTTACAATATATAAAGTAAGATATCCTTGCTTATGAATATGAAATATATATTCCTCAATAATTAATTACAATTGAATGGCGCAGCTGACACCCCCACCAGGGAGCAGTATAATACACAAAATTCCCTTAAAAAGCAAAATTTAAAAAAAAAACACCAACCTTAGTTAATACAGCAACACTTACAAATTATGATTAAAGATTTTGGTGCATGTTTCGGCCAATATTTAGGCATTCTTCAATCGCATATTAAAAACAATGAAAATGATTAAAAACAACTCAATACCAATTGAATAGGTGGATCTTTCTCCACCCTTTGATAGTAAGAAAAAGTTAGTTATAATTGTTCATCTTGATGCAAGTTGACTATTAAAAATTGATATAATCAATCTGTTTTTAAAAAACGCATGTCTAGGCACTTAATCTTACACAACCATCACATGAATCACCATCTTAAATGTTGGAGAACCAAGCGAGTTGGCTGTAGCTATTCAGCAATTAGAGAGCACATGGTAGAAAATAATCATAAATTCACAGACATTAATAGTGACATGGAATTAATACATGCGGCCAGAAAGGTAAATTCATGAACATTTTGGAAAATGTAGGAATTTATCTTGCATGGAAAAACAATTTGGATTCAAATTTAAATGAAAAATTTACAGATGAAAATCCATTTTATAAACTAACCTTTAATCATTTAGGGAAGAAAAGAAAAAAGAAGAAAAATATAAGATTTGAAGATCTTGAGCATATTTAAGAAGTGAATCTCATTTTCATCATCTTAATATTGAATATATTATATGATAGTAGTTTCCTAATGTACCATTATTTTTTTATTCTTTGATGTAATAATTCTTCAAATTTAGGCAGAACAAATTAAAATTGTTATAATGTTCTTATTGCTCTTATTCTTTCATGTAATTAAGTTAGACTTTGATGATTGATGATGAAGTGAATGTTCATTGTTCTCGAAACATGTATGGTGAATAAATACATTTCACTAACAGAGACAATGCATATTTTACTAGAATATTATTTTAAATAGTTTTTAATAAATTTATAAAAGTCAACACAGGATAAATAAAAGCACCTAATATACTCAAGTTTATCAAAAATATGTAAATGATTTGGATATCATGAGAATCAGTGGTGTTGACCTACCAACAACAAGGACTTTGAAGTACCTTGACTCAACAATTACTGCTGATCTCTAACGGCTTAAGTTTAAATGGCGTTCTGTGACAGGAAGATTCCAGACCGACTCAAGTCAAAAATATTCCATTCTATAGTCTGTCCAGTTGCCTTGTATAGGAATAAATGCTATCCTTCATCAAAAGAAGTGGAATGATGACTTGCGGTCATAGAAATGAAAATGCCACGAACCTACTATGCTGGCATAGCAGGGGGAGAGGTGATACTCCCATGTGGCGCGTCGCAGGTGGTGGATAGGGAGATCCTAACCGGCTTGCCGGCGGACTTGAGGGAAATAAAATACCTCTCGCGGACCAAACACACAACCCCCTGTGGGTGGGGGACTCAGTCGAGGAATACACCCACGGTATCCCCTGCCTGTCGTAAGAGGCAACTAAAAGGGGCGACCAAGGTATGATTGTATTAGAACCATGAAACTACTTGTGATTAGTCCCACCATGCAGGGAACGGCATGGGTCACTTTTACTTGCACATAGTACCACTATGTTCGGTACCAAATAGATTTGTGATTAGTAGTAAGAGTACGTTGCCGGCTTTTTCAGTACCCGTGATTGGTAGCACTATATGAGCGATACCATGGGATGAGCGACACCATGGTTCTGGCTTGCCTATTATTAGTACTCACTATATGAGGAACACCAAGGCATAGTGCGATTCCCTATGGTCAGTACACTTATGTGATGAACACCATAGACTTGCGTTACCTGTAAATGGCGCCGCAATGTGCGAAACCCCCATAGGTCTGTATTGCATGTGCAAATTTCATTACTTGTGAGTAGTACCATAATGTGTGGAATACCACGAGTCTACGCTACTTTTGATTAGTACCGTAGCATGACAAAAGCATGGTTCTACTTTCCTAGTGATAAGTACCATTATGAAGGGCCGATGACTTGGATTTTGGACCCCTTTGGGTTAAAAGCATCATTGATTCAATATTATGGTATAGGCGCAGTCCCTTGGTCAGTAATACTATTATTTCACGTCATTTTCTGTGAATGCGAGACACGTGTCGGATCCACTGATTGTTTTAAATTCATATCCATCCATTCATTCTTCATCCTCACGTTTTGAATTCTAGTCAGTGGAAGATTTTGGACTTTTAATTTGTCATTCCATTTCGTACCATTAGGGACCGATGACCTAGATGTTAGGCCCCTTTAAACAACAAGCATCATCATCATAATCATCATCATCAGAAATGAAAATGCTCTGGTGGACATCTTACTTGACACTGCATGGCCATATTACAAATGAAGTTTGCAGGTGATATGGAGTGGTGACAGTTGTTGAGAAAATAAGACAAAGGTCTCTCTCTGCTGGTACGGTCATGTTCTTTGACCAGAAGCAGCAACAGTGGCAATGAGTAGTTTTACTTTGCAAGTAGGTGGGAAACAGCCAGTAGGAAGATGGAAGCAGCATTGGGTTGTTACCGTGCACAAAGATCTAATGATTACAGGCCTGCACCCTGATCAGGCACGTGATTGTGTAAAGTGGCAACAGAGAACCAACACAGTGGACGTGTCAGCATGTGGGATGAGATCTGAGGAGGAGGAAGAAGAACAATACTACGCACCCTTTCTCTGAGTTGTACTCGCATGAATGCAATTAAATCAGAAGATCACACAGATTATCCTGCTGTTTCTCTCTTCTAACCTTCGGTTATTCGCTTTGAAGTGAATGTTCCATAATACCACCCAGAGGGCATGTATGATTTAGGTGTATTATGGATGAAAATAGTCACTATCCCTGGTTTGTTTTCATGGTGTCCGGGTTGAAGGTATAATAATATAAAATTTAGTAACTTGAGAAGTAGTGGAGATATTTACTTACAGTTTGTTTCTACAAGTAGGGTAACTGAAAATGTTTGTTTACATATCTAATAAACCTCGATATCCGCACCATTAATGGTGCGACAGACATCTGATCGGTTTTCCACTTCTCTCCAAGTGTTCTGCAGCATTCTAGACGTAACATTTGCAATAGCTGCACAAATGCGATGGCGCAGATGTGGTAGATCACGAACTGGTGTCTGGTACACTTGATTCTTGACAAACCCCCACAGGAAAGAATCAAGTGGCGTAATGTTGGGGCTTCTAGGGGGCCAAGCAATTGATTGGCTACCTCTCCACCGAGCTCGATAGCTGCAGTCGCTTAAGTGCGGCCAGTATCCAGTATTCGGGAGATAGTAGGTTCGAACCCCACTATCGGCAGCCCTGAAGATGGTTTTCCGTGGTTTTCCATTTTCATACCAGGCGAATGCTGGGGCTGTACCTTAATTAAGGCCACGGCCGCCTCCTTCCCACTCCTAGCCCTTTCCTGTCCCGTCGTCGCCATAAGACCTATCTGTGTCGGTGCGACGTAAAGCAAGTAGCAAAAAAACAAAAAAACAAAAAAAAAACAAAAAAAAAAGACTACCTCTCCCAATCCAGCGATCTGGGAACTCACGATTCAAGAAATCCTTCACAACTTCCACATAATGGCATGGTGCACCATCTTGCTGAAAGATCACGTCACAAGGAAGTTATGTCACAACATACTGCTCCAAGATGTCTAGGTAACGTGCTCCATTAACTGTAGGCTCCACGATGAAGAATGGGCCAATAACCCTGTCCTTCAACAATCCACACCATACATTCCCATTACAACTCTGTCACTACGTGGCGGGAGTTCAGATTCCCATATTTGGCAATTGTGCTTGTTTACTGTATCGGAAATATGAAATGTAGCCTCGTTCGAGAAACAGACCGAATCAAGGAATGCCTCATTTCCATCAGTTTTTGCCAGAATTGTCTCCGTGAATGCCTTCCATAGCGGCCTCTCCTGAGGTTTGATTTTCTGACGAAGCTGCAGTTTGTACGCCCGTATGCGCAACCTTTTTTGGACGACTTCGTGTACTGTCGAACGAGGTAACTGTAACTGCCTGCTTACTTGTCGAATTGACTTACGAGGGCTCTGCTTGAAGGACTCATGGATTAAATCAACAGTAGTCTCTGAAACTGCGTGCTTGGCCTGGCAGCCCGACATCGACAGCAAGGTCCCAGATTCTCGAAGGCGCCTGTCCCATTTCATGATTGTTACGTAAGTGGGGACATCATCGGTTGGTAATAGTCCATACTCACGCCAAAATCTACGTTGTACTAGTGTAACGGATTTTATCTTCGTGAGTGAAAACTCACAGAACATCATCTGCTGTGGAGTCCACATGGTTACTGGCGCGCTTCTCGTTAACAGTGCAGTTACGCACATGCGCATGTGGTACCACCGTCACCGCAAGCGAACACAGAAAACATTTTGAGTTACCCTAGTTGTAGAAACAAACCACCAATAAATATCTCCATTATTTCTCAACTTATTAAATTTTATATTATTATACCTTCAACCTTGTATTATTACTTTTGTAACCAAACAAGTGGCCCTGCAGTTATGGTCGCACAGCTGTGAGTTTGCATTTGGGAGATAGGGGTTCGAATCCCACTGTCAGCAGCCCTGAAGATGGTTTTCCATGGTTTCCCATTTTCACACCAGGCAAATGCTGTACCTTAATTAAGGCCACGGCCGCATCCTTCCAACTCCTAGTCATTTCTTATCCCATCGTCACCATAAGACCTATCTGTCGGTGCGGAGCAAAACCACTAGCAAAAAAAAAAAAATGCTTATGTAATATAGTTTTTTGCTAAGTAGTCAAAATAATTAAATTCGAGCTAATTTTCTCTTCCTCCTGTGGCTGGGGGCAGTAGAATAACACGCACTGCATCCCCTGCCTGTCGTAAGAGGCAACTAAAAGAGGCCCCATAGGCTCTTAACAAGGGAGTGTGGGTTTGGCGACCACGGGGCCCTTAGCGGAGTCCTGGCATTGCTTCCACTTACTTGCGGCAGGCTCCTCATTTTCATCTATCCTATCTGACCTCCCTTGGACAACCCTTCTTCTATTCTGGCCCTTACGGTATTAGAGCACTGGAGGCCTAGGGAGCCTTTCATTTTCACGCCCTTCGTGGCCCTTGTTTTTCTTTGGCCAATACCTTCATTTCTCGAACTGTTGGAACCCCTTCCATTTTTTCCCCTCTGATTAGTGTTATATAGATTATGGTTGCCTAGTTGTACTTCCTCTTAAAACAATAATCATCACCACTCTAATCTTCTCTAGATAAAATCTTGAGCTCTTGTTACATTACTAATGTGTGATATTTTGGATTTTTGGGACAAATTTACCAAATTCAAATTTGGATGTTCAGCCTGAAGGTAGGTTGGACCACCAACAGTTCTATTTCCTACTGTCATAGAAAACCTGAGCAACATTGTGAAATAAAATTTTCTTACATATTACTTTACATTTTCTTTCCAGCTGAGTGGGTTTGGATATGAAGATCATAGTGATTTACTACCTCACTTACTGCATACTGCGAATTCCACTCAAGTAGATTTGGTAATTGATGGTCTGACTACAGAATCAACATTTACCAGTTCCCGTTTCGCAGTTGAAATAGTAATGATTAGCAGTGATGGAACTAACAGTTCTATGAAAATTAATGCAAGAAAGAGTTTGGATGATGAGCATACTCCAGGAGTATTTACGGTAAGACTACCCCAGAATTGGTATAAACATGTAACTACTAATATATTTGATGATGCCTGATCAATGGAATATATCCTTTGCTGTATATCAAGTTACTGGTGAAGAGTAGTTGAATAAGTATATGGGTTTGAATATGAGTTGAACTACCGGGCGAGTTGGCCGTGCGCGTAGAGGCGCGCGGCTGTGAGCTTGCATTCGGGAGATAGTAGGTTCGAATCCCACTATCGGCAGCCCTGAAGATGGTTTTCCGTGGTTTCCCATTTTCACACCAGGCAAATGCTGGGGCTGTACCTTAATTAAAGCCACGGCCGCTTCCTTCCAACTCCTAGGCCTTTCCTATCCCATCGTCGCCATAAGACCTATCTGTGTCGGTGCGACGTAAAGCCCCTAGCAAAAAAAAAAAAATGAGTTGAACTCATGTTATTGACTTAGTTTTTATCAGTGCCATTTAAAACAATCTCCCTTAGTATGGCCTAATTACCGAGGTTGATAGCTGCAGTCGCTTAAGTGCAGCCACTATCCAGTATTTGGGAGATAGTGGGTTCAAACCCCACTGTCGGCGTTCCTGAATATGGTTTTCCATGGTTTCCCATTTTCACACCAGGCAAATGCTGGGACTCTACCTTAATTAAGACCACTCCCACTTCCCCCCCGCTCCTAACCATTTTCTATCCCATTGTCGCCATAAGACCTATCTGTGTCGGTGCGACATAAAGCCAATTGTAATTTAAAAAGTATGGCCTAATGGATGCAAGTTAGGTTATGTGTATAATTAAAAACAATTTTTCATATAGGCTAGGTATTGTATTTGAGTTATGTGCATATCTCTCATGCATTATAGGTTAGGTTTGTATTTATTGGCTGTAAATAATCCCTGATGTATTCAAAGTCATTCAGGAAACTTATGTTTATATGTGAAGTTAGGTTAAGATTACATCACATTTATCACTTGTACATAGCCTACTGTAAATAACCATCCGTGATTCCCATGATGCTCAGAAAAATCCCCAGTGTGTGCATATGTGGTAATGTACTGTAAGTGAGCTGTGGAATCTTCATGTATGAAGGACATGTTGTATAATATTCTAGATGTTTGTAGATATCTTTAGGTTAAGTACCATAGTGACAAGTTTGTTTCAAGACAATTCTAGAAGAGATACTCACCAAGATTTCTGATGTTATTATAGAATCCTCCACTATTTTGCAGAATTATCTAGAATCCTAGCCAGTATATGTATATATATATAAGGGAGTTGAGTTGTACTGAGATATAAGTGATTGGGTGATGTTATGTGGCTCAGCTGTTTTGATACTGCGATGATGGCAGATCGACAGTAAGTTTTCAAAGTAAAATATCAGTTAGTGTTATCATAGCTCAGCTATTTTGATACCATAAGGTAGTGGATTGGCAGTAAGTTGTTACGGAGCTATGTTGTTGGATACTGCATCGGCAGACCAATTGTGGTTTGATGGAATGATGTGTTGTGTGTGTGACAGTCAGTTGCTGTTGTAGTGAGCTCTTGTAGATCAGTCATACCATATTGATACTGCTTTGCAGATCAGTTGTAAATTATTGTATATTATATTTCAAGTGTTATCTTATAATTGTGTTGTGTGAGAATATATTTAAGTGTAGTCAGTGAAAGTAGTGGTTTCTTTATTATTTAGCTACATCGCTGCATTCTACTTCAATATCTCAACCATTTTGTCCCCATATACTGTAGCTGATACATAGATTAACGTGGCTGAATGTAAGAAGCTGCTGCTAGGCATTTGATAATATAATACATACATCGATGAACAGTTGAAGTAGATATAGCTGCCATTTGGCAGAATGGCACTGTGGTTCATCTTGGCAAATGATACGGTGTGGCATGTAACTGTGATGATGTCAGACCTTGTACTGGCTGTGTAAGAAGTAGCTGAGCATGGGATGGGTAAGAAACAAGATCTCAGCTCATTTGATCGTGGCCATATTGTTGTTTCCTGGCAGATGGGGCATTCCATCTGCATTTGTTAACCTCTAGCACACAACATGCGACTTGTATCTGAAACAGGACAGTGAACTGGCTCATCACTTATGATTTGTGGCTGATTGACTCAGTGAAAACTCAACAGACATGAGGATACTTTCCTGGTCTTCAGCATCACCAGACGTCAATCCTATTGTGCACATCTAGAATGCTGCCACAAGGGATCTGTGTGCCCATGACCCTGCTCCGACCGATCTCCCTGCAGTGTGGAGGACTGGACAGTGGTAAATGAAATGAAATTGTATGTAGCATTGCTCTCCAGTGCTTCTGGTGTCTTGTGAAATCAGTGCTACACTGAATCACTATTCTATGCTTCCTAACTTGAAATATTTAAAAGTGAAAGTATGATCATTGTAGCATCTTTTAATTCTATGCTTCGTACCTTGAAATCTTTAAAAGTGAAAGTATGATCATTGTCTCGTATGTGTGGCTTTGCTTCTCATGGTCTCCATGATTGTCATTATTCTCCTCAGTACCGTATTCTCTTCCATTCACCTTGCATGACACCATAATTGAAGCCATTTTAATTTGTACAGTCATCAGTCTGGTTCGTTCCTATATTGAGCCTCGTTCTTTTTGAATACTCTACTCTCCTGCCATTGCTACCACCTGATAGTACCAACAATCCTTCTTGCTACTGTCTGGTCTGTTACTTCCAGCTTCTGAGTGAGGTATCCATCCACCCAGTTTTCACTCCCATACACCAATTTGATCTGAAAACAGAACATTCATTATTTTTGTGTGCAATTTCACTTCCTTCTTAAAAAGTAACATTGATTGAAACTGCAAACTTGCTGGACTGATTTGCTGCACCTTGATTAGATTACTCCCCTTATATTATAATCCTGTGAGAATATGGATCTCTTCTAGTGTCGAATTCCTTACCTGGCATTTCATCCTCCAGTTTTCTTCCCAACTGACATCAATTTAATGTTTGAAATGCTATTCGTTTTATCTAACTTACCTAACCACACTAGCAAAGTGTAATTGTCAGGTTTATTTTGACTTCAGATATGGGAAAATCCTGATTTAGCAAAGTTTGGCAAATTGATAAAGTTCGGAAAACCACTGAATTAAACATAAAATGTTCAATTTAAAAAGGGACAAAATATATTTGGATTCATCATTGATGGTTTACATGATTTTATACTAATTTTATTACTTTACACTTCAACTGGAATGAATGTACAAATATAATTCAGGGATCACTGTACTTATACTTACAAAATTCAGTTTTATTGTAAGAGAGTTAGGCCTATATGCCTAAAAGTTATGGATGAAATCATTTTATTAACATAAATTTTGTTTAATCAAATAATATGATAATGTGATGGGTTTCTCCAACTTATTCATGTGAATATTTATCAGTGAATTAACTGTTAAATATAACATTATTTGTATGGTCTAAAATTATATTTCCATTTTAAAACAACACATAGCAAGGTCCATGGATCACCACAGAACATCACACTATTGCAGCAGGTTCAATTACATTGAAAGACTATTGTCACGTACAAACTAAGACAGAACCAAACATCTGTGGCTCCGATATTTACATGCTCTTGAGCTCATTGTGCCAGGCTCATTGGATAAATGGGCAAGATGAGCTGTATTAAGGCTCAGTTAGTGAAATGAGTTTGTGAACCTGTTGCAGCTCACAGTTATGACCCCAACTCAAATGTCCATTGTTGTCAAATTGAGTCATTCGCTTCATGCTCATTAGTCAGTTTTCAGTGAATGAATGAAATAAGCCATCAAAATGAACTTCAGTGCCATTATGTAGTATTTTGCCTTCAGTGCCATTATGTAGTAATTTGCCAGTCTTCTAATTTTCGCACGGGAGTGAAGTTTGCTTTATTGTCACAATACTCGCTTCTTAGAAATAAATTACCTCATTTTGAACTTTTCTTAAGGTGATTTTTCTTTTGGGATTTTGGTTTTGAAGTTGCAAATAATTCAAGATGAAGTATACTATTATTTCCCCAAAAACGTTCAATCACATCAGTCACTACCGATCTGCATTTAGGGCAGTTGCCCAGGTGGCAGATTCCCTACCTGTTGTTTTCCTAGCCTTTTCTTAATGAAAACAAAGAGATTTATCAAACATGTACCTTTGTAAGTTATTTCAATCCCAACTCCCCTTCTTATAAACGAATATTTGCCACAAATTGTCCTCTTGAATTCCAACTTTATCTTCATATTGTGATCTTTCCTACTTTTAAAGACACGACTCAAAATTATTCATCTACTAATGTCAATCCATGTCATCTCTCCACCGACAGCTCAAAACATACCACTTTTAACACAAATATTATAATAATATTTATAGATCCACCTGTTCATTACAATACAATCCACTATTTCATGTGGTTAAAATTTATACATAATACATAAGTCATAGGTACATGTTTCACCCTTTTTTTTTACGACCATCATCAGACTATATCAATCTTACAAATTATTGGATATGGGATCTACCTAATCTTATAAGCTATAGAGTAAAATGTTGGAGATGATCTCTTAAAACATCTAAAATAGGGATATTGCACAGAAAGTATGTTAAAAGTACTGTGAATTAACAGTTCTGAAGATTATAACGTGGTTAATCATGAATATTTGAGCATTTAAAACCAAAATGGATCCTCTTCTTATACATCATTAGGACTGTAACGGCCTTGAGTGTAAAAGCACAATCTTCCAAGGGGGATGTTTGCTCCATTCCCATGCCATGAGTTCAAGATAGTAAAATCAATGTCAGTTATTTAAAATAGAAGTCTGAACGTATCAAATGTGTTAAAATATATCGGAAAGTCATAGAAAAGAAGATGGGACTTCTTATTGGAGACGTTGCTAATGATAAAATGTTGTCAAAGCTAGCTGATGTCAGTGTTTAGTTATGTTAGTACGGTAATCAATTGGATCCAAAAGACGGTCAAGTAGGTGTTATTAACCCTGTTGAAACATTTGTTCGAAGAAATGATTGAGTTTTACCTGAAACAAAGTGTTAAAGAGAGTTAGTTAAATAGTATTGTGCATGAGGCTTCCCGTACGTCAAAAATGCCTAAGGATTGTATTGTATTGTATTGTATTGTATTGAACAGGTGGATCTATAAATATTATTATAATATTTGTGATATATGTCATCTTCAGTACGGAACCAGAATGAGAATAGTTACTTGTAACATACCACTTAGTTGAGCACCTCGTCTCCTTTCTCCCAAGTCTTCCCAGCCCAAACATTGCAACATTTTTGTAACGCTACTCTTTTGTCGGAAATCACCCAGAACAAATTGAGCTGCTTTTCTTTGGATTTTTTCCCGTTCTTGAATCAGGTAATCCTGGTGAGGGTCCCATACGCTGGAACCATACTCTAGTTGGGATCTTACCAGAGACTTATATGCCCTCTCCTTTACATCCTTACTACAACCCCTAAACACCCTCATAACCATGTGCAGAGATCTGTACCCTTTATTTACACTCCCATTTATGTGATTATCCCAATTAAGATCTTTCCTTATATTAACACCTAGATACTTACAGTGATCCCCAAAAGTAACTTTCACCCCAACAATGCAGTAATTAAAACTCACAGGACTTTTCCTATTTGTGAAACTCACAACTTGACTTTTAACCCCGTTTATCAACATACCGTTGCCTGCTGTCCATCTCACAACATTATCAAGGTCACGTTGCAGTTGCTCACAATCTTGTAACTTATTTATTACTCTATACAGAATAACATCATCTGCAAAAAGCCTTACCCCTGATTCCACTTCTTTACTCATATCATTTATATATATATAAGAAAACAGAAAGGTCCAATAATACTGCCCTGAGGAATTCCCCTCTTAATTATTACAGGGTCAGATAAAGCTTCGCCTACTCTAATTCTCTGAGATCTATTTTCTAGAAATATAGCAACCCATTCAGTCACTCTTTTGTCTAGTCCAATTGCACTCACTTTTGCCAGTAGTCTCCCATGATCCACCCTATCAAATACTTTAGACAGGTCAATCGCAATACAGTCCATTTGACTTCCTGAATCCAAGATATCTGCTATGTCTTGCTGGAATCCTACAAGTTGAGCTTCGGTGGAATAACCTTTCCTAAAACCGAACTGCCTTCTATCGAACCAGTTATTAATTTCACAAACATGTCTAATATAGTCAGAAAGAATGCCTTCCCAAAGCTTACATGCAACGCATGTCAAACTTACTGGCCTGTAATTTTCAGCTTTATGTCTATCACCCTTTCCTTTATACACAGGGCTACTATAGCAACTCGACATTCATTTGGTATAGCTCCTTCAAGCAAACAATAATCAAATCAGTACTTCAGATATGGTACGATATCCCAACCCATTGTTTTTAGTATATCCCCAGAAATCTTATCAATTCCTGCCACTTTTCTAGTTTTCAACTTTTGTATCTTATTGTAAATGACATTGTTATCATATGTAAATTTTAATACTTCTTTAGCATTTGTCTCCTCCTCTATCTGAACATTACCCTTGTAACCAATAATCTTTGCATACTGCTAACTGAATACTTCTGCCTTTTGAAGATCCTCTCATACACACTCCCCTTGTTCACTAATTATTCCTGGAATGTCCTTCTTGGAATCTGTTTCTGCCTGAAAATACCTATACATACCCTTCCATTTATCACTAAAATTTGTATGACTGCCAATTATGCTTGTCATCATGTTATTCTTAGCTGCCTTCTTTGCTAGATTCAATTTCCTAGTAAGTTCCTTCAATTTCTCCTTACTTCCACAGCCATTTCTGACTTTATTTCTTTCCAATCTGCACCTCCTTCTTAGTCTCTTTTCTTCTCTATTATAATAAGGTGGGTCTTTACCATTTCTTAGCACCTTTAAAGGTACAAACCTGTTTTCACATTCCTCAGCAATTGCTTTAAACCCATCCCAGAGACTGTTTACATTTTTATTTATTTTTTTCCACCAATCATAGCTACTTTTTAAAAACTGCCTCATGACTGCTTTATCAGCCATATGGTACTGCCTAATAGTCCTACTTTTAAGACCTTCCTTTCTAACACATTTATTTTTAACTACGATAAAAACAGCGTCATGATCACTAATGCTATCTATTACTTCGGTTTCTCTATAGAGCTCATCTGGTTTTACCAGCACCATGTCCAGGATATTTTTCCCTCTAGTTGGTTCTTTCACTTTCTGAATTAGCTGTCCTTCCCATATTAGCTTATTTGACATTTGTTGGTCATTCTTCCTGTCGTTCGCATTTCCTTCCCAACTGACATTTGGTAAATTCAGATCCCCCTCTATAATCACATTCCTTTCCATATCGTTTCCCACATAGCTAATTATCTTATCAAATAATTCTGAACCCGTGTCAGCGCTACCCTTTCCTGGTCTGTACACTCCAAAGACATCAAGTTGCCTATTATCTTTAGAAATCAGCCTTACACCCAGAATGGGTGGCGTACAGGAATGCTGTAGTAGAAACAGCAAGGGAATGCCTAGCAACAACTGTGTGTAATGATGGGAAAAGCAAACATTTTGGTGGAATGATAAAGTGAGAGCAGCTTGTAAACGTAAAAAGAAGGCTTATCAGAAATGGCTCCAAACAAGGGCCGAGGCAGACAGGGATTTGTACGTAGATGAAAGAAACAGAGTGAAACAAATACAGTTGAATCCAAAAAGTCATCATGGGAAGATTTTGGTAATAACCTGGAAAGGCTTCGTCAAGCAGCAGGGAAACCTTTCTGGACAGTAAAAAAGAATCTTAGGAAAGGAGGGAAAAAGGAAATGAACAATGTTTTGAGTAATTCAGGTGAACTCATAATAGATCCCAGGGAATCACTGGAGAGGTGGAGGGAATATTTTGAACATCTTCTCAATATGAAAGGAAATCATCCTGGTGGTGTTGCGAACAGCCAAGTTCATGGGGAGGAGGAAAATGATGTTGGTGAAATAACGCTTGAGGAAGTGGAAAGGATGGTAAATAAACTCCATTGTCATAAAGCAGCAGGAATATATGAAATTAGACCCAAAATAGTGAAGTATAGTGGGAAGGCAGGGATGAAATGGCTTCATAGAGTAATAAAAATTAGCATGGAGTGTTGGTAAGGTACCTTCAGATTGGTCAAAAGCAGTAATTGCACCTATCTATAAGCAAGGGAACAGGAAAGATTGCAACAACTATCGAGGTATCTCATTGATTAGTATACCAGGCAAAGTATTCACTGGCATCTTGGAAGGGAGGGTGCGATCAGTGGTTGAGAGGAAGTTGGATGAAAACCAGTGTGGTTTCAGACCACAGAGAGGCTGTCAGGATCAGATTTTCAGTATGCGCCAGGTGATTGAAGAATGCTACGAGAGGAATAGGCAGTTGTGTTTGTTTCGTAGATCTAGAGAAAGCATATGACAGGGTACCGAGGGAAAGGATGTTTGCTATACTGGGGTCTATGGAATTAAAGGTAGATTATTAAAATCAATGAAAGGCATTTATGTTGCAGATTGGGCTTCAGTGGGAATTGATGGTAGAATGATTTCTTGGTTCAGGGTGCTTACAGGGTTTAGACAAGGCTGTAATCTTTCACCTTTGCTGTTTGTAGTTTACATGGATTATCTGCTCAAAGATATAAAATGGCAGGGAGGGATTCAGTTAGGTGGAAATGTAGTAAGCAGTCTGGCCTATGCTGACGACTTTGTCTTAATGGCAGATTGTGCTGGAAGCCTGCAATCTAATATCTTGGAACTTGAAAAGAGGTGCAGTGTGTATGGAATGATAATTAGCTTCTCGAAGACTAAATTGATGTCAGTAGGTAAGAAATTCAACAGAATTGAATGTAAGATTGGGGATACAAAGCTAGAACAGGTTGATAATTTCAAGTATTTAGGTTGTGTGTTCTCCCTGGATGGCAATATAGTGAGATTGAATCAAGGTGTAGTAAAGCTAATGCAGTGAGCTCACAGTTGCGATCAACAGTATTCTGTAAGAAGGAAGTCATCTCCCAGACGAAACTATCTTTTACATCGGTCTGTTTTCAGACCAACTTTGTTTTACGGGAGCAAAAGCTAGGTGGACTCAGGATATCCTATTCATAAGTTAGAAGTAACGGACATGAAAGTAGCAAGAATGATTGCTGGTACAAACAGGTGGGAACAATGGCAGGAGGGTACTCAGAATGAGGAGATAAAGGCTAATTTAGGAAACAACTCAATGGATGAAGCTGTACGCATAAACCAGCTTTGGTGGTGGGGTCATTTGAGGCGTATGGAGGAGGATAGGTTACCTAGGAGAATAATGGACTCTGTTATGGAGGGTAAGAGAAGTAGAGGTAGACCAAGACGACGATGGTTAGACTCTGTTTCTAACAATTTAAAGATAAGAGGTATAGAACTAAATGAGGCCACAACACTAGTTGCAAATCGAGGATTGTGGGGATGTTTAGTAAATTCACAGAGGCTTGCAGACTGAATGCTGAAAGGCATAAGTCTATAATGATTATGTATGTATGTATATCGCAAAAACTGAAGATGTTACAGACATGAAAATTAGTATTTGGAATCTCCTTTAAAAATGAAGGAACATGCATTTGTTTTTTTCGGAAAATCGACGTAAGGGGTGTGGGGTTGAAAATAAGTAAGTAAGTAAGGAGTTGAAATATGTTTAGGAGGATACTTTATCTTAAAAACTGAAGCTGTTACATATGTAAACGTTGGTATTTTGAATTTCCTTTCAAAATAAAGAAACACATGTTTTGTTTTCGGAAAGTCCACTTAATGCGGGAGAGGGGTGGAAAGAAGTGGAGAAGAAGAAGTTGAATTATTCTTATGAGTATTCATTTATCTCAAAAACTGAAGGTGTTACACACGTACAGGCATGAAAACTAGTATTTGGAATCTCCTTTAAAAATAATGAAACGCATATTTTTTTGTTTTCGGAAAATCCAGTTAAGGGGCTGAAAAGAATATTGGAAAAGCGGGTGAATTTTAAAAATGAGTACCAGCATATCTACATTATATGTCAAAAACTTAACGTGTTAGAGACAAGAAACTTGGTATTTGGAAAGTCCTTTAAATGTACAGGAACCTTTACCTTTTTGTTTTCAGAGAAGGCACTTAATTGCAGGTGAAAAGAAGTAAAAAATAGTTGATTTATTTTTATGAGGATACTTATATCTTAAAAACTGAAGATGTTACAGATGTGAAAATTGGTATTTGGAATCTCCTTTAAAAATAAACATGTATGTTTGTTTTTCGGAAAATACGCTTAGATGGAGTAAGTGTGGGGAAAGGACTGATCAAGGGGTTGAATTATTTTTATGGGGAAACTTATGTATCCTGAAGATGTTACAGATGTGCGAATAGGTATTCGGAATCTCCTTTAAAAATAAAGAAACCTCTATTTATTTTTTCGACTTGAGAAAAGACTGTTTGTCACATGTACAGCTCTGTCGCATGGTCGTCTTAGCCCCTAAAGTTAATACCACAAACATGGTTTACAAATAATTTCTGGGGTAAATGAAACTCAATTTTTGGGTGAGTTATATACTTTAGGAATTTTCCGATAATGACTTATTACAATGCTGAGGATCGATTACTTTGATCAAATTACGAAATACACGCGAGTGAAGCCGTGGGTAATTGCTATTCATTTATATATCTTGTCATAGTATTACATGTTCATTCAACAAATTCTTTATTCACAACATATGACATTTTTATGTTTTCATCATAACTCATTTTACCTTATATCACTTCATATTCCTTCATATATTTCAACTATATATATATCTTATCTGATGCTCAAATAACCTTATTTCCATTTACTCACAGTATCGGACCAATATCCTATCAAATAACATTAACATGTTTTCAGTCTGCCATTATCTCCATATTTAATGCATATCCTAATTTATTACGGTAACATATAGCCTCTACACATCACAATATCACTTGGCATTGTGTATCGAAGATCCTAATATTATCCCTCTTAATATTTCACATATGGTACCGTATAACATGGCTAATTGACATTCTTTATTTTCATTAGAATACTATTAACACTTTATTACACTTCCTAACTTGGGTTTGTCGTATATTTGGTGAAGACTACCTATTCCTATTCCTTTATATCATTGGCATAAATAATATAATTTAAGTCATTCTGAAGACTCTAAACACATCAATGTAGGCTTTAACTACAGACATCCTAATATTGTTATTATTTATCTATACACATGATTAAATTATATTATTGTCTAACCTCGTTTGGATAAACGTATCTTTTCCGCCACTTTCCGGAATGATATTTATCATTTGGTCATCCTCTACAGCTCTGGATTCTGGTCATTCTGCTTGGCCATCATCGTTGGTGTCATCGTGGGCCGGGGGTCATCTAAGCCGTGTCGGTCCAGTTTAGAATCATCCAGATAGTCGACTCTCAATATTCTTAGTAAGCCATGGTTTCCTTCAAAAACTCAAGTGAGAATACAGAATACAATGATGAGATCAACTGGGACATTATAACAGTTTCAAAGCCTTCTAACATGAATTATATAATTGGGTTCTGGTAAATATAACTTCATATAATAGCTATGTTTCTATTAGATCTCCAATATGTCTGCAAATACTTCAATTTCTTATAGTAAAGAACGGCTTTAATAGTTGTTTATCGTCTCTAGTATGGTATAGTGAATATTATTTCTTGAAATCACGGCCTTCTCGTTGCTCTTCTTGTTTGCCGTTGCGCATCAGTTTATGTGGCATATTTTATTACTTTACGCGTATTGGTTAAATCTTACATCTTCTTGTGCTGTAGGCTTATGTGTGTCCTATAAACAGCTTTTCTTTCTTATTTCCTTCACTGTTTCTGAGACTTCGACGTGATTTTACTACTTCTTCTTCAGAATATGTCCATGTACTTGAGTTGGGTTTTCATTCGTATTTTTAAACTGTGTCGTCCTTAACAAAATATCTATTTTGTCTTGGTCATCGCCACCGATATTTTATTCATTCCGACTTTGCGTTGCTCTCAATTCCTTGATATCATATGTAATTTATTCATTGTGTCTAACTTCATTAGTAGTAATTGCGTCCATCTTAATTCAATTGAGCTTAATTGCTGGAATAGTGAGAGGCACAATATGCATTAAATTACTTCATTCTATTCCTTTGTTTACAATGCTTCTACAGTTCAACACTAACGTTGTTATGTCATCCCTACTTGTCTTCCAGATCCCTGTACTCGTATCATTGCTCCCTACACCACCCTGTTTCCCTGAATATACCTTCCTATAACCCTTCTAAACAAATTTCCCGACTTATACCACTGTGGTTTAAGTGAAGGTCACCTGAGTGCAGATCTCTATCTCCTACCCACCCATTAGGATCTAGATCTCACTCTGCTTCCCACATACCCACTCCATAGTCTCATTTAAATCCCCAGTCACCTTCCAGTCAGTATCCCTCCTACACAGTGGTCCACTGATAACAATCTCAACTTCCTTAAACTTCACCCATGTTGCATTAACCAGATCCCACACATACCCAACTATGTTGTTATTTATACCTGCTTGCCTTACGTTGTTGGTACCAATGTGATACACTTCCACCTTCTCCTTTCCCTCCTCCTTCTCTTCTACTTTCCTAACATCTGCCTTAACCTAATTCCTGGGTAACACTCTACCCTGGTTTCCTTTCCTCCACAGACTTTCCCCACATGTCTAACAGTGGATTATCACAAACACCTGTCCTGAATTCTGATCCTGAGTAGAGCCCTTACCCTGCAATCTCATTTCCCTTAAAACATTAGACCACCTGTCATCTACAATTGCCCACTTTCATTCCTGTCCTCTGGAAGAATCCTAATTATCTCCCTGAAACTCTCTAACTCCTCCCTCATACTCCTTAATGCCTGGCCACACCCACAGTTCCTACACTTGCACTCCTTAGCCATTGTTTACGGAATAATGAAAAGAAAAGGAAAAACAAAATAACTTATTCTGTGCAAAAAAAATATGAAAGGAAAGAAATATTATCTAGGATAGTACACAAATCACACGACAATAAGGTAATTAATATAGGCTACTACTACACTACAATACTACTTAGTCATACTAAATTTTTATCGTACAACACCCTTACAGGTGTGAATATACTTATAAATATATTCTGAAGAAATGTTATGAATATATTGTATAATCCCTATAATGAAACAAGGTTTATATTAGTTTAAAAGAAAAATGCAAGGAAAATTTTCAGAATTACAGAAGATTCTTTTGTTTCCTTCAACATCTGGCATAAAGAGGTAATTACAGAAGAATACTTCTCTTTTGTTGCAAGACAGAGTAGATAAAATTAAACATTTGATTAATGTACATTTAATTAGCAAATCATGTTATGAAATTACAGACACATTTCTCGAAAACAGAAGAAAATCGTACATCTTAGTAAAGTTTTGTGTATGTCAACCTCCTTGGCTGAATGGTTATAGTTCTTTGGTTTGCTGTCATTGCTAATATGATGAGATGTGGCTGCCATAACAATGTAACATGATGTAGTTACATTTCCGTGGTCATCACATATCATCCTTTTTGGACTATGCCGATTACGTGGGGGGTGACTTTCACCCTTATTCACTTTGCCATGCGTGCAATATTTTACATCTTGTGGGTGCGAGATGGCAATAAGTCAACATTCATGTTACCGTGTTCATTGTCGATGTCAGTTAAAAACTGGTCCAAATCATAGAAGCCTGGCCCATTTACAGTCGTAAATGGACAGATATCATTGCTCCAACTCACACTGTCTTTTTGTGTGATGTCTGCCATCTGCCTCTACGATAGCAGAAACCGAGTCTACTTGGGCTTGCCGGTAGCTACCGTTACGTGTAACAGCGACAGCGCTCACATGCTAGAGCTGACCTTGGCCTGAAATAGGTGATTTGGGTGGGGTGTATCCAAGTTCAATTTAAACCACTACATATGCTTGCTGGTGTCATATTGGGTTTGTTGCTTTCAGCGATAACAACAGAAAACTTGTCTCGAGCATAAATCCTACTCCTACCTGATCATGGTCCAACAAGTCGCTATAGTCTCACCACTGAGATTCATTTAGTACATATTCTGTTGTTCATGTTGGTTAGCTTATATTCTTCCAGGGTCAACATAGCTTCTTGGGGCACATGGGCGGTTCCCACAAACAACACACTGCAACTGTGCAACATTATAGATTGCGCTGCTGTGAACTTTTGGTGGCATGTGAGCAATACCTAGAAGTTCGCCACCCTGGTAATCACGTTAGTGGTGCATGCATCATCTTTGCGAAGTTTGAAAAGGTTAATTTACTATGCTGAATGAATGCTTTTCATTCTATGATTGCAAATCGTGCAGTGTTTGTCTCCACAGTAATTGGTTCAAATCCTTGTCTCCTCAACAATTTTTTTTTAAATGTCTTTGTACAGTACGCATTATGTGTATCTTTATTTAAAATGTAGCCTGGATTTGGATGGGGAGCTATCAGTATTAATGGAGCTTATGGAAGAGAAAAGTAGAACTGGCTGAGTCAGGAATGAGGTTGCATCTGGATGTGTGGGAGATAATGATCTTTGGGTAAACGGAGATAATAAGGAAGAGATAGGAGATTATAAAATGTTCTTGATGGGTTTTAAAAAGGGAAGGGTAGTGTGTGTTGTAGGACTGTACATCAGGAGTACTATTGCACGCAACATAGTTTCTGTTGGGCACAAAAATGAGTGAATTATGTGAGTAGATTTAGCAGTTGAAGGAATTAAGACAAGAATTGTCTCAGTGTATTCAGTATATGAGGGTGCAGATGGTGAGGAAGTTGACAAGTTTTATGAAGCATTGAGTGGCATCGTACTCAGGGTCAACAATAAGGATAGGACAGGGCTAATGGGCGATTTCAATAGGAGTGAAATAGAACTGAAGGGTCGGGGAAGGTGATGGGTAAATGTGGGGAACATATGAAAGCTAATAGGAATGAAAAACATTTATTAGAGAACTTTGCTAGTATGAGATTAGCAGTCAATAATGCATTCTTCAAGCATAAGGCTATTCACTGCTAGTCATGGGAAGGCAGAGGCACCAAATCCACAGAAGGATGGAGATCTATGCACTATTAATGACTAACACCAATATCGAAGTCTTGAAAAAAGTGTTTAGATTTCTCACCTTAACGTCACCAATGTCATACAATATGTATTGCACTTTTTTTTTTTGCCTTATTACGTCATTTGAGCGACATTGGTAAATAAACGTTATTTTGCACATGAGTATGCTGCACTCACCATGCCTACTTCCCCTGCTCTCTCCATAAAGTAGGGTTATTCCCTACAAAATTTATCTTCACCTCCGCCTCCCCGAACTAACTACAATGACCAAGACTGGAAATATACAAATGGCGGTAGTTCAAACACAATTGTGGAAGGTAATGGACGATAGCAGCTAAAATAAGTACTGGAAAATGTCCATAATTTACTAAAGGGACACTAGAGGACTAATACATCCATAATTTGTACAAAACTTTTCGCAACATCACCAGTTCATAATCATTGACTAGTTTACGCAACATAAACAATATTGTATATATATGCACATCGTTAAAAGTGTTTTGATAGAATCTGAGGATGTTCTTGTAGAATGAATCATATCATTCTTTGTTTAGTAGTGTGTATGTTTTACAGTTTTACAGATATGTTGTAGTGTTATATATTGTATTTTGAACTTAAGTGTTTGACAGACAGAAACGTTTTTAAGTTACGACACTGGAAAGTATGGCTTCCTTCTTAACAAATTTTCAGTTTGAAGGGGCACTGCATGTTAAGTTAAATCAGACATCTCCACTCTTTGAAAAGGGCATTTCCAAGGGCTTGTAATGTTTAGAGTGGTGTTTTTGTTTTGGTTGATCCCAGACTTATTAGATCAAATTGAAGTAGGACTTCTTGATAGCCACTCCATTTGTTGTACCTGGTGCTCTTACAGGACCACGAACCTACTACGCTGGCGTAGCAGGGGAAGAGGTGATACTCCCACGTGGTGCGTCCCTGGTGGCGGATTGGGGGGTCCTAACCGGCTTGCCGGCGGACTTGAGGGAAATAAAATACCTCTCGCGGACCAAACACACAACCCCTATGGGTGGGGGACGCAGACGAAGAATACATCCGTGATATCCCCTGCCTGTTGTAAGAGGCGACTAAAAGGGGCGACCAAGGGATGATTGGATTAGAACCATGAAACTACTTGTGATTAGTACCACCACACGGGGAACACGATGGGTCGCTATTACTTGCGCGTATTACTACGTTAGGTACCAAATAGGTTTGTGTTTAGTAGCAATCAGGAGCATCGTGCGGTCAGGCTTTTACGGTACCTGTGATTAGTAGCACTATATGAGCGACACCAGGGTTCTGGCTTGCCTATGATTAGTACCCACTGTATAAGGAACACCACGGGATAGTACGAGTCCCTGTGGTTAGTACACTTGTGATGAAAACCATAAGTTTGCATTGCCTGTAAATGGCGCCGCTATGTGTGAAACCACATAGGTCTGTATTACCTGTGCGAATTTCATAACCTGTGAGTAGTACCATAATGTGTGGAATACCGCGAGTCTACGATACTTTTGATTAGTACCGCACTATGTCAAATACCATGGTTCTATTTTCATGATATAGATGTTGATTCCCATAGGGAATCTGAAATATTTGTCCTGAATGAGCAAATTTATAATTGTAATTATAATTATAATTTATAATTTATTTATAGTACCATTATGAGAGGCCGATAACCTATATTTTGGACCCCTTTAGCTTGTAAGCATCATCGATTCAGTACTGAGCTCTAGAAGCAGTTCCTTGGTCAGTATTACTACTGTTCTCCGTCATTTTCTGAGACTGAGGCATTGCGGGTCAGCTCCACTGATTGTTTTAACTTCATATCCATCCGTTCATTTTTCGTTCTCATGCTTTGAATTCTGGTCAGTGGAGGATTTTGGATTTTTTTTCGCATTGCATTTCATCTCATTTCATACCATCAGGAGCCGATGACCTAGATGTTAGGCCCCTTAAAACAACAAGCATCATCATCATCATCATCATCATCATCAGCTCTTACAGGAATATCTCTGCGAACAGTGCTGGCATCAGTTTCTCTAGCATTACTATGCAAGAATAGTGCGTTTTCTCCAAGTTGCGTCACATGAGGAATTTTATGTGACGCTAAGATCTTGTCAATGTACGGTCGAGCAATTAAGGATACATTGCAAATGATCAGGAGATCAGTTTTCGTGTCAAGTTATGTCCGCCTACATATGAAATCACTCCCCATATTTTCTCCGGACTCGCAGATGACTGACCACCTGAGCCATATAACACGAAACTAGATCCATTTGAGAGCAGAACAGTGCTGCCAGTGTAGGTGGCCTCTAGCAAACAGCAGTCTCGTACCACGATATTGTCTATCCAGTGTAGGTACTTGAGCGAGTTGTTGGGGCCTTTAATTGGCCTATCGAAGCCAGTTTCTGACTGTTTAGTCACTAACTTGCAGTCCAGAAACCTGCTGTAGGTCCACCTTTGCAGGTTTGGAGACCTTGTTAACGAATAAAACGATCCTTCCCTATGGTTGTTTTACTTTGGTAGTCCTTGCCAGAGCAGCTGGAAACACTTTCTGTCTCCTGGAAATGTTTTCAAAGATACCAAATCTTATTCCAGCAACATACGTCTGTGAGTAGCCTTCTTGAAGCAGTGTAAGGGAACGAGTGGCTTTGTTCCATGATGGAAGCTTCCCGGTATTGCCTGCCTGGGTCTCCACAATCAGCCATGGCTTTGCAACCTTTGCACTTACATTGAATTGAGGTACTTTTACATTTCAACTGATACTGACACCTCCCAAACATCCAGGTAACAGTAGAACCCTCTGTTGTGTAAACAGAACATATTATTGCCATAAGCAATCTCCATCCCACTCCACAATCGTACAATGTAGTTAGGAACATTAAAAACATGACCAGATTTCCTTCTTGAGCATTGTGCTTCGAATATAACAAAGCCTTGACTGAAACTAGATTTATCTTCTAATTTGTTACAGTTGGTTGATGTGGAAACACCATCTAGCAGTTCTGCTTCAGCTGGTGGTTATTTGCAGTGGCGTCCAGTGGCTTACATTTCTAAAAATCGTGATATTTCCAACTCAACTGATACTGATATTTATGGTGTCAGTAATGTAAAAAATGCTTCTTCATATCTTGCTAACTCCTTGCTGGCACATTCCTTCTATGATCTTGATCATCAAAATCTCTTGATGCAGTCAGCAGTGGTTTCATTTGGCATCAAGGAAGATGGATTTTACAAGAAAACCAATTATACTTCATGGTAAGTATATATAGCTCTGCATATTTGTGATTTGGAACACTTTTTTTTTAATGCAATGTTTATGAAATATAGTGATTGATTTTCAAATTTTCATCACCAGTTGGTGGGCTGAGTGGCTCACATGGTAGAATATTGGCTTTCTGAGCCCATGTATGTCCATTTGATCTCATTTCAGTTCAGTGGTATTTGAAAGTGTACTCAAATTCATCAGACCCATGCCTGTAGATTTACTGGCATATAAAAGAACTCATCTTGGCAGATTCGATTTTGGCTCAATCCAGTGGTATTTTAGGTGCTCAAATATGTCAGCGTTGTGTCGGTAGATTAATGGCATATAATATACTACTGGTGATTATTTGGTCCGCCCTGTCAATATATGGCACATGAACCTAGTCAGTACAGACCAATTAACAGACTGAAAAGGGTCAAATTTTTAAAATCAGATATGATGGCACATAAAATAACTTCTGTAGGACTAAATTCTGGCAGCTCAGCATCTCCGAAAACCATAAAAGTAGTTAGTAGGATATAAAATAAAAATAATAATAATAAGAAGAAGAGAAATATAATAATATACATTGTATGATGGGTATTCAGCTCGAAGGCTGCTTGGATCCTCAACAGGTTCACCATTAGCTGTCATAGATGGCCTAGGTGTCACTGAAGAGGCGTACTAGGGAAATGAGAAGTGAGGTAGTTTCCCGTTGCTTTCCTCACTGAGCCAGAAGTTGCTATTGCACATCAGTCTGCTAAGCCCACTGAAATGCCTGCAGCGGCCGACACTATGAGCGACATTTTCACACCATTCATAGCAGGGACTGGCTGCATAAGGAATGGCATTACTAGCGCCATATTGTCAAAGCCAAGGAAGAGACTGAGACGGGTCAATGAAAGTAACAATTTTATGCTAGCCCATACCAGAAGACAGAGCGCACTGTAAACACTCCATCTTGCCAGCAAAGGCATAATATGTATTACATTATCATTAAAGACTGTTATGCCTTTCAGCGTTCAGCCTGCAAGCCTCTGCGAATTTACTAACCGTCGCCACAATCCTCTATTTGCAACTAGTGCTGTGGGCTCATTTAGTTCCATAAATCGTTAGAAACTGAGTCTAACCATCGTCGTCTTGGTCTCCCTCTACTTCTCCCACCATCCATAACAGAGCCCATTATTCTCTTACGTAACCTATCCTCCTCCATTCGCCTCAAATGACTCCACCACCGAAGCCAGTTTATGCGTAGAGCTTCATCCATTGAGTTCATTCCTAACTTAGCCTTTATCTCCTCATTCCGAATACCCTCCTGCCATTGTTCCCACCTGTTTGTACCAGCAATCGTTCTCGCTACTTTCATGTCTGATACTTCTAAATTATGAATAAAATATCCCAAGTTCACCCAGCTTTCGCTCCCATAAAGCAAAGTTGGTCTGAAAACAGACCGATGTAAAGATAGTTTCATCTGGGAGCTGACTTCCTTTTTACAGAATACTATTGATCGCAACTGCGAGCTCACTGCATTAGCTTTACTACACCTCGATTCAATCTCACTTACTATATTACAATCCTGGGAGAACACACAACCTAAATACTTGAAATTATCTACCTGCTCCAGCTTTGTATCACCAATCTGACATTCAATTCTGTTGAATTTCTTACCTACTGACATCAGTCTAATTTTCATACCATCCTCATTGCACCTATTTTCAAATTCCAAGATATTAGACTGCAGGCTTTCGGCACAATCTGCCATTAAGACCACGTCGTCAGCATAGGCCGGACTGTTTATTACATTTCCACCTAACTGAATCCCTCCCTGCCACTTTATGCCTTTCGCAGATGATCCATGTAAACAACGAACAGCAAAGGTGAAAGATTACAGCCTTGTCTAATCCCTGTAAGTACCCTGAACCAAGAACTACCATCAGTTCTTACTGCAGCCCAATTGTCAACATAAATACCTTTGATTGATTTTAATAATCTACCCTTAATACCATAGTCTCCTAGTATGGAGAACTTTTCCCACCATACCCTGTCAAATGCTTTCTCTAGATGTACGAAACATAAACACAACTGCCTATTCCTCTCATAGCATTTTTCAATTATTCGGCGCATACTGAAAATCTGATCCAGCAGTCCCCCTGCAGTCTGAAGCCACACTGTTTTTTTATCCAACATCTTCTCAACTACTGATTGCACCCTCCCTTCCAAGCTGCCAGTGAATACTTTGCCTGGTATACTAATCAATGAGATACCTCGATAGTAGTTGCAATCTGTCCTGTTCCCTTGCTTATAGATAGGTGCAATTACTGATTTAGTCCAATCTGAAGGCACCGAACCAACACTCCATGTTAATCTTACTACTCTATGAAGACATTTCATCCTTGTCTTCCCACTATACTTCACCATATTTACCATCCCTTCCACTTCGTCAAGCGTAATTTCATCATCATCATTTTCCTGCTCCCCATGAGCTTGGTTGTTCCTGTTACATTGAAAAGATGTTCAAAATATTCCCTCCGCCTCTCCAGTGATTCCCTGGAATCTATTATGAGTTCACCTGAATTACTCAAAACACTGTTCATTTCCTTTTTCCCTCCCTTCGTAAGATTCTTTATTACTGTACAGAAAGGTTTCCCTGCTGCTTGACCTAGCCTTTCAAGGTTATTACCAAAATCTTCCCACGACTCCTTTTTGGATTCAACAACTATTTGTTTCGCTCTCTTTCTTTCGTGTACATACAAATCCCTGTCTGCCTCAGCCCTTGTTTGGAGCCATTTCTGATAAGCCTTCTTTTTATGTTTACAAGCTGCTCTCACTTCATCATTCTACCAAGATGTTCGCCTTTTCCCATCTTTACACACATGTACTTCTGTCTAATTTCCTCGTCCTGAAGATTTTCTACCTTTATTCGTTTGCAGCAGATTTCACTTTCTCTACCCTAGGCCTAAAGATATTTAGTTCACTACAGATCGGATAGTGGTCTGTATCATCGAAAAATCCCCAGAAAACAGATTTCCTGAATTCAAAGTCGGTTAAGATATAGTCTATTATGGATCTGGTGCTCCTAGTCTCCCATCTGTAGCAGTGAATAGCCTTATGCTTGAAGAATGTATTCGTAACAGCTAAACACATACTAGCACAGAAGTCCAGTAAACACTTCCCATTCCCATTAGCTTCCATTCCATATCTTCCCCACATTTACCAATCTCCCTTTCGTATCCTTCAGTTTTATTTCCTACTCTCACTTGGAAATCGCCCATTAACACTATTCTATCCTTGCTGTTGACCCTGACCACGATGTCACTCAATGCTTCATAAAACTTGTCAACTTCATCCTCATCTGCTCCTCACATGGTGAATACACTCAGACAATTCTCGTCCTAATTCTTCCAACTGCCAAATCTGCCATTCGCTCATTTACGTGCCTAACAGAAACTGTGTTGCGTGCAATGGTATTCCTGCTAAACAGCCCTACCCCATACTCTGCCCTTCCCTTTCTAACATCCGTCAAGTACACTTTATAATCTCCTGTCTCTTCCTCGTTATCTCCCTTTACCCGTATATCACTTACTCCTAGCACATCTAGATGCATCCTCTTTGTTTACTCACCCAGTTCTACTTTCTTTTTTATAAGCCCCATTAATATTGATAGGTCCCCATCGAATTCCATTTTGTTCGCCAAGTTATTTCCAAGGAGTCCCTCGCCTGTCACATGGGAGTGAAACTATGTTACTCCCATAGATCCGAGGCTTGCATAAAATGTTCTGAGCTCAGTATGTTCATGAAGCAGGATGTTACCCTACTTACACATAGTCCATGTGAGGATTACTCCTCTAACGGGTTATGGACCAGCGGTGGATTGTATAGTCCTAGCCGCCTGAGCACAAGGAGGGCCATGACTCAGAGTATGTCCGAGATGCCCACTCCCATTCCGTAACAACTGGTATCCCGACTCTCAGGACCACTTACTAGGCCACTCAGCCTTTGCCCATGGTTCACGAACTAGGATGTGACTACAGTATCCCACACCGTAATATAACAATATATCTTTCTTTCCTCACACACAACATTCCACACTACTGCCATTCCAATTACACGCAGGTTCATACAATATGGTGCCAGTAGGGGCAAAAGATCCAAATGGGTCAACACCCCGAACAACTAGCATAAAAACACAAATATATATATATAATATAAAAGAATATCTTAATAATATAATAGGTATAATCGAAAAATTATGGAATAGCAAGACCATGATAAAATGAATCATGGAAATTAACCCATTAGCACCTGAATTAATTTTTTTCTGAGATTAATTTATTTATTGCGCTTTACCCATGTTTGAGACCAATGAAACAAGTTTCAGTATTTTGGGACCGCTAGGTCATAAGGTATTTGATGTTGCCATATGTCAATGCTAGGCTCTTGCACTACCAATTTTTTTTACAATGAGTTCAAAAGAAGAACTTAGGTTACAAACTGGTTTTTGTTTGTCGTCCAGTAACAATTTAAAGATAAAAATTTCATTATGTTCTGTATTGAACTGTATCACAATTAAATTGAAATAATAAATAACGTAGTCCAACCTATTCAATACAACTAAATAAGAAATGTGGTGTTACATTCCTATTTAATTATAAGCGGGAGCGGTACCGGTTTTGACCCCAGTGTGGGTCATCATCAGCTGAGTAAAATGCAAAAACAATGCATAGGTAAATAAGAAATTAAAGAATGAGTCTTTAACAAAAACAGTTGAAGAAGCAATATAAGATAATGGGGATGGGCACTGCGCGATTTTAAATTGTAAAAACTAGAAGAAGTAGAAGGTCAGTCACTTAAGGCACAATCTTCTGAATAGTAGCACAACACACGCAAAGTTCGGCACTGTCTCAAAATGTTTACGAAAGGCGGAGAACAGTTAAGAGAGCCAGCCTGGAGTACTAAAAGAAAAAATCCTTGAAAATAGTTGCCATATGGCAACGCATAGTGCTATTGGGTTAAGGAGGATATTAAAGAACCACAAATAACAATAGACGATCTCAAAAACAAAACAGAAAAAAGATATTCAGGACACACACCAGGCTACAGACCAATATCAATAAAAGGTCTAATGGGAGGGTATTTTCAACAGAACAAAGGAAGGCAGCATCTCTCAGAATGAAAAAATATTGGGTTTGATAGGAAATCAAGAAATCCTTTGTATAGGTTGCTAGAGTGGTCCAGTGTTATTAAAAGAACTCGCGTGAGTCCGTTTGGGACCTTACATTGAATGACATTTTAATTATCATTCTCTGGGTTACTTACATGGGACATTGAATCTCGATGTACATATACAAAGGCATCTCTTAGAATGGAACTTAAAGTGATATTGCACTTATCTTAGATAAATGCTTTGAACTAGTGTTTCAGAATACTTGACAGTGTTATGATGTTGCTGCTGTGTAAGACTGTGATATTATTTGTCTTAGCTATTTTATTATCAAACCTGAACCATCACCATTTCAGTGTAGCTGTGGAAATTTTGATGAAGGTCTTTTCCAGAATTCTTAGTTTACTTTAGAGTAGGTGTAGAATATAATAATTCAAGCTTAACCCTTTCCGCTCGTGTGTCGACCTGAGGTCGACAGCCGTCACTCAGCGTTATAGCTTGTGTGTCGACCCTGAGTCGACAATGTTTCGCCGCTCGTTGCTAGGTTACCTGGAATGCCAGGTCTTTTGTACTTCATTTCGTAAGTGCTGGTCCCTTCCGGAAACTGAAAGAAACCAAATAGGTGTGTTTTAGTTTCTCTTTGCTTGGCAAAATTGCTCCATTTCCTTGACAAAGGAAAGCAGTCGTGTGAAGCAACATGGTGGCGCACAGTCTGACCGAAGCTGAGATTCTTGCGTCTATTTCGGCTGATTGTTTTTATAGTGACCATGAAAATGATGAAAATTTTGAATCTGGCAATGAAAGAGATATATCTATTAGTGATTCAAATGGCGATATTGATATCAGCGTCGCAAGAAATCATGGAGGCGGCGATAGTATTTTGACTCGTCCCGGTCCCAGTGATACAGTGCTGACTTCAAACATACCTTGGAGATCGCGGAGAACGGGTGATGCAGGATTACCCAAATGTCCTTACAGATTAGTCAGTGCATTCATAAATTGTGGCAATAGACTTGAAATAGAACTAGAGTACTGGTAGCTATTTTTACTGATCATTTGATAACCTCTATTGTCCATGAGACAAACAAATTTGCCGAAATATAAATTACAGCAAAATACTCCACTTCTGAAGAGATCTATCTGGTTTTCTTGGAAAGCTGTGACATTAGAAGAGCTGAAGGCATTTATTGGTACAATTATCAACATGGGGATGAACAGTAAGGCAAAAATGCAGGATTAATTTAGTGCAGACTGGTTAGATAAGCAAGCAGGGCTCCATCCAAGCATTTGCTTTGAGCGCTTCTACACACTAAAGACATACCGTTAAGAAAGTGGAAAACATGATTTTGTGTCATGTAAATACCATACATTCATTAATTTTGTAGTTTCTTCCTGTATTATTGTTACAACCAGTACTTAACACCAAGTTTTAAAATATGAAGAATGCTGACAGAAATAAATGCGAGTTGGGAGAAATCAGGACGTACAAATAATTCGAGTGGAAAGGGTTAATAAAAACTTTTCAGAAATTGACATCTTCGCATAAAACAATGAAATACTTTGAAGTTGAGCCACGTTCACATTTTATATTCACTGTTGATCAGAGCTAGAAGAGAATGTTTAAGACTTGCGTGTCTCGCACTGAGAGGTGGCAAATCCAAAAATTTGATTTATCAAATGATACAAAGTTTAATCAGGTCATCTTATTACACCATGTTCACCCTGAGTGATTTGTCTCATTGCTGGTATATACAGTAAATATAAAAGTGAAACTGTGCATGTCTCGTATGGACTCCAAAACTGCTGGATCAATTTTGCTGAAAATTTCACATTCTTATTACTACTGAGACGGTTTAGGAAGTGGTTTCATCGAAATCCGATGGGTAGTTTTTTATGAATAATTGTATGTGTTTCATTTAATTGCAAAGCCGCACCAAGATTGGATCTGACTTGATAGACAGACTGTTGTTAGGCGATAGCAAGTTACGCTGTATCACGATAGACCAGTAAGAAAAGATGTATATATGTATGTTTATATTTTATAAAATATCTTTCTTGCTAGGAGGTTCATGACCGTGCCTGTTATTTGGAAATAGCAATCTAACCCGCCATGATGAGATGTACTTTCATGTCATAGGAACAATTTTGATTGGTCTGCCAAGTTTGAGAAAAGTAGCTGTGTATTAGATGTGAAAAGATATTTAAGAAACTGTGAAAATGTAGAATATCAACAGAGGAATTACATGAGTTATCATCCACTCCTAACGAAGACCAACTAGAGGCTTGGAGGCAGAGCCCCCAACGAGCAAAGGCAAGTCTGTATAATTATATATGTATATAAATCATTGTATGTGTACATGTATGTTTGTACTATATCTCTTAAACCACTCGAGCGATTTCAACCAAACATGGTACACTTATAACTTAGTATCAGGAGACAAACAGCGTGGCGGTAAGGCACTCCAAGCACCCTTAGGAGTGAGGTGAGGGTGGGGGGGTGGGGGGCTGAGATATAAAAATAATCGAAAATGGTATTGAATCCATATCTGCTTTGTCCATATAGGCTATTGTTACGATGGGCTCGCCACACCCAAAGGCATTTTATACCTACTGCCAGGTTCAAAATTAGGCCGCCCCTAACATGGAGACAGATGCCTTTCGTAGCCGCTCCTCTGGAGCTCCTCCCATGTTGCTAGGATACTGGAAAGTAGAATAAGGTTGAGGGTTGAAAATCAGATACAGGAAAATCAGTTTGGTTTCAGAAGTGGAAGGTCAACAATAGAGCCCATTTTCATTATGAGACAACTAATGGAAAAGCATTGGGAGTACGGGAATGATATGGTGATGACATTCATTGACATTGAAAAGGCATATGACAGTGTCCCCAGGACGAAAGTTTGGGACAGTCTGGTGCAAAAAGGAATTGGACAGGGATTAATAAAAATGATCATGGCTTGTATAAGGAATGTTGTAGTTGCATGCAGGACAAGTTGGTTCAAAATAACTAGTGGGCTGAGACAGGGAATTGTTCTATCACCAATCCTGTTTACAATAGTAATGGATGACATCATGAGAACAGCAAAAGCAGCATATGGAGGAAGAGAAATGAACATGATGTTATTTGCAGATGATATTGTGATTTGGGGAGAAGACGACAGGAAGGTTCAAGAACAGTTGAATGTGGTGAATGGGAAGATTGAAGAATGTGGATTGAAAATAAGTGTAGAAAAGAGTAAAACTCTTGTTATGACTAGAGGGGAGAAAGAAGGGAAAGGTCAGATTAGGCTTGCAGATAAGCCCCTGGAAGTAGTGGAAACATTAAAAAAAACCTGGGGAGTGAATTAATGGAGAATGCTTGACTGGATGCTGAGATTAGTAAAAGAATTCAAGCTGGAAGTTGTGTCTATCATAGTGTAAGAAACATGTTATAAGGAATGAGAAAATCTGGGAAGAAATTGGAGAGGAAAAAATGAATGATAGAATAGAGAATAGCCGACTAAGATGGTTTGGGCACATAAAGCGAATGAGCGACGAAAGAATGCCAAAAAAAGGTGTTGGAAATGCAAATCCAAGGAAGGAGAGGCTGTGGACGACCACGATTGAGATGGAAGGATACCATCCAACGCAGCATTATAGAAAGAAACCTGGACCGGGACACAGTGTTGGAGAAGGATTGGTGGAAAGACCGAAGAAAGTGGAGAGGAACCATATTTACCCCTACCCGGCTACAGCTGGATAAAGGGAAATGATGATGATGATGATGATGAGTATTGAATCCATAATTTTGAGGGTCGCTGAGATGAATAGTGACACTCTGGATTTTTATTAAAATCTTAAGTTCAGCCCCCTTTGGGGTGGAGAGAGTGAGATATAAAAATAATCTAAAATAGCATCAAACCATAGTTTTTGGGGTCGCTGAGATGGCTAGTAACACTCCTGATTTGTTTAAAGTCCAAGTTCAGCTCCCTTTGTCGTAGGGGGTGAGAGAGAGTGAAAAAATAAAACGACCAAGATCATGGATGTATGTGTGTGTTCTCCAGCATAGTTGTCAATAAATTTGGCACAAAGATTACGAACTATCTGTGAAAAATGCTGTAAGGGGAAGACACCCCTAGAACCCCTGCAGGAGTGGGTGAAATACAAATGTAACTAAAAGCGACCAATAATAGTGTTGAATCCGTAGTTTTCAGGACTACTGAAGCAATTTAAACCAAACTTGGTACAATTATGACATACTATGAGGAGACCAAACGTATGGGGGTAAGACACCCCAGCACCTTTAAGGGTGTAGGTGAGGGGGGGTGAGATATAAAAATACAGTAGTGTCGAATCCATAGTCTTCAGGATTGCTGAGATGAATAGTAACACTCAGAATTTTTTTAAAGTCCAAGTTCAGCCCTCTTTTCCATAGGGGTTGAGAAAGGATAAAAAGGAAGATGTCCAAAATGACTGAGATAATGGATGTATGTATGTTCCAGCGTGGCTATCAACTAAAATTGGTACAAGTATGCCTTACAATCTGGAAAAATACTGCAGCGGGTAAGAGACTCCTAGAACCACTACAGGAGGTGGTAAAATATAAATATAAGTAAAAACAACCAAGAATAATATTGAATGTAGTGTTCATGACTACTGGAGCGATTTCAACCTAACTTGGTACACTTATGACTTACTATAGGAGTGGTTGTGGAATATACATGCATACTTCGTTATAGACTCTTATGCATTTCAGCATTCAGCCTGCAAGCCTCTGTAAATTTACTAAATGCTGCCAGAATTCTCTGTCTGCAATTTGCTCTCAGGCTTTGTTTCATTCTATACCTCATCTTTAAATTATTAGAAACTGATGCCAACAGTATAGGAGTTGTCAAGTGATTTCTTAATACTAACAATAAAATATGCACAATAATGAATATTTTTAAAAATAAGAAAAAGGAAAAAACAACAGGACACCAAATACCTCAATGTTAGGACAGCAGATCCTAATTTTTAAAAATAATAAATAATATTAATAATTAATATTTACAAGAGAAGCCTCCATGGCTCAGGTGGCAGCATGCCGGCCTCTCACCGCTGGGTTCCTTAGTTCAAATCCTGGTCACTCCATGGACAAAGTGGAGGCGGGGAAGGTTTTTCTCTGGGCACTCCAGTTTTCCCTATCATCTTTTATTCCAGCAACACTCTCCAATCTCATTTCATTAATAATTCATTAATCATTCCCCAGTGGAGTGCGACAGGCCTCGGCATCCGGCACAATTCCCATCCTCGCCGCTAGAAGGGGGCTTCATTCATTCCATTCCTGACCCCGTCAAATGACCGGAAACAGGCTGTGGATTTTCATTTCATTTTCGATATTTACAAGAGAAAATAAAAATTTATGAGTATGGTGTTAATAATACATACATAATCGGTGTGACATTAACATATTTTTAAGTCTATATACTAGATATTAAGAACATTTACAAGTTAATAAGTATTAACATCATTACCAGCACTTCATCATGTATTCTTCTGTACTATAGAAGCAGCTATTTTTTAAAGCTGTGATAAATGAGCTGATGGGACTAATATCTTTAATCTTATTTGGAAGTTTATTATACAGGGTGAATAAAAAATGCCGCACATGGGGGTTGGCTTGCAGTTCCTTGTCGATATTCACGATAAAAGTTTATCCTGCAAAACCTAGTCCCACTAATAGGTTTAATAGAAATGCGAGTTAAGAAACAAGGCTCTGGCAACGCTGTAACGGCGTGCAGCGTGGCCAAACACAGGTCGCATGAACTCGGCACTCTTCCAGAGCTGTCTCATTAGCTCAGTGAGACGAGGTAATGCCATAAATGCCAGTTGTGCATTCGAGTCGTGTTCGCGCCAATTTTTTTTTCAGTTAATGTATCAAATTGTATCCATTGTACACCTCCTCTATGCAATACACTATGTTCTGTCTTACCATTACAGTTACCTTTATTTAAACATTCAAACATAACATGAACTTCTTACAGATGTAAACGACCACTTTGTTTCGTCCATGGCACAAATAAAGCCAATACGTAGAACATAATAGTGGATGCAGTTACATCGTCTCTATCCAATGCAGTACAAGGAAACGCAATACAGTACAGTAGGTAGGCTACACTGGATTGCCCATTATGCTACGCACAATAATTCCATAGTGTATGTGTGATGTCCAGTCTTATCTTCATTTGACCAGTTACGCACAGTCATTCCATAGTGTGGCGGTGCACATCATGCTGAAACCATAGCTATCGCCAAACACCAAGTGGAACGTTTTCTAAAGCATCAGGCAAAGTATTGCCCAGAAACGTACGATAGCGGGGTGCATTCAACTTGTCCAGCTACAGGTAAGGGCCTAAAAGCACTCCTCCCACAATTCCAGCCCACAGGTTTATGCCAAAGCCTGCCTGAAAGCCACGTTAACGGGTGACATGGGTTGTGGTCAGACCAATAATGGCTGTTGTGATGGTTGAAAATACCTTCCTGAGTGAAGCTATATTCGTCGCTCTAACCCCAGTCTGATATAATTTGTGCAACGATATTTCATGATCAAAAGTATCAAATGCCTTTGAATAGTCCTATCACCATTTCTTCATTATCAAGAGCATTTACAACCAACTGTGTAAAATGTGATAAAGCAGACAAAGTACAGACAAAGTACTTCTGCCAGCTCTAAACCCGTGTTGTGCATTATTTAACAAGTTATATTTGATTAAAAATTTAGTAACCCGATCTTTCATAGCACATTCAAATATTTTTGAAATAACAGCAAGTATTGATATTGGTCTCTAATTATGTAAATCATGTAAGTTTCCACTTTTAAAGACTGGGATAATTTTAGCTATTTTTAAGAGATTAGGAAACTGACCACTAGAAAATAATTCATTGATAAGCGAAATGCTGTACCAGATAAGGAGCACATTTTTTAATGAGTTTTGTGAGAATTTCATCTACACCTGTGGAAGTTTTATTTTTCAAAGACTGTATGATTTTAAGAACTTCCAATTCTGTTACTGAAGTTAAATACATATAGTTTTGCACAAAGTAATACATCTGATTTATTTGCATTTTCAAGTTTGTATGGCAGGGATAGAAAGAAATCATTTATATATTTAGCCAAATGATGAGGGTCATTCATTTGTATTCCCTTATTTTTTATGGCAGCAACATTATTTCCAACTGCATGTCTGTTGGTTTCTCCCTTGATTACATTCCATATGGTTTGTGATTTATTGCACAACTCTTTAATTTTCTTGTTATTGTGCATTATCTTAGCCACCCTAAGAACTCTTCGATAGACTGATTTGTAGTTATTAACATACTTACAAAAATCCAGGTCACAACTCTGCTGTGCTAATCTACTTAGTAATTTACATTTTAGACTTGAAATCTGCATACCCTTCATGATCCATGGCATTTTTAAAGTTCCATTAATTACAGAAAGTTTTTTTGGAAAATGTAATTCAAATTGCATTTTTATATTTTTAGTCAGTGCTATGACCAAATGTTATTGGAGCCCAAGTCTGAAGTTTAAGACTTTCAATGAAGCTTCCACATGCAGCTGCAGAGAAAAAAATGTTAATCGTGCTTGATTCATTTTGGTTGAATGCTTGTTAACATTCTCAATTTCTGATTGCAAAATTTGAGCTGGAAATGGGAAAATGAGGATGGTGGTGATGATCTGACAATCCATATTGGATGCTTGCATTGTAGAACAATGGAAATGAATACAAATGTTGTCTATCATTGTAGCTGAGGTGGCAGTTACCTGGATAGGTGTAAAAATTAAGTGAGATTACAGCTTTGAAGAACATGCAGTAGTTGTGATGTTGAAGGAAGGTTTTCTTCAGCAAAATCTATGTTAAAATTACCACAAAGTATTACTTCTGCCCTGCTATTCCTACTGGAAATGTTATGAAGGACTTGATCTAATTTTCCTAAGAAAATCTCCACATAGCATCTGGTGAATGGTACATGGTTAACAGAATTACCCTTTAGGACCGAGCTCAATAGCTGCAGTCGCTTAAGTGCGGCCAATATCCAGTATTTGGGAGATAGTGGGTTCGAACCCCACTATCGACAGCCCTGTAGATGGTTTTTCCGTAGTTTCCCCTTTCCTCACCAGGCAAATGCTGGGGCTGTACCTTAATTAAGGCCACGACTGCTTCCTTCCCACTCCTAGCCCTTTCCTGTCCGATCGTCGCCATAAGACCTATCTGTGTTGGTGCTACATAAAGGAACTTGCGTGTTTTACCATAGGAAAACTTAAATTCCACTGAAGTTAGTTCAAATTCTAATTCAGAATTACGCACTTCAATATCCTCCCTTTCTTTACATTCAGTTCCTAACTTAGCAAAAATACAAACTCCTCTATGCTCTCTATTAACCCGACTGTAATTACTTGCCAGATAATAACCTTCAATATTAATGAGCTCAAGTTCATCATTATTGCACCATTGTTCATCCAAACAGATAAACATAACATCCTATATTGAATTTAAAATTACACTAGCCAACGTGATTTTGCGGTAAAATAGAAAATATGTCATTCTTATGGAAATCACTGCCCTGATTCCGAAATTGATGCTATTTTTTTCCTATCACGTTTAGTTTTGACGCAATTTGGTGTTTTAGTATCTGCATGAATTCGTAAGATGTAATGTTGAGAGATGTTCTCGCGCAACTATCTTTTAGAATACAATTATGTGATTTGATTTGTTACTGTTTGCATTTTATTATAGGTGTATTGCTGTCTAAATTTTCATTTTGTAGTTGGGGGTTTCCTGGTAATTTCATAACAAACTCTCCCAGATACGCAATAGACCGCGAGGTATGTAGGATTGAAGATAAGACAGTTGAGCGTTTGTCGTAGACCACTTAAATAAACAGACGTGTTAAAAGCCCCAGTCCTTTTGCAATGTTTATGATGGACTGATAAAGCAGTTTCCTTTCAAAGATAACAGTCCGAAAGTATTATACTCACGAAGATGAACTTGTATTTTGTACGGATGTTTCAAATCTTCTATGTCAATTGGGAGAGAAAGAATATGATCCTAGTAACTGGCGTGTTTTTATTGACACTTTGCTTCATAATACAAATGTTCTGGCATCCGTACCACTTGCACACTACACAAAAATGCTGAAACATACGAGACCTTAAAGTTGGTGCTAGCGGGCGAGTTGGCCGTGCGCATAGAGGCGCGCGACTGTGAGCTTGCATCCGGGAGATAGTAGGTTCAAATCCCACTATCGGCAGCCCTGAAAATGGTTTTCCGTGGTTTCCCATTTTCACACCAGGCAAATGCTGGGGCTGTACCTTAAGGTCACGGCCACTTCCTTCCAACTCCTAAGCCTTTCCTATCCCATCGTCGCCATAAGACCTATCTGTGTCGGTGCGATGTAAAGCCCCTAGCAAAAAAAATTGGTACTTAAAAAATTAAATACCACAAGCATGGGTGGCAAATTTGTGGTAATTTGAAGATCATTGGATTGTTGCTGGGACAACAAAAAGGCTATACAAAATTTCCCTGTTTCCTATGTGAATGGGATAACAGGGCACGGGATAAACACTGGAATAGAGTGAATTGGCCAGAAATGAAACAACTACAACCAGGATCCAAAATTGTCTTGAATGTAAGTCTTATTGACCATGAAAAAATTCTACTTCCACCCTTGCATATCAAATTAGGATTGATGAAACAGTATGTCAAGGCATTAGATAAAAGTAGCCTATGCTTCCAAAATTTATCCACTAAATTTCCTTCATTATCAGATGCAAAAATCAAAGAAGGCGTATGTGATGGACCACAGATTTGTAAACTGATGAAGGATAACATTTCACGTACACGATGACCTAAATTGAGAAAGAGGCATGAAATGCATTCAAAGATGTAGTGACTAAATTCCTTGGCAACATTAATGAGCCTCAATACAAAGAAATTGTAGGGAAAATGTTGGTAAAGTCTAAGTAACTCGGTTGTAATATGAGCCTTTAGCTTCATTTCTTAGCTTCGGATCTGGATTATTTCCCTCCAAATTTAGGAGCTGTCAGTGAAGAACAAGGTGAAAGATTTCACCAGGATTTCAAAGATGCAGAATGACACACTCAGGGACGTTGGGATGTGAATATGATGGCAGATTACTGTTGGTCAATTGCACGAGACGACCCTTCTAGAGATCGTTCAAGAACTTCAAAAATCCGGAAATTTCACGGAAAACGGGAAAAGACGTAGGTGTGAATCTAACCTGCACATAATGTAACAAAACTATGTATGTTTAACCATGTAATTTTTATTCAAGGTATGGTTATATTAATTTAAAAGCAACTGTGCAGGTGAAAATACATAGACACTTTATGCTTTAGTTTCACGAATTTCAGTATACATTAAAAATATAATACAAAACATCTACTTGCTTACAAAGCAAGCTGAAATTTACATCAAATTTAATCAATACTAAGTATCAAAAATTTTGCCACTAAACCAGACGTGATACGCCAAAACTAATTTTTTTCTCGAATTCTGCGTTAAGAAATTCATAAAACCTACCTATTTTCGTTTTTACCGCACAAAAAAAGTTTTTGTTGCAGGCTAGTGTTACTTGTAATTCTAAAATTACATTTTTATGACAATGAATGTTCTGATGAAATATTTTGAACTGCCTATTACCTATAGTCCTTTTCAGAATACTTGCGGCCTGATGGCCTTCATTTCTCGCTATGTCATTGGTTCTGCTGACAATAACTATGACGTCGTTTGACGAGAATTTATCAGCATTCCTCAAGAGGGGTTTCACTACTACTGAAAAGGGAGCACCTTTTTTTTATAAAACCTGTCGCAGTTCTGCTAGATTTGCTGAAAGGTCTCAACCATGACTATCACCAAACAGTTTCACTTTCTTCTCCTTCCTTCCTTTTTTTGATCACGTTATCAACGTGAATTCAGTGTTTTTTCATCGGAGAACTCATGTCTTGAGAGAAACAAGTGCTTCCTTGCTCTTCCCGAACTTTGCGTAAAACGCTCAATCTGTTCATTATTGCAGGATGATTTCCAGATGAGTTCACCTGATTCTACCCCAAACACTATTAATTTCTTTTTTCCATCCCTTTTTAAGATTCTTTATTACAGCCCAGAAAGGTTAAATATCTTGAAAATGCACTTGAACTATCATGGCATGGAATTTCACTGTAATATACTGCTATTATATAACAGAGCTCTTGCTCAGTCACAGCCTTCCTGATTCTTAAAATTCTTCTAGTTGTTGGAACAAATTTTAGTTATTTCTATATTCTAAAAACATACTGTTCTTTAGGAAACTGCATTACATGATATCGATGTGCAGTTCAGTTCCCGACTGCATCTTTCAGCAGCCTCAACTTTGTTTTGTTAATGATATTTTTAACCATCCCAATTATTTTCGACTATGCATTTAGTATATTTTGTAAAATACTTTTATGTTGAGAGCCTTATGCCAGTACCTACCAACTTGCCGTTTTGTACTCTTGTGTAGTCATCTATTTGGATGATACATTTTTTTGTTTTAGACACTTTTATAATTAATGTTAAACCAGAAGCACTCTACACTGCGGAAACTCTCAACCTACAACAAAAGGGATTAAAGGAACAATTAGAAATTAGGGAATGAAAAATCATGAGAATCTTAGGACCAAGAATCATAAACGGAACTCATTACCCTAAACCTAATAGTGAAATACACAAGCACATTTCCAAAATTACAGATGCAATTCGAATGCGACGAATCCAATTTGCAGGGCATTTGGAACGAATGAACCCTAACGGACTTTCACATCAAACTTACAAGTTTCTACAAAACAAGGCCACTAGACCGAAGTGGTACAAATTATTAGAGAAAGATCTCGCTGAATTATGATCGCCAAATCTACAAGATCGAAAGGAAATTCAAAACATCATTCAAACACTGGGATTTGAGGAACAAGAAAGGAAACCCACACTATTGGCATGGTCGGAGGATGCCCATTCGCGAAGAAGAAGCTGAAGTTATGTATTGACAGGAAGAGTTTTTATTGTTTTTTCTAGCCATATTTTGACAGTTCAAGGAGTTACTTTTAAAATTATTAAGTTGTATAGCTTTACCTACATACATAATGTATTGTTTACTTACTTCAAGCAATAATATATAAATAGTGTAAGTACTTGATCTGGATTACTTCTTTTCACTTGGTGAGCTTCTAAGCACCTTGCCACAGAGTTTCATCTTTTTCATTCAAACTACTACTACTACTACTACTACCACCACCACCACCACCACCACCACCACCACCACTACTACTACTACAGTTTCAAGTTAAGATTTCATTTGCAGTTACAGTTGATAAGTCACAAGGTCTAACATATAAATATGTTTGGCTGGATTTGAGAGAGGATTGTCCTTCTCATGGTCACTTATATGTTGGGTAGTTTAGATTAGGGAGTGCAAAAAATCTGTTCATTTTAATACCATCTGGAAATGGGACTAAAAAATATAGTTTATTAAGAAGTATTAAAATAAATGCATGCTATCTAAAAGGAATTTTAAGTAACCCATTTATATTTCTAACAACAATAAAATATTAATATTTAATAGCTTTTTGTTTGAATTTGTACTTCCGCAGATTTGTATTAAAAAGCTGCTTACTTGCGTTAAAATTACGACCCTATTGAAGCTGGAATGAGCTGCTAGTTCACATATAAAGTGTGTTAACTCTTGTAAAAATTTCTGTGAAAGTGCAAATTTTACAAGTCCCTAAATATAGCCAAGGATGGTTGTTGGAAAAGAAGAGGAAACAGAATGTCTGGCCTGCTGTCATCCATCGCAATTCTGCCCTTACTTAATCTTCACCACTGTTCTGTTCAATCTGCTATCCTGGACACATCATCATCTTTCCCTCATGTTACAAGATTGTTTTTGAAATGTTTATAACTTAGATGATATTTAAAAAATTAATCACTTACAATTTACACTAATCGGAAATCCAGTCAACCCTTTGGGGTACAGTTATACACCAGTGAAAATGGAAGGTGTTACACCGCGAAGCATTTCTTATATATATAGATACCAAATGTTGTTGTTTGAGTCATCAGTCTATAGACTGGTTTGATAACATGTATTAAATGACTGAAAGTTCGTCCCTTTGGAAATGATCCATTCAAAATTACAGGCAATTTAGTAAGAAGTGCGACCCCCTCGAGCACTGATACACTCTTGTATTATTTTGGTTTTGAATCAAAAAGTCTTTGAATGTCATCTTGAGAAACTTTTCTCCGTGCCTGAAACACATGTTGTCAGTTCTCGAAGATTTATGGCTGGAGGTTGGTATGACAAATGCCTTTTTGTGGCATTTAGAACATGGTCTGTGGGTGACAAATCAGGGGCATGGACAGGCCAGTCTGGGATCCATATATCTCTTAAGGCTTCTCTAGCCTGGTTTCCTGTGTATGCTGGAACACAAAATTTGTTATGGTGGTCATTAAAAGTATGACAAGGACATCGACTGCTCTTTCCACATACTGACAGGCAGTCATTGTCAACAAACAAATCAGCTCTGGTGTTGTATGGAATAAGTCTCCACATCATAATCTCAGGGGTTGGAGATGTATGCTTGCCAAGAATCAGATGGATATGCCCTATCACCAGTTCTTCTATGGTCATGCTGTAGTTGATCTGACAGCCCAAGTCAGAAGCGAGATTCATAACTTAATAACACAGAACGCCACTCATCAGACCAGTTTTCTATGGCTTTACATCATGCACGTCTGCTGTTCGTGGTATGGCGTTGAAGGTACATATTGCCGGGCGGAGTGGTTCAGACGGTTGAGGCGCTGGCCTTCTGACCCCACCTTGGCAGGTTTGATCGTGGCTCAGTCCTGTGGTATTTGAAGGTGCTCAAATACATCAGGCTCATGTTGGTAGATTTACTGGCATGTAAAAGAACTCCTGCAGGACCAAATTCCAGCACCTTGATGTCTCCAAAAACCATCCAAATTATTTCATGGGACATGGAAATTATTATTATTATTATTATTATTATTATTATTATTATTATTATTATTATTATTATTATTATTATTATTATTATTATTATTATTTGCCTGTAACTGCTGCTCAGACTTAAGCTGTTGTCATTTGCCTATTCACCAGAGACATTTGTACAATCAGATTATCCTGTGATCTGTATGGATCTAGTTTTTTTGTTACAATATTCCCCTGAGTCCAACTCCTAACCACACATTTTGCAGTCATTACACTACAGCCAACTCTCAGGTTTATCACTCTGAATGATGCTCTTATGTCCCTCAAGCCAATTATGCAATCCTTCTCAAAATGAGAGAGGTGGTTGTAAATTGGTTGTGCGCATCATCTGAGCATGACAGGCTAAGTAGCTCAGACAGTAGAGTGCTAGCCTTCTGAGCCCAAGTTGGCAGGTTTAATTCTGGCTCAGTGCGGTGGTATTTGAAGGAGCTCATATATGTCAGCCTCATGTCTGTATATGTGTTGGCACATTAAGAACTCTTGCGAAACAATATTCCGGCACCTCGGTGTCTCTGAAAAACATAAAAGTATAGTTAGCGGGACGTAAAATCAATAACATTATTATTATTGATGGCCAAAGGAGACTTTTGCCAAATTCAGTACTTTACAAGGAAAGTGAATTGATCATTGACACGATGCAAAAACAGAGGATTGCTTTCTTTGGACACACATACTGCTTACCAATACTAGACTCCTGAAACAACTTTTTGATTTCTTTTGGAATAGTAAAAAAAAAAAAAAAAACATGGTTTAAAGAAATGCAAATGGATTTAGATGAGTTGAAAATTACTAAACGTCAAATTGAAAATATAGAAGAGAGATGGATTCTAAATAACAAGTACACAAAACTATCACTAAAAATATTGCAGTGTAAGCAGTATGTTACATCTGCAGAAAAACGCAAGATCATCCAGAATGAAGAAGTTTGGGGAAAGAAGAAAGTTGTCAAGTGCTAAGAGCTGAACTTACTCTTTGAAAACTTTGTTGTATAAGGTTTGATTTTGGTGCTCCAATGTGGGCGTAAACAGCATAAATAAATAAATAAATAAATAAATATATAAAATAAATAAATAATATTATGGTTATGCTGTAAATTTTTAGTCTACCTGAAACATCACAGGAATCTTAGTAGTCATCATGATTACCATTAGCAGCATCACTTACTCATACCGTCTGTAGCTTGTGTGATCGGCTGTAAGTTGTGCAAATATGCTTGTGTAACAGTGAAATTGTAATCAGATGACTTTAATGTTTGTACTTGATACACGAATTAATCACAACAAATTTAAAGACCTTGGGGGTAAAAAGTGATAACCCTCATATTTTAGATTTTTCAGTTCATTGTTGTAAACAGTTATATCCACCATGAAGTTGTTTTTTCTTCTTCTTCTTTTTCTTCAAGAAGTTATTTAACGAGAGATGGCAGCACAATTCAGCTTCATTTTCATAACAAGCCACATCTCTGGAGTAATCACTCACAATCCCCATTTCCAAGATGGTGTATACTGTAATGTTCTTGAAGATGTGCTTTCTTCTAAAGAATATCTCATTTATGGTAAACAAAACACTGAAGATGAGGATATTATTGACAGTGTGACAGTTTAAAGGATTCTGATTACACTGAAATCCTGCAAGATAATGGAAGTTCATCAGAAAATAGTGAACAGATATGTTTTTCAGATGGCTAGCAGCCGTGTTTATGATCCACACCACCCGTGTGTTTCGTGTAGAGTACCGTCATATTGGGTTTGTCTATTAGGGGCTTGTTTGGGTATTTGGAGGGGACTGATGTAACATCTTTCTTTGACCCTTTATGGCTAGCAATCAACATGAAAACTGTCCTTTTATCCTTCCATGCCAGAACAAGTTTAGAACCTTTACAAAAAGAATATGTCCCCTTGTTTTATTTTGTTTTGGTTTTTTATTTTGGAGCTGATGTATTATGTCTTTACAGGATGGCATAACTGTACCTGTCATTACTCTATTCATGAATAGGAGTTGGTTAGCTAATTGTGGTGACATATAATACCTGTCAGTATATATGTGATAGCCAGAAGGAGGGTTCTAGGGACCTTTGGTGAGAGAAGAAGCAAGAGCAGTAACAATTTGAGAGTTTTTAGAAGGTCTGAACTTTTTTCCTCGTGACCTGTGCAAGGCTTGAAATAGTACACATATCCGTTACTACTGTCAGACAGAACAAATATTTTGAGTCCAAATTTTGTGGCTTTCATTGTGTTGTAAACCTTAATGAAACTCTCCCGTTGAATTATATAGTATTCTCGTCAATAGAAATATTTTCAATGGGAGTATAAGGAAGCATACACTTTTCTACATATTGAATTTTTCTGAGATCATGATTTTAGGGAGGGTGTGTGAAATGTAGCCGGCCCTGTGGTGTAGGGGTAGCATGCTGCCTCTTACCCACAGGCCCTGGGTTCGATTCCCGGCCAGGTCAGGGTTTTTACCCGGACCTGAAGGCTGGTTCGAGGTCCACTTAGCCTACGTGATTAGAATTGAGAAGCTATCTGACGGTGAGATAGCGTCCCTGGTCTAGAAAGTCAAGAATAACGGCCGAGGGGATTTGTCGTGCTGACCACACGACACTCCGTAATCTGCAGGCCTTCGGGCTGAGGAGCGGTTGCTTGGTAGGCCAAGGCCCTTCAAGGGCTGTAGTGCCATGGGGTTTGGTTTTTTTTGTGTGTGTGTGAAACGTAATTCCAAAACAGGAGTAAAAATTCATGACGGGGCAAAAAAAATGGTACCCTACTAACCCATGCCTTAGAGAAGTACTTGGTAGTATCTGTGAGGGAATGAAGACCCATGTTTATCATAACTCCTAACAGTGCTTTTATATCTGTGTTAAGAGAATGTTTCCATTCGTTTAGCCTTGACTTCCGTGTGAGGGGAGTGATCTTTTTTTTTTAATGTCACATCAGAGATCGTTTTCTTCACAAATATGATTTATCAATTCGTCGTCTCCAAAAGCTGTAAAAGTTGTTAGTGGGATGTAATGCCAATAACATTATTATTATTATTATCATTATTAATAATAATAATAATAATAATAATAATAATAATAATAATAATAATAATAATAATTCATCATCAAAAAATACTTCAAAGTACTTTATAAGCACTGTATTACAATCAGAACCAGACGAAAGAACTGAACTAGGATTTATACCTAACAAGGGAACCCTATAACTAGGCCCAGGATCCATATCGGACACATCTTTCCACTCCGAGTCATTGTCACCATCAGACGCAGGTCTGTCACTTGTGCTGTTCTTGCTCCCACACTTATCACTTTCACTTATTTCACTATTCCTGTCAGAAAAACGACAACCTGATTCTATTTCCTCATCAGCCCATAGCATTTTCCATGACATTATGTGAAAATCACCAAATAAACATCAGAAATATGAACACGCATGAACACACATGCAATACCACATGCATGCATCTGAATCAACAGCAGCCTGCGGATATTGTTAAGTTACGGAGGTCTCTAGTGGTGATATGTTAACTATTAAACCTGTGTCTGCATGGTGCTGCTATCTCCTAAGTCCAGCTAGCATTTACTATTACAGCGACAGTCGGTGCAACTTTTGAATAAGAGTTATATCCGGATGTATCCATGTTCCACTCGGGAAAGATTAATAAAATTCCAACTTCTTTGAAACCATTTAAGAACAGACTAGGTAAAGAACTGATAAAGGAATCTGCCACCTGGGCAACAGCCCTAAATGCAGATCAATTTTGATTGATTGATTGATTGATTGATTGATTGATTGATTGATTGATTGATTGATTGATTGATTGATTGATTGATTCAGAAGTACTGTCTGAGATGAGAGCTCTATCATACTTATAATTTAAAAATTTCATTTTTCGTATTGATTGGATTCAGTGTATAGATAAAAAAAAGTGTTCTACCGACCAGTACGTGTTTATTGTAAATGGATTTACATTAGTACCCTGAAAGGCTGAAACCGGTACTAATGTAAATCCATTTACAATAAACAAGTTTTGATCGGTGGAATACTTCTCTTATCTATACAGCTCTATCATACAGCACAATCCTTTGTTTTCTCATTCTCTCAGGCATCAGTAATGTGTGGCTTCCTTTGAGGCAAAAAATCAGTTTCAGAATCACTTCTACCGTATAACTGATCGTAAATGTCTGCTCATGCCATGGCTAGTAGATGCCATTTTGCTGCAGAACGTAAACATTATTCCGCAGATGTTGTACCTATTTCCAGTGATAACACTTCTAAAATGAAACCGGTAAACATAGGAGTACCCTTATGGTATATATGAGGTAAAGCATATCTACCATTTTCCTGCAAACTTATTAGAAATATGTAACTTTAAAATTATGTATGACCAGGTTCAACATATGACCTGAAATGGTGTATAAGCAAAATCAGACTGAGTCTGACATTGGACGCCAGAGGGTTAATAATGGCACGCTGGAAGTTAACTGTTGAAAGCTGTTTTTATGCATCGTAGATGCTTGAGGAATCTCTAAGACCTGCACGACCCAAATTTTTAATTAGTCATTTTGAGAGAGTTATATTTTTTCTTTTTAATTATTTAATTTTTAGTTGGTCACAAAGGAAATATGTTATTAGTTTAATTTTAATTAATTGTTGTATTGATTTATCTTTGTTATCTAATTGTTACAGGACTTTCACAGTGGGATATGGTAAACCTCCTGACGAAGATTTCTCATTGCTGGTAATACTTGTTATTAGCATTGGACTTGGTCTTCCAGCTTTATTAATCATCATTAGTGGTATAATTATGTTTGTCAGAAGGATCTCGCACAAGAAAGATGATCTCTTCTTAAGCAGATGATCCACAACGGAAGACCTAAGATATTTAATATACTCATGGACTTGAAGCTTCAATTGCCACGTAAGTGCACTATGTAACATTTCTGAACATACAGCAGATTCATTCAAACATCCTGTGTGAAATTGGACAGAGTACAGTGAATCAAATTATCTAAACATTTCCTACTTATTTTAAATCTGTAATTCTGAAAATGTTGTATGTATATCTCTTCCAAATAGACTGGATGAATACAGGAGACTCACTGTAATAAACAAATTCAAGCACACAGTGGCTTGTATTTTCCATTGTACAAAATCACAGGCCGGTTGAGTTTTACTATTTACTATATCCTACTGGGACTGTGTAGTGATTTTGAAGACATTTTACAAATTTACGGGTGTTAATCTTTGTGCTATGTGGACTTGTTTGTTATGTGCTTCTTCTTGCATTTATCACAGAAAACTGATTCATTTCCAGGGCTCATTTTAACTATGGTTATTTAGTCATTTTAAAACTTTAAATTACTATGTGGTTGTTGACATACACTAGTGTTTGTCAGATACTAACAAACCGAGCTCAATAGCTGCAGTCGCTTAATTGCGGCCAGTGTCCAGTATTCGGGAGATAGTAGGTTCGAACCCCACTATCGGCAGCCCTGAAAATGGTTTTCCTTGGTTTCCCATTTTCACACCAGGCAAATGCTGGGGCTGTACCTTAATTAAGGCCACGGCCGATTCCTTCCCACTCCTAGCCCTATCCTGTCCCATCGTCGCCATAAGACCTATCTGAGTCGGTGCGACGTAAAGCAACTGGCAAAAAACAAAAAAAGATACTAACAAATGCAATGAACTATGGGCAAGAACTTTTTTTAATGGAGGTATTTATTCACAAGTCAGATGAAATCCTGTTAAATAGTTATTACTGTAAAATAGGGTGAATAGAAACAATTTTAACTTTTGAAATTGTCTGGACAACACTTTACGAAAGATACATGAATTATTTATGTGGCAATGTATGGGTGTAGGTCAAACTTTGGCAGTTGCCATTCACAAAATATTTTTATAAAACATGTCTGTTTTTTATTTACCTGCTCATGGGGTGAATGGAAGCAGGCATACATATTACCATAATGTTGCTATTGTACCTTCATTTGGGGGATTGGAAACAGTCTATATTTAATATTATTGCTATAAGTGGGGTGGAATAATAACATAAACATCCTTTCTCAACTTTTGTATGTATTTATCAATAAAATCAGTACAAAATGAGTAGGTTAAAGTGAATAAAAGTGTACAACATTCAGGTATATTTCTAAAATTTACACATTTACGATGTCAAATGGTATTTCTATGCATAAAATGCCTACTAAAACATATATGCCTGTCCTGTATAAAATGCAAAATTTGAAAAAATGATGAAGTCCCGGCCAGGTATATTGTCTCTGAACTTCTTTACGATCTTCCCATGAGCAGTAAATATGTTCCCATGAGCATCAAGATATTGTTTTACAATAATCCTCACATCATATGGGTCCATTGGGTAACCCCACTCAGCACATACACTTAACCTATCTTCAAGCAATTCTTCTTCTTCTGCAGTTAATACTGTCTGTCCACCTTGTTTCTTTATGGTACCCTTTCAAGTCACATGATGGTACAATACAGAATAGTTTATTTTATGTTTCTTGCCTGCGTCCCTATAGCTGAGACCATGTTTGTGATATCATCCACTGCTGCCTGGATTTGCTGTGTTTGTGATAGCACTTGCTCCTAGGATCGTGTTTATAAGTTCGCGGCATGATGAAGCTCTTGTTTCTATTCACCCCACAAATCGACCCTTTGTCTTGAAAAATAAATTGAGGTTAGATATTCAAACACATGTAAAAATATAATAATGCCATATTTATGCTTTTGTTTATTAAACATCAGACTATGTATTTCATAAAAAAAGATTAGCCTACGCCAACATTTTACCTGCTGTCTGAATGAAGTTTTCCCGCGCCAGTTTCCTCGTGGTGATTTGGCTTCACTTTACTTGACAATGGCTTCCACAAAACAGTGTGGACAACCTTTGAAGTATGAATTTCTCTTCAGTATGTATTATTTCACAAATATATCCAACAAATTTTAAATTGCAACAATTACAGTATTATTTATAGCAAATTACTAAACTTTTCCTGGTTTTTGTTTCTATTCACCCCACTGTTTCTATTCACCCCATTTTAGGGTACATATATTTTGCTGAGAAACTCAATGACATTACATAAATTCTGGACTGCCACCAGGAAGAAGTTTTTCTACATAAAAAAAGGTAACAAAAGTAAAATTGAACATTTAATACAACTTTCATTCTCACAATTTTGCTTTACGTCGCACTGACACCGATAGGTCTTATGGTGATGATAGGGTAGGAAAGGGCTAGGAGTGGGAAGGAGGCAACCGTGACCTTGTGGTACAGCCCCAGCATTTGCCTGGTGTGAAAATGTGATACCACGGAAAACCATCTTCAGGGCAGCCGACAGTGGGATTCAACCCCACTATCTCTTGAATGCAAGCTGATTGCTACATGACCCAAACCTCACAATAATTTGCTTGGTAAACATTTTTATATTATGCTTTATTGTAAAAATAGTCCGCTTCTGTAGCATAATGGTTAGTACTATTAACCGCTGTCCTTGAAGGCCTCGGTTCAATTCCTGGTACTCCCAGAAATGTAAGAATGACAGGAAGGCTGGTATGTGGTTAAAATGCTATTTGCAGCTCACTTCCATTCGGGGCGTGACTGGAAAGAGATGTCCTTAGGATGAGGGCATGAGTTTACCTTTTATCTGATAAACAACTCTAAAAAGTCAAAGATTAATAATGCAGTATATAGTCTATAGAATTACAACATTTGAAAACAAAAAAATTAAAGAACAGCACATTCAATATTAGAACGGGCATATAAAGGAAAATACTGAGAATATAGATGTGATATTATAATTGACAAAGATCACTGTAAAGTGGCGACTACCAAAGGTTGGATTCTGCACTTTCGCAAGCCGAATCTGTTCCAGAATTGAATAAAAAGCCTACTTATTCTGCCATGTGCCCGTACCATTAAACTCAGTACTTTGACCTCTTCTAAATGGTATTTGCTCTTGTAAAATTCAATTGTAGGTGTGTAGATGTTTCATGTTTCAATATTAATCACCTCAGGCTGGGCAGTGTGATGTGCCATTCTGACTGTGGGATCGAGTATCTAACCTTTTCTTAAAAAATGTTTTTAAATGTTATCTTGATTCTTCTGGTGCTACAGTTTGTTGACATGTTGTGCTTCGTAAACAGTATAACCTTTTCCATGAAGCTCTTCGGCGATGAAGATCTTATTTTATGACTAGCTGATGTACCCGTGTTTTGCTATGGAATTCTCAGAAAGGCTGTCTTTATGGATTTCCCAACTGAAGTCAACATAGGTCATTACAAGGACGTCAGTAGGAATTTCATGATTAAAAGCAATATTGTCATAGGAAATACTCGATCAAACGAAAAACCACACATTTTCTCACTTATAATGAACAGTACTGCACTGCCGATCTAACCGTCCAAAGTTCCAGACCTAGAATGACTAGGCTGCAGACAGCCACGAACACTCCTCTGCCATTATTCCGTTAAATGTGAGCACTGGTCATGTTAAAGATGTTGATTCCCATAGAGAACCTGAAATATTTGTTCCGAATGAGTAAATTTATTATGCCAATATAGTTGGTGCATTATTGGACATGTCCAACAACTTTATCATCTGATGGCCAGCCAGGCATTAATTTTTGAAAATGAGACAAAGTCTCTCATAGTGCATTGGCACTGCCGGTGGCTCCAAGTAGCCTACGCAGTGGCCTGCACTGTATGCACTAGCCATGAATCTTGATAGGTGTGCTATTTACCAGTTGATGAGCCCAACTTAGCACACTAGGGCGAAACGCTGGCAACCAGGAATGAGTTAGCTGGTAAATTTAAATGTCCAATAACGCACCAACTTTATTGGTATAACCACTGCTTACTCCAATCAGGGCATCAGAGTAGGGATCAAATTGCTAGAATACTATGATGAACCAGTGTGTTATGTACAAGTAGTATCAGAAAATTTATGAACCAAGGGAATGGCATGCTAAAGAAGAGGGAGACCTAACTCCCCAGCTACTTCCCACCAGTATTCAGGCAGGCTGTTATACTCGGTATGCAGCAGTAATCCCATCTATCGGGGTTTACTCCCTTAGCCTTTGTAAATCCCTCTTCTCCACAAGGCAGTGGTATCCTCTTCTAATTTTCTCCAGAGAGGATGGGTTGCTTCATCCACCATCGTCATTCCGAAGGTCTCCTTTTTTGCCTAAGATGCTGTTAAGGTCTTCACCCGTAACCCTGGGCATGGACATTATACCCCGTGGGACTGGGTCCCTACCTGAACTTAGCTCTTCTTCACACTGGCCTACTGATGCGACATGGATACACCAGACAAGAATTACTCAAGTGAAGGATGGGGAAGGAGACCCTATCTCCCTTGAGCTGGGTTAAAATAGAAATATGAAGTGGAGAAGAAGAGTGAGACAATTTAAGACAGACATTTGTAGAAGCAGCAACTGACGTATGCAGGAAAACAAAAGCAAAGGTTAAGGGAAAGGAGACACGGTGGTGGACAGACAAAGTAAGAAAAATGAAAAAAGGAACAATGTAAAGAAAGAAATGGATAAGGAAAAGAAAAAATCTTAATCAGAAGGATGAGAATAAGATAGAAAGGTTACATGTGGAATACAAAAGATTGAAACTACAAGTAAAGAGGAGTATCAAGGAAGAAAAAGAGAAATGTTGGGGAGAGTTTTTGCACAAAATTGAGTAAGATAGTTGAGGAAATCAGAAACTATTATACAGAGTACTAAAATCAAAAAGAATAAATCAAGAAAAAATCAAGGCATTAAAGAGAGAAGATGGATCCATAGTACATGACGAAAAGGGTCTTCAGAAGTATTTTGAAAAACTTTATAATGAGGATGACTGCTCGGAGGAAGGAGGCTATAAGAAAATGTAAATAATAGATGGAGAAAAAGAAGAGAACCTGATAACATGGTTGGAACTTGAAAGGGCAATGAAAGCAATGACCAAAGGCAAGTGAAAAAAGACGAATTCAATGCTGATATGATTAAGGCAGCAGGAAGCATTGGACTACAGTGGCTCAATACCTGAATGTCGTATGGAAGGATGAAAGGATACCCGAAGATTGGCAACAAAGAAGCATTGTACCACTGTTCAAAAAAGGAAATAGGAAGAAATGTGAAAATTATAGAGGTATAACCCTATTATCTCATGGACTAAAAATAATGGATAAAGTCATAGACAAAAGACTGAGGGATATAATAGAAACACAGTTAGAGGAAGAACAATATGCTTTAGACCGAATAGATCAACCGTAGACTTGATATTTAAGTACGAACGATAATGGAAAAATATCTGGAAAGGAACAAGGAAATCATATTCGTATTTTTGGACTTGGAAAAAGTTTAAGGTACAATTCAGAGAAAACATGTATGGGAATGCCTACTGAAAAGGAATGTACCAAAATCATTAATTAACAATATAAAAATGTTGTTTCATAAGGGTAAAAGCAGTGTACAAGTGGAGAGTGATGACTGAAACATTTTATACAAAAAAAGGTCTCAAGCAGGGAAGTGCACTGTCACCATTATTGTTTATTATATTGGTGGATGAAATCATAAAACGTGTAAAACAGAGTATCAGTAGTGATGAAGTGAATGCTTTGGTGTTTGCAGATGACATGTTGATTTGGGAAAAGGGAAAAAAGGAAGTACAAAGGAGACTGGACAATTGAAATGAAAATATGAAGGAGTTTGGAATGGTAATTAGTGAAAAGAAAAGTGTAGTCATGCACTATGGAAAAGAGAAAAAGAGAAGCCAAGTGAACATAGAGGGAGAACGGTTAGAGAATGTAGAACAATTTACATATCTGGGTAGCATTATTAATGGAAGTAATGAAATCAACACTGAAATTAATAACAGACTAAGTAAACGAAACAGACTTTCAACGTATTAGGTCGTGTTACGTACATGTAGTACGTGTTGAAGAGATGTTAAGTACAGAACAAAAATGGCCAGCCGGACACCAGTGGGATCCGAACCCACAACCTCCCGATTTCGTGTCGGTTGCTCTACCAATTGAGCTATGGTGGCCTAGGCCATCTTTGTTCTGTTTGAAAGGATCTGAGCTACAGGTCTGGCACTGCTGCTAGCACACTCATATCTCTTATTTAGTAGTGTGCTAGCAGCAGTGCCAGACCTGTAGCTCAGATCCTTTCAGAACAAAGATGGCCTAGGCCACCATAGCTCAATTGGTAGAGCAACCGACGCAAAATCGGGAGGTTGTGGGTTCGGATCCCACTGGTGTCCGGCTGGCCATTTTTGTTCTGTACTTAACATCTCTTCAACACGTACTACATGTACGTAACACGACCTAATACGTTGAAAGTCTGTTTAGATTACAATGCGGTCGTAAAAATTCAATATTCATAGACTAAGTAAAGGTGCAACATTTTATCATCAAGTCAGAGAGCTTTTATGAGATGACAAAGTACCCAAGGGAACGAAATTAACATTATGTAAACAGTATTTCATACCAATTATAACATGCAGACTAAAAATGCTGGTAACTAATAAAAGACAAGATAGTAAGATCCAAGCAGTAGAAATGTTTAAGAACATCAGTTAAAAAGACAAGAAGAGATAGAATTCAAAATATTAAAATCAGAGAAGAGCTAAATATAGAACCGTTTCTACAGAAGATACAGAAAGCAAGACTGAGATGGTTCGGACATGTAAAACGAATGGGGAAGGAACTGGAAGCAAGAAGGGAATTGGAAAGAGAAGTTGAGGGAAGGAGACCTGTTGGAAGACCGAGAAGAAGGTGGATGGATCAGATTTGAAAGGACATTAGAGAAGCTGGATTGGATGTGGCGGAAGTAATGGAGCATGAAAAGTGGAAGGACAGAAAGGCGTGGAGGGGGCTTGTTAACCACACCCGGGTGACTGGAGTGGGATGATAATGATTGTGTAGGTTTAGTATTTATATTTAGTAGGTACAGATTTCACATTCCATTTTGTGTAGTCTTAAAATTCATATCTCTTATTTAGTAGTTATTTTTATAATATTCTTTACAGCCTGCCATTTTTATTTAAATCATTTTGTAATATTTAATTGTGAGACTTGGTGTGATGGCAATATGCTTTGATCTGAGCCTGACAGTGGTGCTAGTTACTTGTGCCAGGCTCCTCCTGTAATCCTTCCTGTGTGACCTCCCTCTCGAGTGTTGAGTGGGCATAACCAATGTATTTATGTATGTGGTGAGAAGTTTGCAAATAGTCTAGAAGAGCATGTTGTAAGGTGTGCATATTGTAATGGATTATTTAAACATTTAACCTCCTTAATCCTTCTCATAATCCGTTCAAAATGTTAGTAACTAGTAGTTATTAAAATTTAACATATTTGGTGTTTGAATGTTTAAAACTAAGTTTTGCAAAGTTTTGTAATTCTAAGAATCTTTAGGAGATGAAAGAAGATAGCTCATAAAATCTTTTGGAAGCTGAAACATTAACATACAGGGACAGGATTGACTTGCTTGCTTGTAAACTCAAACATTGCAACAAAATTGCGTGAGATTGTGGAAGAATATTGACTATAACATGTTGAAAAGTAATGCAAAATCAGACTTTCTCCTTGTGTCAATTAATATGTAAAATGCGACTTGTTTCAAATAATTTTGTACCTGTTCATTGAATGAAATAATTTATAAGTCCATCTTTTTATTTAAAAATGGAAAAGGATTTGCTTAATTTTGTATATGTAACAAGTATTTTTGAGTTTTATGCTCATCGTCTTATCACTGCTTTCTGCCATTTTTATTCTCTTATACTAAACAATATTGTGTTGTGATCTGTCCTGTTTATCATTTTGTTTTGTATTAATTTCAGATATGAAGGTAAATTGTACTGGCAGAAAAAAGAAGCAGAAGAAGAGGAAGTTAGTTTTATCCGCAGATGATAATGGACATTGATGTTATGCCATAACACCAAATATGTTACTTGTTTTAAGGCTATTTACCAATCATGCAATCATGTACATGACAGGAATGGTCATGCTTCTCCACTGGCTCATTCTACACCCAGAGCTTTTACACTTGTGTTATAATGCAATCTGATAAGAAAATTATAGGAAAGCATTGACTCACCAGCCAGAGAGCACAGGTGAGAACTTATAAAGAAGAGAAGCTCCTCTATCCAAAATTTTTAGTAGTTTCTTCTCTACCTATAGAGAAACATGAAATCTGTCAGTGAAGGACCTGCGAATTGTGTGTGCTCTGAACATTCTTATCTTGTAAGTTGTTACTTTCTATGCTGTTTTCTCCTGATAGAGGCTTATACTGATTCTTTCAGGTATCATATTTGATAATAGTTGAATGTATGGTTTTTTTAAAATTTATTTGGGTAGTGAAGCTATTTGTAGAGAAAGGAAGTATGGTGGTTGATTCTGGAGTCTTGATCCTATGGACAAAATGTAAACAAGTATATCATGTACCATAAATGTAACACATTTTCTGTTATTAGGATATTAATTAAATGTTATCAGTAAAATGGGCAGATGCTCTGCCTAAAATAACCAGTTATGTTATGCTCTTCCTTTTCTATTTTCATCTCGTTTTCTTGTTCAGTCTTTGGAGAATTATTTCTGAGCTTGATGTATGGGAACAAAGATCACTTTCTGATTGGTATAAGCTTTATTTTTCCTGAAGTTCCATGGCCAGGTTGTACACAATATTGTGAAAATAATGAACAGACTTTAAATTTTTACCCCTATTTGTCAGTTCTAGAATGACTGTTATAGTCATTAAACAGGCTGTGATTTAATGTAGTTCCATTGCTGTTTGGATGTAAGTTAAAATGAAAATAATTGTCTGAAAGGATTTGTGTGTTGTTTTGTACTAATGAACTGTTAATAAAATAAGTTCTATTTAGCCTCTGTACTAGTGTCTATAATTACTCTTCTATTTTTGCTTATCTTGAGTAAGTAACTTCAAATTGCTTTTATAAAGGTTTTTACTACCTCCTTGCATCAAGTATGATGGAAAAGGATGAGCAGATAGTACAATGTGTTTTTTCTGAATGGAGGTCAGAGTTTATGAATTCAGCAATGATTTTAAGTGGAGTGTAATATTTATTTATTTGAAGTGAAAATGTGATACAGACTGCTTTAATTGTTAATGAATAGATGGTACCATATACAAGTATGAAATAAGCTGCACCACAGTTGTCCTCCATATTGATAAGTACAAGGATCATGTTGTTCTGAAGATATAACAGCACTGCCACCACATTATATCAGTGCAGGTAATTGTGAATTGGAATTGAGCCTTGCTAAGGTTTACTATGGCTTCACATGCAGTAATTTACTATGACTTATTCATACAATCTATTTTTAGAATGGTAACAAATCTCTGATTGCACCTTTGAAAATTAGTATAGTGCTACAGTATTATGAATACAGTAAAACCTCATTGATTCAAATTGCTTGGAACTCGAAAATTGAACTTTGAATTACGTGATTTTGAATTAAACATCGATCATAAAACTCAAATATTCTCTCACCAATTGTATGTAATGTAACAAAATTATTTTAACCCTATAAAAAAGAATGGGGCACTGTTCAACACAGGAAATGCAATAAAAGGTGAGGTTAAGTTTATGTTACCATATGCCACTCACAGGTATACAAATGTCATAATAACTAAGTCTGATGAAAGGGTTGAAAGTAGCAACAACCAAGGCCTTTGTACCCTTGTATATGAGATCAAAATCAGAACACCACGAAGACTTCTGTGATTCCCATTATGAGCACGTTTGTGTTAGATGGTTACAGTTAGTGATCTGTGCTGGTTAGGGTATGGTTTGGGCAATAGCAGCGCATTCTATGCAGGCTAGTGGTAGAAAGTAGAATTACAAATTTACAATACCTCACATTGACAAGGGGTGATTAGAACGCATTTTATAGGGTCCAGTTATGGAAAGCTAAATTGCAACTGTTACACAGATTTGTTCCAGGTCAATAAGAATGGAATCCTGTATTCAGCATTGTTTGTGCTTTAATTCGGCGTGAGTTGTGATGATGCCACATGCATCTTTACATTGACCAATAGGAATGCAAGTTCATACTTCAGCAATACACAATGGCGACTGTTGCTCTTCATATCCAGCAACTTCACGCACCATATGCCCATGGGCATGGCCAAACATGATTGCCACTCTGTCATATCCTACATCTATCCATGTTGACACTGTCCGCTTGAAACATCAATGTCTCACTGATAGCTACTGCCTTATGCTCACGTAGAGGCAGTGCAAGTGAACATGGGACTCGTTCGCTGCACCATCTGTAGAGGCTTAACGATTAGGGTGACTAATTTTTTGTCCGGTGAGCTTATCTTCAACCATGTGCTTCACCACAGCCTACAGTATGCGATCATACTTCTATTTCTAAGAGGCTGTTTTCCTAAATCGGGACTTCTACACTATATTGGCATAAGAAACCAACTCTCCAAACAAAGAAAACTACTGTCACCAGAGCCAAGCCTTAGCAATCGTCAGTGATACTCCAGTTTTCATCGCACCCGGCAAATGCAAAATGCTCTATTACTCATCGAGAACACCACATTTGGAAACCTGTATGCTGAACTTGTTCCTAGACTACAATGGAACCTCGATTATCCGTTCCCGGAAAATACGTTTTCCCGGAATATGCGTTCAAATTACGTGGTCCCGCGAGCATCGTAATTAAATCACGTTGTAAAAGTCCCGCATTATCCGTTCCTCGAAGAAACGATTTCCCGGATCAACCGTCCAGAAATTCCAGTCCCATCAACGCTAAATCCTCGATCAATCGTTTTTTAATAAACTGTATCTCACAAAAGGACGGCTATGGCATATGTATGGATCTTGGCGTTAACGCCCCGTCACTGCGATAATTAAAGCAAGTACTGTACCGGTACTGGAAAAGCGATCGGCGGTGAACTTGCATAAGGGATCATCTTAGCATCGCATTCGGGTGGTATTGTTTAGAGAATCTCGGAAAATCATAAAGCAGAGAGTGGCGACAACAATTGCAAGGAGACACGGCGCATTTCGACAGCTCTGCTTGAAGACGGAACGAGTTTCGTCAAATGTTCGCACTTATAAAACGTCCACATTATGTCCAGGGTTAGATGTTTATATTTTTACATTTTTCGATCGTACTGCCGAAGAGGTTTTTGGCACTTTGCTCAGGGCACTGCAGAGTAACTGGGCTTTCAGGCAGGAATCGAAACTGCTTCTTAACACAAATTCAGTATTTTTGATATTATCGTACATGATTAGCCTATGTTAGCGAGACAAAAACACATGTTGCACCTAAATGTAATTTAAAAAAAAAGAAAGCCATGGGAGGTCTTGGAATTGCCTATTACCGGTACTGTTTAGGTCCTAATGTAAGACTGGGAATTTTACGTTTTCGTGCTAAAATACCAAAAACCGCAGTCGTTTTATTTGCGCACGTTACATTTTAAATGGTTGGTATAATTTCAAACTCGTACTGACATGTGCAGCGAGCGCGCTTTCCAGATGACCTCAAGGTCACGAATAACCGTAATTTCTGAAGTTTTGATATTTCTTTTATCTTTCCCATTTGATTGGATTTGTGACGCGCAGAATTGAATATAACGCATTCGAGAACTTTTAAGAATCGATACTTACATTCGAAACCATATTTTTGAGTTCAACATAACCTTTAAAAGTCGACGTAGGCCTAATTTGCGCGGTACGAGATTTCCAGAAACTGACTACAAACAGTATACCGGAGACCAAATTACAATGAAAGATTAAGAAATGAACGGATTTCGCATTCATTTTGGGTGCTTTCGTATCTAATGTGCTTTATTTTATTAGATGAGAGAATTAAAAACTACTTGTGGTCGATTGTCGTTTGGCTTGGCGTTATTAGATTTTTCGAAGAGTTTGGCTAGCCTAACCAAAGTCGCTGAACTGAAAGAAGTTTTCACGGGAAACTGACGAAGATTCCCCTGTAAAACTGAATATAAAGTATCGAGATTTTGAACTCGCGTACCGGTAATTAATGCGGTTTCGTGGTCTAACATGCCCGCCTCTCATCCAGAGGCCCGGGTTCGATTGCGACCAGGTCAGACAATTTTACCTGGATATAAGTCTGGTTCCAGGTCCACTCAGCCTATGTGATTACCTTTAATTGTGGAGCTATCTAATGGTGAGATGGCGACCCCGATCTACAGAGCCAGGAATATCGGCCGAGAGGATTCGTCGCACTGACCATGCGCACCTCGTAATCTGGAGTCCTTCGGGCTGAGCAGCGGTCGCTTGGCAGGCAAAGTCCCACTGGGGCTGTAGTTTGGTTTGGTTTAGGAGTTTTGTAAGATTATAATTATACATATTTCATTTTTGTGATGTTTAGCCAAATTGTTGATGGTTTTCATTCATTCCCGGATTTTCCGTTTTCCCGTATTGTACGTTTTATTTTCATGGTCCCTCGAAAAACGGAGAATCGAGGTTTCACTGTATTCCAAAATTGTGTAAAGGTAAATTCAGCATTGAAGTTGTACGATCTTTACAAAGAACTCTCCCAAATGGACAATAACATTCCTAACCGAATTTACAACTCCTGATGTTAAATTGATGTGCAAGTAATTCAATAATCTTTTGTGTAACTTTTCTTGCTAATTAAGGCATACTGTAGGATGGACACTACTTTACACATACTTTATCTGTCATTCAAACAAGAACACAGGTGTCTAACCTAAGATTCATTGCTACCTACCTAAAATTTCATGTTTCTAGCTAACCTGTATTACAAGACTGTCTCAGTTATCATCATCATCATCATCGCATATTAATATTGTGATTATTTGTAAATTTGTGCTTGTGTTGCTCGCCTACTCGCACATCTTCATACACCTATAAACACAACTGCACATGGTACCTCTGACTACTTTTCTTCGTTTTCTTCTTTGCAATTTTGCCTGGTATTTTCAGCATTCTCTTTTTCTTTTGTTATGTTTTTTCCTTATTTTGATGGTGATGAAGGGTCAGTTAAAAGGTTTAGGGAAACAAAATAAATTGCAGAACCAACTCCAACAGCTTATGACTTTGACAAAACTTTTGCAAGAACAGAACGATGCATTACTACCATGGCTTCAGGAGAATGAGTATTAGTCAAGTTGCTAAAATCTCTGCTAAGTAGAAACACAACTCAGGCTCGTGGGCATTATGGCCGACCAGACAAAATTTGATGCGATTTCACAACATGATGCCAAGGTCATAGCAGAGGTAGAAGATATCGTTATTAACCCCCTTACCACAGGACATTATGAAGGTTATTCGTCTTTCAGTATCCGAAGAATAGCAAGTTTGCCAACTTTTTGGTGATAAAGAACTCAATGATAGGAAACCATCACAATTTTTACATCAGTTAGTCATTAGCTGGTACCTCTCTTTGTGACAAAAGTATAATAAAACAATTCTTCATGTGTAGACTACCACAGCACTTGCAGACTATATTAGTGGCCAAGAGAATGCCTCTTAACTGATACAGCAGAGCTCGCAGACAAGTAGCTTTCACCTACAGTAATGTCACACCTCCATATAGCCACTTGGCCATACATGACAGCCGCACCTAACACTTTTGCTGCCCAGGTGGAAGAATTTAAGCGTAAAGTCGATCCATAACCAGCCCTGAGACAGGAGTCATAGTAGGAGGAGATCTAAAATCCATGACCGTTCTCTTTTGCCACAGGGCCGACTTTGTTGGTACCACAAAATGTTCTTCTTCTTTTCTGCATGGGGTCTCTAAATATTAGTTCCTAATTAGCGTCGACCTCTAAGATCTTTTGCTACCATGTTTTTCCTTCATTCCCACCTAGATATACCTGCTCTCTTCACAAAGCTGCAGGTTGTTCTTATTGGGTCGTCTTGAATTTTTTCTCTCTCTTCACCTGGTAGTCCTAGAGTGGAGAGTCTGATTCTACCCAGTGCTTCACATTGGAAAAGTATGTGTTCAGCTGATTCCTCTGCTTCATTGCATTTCCTACATATGTTGTCTCTTATTACTCAAATTCTGTGTAGGTGTGTTTTCAGACGGCAGTGTCCTGCCGACAGTCCTACTATCCATCTTATATTTCCTGTGCTGAGTTTCAACAGTTCTTTAGTATGCTTCTTGTTTGGTCCTTTTATCAGTTCCTTTGCAAGCCTGCTTCCTGAAGTATTTTTCCAGTTTTCCATTTGTTTCTTTTGTATCCATTTTCCTATGTAGTATCGGGCTTGTCCATAGGAAATCCCGCATACAGGTTCTGGGCCTACAAAATGTGTTTTTGCCCCTTTCCTGGCCAGTTTATCTGCCTTTTCATTTCCTTCTATACCTGCATGCCCTGGTACCCATATTATTTTGACAATGTTGTACGTTGAGAGCTTCAGGAGAAGTGAGTGGCTATACCAGACAATTCTGGATATTATCCGGACTGCCTCTAGTGCCTTAATGGCCGCTTGGCTGTCTGTAAAAATGAAAATGTTGTTATTCCTGTAGTTCATTTTCAAATTTTATTCAAGACATTTGTGATGGCTATCATTTCAGCTTGAAAGACTGTAGTATGTCTGCTCAGCCTCATCTTGATTGATCTCTCAGGTCTTCCCCCGTTGATTCCTCCTCCTGTGCCATCCACAATCTTTGAGTCATCAGTCCACCACACTATATCTTCTTTTTCAGTAGGGTATTTCGTTTGTTGTTATCCCAGTCTTCTTTTTTTATTATCTGGGTCTCAAACGGTTTTTCAAAGTTGTACCTTGCTATCATATGATCAGAAGGCTTGTGTAGAACTTCCTCTGTTATTACTCTGTTAATTTTATAGTGTCCTAGATTGAGTCTTTGTGCATTCCTCCACTCTGATTGTGCCAATCTATATGAACTCATTCTAGCCTGTCCTTTTATGAAAATGCATAGTGATGGGAGGTGTAGTAAAGTATTCAAGGCTTCTGTCGGCATAGTTCTCATAGCCCCAGTTATGGCTATGCATGCCATTTTCTGTACGCTATCCATTTTACTGCTGACTTTTCCTTGACTTACTTTCTGCCACCAGATGATTGCAGCATAGGCCATCAATAGTCTAATGATCATTGTGTATACCCACATTACCATTGATGGTCTTAAGCTCCATGTCTTCCCAACGGCTCTTTTACATGCATACAGCAAGTTCTTGGCCCAGGTTATGTTCCTTTCTACATGTGGATTCACCGGGCGAGTTGGCCGTGCGTGTAGATGCGCGCGGCTGTGAGCTTGCATCCGGGAGTTAGTAGGTTTGAATCCCACTATCGGCAGCCCTGAAAATGGTTTTCCGTGGTTTCCCATTTTCACACCAGGCAAATGCTGGGGCTGTACCTTAATTAAGGCCACGGCCGCTTCCTTCCCACTCCTAGGCCTTTCCTATCCCATCGTCGCCATAAGACCTATCTGTGTCGGTGCGACGTAAAGCCCCTAGCAAAAAAAAAAAAAAAAAAAAAAAAACATGTGGATTCCAGGTTAGATTTTTATCTAACACTACAGTACACCTAGGTGCAGTGCCTTTTCTTCCATATATATATCTTGCCCAAAGAGCTTCAGTGATCTCTTTCCCTCTAATTTTCTCCTTCTTGTAAAAGGGACCAGAGTTATCTTGCTCGGGTTGACTGATAGTTGTTCTTCCCAACACCAGTTCTCCACAAGGTTGAGTGATCTTTGCATGAGGTCCTGGATAACACTCATCACCTTACCTCGTACCACAATCACTAGATCATCTGCATATCCTTGTGTATAGAAACCCTGTTCGTTGAGCATAGCTGTGATTTTGTTCACCACGAGGTTCCACAGCAGAGGCGAAAGAACTCCTTCCTGAGCACAGCCTCGGGTGGCCCTAACTGTCAGCGTTTCTTCAAACAGGGTTGCTTTTATCTTCCTTCCGTCTAACATGGATTTAATCCATTTGACGACGGTTTTATTCACCTTGCTCTTTTCCAATGCTTTGACCGTAGAGCCATAGGTTGTATTGCTGAAGTCTCCTTCTACAGTATATCTAGAAATGCCACCAGTGCAAAATGTTCTAAGATAAAGCCATGAACTGTACTAGTCGTGTTCCTGGAAGGCAGAAAACAGAACGAACTACCAGCAAAAATGGAAACTGTATGTTGTATGTTGGGCTGCTGTTTGTTCATTTTTGATCAGAATACCAAAACAATTTCTGATTGACACCAGATCTGACATTTGCTGCTTCACGCGTAAGCTTTTGGGAAGCACTTGAAAACCTGGGTATGAACTGAGCGCTGCATGTTGTAGCACAATCAGGACATATGGTAGCCTTCCTTTGAACAACGTTGGTTTCCCCATCGCGGCTTCAGCTGCCAGTTTGTCGTCGCTGATGTTAGCACAGCCATTATTGGTTCACATTATCTGGCTTACTGTAATTTACTCCCTGACTGCCTTAGCAGATGCCTCCTTGACGGAACCACCGGCCTATATGTTAAGGCATCTATAGCTTTTTCGAACAGACCAGCGTAAGGAATGCTGCAGTATCCACCAACTTGCCTATTAACACATGGCTCGTCGACTTTCATTCCATTACTTCCCCACCTGTGATCCACCTGTACATTATATTACAACAACCGACGGCCCACCAGTCTCTTGCTCACCTCACCGCCTGGGACCCCAGAAATTATATAGATAGCAAAGAAATAATTTGAGGACTTTCTAATAGTCCCTAGTCCTCTACCTTGCATATTGCACCTAAGCGAGACAACTCACGGCGTCCATATGGTGATTGAATGCAAGGATAAATACGATCGTTACTCAGTGCGATATGTAGGAGATATTTGCTGTAACATCGCTGGGTAGATCATTTTTAGTAACCTTGACCTTGTCAAGGCCTACCAACTGTTCCTTATTCATCCCAGTGGCATTTTATAATTAGCCCTAACGACATGTTTCGAGCTGTTTGAATTTCTCTGCGTAACATTTGAGTTATGAAATACTGGACAAATATATCAACGTTTTATGGAAGAGGTCACTAGGGTTTTCAACTTCTTTTTCCTATACATTGACGACACTAGGGATTTCAACTTCTTTTTTCCATACATTGACGACATTCTGGTGTTTTCTCGGGATGTTGAAGAGCATTGGTGCCATCTCTGCATAATTTTCCAGGGATTAGCTGATTACGGTGTAGTTATGAATCCAACCAAGTGCGTACTAGGTGCAAGTGAGGTAATCTTCTTGGGCTATCCTCCACCGGAGATAATCCAATCTCTCCTAGAGTACCCTCTACCGAAGACTGTCCAGGGCCTCCCGCTGTTCATGGGCATGGCCAATTTCTGTAGATTTTTCCTACCTCATGCGGCGGAACTGCAAGAGCCGTTGGTGAACATTGCCAAATGACCCTCTAGATCTCTTTATCGATGCAACAGACAATTGGACTCCATTGGCAGCCTCTAGCGTTTTCCAGCCTGAAGCTTCCAGCGCATCAGTCAACCTGGCCGACCTATTACAAGAAACCGTTAGCTGTGTATGAGGATATCCAGCATTTCCGCTATATATTTGAAGCACAGCACTGCAGCATGCATACAAATGTATTCAAATCAACGCAGAGAAAAATTACCACTAGCACAACTTAATCAATTGTCCTTCATATCCCAGTTCACGACTGATATTGAGCATATAAAGGGAACAGATAATGTTGTCGCCGATACGATGTCCCGTGTTGACGCTTTTTCATTAGAAGATGACTACGCCGCGCTGACTCGATCACAAGAGAACGATGACGAACTCAAAGCCTTATTGCGTGATGGTGCTCGTACGTCGCTGATGGTTGCAAAAGTAACCCTTCCAGGCAACATGACTACTTTAATATGTGATACGTCAACTGAAGAACCCCGTTCGTTCTTGACATTTCCTTTTCGACGCAAGTTCTTTGACAAGCTCCGCAACTTAGTCATCCAGGTATTCGAGCCACTTCTCGTTTAGTCTCGGATAGATTTGTTTATCCATCAATTCAGAAAGACTCGTGCTTGTTTGTCGTGTCAACGCTACAAAATGACAAGACATAATGTCTTTCCTTTGGGGAATTTCGGAGCACCGACAGGCCGTTTCAGCCACATTCACTTGGATATTGTAGGAGCAGTGCCTTTCTGCGAAGGCTATCATCTCCTCACTGCTGTTGACAGATTTACTCGTTGGTCAGAGGCATGGCCCTTGCGCAGCGTCTCTGCTGAAGGAAGAGCCGATACCCTGCTGGATGGATCACCCGATTTGGTCTTCCTACCTATGTAACTACCAACCAAGGAAGACATTCTGAGTCTAACCTCTTTCGCAGACTCATGACACAATTCGGTATAACGAAAATCCAGTTACCACCCATGCGCTAACGGCATGATGGAGCGTCTTCATAGACAATTAAAAGCTTCCCTGATGTGTCATGGTGCAACGTGGATTAAAGCATTTCCCTTAGTATTGTTTGGTATGCGTGCGGTACTAAAGGAAGATCTGAAAGCTTCTACCGCTGAACTAGTTTTTGGGGGAACCGCGCCGCTTACCTGGAGAAATGGTTGCTTTTTTTTCCCAGTCCTTCCACTTCAGTTGGCCCTTCAGATTTTTCAAATCAACCAATGGCTGAACTCATACTTTTTCGTGCCTCTCTTCACAGTCAAGAGAACGTATTCATCTTTAACGACTTGGCAACGGCCTCCCATGTTTTTCTGAGGGCTAACTACGTAAAACCTCCTTTGCAGCCCCCATACTCTGGTCTTTGTCCTGTAGTTACCCGTAGTGAGAAGAACCTTACGCTCATGATTGGGAACAAGGAGGTAGTAATTAGCAGTGATAGGCAACGGAATCGCTCGAGAATCTCGAGACCGATTCGTGTGCTGCAAACTGTGCGACGTCCCAGTAACTACGAGTGCAAGCTTGATAGTATATCATCAGCAGTTCTCATGCGGAAACGTGTGTGCCGATAATTTTGTCAAAAGCCTAGGAAAGTACTGCGTATTGAAGTATAAGCTCCTTAATATAATTACGCAAAGTGAAAACAAAGTCAGTATCTTATCCTGTTCATAACTTATTTGAGGTGGACATCTTAGCTGAATAACCCTTATAATTTAACTGTAGACAGGATTTACACCAACCTGGATATCTTGCAGTTGTTGTCGACAGGGTAGCTGCTTGCGATGCAGGCCGGGCCGGAGTTGTTCTGTGACGATTCTCCTTCATTGATATGCGTTTTTAAGTGTCGGATCATCCCAGAAGTATTTCTCCCGACGTATTTTACTTCCTTTGAAGAAACAACACAGCGGGCTGTGCTCTTCAAAATAAACTTTTCCACGACTTAGGTTGCGTTTCAGACATCATCTTAAAGTTGTCGCGTACAATTAAACACAATTACACATTGCACCGTCATATACCGACCAAGGCGAGTCGATCCGCGGAAAGTATGTGAACTGCTGTGACGTTGGCGCAGTGCACGGAAATACCGTATAGTCGGGTTCAAAGAGTTGTAATAACGTACAGAAGCGGAAGCGGTACCTGGCTGAAGCTAATTGAATGAACGTCCGCCATGTTTCCAGTGGTAACATAAGCAAGGGGGCGTTGGTGTCGAATGACTAAAAATGTTTAAATACGCATTATAGAATCACTGATGCAAAATTAAAGACAGTTAGCTCGTTGGTCCGGTTAGACGATATGATGCCTCGACACTTACGTTGTGACGTTCATTGACATGCTGTGTTTGTTTGGAGAACTTGAGAACTTTGAGCCTGATTTAGCTAAATCCCTATGTATCTGTTTAATAGAAAGAGCAGGCATATGATATTTTTGTAGTGTTTGCATAAATAACCAAGGAGAAGAAGAAGAATAAAAGGGGTAGTTTTGTTTCTATCCTAACAGTCTGGTTAAGTTTAGTTATTGGCTGATGATGGAGTGTAAACCGAATAAAGTAATAGGCTACATTAACAGGCTGGGCGTTTTATTTACACTGTCGTTAAGTTTTGTGATCAAGAGAAGAAGGAAAGTATGAAAATACCGGTTGCAAATGCTACTTAACGTGCTATTGCCCCTACCGGCTGTAGTAAGAAAACAATATGTAAAATACGAAAAGAGAGCCAACATGAAGAAAGCGGAACGAACGTGTATGTAAATAGCAGCCTTGGACAGCGCCTTATTATTGTTCACGCTCGTGGGGAGATGGGATTTATTCCTGTGCTTGTCTCATCTATGATTCAAAATCGGACACATCTGACTACCATACAGAAACGAACTATGAAAACTATTGTAAGTAGGTTTTGAGAAAGCTTAACATATTTCATAATCACGTAGAATGGGCTCACATTTTTATCATGAAAGTCTAAAATTAGCTCCTTCACACCAATGTTTAAAACTCTTCTTCGTCTCCCTGTGGCAGTCGCTCTTCACGCTCTTTTTGGGATACTTTCTTCCTTGAGGTAAATTAATGTTGTTATGCGAAAGCTGATTGTCGAATACAGTTGAATAAGTATCAGGTGACAATTTAAGATATTTCCTAGGAATGCGAATTGGTTCACTATTCTTAACGGGAAAATATATTGGCGGACAATTAACTTAAGAGTCAAATGTTTGATGCATACCACAGTTTCATTATATACAGTGAAATTCTTGCGATAAATATACCGAATCTATTTCTCTCGAAAACCGTATCCTTCGATTCGGGCAGTAATACCCGAAGAATTGCCCATTTTTTACTGACAGAGAGGTACACAACGCGATCGTTCCATGCTAACTGCATTCTTTAACAATACCCCTCAAACACAATGATGAACACTTAATCTATACGGCACTACGTGTTAACACGAAATAATTAAACTCCAGGGTATCTTGATCTTCCACGTAAAAGCACCTAGCGACTCAAATACCTCATTTAAATCTTTATCAGCATTGAAAATCGCGAAGTACGATCACAAGCACACTCGAAATAATTATTTCACATTTATTATTTTAAACTCGTGACGGCAATCACATACAAGCTGTGCACGGCCCGCGTTCGCGGCCATATTGCCACTAATCGAAACCTCCTTTATGGTCTGAGTATTGTAGTCTGTCTTGGTTAGTGCTCCAGTTCTCCTTTGCTGACTGTACTGCGATGACGTCATGTTCGTTACTAGTGGCGCTGTGCTGTGCAGGACTCCACTCGCCTTGGTCGGGTAATACCTAATTATGACGCGTATACTCTATAACATTGTAAGGAATTATTTCCTTCGTCCCCAAAATATCGATAAACACAAGCACTGGTCACATGATTTGAATGTGGGGTCTGATAACGATGTACACCTACCTATCGAAAGAATTGAAGAAAACTCGTTATTTTAGATCCACTCATGCGTAATGGTTGTTGCATATGCAGCAAGGCGCATCTTGCCCTGTCTCGAGCTCGAATAATGCACGCCTCTAATATCCAGATAGGTGTACTTACAGTAGCTGTCAGTTTCTGTACTTAGCCTATTCATTCGTGTACTTACCGCTGCATATAATGCCAGAGTGTGTGTCCTTTATAATTGTTATACTGCGTCAAAATAGACCTGTGTAGAAATGAACGCCCTAGTCGCTTGTTGACACGTATTTAAGGAACTGAGAATGTCCGTGGTTGGCTGTTCGCATACTCGGCACAAACAACATTCAGCTCCGTTTACCTGTAGGCCTACGACACGCTGCTCGCCACACAATACGGGGACAACGCTCTCGAGATCTCGACATTTCTCGCGAGAAATAGTGCCTGCGCTAGTCTCCATTAATCACGAGAAATCTCGAAACCTCGTCTCAGACTACCCAACAATAGTAATTAGTATAGTCCGTGTTAAGCCTGCATACATAGACACAAACTTAGCTGTTCCTACCTGCACCAACACACCTGACACATCTACTACCCCCACTTCATTCAGTGTACCTAGCACTTCTCTTACACCTGACTTACCCAATGCGTCATCACCACCCAGTAAGTACACAATATGATCAGAACGAAGATGTAATCTTTCCGTCTCCAGGGGGAGGGGTGGTGATGTGGCGGTATTCAGATAAGTTATTACACCCCATGTACAAAACGCACCCTTGTCACTGTGTAATATTGCCTTATGTTTATATAGACTCTTGGTCTAGCGCCGTTGAGTGCGACTATGTAACCGATGTACTCTGGACCTGTTGATGTAATATGGCTGTACTGGCATTGTATGTAGTGACTGTGTTGTTGTAACTAAATATGTTATCCATGAGAACGGATTTACGAAAACCATATTGAAAGTCATGAGCAACATTTAAAAAAGTACGTTAATTTCCACACACTGTGTACCGGAGGTACACCTGCTCCGTACATTTAAACTGAGTACCTTTTAGGAAGCCATCTGTAATATGAAATTTTAACTGTGTATCAGAAGTTCCGAACTTTATCTTTAGATGTCTCTACTGTCGACTTATATGCTCCATCTGGTGGGAGGGTGGACAATTCATTTTCAAAAGAAATTTTGTATTTATAAGTTTTCTAAACCGAAGTGTTTGTAGATTGTTTTTGTGTTCTAAGGTTACCAGCACTTCTATCTCTTCCTTTTTCATGAAATTATTAGCTAATCAGAAATTTTGGATATTTATTGAATTCTCCGATCAAAAGTGAGGGTGTGTACAGGTCTTCGGCCTTGAGAATTCTGGAACCTTCCCCTCCGCTATAAAAACTGGGACATTTTGGGCCATGTTGTCTTTTCCATCGCTCCAGTCAAGAGGTTTAGAGTGTGTTCATAATGGAGTCAGGGAAATTCTTGCCCGCCGTCGGAGGACCCACCAGCTGAAAATAATGCCAGACATCTTTTAATTATGTGATAATTTCGGAAAGCTGACTTGAGGGGTAAGTTTCAAAATTCATTCTTAATATAAATTTCTGAAGTTTATATCATCTTCTAAATGTAAATTTTCAAGCAAGTCTACTTTATTCAAGTTCCTGCGGTGCAATATGAAACTTAGGGAATGGAGTGTGTTCACCCTATTTTAATTCTCATTCAACTTGGCATTGGGATGACTACGATTTTGTAAAACTTTAAAATGTATCTCTTCTTTTGGAACTTACTTTTTTCCATCTAGTCACCCTCTGTAGTATAGGCATAGCCTCTGTGACTTAGCGACATAAGCCCACATAGCATCTGAAGTGTTTCAAGGTATATTTCAAAAGGAGTGCAAGTGTTTCGCATCCTATAATTTGTTATGGCCGATATCTTAAACCCTTTCTGTTAACCACAAAGGCCATTCAGTATGGGCACTTACTGCCGCTGGTCAATTTCTAACTATTCATTGTAAGGTCTAACTCTGACTGTCGAGCGGGTTAGACAGTAAAAAATGTTTTGTAATGATCTCATTGGGATTAGAAGATTGTGCCTTGGAGAGGCTGGATTGTAATAAGTTTTGGAGCGCATTCTCCTGGAGTATTAATCGAATGGAACAATGGTGCTCTTTTGAATAATGTAACTTTGGAGCTACAAGCTCAGCCTGCATCTTATTGTGTATCTGAACGTTGATCATTACAGTAAAAATTGAAATGGCGTATGGCTTTTAGTGCCGGGAGTATCCCGGGACATGTTCGGCTCGCCAGGTGCAGGTCTTTTGATTTGACGCTCGTACGCGACCTGCGCGTCGTGATGAGAATGAAATGATGATGATGACGACACATACACGCAGCACTCGAACCAGCGAAATTAACCAAGGAAAGTTAAAATTCCCGACCCTGCCGGGAATCGAACCCGGGACCCCTGTGACCAAAGGCAGCATGCTAACCATTTAGCTATGGAGCCGGACATCATTCCAGTCATTTGAGCCGATGAGCTCCTGTATTGTTGTTGATGTTGTTTATCAAAGTTTAAAAGGAAGAAAAAGGAAGGAAATAAAATTTCAAATTTTAGTGTTTTTAAGTCACGCTTCGATCTTTTCTCTGTCCATTCATTCCCCCCGGCACCTTCTTACACCTCTGCATTCCACGGTATACCCGTAATACACTGGATAAATCATTTTAAACTATACACTTTTGTTTATAATCCAACATATTCTCCATTCCATTGGACATATTCCTCCCACCGTTGTGGAAGTTTGAAAATCCCTTGACGGTGGAAGTCAGTTCCGCTCGCCGAAGGCACTGACGCACTGCTCTCTTCACGTCCTCCTGCGTCTCATAGGGCTTGCCTCTCATCTACTCCTTCACAAAACCAAAAATATAGTAGTCAGAGGATGCCAATTTTGGACTGTAGGGAGTATCCGGTATAACTTCCCATCCAAATTTTTCAATGTTCTCGCTGGTGAAGTGAACACAGTGGAGATGACGTTATTGTGTTGCAGGATAATATGCTTTCCAGGATGTTTATCACTCAATACACGACGAAGCTTGTGAAGCGTTTCAACGTAACGGGCAGTATTTTTGGTTTCCCCATGTTCAAGAAATTCAGCCAGACAAATCCTCTGCATCCCAGAAGATAGAACTCAGAGAATAAGAGTAGGCGAAGCTTTATCTGACCCTGTAATAATTAAGAGGGGAATTCCTCAAGGCTGTATTATTTGACCTTTATGTTTTCTTATATATATATATAGATATATAGATATATATATATATATATATATATACAGTGGCGGTCAAAATAATAGAGCCACCTCTATTGACGAGATTAAGAACTAGGATATCTTCTAGTTCGCAAAATCTCCACGAGTGCCGTGTTGTCAGTCCCTTTTAGACAATATCATGGAAGACGTCGCTGCTGTCTGTAGTCGTGCGAAAGGAAGCGTTTGAGCTAGACGTTCGAAAAGAGGCATAAAGGTAAGAATCTTATGGGTCAAAATAATAGAGCCGTTTTACAGAAGTCCCGTTCAAATTGATTTTTTGCAGTTGTTTTGGGGGCTAGCGATATTATTTGTCAACAAACCTCCACTCAATATTATTTTGTATGTAAACTGACGTTTGGTTTTGTTTACATTCTTCTAGATGGGCAGATCAGAGCATACAAGTGATAATGGTCGTATAGTAATGTTCCGGATGTTCAAAAGTGGGATATCCATCAATCAAATAGCCAAAGATTTACACGTTTCGCGAAAACGAGTCCAGAACGCTATTAGACTGGCAAAACAAACAAAGCCGCAGGTGGGGAACAGGGGGCGAGCTCGTGTAACTACTCCTCGCGTAGACAGACTCATCACTAGGGAAGTAAAGAAACCCATTTTTGTCACCACCACGACTGAAAGCCATTTTGTTTAGCGACAAAAATGATGTTCAACCATCAACTTCAACGATTCAAAGACGACTGAGATCCGAAATATTGAATGGGCGCATTGCGAGACAGGAGCCACATGTTTCAAAAGCTAATGTTCGGAAAAGGTTGGCCTTCGCCCGGAGAAATGAACACAAACCCAATATTTGGTGGAGGAACATCCTTTGGTCCGATGAATCCAAGTATAATAGGTTTGCCTCAGACGGAAAAGTCTATGTGCGCCGCCCACCAAACCAGGAATTTAATCCCAAGTACACTTTAAATACTGTGAAATACGGTGGCGGATGTGTTACGGTATGGGGATGTTTTTCATGGTATGGCCTTGGTCCAATACACCGTATCAACGGCATAATGAACGCAGAAATGTACAACGACATCTTAGCAAATGTGATGCTGCCTTATGCTGAAGAGGAAATGCCGCTGAAATGGAAATTTCAGCACGATAACGATCCAAAGCATACTGCAAGGATCATAAGGCATTTTTTTCAATATCACCATATCGAAGTATTAGAGTGGCCACCTCAATCCCCTGACGCATCATCCATCGAGAACTTATGGGAGATCGTAGACAAGAGAATTGACCGCTCAAAAGCTACGTCTTTAGATAAACTTTGGGAAGAAATCCAGAGAGCCTTGTATGCGATCAGCAGCGACGAATGCAGGCGTTTAGTCGACTCTATGGGTAAGAGGTGCAGGGAAATCCTCAAAAATAAGGGTTACACCACGAAGTACTAATGCACTCCTATGCAAAAACGACTGTTCCTGTAAATTTCATAAGACTTAGATCAAGTACAAAATATTTGTGTCAATTGGCTCTATTTTTTTGACCCTGCGGTCTGGTATTATTTTGAATATTATTGATTAGTTTCAGTTGTGTTATCTATATAACTGACTGTGGTACAATGTGACTCTGTTGTAATGGTTCCTGTACAAAGTAAAATTTTGTTTCCATCGTAGTACAAACATGTCTAGTAATAAATTTGCACTTTATTCTAAACCTTTGCCAGGTGGCTCTATTATTTTGACCACCACTGTATATATATATGAATGATGTGTAAAGAAGTGGAATCAGAGATAAGGCTTTTTGCAGATGATGTTATTTTGTACAGAGTAATAAATAAGTTACAAGATTGTGAGCGGCTGCAGGGTGACCTCTATAGTGTTGTGAGATGGACGGTGGGCAATGGTATGATGATAAACGGGGTTAAAAGTCAGGTTGTTAGTTTCACAAATAGGAAAAGTCATCTCAGTTTTAATTATTGTGTTGATGGGGTGAAAGTTTCCTTTGGGGATCATTGTAAGTACCTAGGTGTTAATATAAAAAAAGACCTTCATTGGCGTAATCACATGAACATGATTGTTAATAAAGGGTACAGATCTCTGCACATGGTTATGAGGGTATTTAGGGGTTGTAGTAAGGATGTAAAGGAGAAGGCATATAAGTCTCTGGTAAGACCCCAACTAGAGTATGGTTCCAGTGTATGGGACCCTCACCAGGATTACTTGATTCAAGAACTGGACAAAAATCCAAAGCAGCTCGATTGTTCTGGGTGATTTCCGACAAAAGAGTAGCGTTACAAAAATGTTGAAAGTTTGGGCTGGGAAGACTTGGGAGAAAGGAGACGAACTGCTCGATTAAGTGATATGTTCCGAGCTGTCAGTGGAGAGATGGCGTGGGAGGAAATCAGTAGACGAATAAGTTTGAGTGGTGTCTTTAAAAGTAGGAAAGATCACAATATGAAGATAAAATTGGAATTCAAGAGGACAAATTGGGGCAAATATTCGTTTATAGGAAGGGGAGTTAGGGATTGAAAAGAGAAATTTTCAATAATTTTCCAATTTCTTTGCGATCATTTAAGAAAAGGCTAGGAAAACAACAGATAGGGAATCTGCCACCTGGGCGACTGCCCTAAATGCAGATCAGTAGTGATTGATTGATTCATTCATTGATTCATTGATTCATTCATTGATTGATTGATTACGGTGCCCATAACTTCGCCAGCAGACTTCACTGTCTTTGATTTTTTCTTTTCTTCAGCGAATCCAAATTGTCCCATTCCATGCTTTGTCGTTTCGTTTCTGGTTCGTAATGGTGGAACCAGCTCTCATCCTCTGTAACAATACGCATAAAAAAATCATCGTTTTCATTTGCACATCTCTGTAGAAGGTTCTGTCTGAGGATGATTTATCTCTGAAAGTTGTGATCTATAGTGAGTAAACGTGACCCAGCCGGAACAAACTTTTCGATAGCCTAACTCACGAATCATTCTCTGCACTGCACTGTGTCCTATTGCAAGTTTTGCCGCTATTTCACTCATAGTCTTCCTTAATGATGTCGTCAACTCTTCTCATGTTGCGCTCAGTGGAGGCAGTTCGAGGACGCCTACTGCTCGTCTGATCATCGATGCGTGTGTTCCTATCTCTAAAATGTTTCACACATCTCCGAACAATGCTAGCACCCATGCATACATCTCCATAAGCACACTGAAGTCTGGTGAATTTCAGCAGCAGGAATTGCTTCTTTGACAGGGAATTCTATCACAGCACATTGATACAACGATACGTCGATGTCGGCCATTTTGTAACTCCTTGCTGTAGTCAGGTGATAAAAGGTAATTACCTCAGAGTACTTGCACGTATTTTTTTCTGGAGTTTGAGATGATGTGCATGATTATTCTATATTAAAGGACTGTGATTAACGCTAAAATGTTGCTCATGATTTTCAGTATGGCCTTCGTACTTATGGTAGCGATATAGAGCCGCCTGCTTAAACCTGCAGACCAAAACGCCGTAACTTTGAAGTCTTAATCTGTTTGTATGGATCATTCTGTGTTAGAAAACAGTATTGCTCTTATAGATCTATAATGAGCGAACATACCTCTTCTCAGACACCCATAATTCCTCGCAACTAGGAAGTATTATTATATAATTTATATTGTACTAGCAAGGTACCCGTGCTTCGCTACGGTAGTATACTGAAATTTATAACTGAATGCTTAACGTTTTACATATAATCCGCCGAAATTTGCGATCTGACTTGTTTTTGAGCGAATCAGCAAAAATTCGCGATCTGACTGTTTTCTGAGAGAATATGGCAAGTTTCCTCCCATTTCTCAATCTTTCTTTCCAGCAATCGTTTTCTCATTTCCCGGGCTGAGTACAGGCATTCCACCCCGTCATTTGGGTCCCTAAATCTTTGCCATCTTATCCTATACGCATTTTTAATCTGGATCAAATCATTGAGGAGATCCGGCGTTGTGTCGTCTTGGATGCCTTGGCGGTACTGAACCCGCGGCCGGACTGCATTCGTAGTCATTACCCGGACAGGACCCGTTTCCAGCGCGGCCCGCACTTTTTGACGACGGTCCAGAATATTATTATTATTATTATTATTATTATTATTATTATTATTATTATTATTATTATTATTATTATTAGGGTGGGTGATATTAGTTGAATTTAGGTTATTATTATTATTATTATTATTATTATTATTATTATTATTATTATTATTGATATTCTTGACCCCACAGCAAGATGCAAGACCGCTACTTGGCGGTAAATTATATCTGCTGCCATTGTCATTGCTGACGATGTGACCAGCACCATTGTCTCACGTAGGAAAGTGCGCGGGTTTTCTGGCGATACGAATGGCATACTTCCGTGCATTATTGATCTTATTATAGAGGTGAACAATTGCAAGGTGAATATCATTCCTATCGTTTATTTCAAATATGTTTAAATTTTTATTTTTATGCCAGGAGAATCTACTGTAATCTAAGAACGTTCTCCAAAGGAAAAGATGGCTCTTGAAAACGAACCCAGGAAAGATTAAAAATGATCGGTTTATGATCAGAATAAGTACATTGATAATCCGCAGCCTGTTTCCAGCCATTCGACCGGGTCAGGAATGGAATTAATAAAGCCCCCATCTAGCGGCGAGGACAAGAATTGCGCCGGCTGCCGAAGCCTGTCGCATTCCCCTGGTGCAATGATTAATGAATGAAAAATGAAATGAAATGTTATTGTAGAGTGTTGCTGGAATGAATGACGACGGAGAAAACCAGAGTACCCAGGGAAAAACTCCGCCTCCGCTTTGTCCAGCACAAATCTCCATGGAGTGACCGGGATTTGAACCACGGATCCCAGCGGTGAGAGGCCAGCGCGCTCCCGCGATAGCCACGGAGACTCCTTATAAGTACATTATGAACGGTAAAATCAATTGGTCTCACCACCTTTTTCACCCCACCGCCGTTAAGTTGATTTGCCCCCCCCCCCCCCGCCCAAGAAAAAGAAGGCGTGTTTCTTTATGTTTAAAGGAGACTCCAAATACTTATGTTCACGTCTGTTACCTTCAGTTTTGAGATACGTGGTTTTCCGAAAACAAAAAATACGCGTTTCTTTACTTTTAAAGGAGATCCCAAATACCAATTTCCAGGCATGTAATATGTTCAGTTTCTGAAATATAAGTAGCCTCATTAAAGGCGTTCAATCAATTTTTCACCCTCTTTCACCTCTCCAATTGGGATTTTCCGAAAACAAAAGAAACGTGTTTCTTTATTTTCAAAGGAGATTCTAAATACCAGTTTTTACATATGTAAACTTTTAAAGTTTTGAGATATAGATACACTCATTTTAGAAATTCATCCCCATTTTCACCCCCCTGAATTTGAATTTTCCAAAAACAAAAAATACATGCCTCTTTATTTTTAAAGGAAATCCCAAATACCAATTTTCAGGTCTGTAATATCTTCAGTTTCTGAAGTATAAGTAGCGTCATAAAAGGCATTCAACCCATTTTTCATCCTTTATAACCCCTCCTATTGGGATTTTCCGAAAACGAAGAATACGTGTTTATTGTTAAAGGAGATTCTAAATGTCAATTTTTACATCTGTAAACTTTTAAAGTTTTGAGATATAGATACACTCATTTTAAATATTCCCTCCCTTAGCGATGGAATATCCAAAAATCCTCCGTTAGCGAGCACCTATTTTGTAATATAAACGTATCCTCAAAATTTCATTTCATTATGTCTAGTAGTTTCGGCTCTGCGATGATGAATCAGTTAGTCAGGACATGTTCTTTTATGTGTATATATATATATATATATATGTAGATAGATAGATAGATAGATTATGAAATAAAGAAAAATAATGGGGCTTATTTTGCCCGTGCGTTATTAAATTAACTACTGAAGCTTTTATGTTCCACACATACATTCATAGGGAGGAAGCACAGTGGCAGGAACAGCAATCGCTTTGTTGCCGTCCTTAATTTTCCTTCTGTGTCGCTCTGGTAGATGTAACGCCGTTATCCGTTACTCTGTCAATCCTGGCAGCTTACTACTGCTGTAGAGAAGTCGTTTATTTATGTGTTGCGTATGTTTTCGATCTTTATATCAGTGCGTACTTGTCTTGTGTTCAGTGAGTGTTCTATGAGTAATTAGCCTACGTGTGTGATTTCATTCTTTAACATTAATACAATGATTTACGGTATTTAGTTTAATAATGAGGCTGAGGAAGAAACGAAAGTAAACTGTGCTTAGTTTGCAGCTTATTTTCTTTCCCCTTTTATCTTGAACTTAAAAACCGAATTTCACACATGTAAGTCCCGCGTTTTCCCTTTATAGTATGAAGATCAAAATAATCCTCTCTAAACGTCCTCATTCCGTAGAATTCATGAATATAATTCTCAGCTTAATGTTTCCTACCAATTGTCTTGAACTTAAATACTGAGTTTCGTCAATGCATGTGTCTCCGTTTTCGCGTTGTGCTGTTAAAAAACCAGTCTCCTTGAGTTCGTAAAAATAATTTTCAGCTTCATTTCTTCCACCTTTTTTTCTTAAGTTAAATAATCCGCGAGCGGATGACCCGCGGTGCAGTGCCACATCGAACGGCTGTGTTCAACAGCATCACGGGAAAACATTAGTAGGTAAAATTGTGACACGCAGTATTTAAAGAAAAAATACGGAAGGGCGAAGGTCGAAACTTTCTCCAGGTGTATTATGCATCATAATCCTATAGGCCTTCTCGGAATTTGTGGATGAGTGGCAGGCTCTTGCTCTTTTGTTTTGGTCATGGCTTTCACATTCTTTGATCACTGACCTTGACGACCCGAAGGCGTAACTGAATACTTTTTGTTAACAGTATTGTTTTCATTTACTATTCTTTATTTTAGTGATTTAGACATAGAGCAATGGTGTTTGCTGTACTTCACATATTTTAAAAGTTTTACATATTTTTTTGTACAATAAAACTTTGTTTGCTGAAATTTTTTTTCGTGATTACATCTTTTTTAGCCTTTCTTCGGGTTATCCGCGATTTTCGCTATCGGTGGTGCCCTTGCCATCCAATTCCGCAGATAATCGGGGCTTTACTGTACATTGATTTAAAATATTTATTTCTTATCATGTTTCAAGAGTGACGAGTTAACGAGCTTATAGGCAAGTCCCAATTTATCCACTATTTGGAGATTCAGTTCAGAAACTGGATAGTGCCCTCAGAAATAACGATACCCTGATTAAGTAACATCTCCAATGCCACAATAATTTTATGATAAACTAGCAAGATACCCATGCTTCGCTACGGTATTATACTGAAATTTATAATTGAATGCTTTACGTTTTATATATATTCCGCCGAAATTCGTGATCTGATTCGTTTTCAGAGAGAATCCACAAAAATTCGTGATCTGACTCGTTTTCTGAGAGATTACAGCAAAGTTCGTCCCATTTTTCAATCTTTCTTTCCAGCAATCGATTTCGTACTTCCCGGGCTAGGTCCAGGTACTCCACCCGGTTAGTTGGGTCCCTAAATCTTTGCCATCTTTTCCTATAAGCATTTTTAATATGGATCAAATCCTTCAGGAAATCCGGCGTGGTGTCTTCTTGGGTGCCTTGGCGGTACTGAACCCGCGGCCGGACTGCATTCGTAGTCATTACCCGTCCAGGACACGTTTCCAGCGCGGTCCGCCCATTTTGCTATTTGTTTTACGTCGCATCGACACAGATCTTATGGCGACGATGGGACAGGAAAGGTCTAGGAGTGGGAAGGAAGTGGCCGTGGCCTTAATTAAGGTACGGCCCCAGCATTTGCCTGGTGTGAAAATGGGAAACCACGGAAAACCATCTTCAGGGCTGCCGACAGTGGGGTTCGAACCTACAATCTTCCGAATACTGGATACTCGTCGCACTTAAGCGACTGCAGCTATCGAGCTCGGTCAACACATTTTGATGAAGGCCGAAACATTAATAGGCCTATGATGATGATGATTATTATTATTACTATTATTATTATTATTATTATTATTATTATTATTATTATTATTATTATTATTATTATTATTATTATTGACCCCACAGCAAGATGGAAGACCGCTACTTGGCGGTAAATTACATCTGATGCCATTGTCATTGCTGACAATGTGACCAGCACCATTATCGCGCGTAGGCAAGTGCGCGGGGTTTCTGGCGATACGAATGACATACTTCCGTGCATTATTGACCTTACTATAGAGGTGAACAACTGCACGGTAAATCTCATTCCTATCGTTTATTTCAAATGTGTTTAAATTTGTGTTTATATGCCAGGAGAATCTACTGTAATCTAAGAACGTTCTCCAAAGGAAAAGTGACTCTTGAAAACGAACCCAAGAAAGATTAAAAATGAGCGGTTTATGATCAGAATAAGTACACTGAAAATCCACAGCCTGCTTCCAGTCATTCGACCGGGTCAGGAATGGAATGAATAAAGCCCCCATCTAGCGGCGAGGATAGGAAGTGTGCCGGCTGCCGAAGCCTGTCGCACTCCTCTGGGGCAATGATTAATGAATGACAAATGAAATGATATTGGAGAGTGTTGCTGGAATGAATGATGACAGGGAAATCCGGAGTACCCGGAGAAAAACCTGTCCTGCCTTTGCTTTGTCCAGCACAAATCTCACATGGAGTGACCGGGATTTGAAGTACGGAACTCAGCTGTGAGAGGCCGGCGCGCTGCCGCCTGAGTAACGGAGGCTCCTTATAAGTACATTATGAACAGTAAAATCAATTGGTCTCACCTCCTTTTACACCCCACCGCCCTTAAGTTTATTTACCCCCCTTCCACAAAAAAGGCGTCTTTATGTTTAAAGGATATTCAAAACACCAATGTTCACGTCTATTACCTTCAGTTTGAGATATAAGTATCCCCATAAGAATAATTTACTTTTTTCACTTCCTTTCACACTCCTCCCCCTCTAAGTGAAATGTCCGGCAAAATACTTGTTTCTTTAATAGTAAAGGATCTTCTAAATACCAATTATCACGACTCTAACTTCTTCAGATTTCGATTTATGTGTCCTCATGAAAGGAATTCAACTCCTTTTCACTCCCCCCCCCCCCCAAGATTGTTTCGCCCTAAAACGCGTTTCTTTGTTTTTAAAGGAGATCCAAATACTAATTTTCACGTCTGTAACAACTTTAATTTTTATTAGATGTATGTATTCTCATACAGTTAAGACAATTAATTTTCCAATTCTTTCACACACACACACCCCCCCACTTCACTGGATTTTCCGAGTATACGTCTATATTTACTTTTAAAGCAGATTCCAAATATCAAATTTCGCGTCTGTAACATCTTCATTTTTGAGATATCAGTAACCTAATTAAAAGAATTCAACACCATTTTCGGTCGTTTTTACCGCCCCCCTCCACCCAAGTGGTATTTCCGAAAACTAAAAGTACGCGTTACTTTATTTTTAATAGAGATAAAAAATACCATTTTTCACTTCTGTAACTTGTTAAGTTTTTTGAGATATACTGTAGAAATTCTCAATCTGAAATTTCACCACTTTTTAGTTCCCCTTAAGAGGAGTTTCCAAAAACAAATCACTTATGTTTACATTTTTCAGGAGATTCCAAATACCCACTTTTTACATCTGTAATATTTTGCGTTTCTCAGATATTCTGTAGATATAGTCTTTTAAAAATTTCACCCCACTTTGTCACTCCTGTTTAACCGCAATTAACTGGATTTTTCAAAAACAAAATATACGTCTTTCTTTATTTTAAAGAAGATCCCATATACAAATTTTCAGTTCTGTAAATATCTTCAGTTTCTGAAATATATGTATCCTCATTAAAGGCATTCAACCCATTATTCCCCCTTTTACATCCCTCCTATTGGGATTTACAGAAAACAAAAAAATACGTGTTCCTTTATTTTTAAAAGAGATTCTAACTACCAAATTTTACTTCTGTAAACTTTTAAAGTTTTAAGACGTAGGCACACTCATTTTAAAAATTCACCCCCCATTATTTGGATTTTCCAAAAACGAAAAAAACTTATTTCCTTATTTTTAAAGTAGATCCCAAATACCAATTCAGGTCTGTAATATCTCCAGGTTCTGAAATAAGTAGCCTCATTAAAGGCATTCAACCCCTTTTTTCACCCTTTTCCATCCTTCCTATTGGGATTTAACGAAAACAAAGTATACGTGTTTCTTTATTTTTAAAGGAGATTCAAATACCAATTTTTACATCTATAAACTTTAAAAGTTTTGAGATATAGATACACTAATTTTAAAAATTCACCCCCTTTTCACCCCCCGCCCATTAATTGGATTTTTCAAAAACAAAAAAATACGTGTTCCTTTAAGTGTCGGCCTCCGGATTCCAAGATACCGGGTTCAAACCCGACAGAGGTTTTTGAAGGATGGATAAAAGTCCATTCGACACTCCATGTCGTACGATATCGGCGTGTAAAAGATCTCTTGTGACACATTTGGTGTTTACCTGACAAAATTCATTAAATTTCAGCCATAGACGCCCAAGAGAGATCCAGTTTACTGTGTCTGCCATCTAGTGGGGCTAGAGTAAAACGAAATGTCGAAATTGACGAGCAGAGAGCCAGATGGCGTCCAATTAAAATGTCTGCACACGGTAGCTGAGGTAATAGATTATTATTATTATTATTATTATTATTATTATTATTATTATTATTATTATTATTATTATTATTATTATTATTATTATTATTATTTTCACGCAAAACCATCTTCGGGACTGCCGGTAGTAGGGAAGGAAACAATTAAAAGAGGCGGGGATTTTTACAGCAGAAAAACACTGTTTCTCTACAGAAAAAGAGGAGACATGTATGGTGATCATCTGAAGGTGATGAGGCAATTGATGACCGCCGGATGTCATGGGTAATTGGTGTTCCCAGAAAACTCTCGGAAACCAGAAGAAGTTCTAGGAAACAAGAAAGAGAGCTGCCAAGACCAACAGGGAGCTCAGGAGAAAGTATGAGAAAGAACGCTTCATCTAGATCGAACAAGACTTTCAGGAAAATGACACTCGGGACTTTTATAAGACATTCGGATGTGTACTTTGAGTAGATATAATCCACCAAGTCTAAACTTCAGAAATAAAGAAGGAAATGTAGTCCACAATGATGTGGAGAACAGTCAGAACCTAGCAGACTACTTTGTAAATCTCCTTAATTGTGAACCACCATCCCAGAAACTGGACTACAAACACAAAGAACCAAATCCGGACTCGGAACCTCCGAATGTGGAAGGAGTCAGGAGTATCATCTGAAGAGCAATAAAGCACCTGGAGAAGATGGGATTATTGAGGATGTTTATAAATATACCCATGACAGAGCGATCGTTGAACTGACAAGAATCTCGAGCAAAATTTGGTAAGAGGAGAAGCTGCCAGATGGATGGACATCAGTGTTGATACAAACAATTCACAGGAAAGGAGACAAAACAGATGTTAACAACTACAGGGGAATATCGCTACTACCAGAGACATATGAGATCTTTTCAAAGACATTACTACATAGAACAGAAAAACAAATGGCGTCACAAATTGGTGAGTACCAAGGATGTTTTGGAAGAGGAGATCATGTGCGTAATAGATTCTGAAGCCAAAGTTGATCATTTCATACCAGAAACAGAGAAATAAGAAATTCGTGCTCACTTTGGTGGACTTCAAAAAGGCCTACTATTCCGAAGAAAGGGAGACAATGAACCACGTTCTAGAAGAAGTGGTCCTGGATAGGAAGAAAAGCGAACTCATTAAACAGACAGAGACTGGCACAGCATCCAAGGTCAAGTTCAGAAGGATCCTATCGGAATCTTTTAGGATTCAAACAGGGGTCAGACACGGAGATTGACTATCTCCCCTTCTATTCAATTGTATTCTTGACAAAGTGATTAGAGAGTGGCGCCGCAAAATGTAAGGAATTGGCGGTATACGAATGGATGCAAGAACAAAGGAATTGGAGTTGACTGTTTAGCCTTTGCGGATGACATTGTGGTTCTGTCAGAGTCAATAGAGCAGGCAAGGAGCCGAATTGCCCATCTCCAGGAAGAAGCAAGTAAGCCAAGCCTACGTATCTCCTTCGAGAAGAAACAATCCCTGGCCTATATCGAAACAGCACCTAGATGGATGACTGTTGAGAGAAAAAGGATTCAGAAAGTGGAGAAATTAAAATATCTGGGAGAGTGAATAGACAGTAAACTGTCCGAAAGAGAGGCACTGTTATCGAAATTCAACAAGATGAACTTGGCATATTCGTAAACTCTGAACACTTACAACAAGAAGAATATCTCGATCAATGCTAAACTCAGACACTACCAGACAGTAATCCGCCCGGAGGCTTTATATGCAGCTAAATGTTTGAACCTGACGAAGCGGGATTGGTCAAGAAATGGAACTGGTGGAGATAAAGATTTTAAGGAAGGTACTAGGACCCCGAAGGACATAGGATGGATTATACAAAAAGAAAGGAAACCAAAAATTATATCTCAAGATGGAAAAGATCTCAGATACCATCCGGAAGAGGAGAGCCATGTTCTTCAGACATATCTACGGAATGAATCTGGGAACCAATCAGATAACAAGATTTTTAACATCGGGAAACTACGTTGCGCTGGTATCAGGATGTGAAGACGGACGAGGAAGAAATGGGAATACGAGGAGCGGAAATCAGCAATAGGGATGCGTACAAGTCGAGGATCTAGGCCACCAAGGTGTTTCGCTCAAGTGGCGTGGGAAGAAGAAAGGAGGAGATTACAGAGTGAAAGGATGAAGGAGTACTGGTCGAGGATTAAAGCCCAGAAACGGATGAAGCTGAATTCAAATTAACGTGGTCCATAGTCATTCAAAACGAAATAATAATAATAAGATATATTTTGTAACAAACAGTCTGACTAAATGAGCAGTTACAAAAATATTAAGATAGAATTGCTAAAAAAATCAAAAAATAATTCAGCACTTTAAAACTCGTCTCCCTAGAATACCACTTTCTGTTGGAAATAGATATACCTATTTCGAGGAGCAAGCTGACTATGAAAGAAAGTGCGTGTCTCTCGTTTAGACCCTTTCTCGCCAGGGCGTTTGCCAGTGTACTTCTTAGTATAATCAGGATTACTTGTAACTCTTGAGTACAATCACGAGCATTTGTCTAGTATTTTTCAGTACTACTCTCTTTCAATATTTTATTACACGTTTACCAGGTGAGATGGCGGATCGCAAGAGGCTTACCGGCGAAGAAGTGTCGGAGTTTTTCTGGGCTAAATATGAAGGACTTAGAGATTCAGCCCGGTTACGCTGACCTGACAAATCTGACACTGTTGGTGTACTGCATCGACGACAAGTTGACGGGGTGGTGCGGGAGGGGAAGCCACAAAGATAACATGATCAGGAACATTTTTATCAACTGCCAATATGGTGGATTAGGTTGCGACGCTTCTCGAGACATCGAGGCCTTTCTATCCGAGCGTATGGCTATTCGCCCCAGAGAACCAGGCCGTTTTCGAGTGCTATGTAGACCACTTCATATCTTCAGACTACCAGTCAAAGATAATTATTTATTTTGCAGCACAGACATCACCACGCACATTTACATCTATCTGTTTTTCCACACCCTGGTGGGGTCTCGGGTATGAACTCCGTCACATTCGCCCTGTTTTATGGCCGGATGTCCTTCCAGATGCCAATCCTATGCGAGAGATGAATTCACTATTGCGAGTTTCTGTGGTGATTGTAGTGTGGTGTTATTTATTTAATTAATTAATTAATTAATTAATTAATTTATTTATTTATTTATTTATTTATTTATTTATTTATTTATTTATTTATTTATTTATTTAGCATTGACACAGAGCTACAGCAAAACTCACTTGCCTGCTTCTAAGAAAATGTGAAATATTACTTATACTTCTCGACAATATGACGATAAGGAAATGTTCCGTGACACAGGGTCGATCCGGAGCATTTCTAGCGAAAGTCCCTGTACATACTTATCTTTTAACTAACGGGTGCAGTGCTGGTAATTTTTAAGTCATTCCATTGAAGTCCTAGCACAATTTCTGCTAGTTCAAGCTAACGCACTTTGGGACGATAGCACTGGCTGAAGGAATAAGCTGGAGAAAATAGTCCTTCACTTTGCTAACCAAAAATAGATATTACAGATTTGAAGGTATGTGTTTCTCGTTTTGGCTGTATGCAAGTTCAGTAAGTTGTATCGTATTCTCATCAATGATGACTGGCTGACGCCCGTATTGAATGAATAAGCGTGCACACAGTATTGTGAGGAGTGACGACGATCGCCTATCGAAATTATTAGGGTACCTTTTTTATACAAATAATTATACTGTATTTTTAGGACATTTATAATTGTTATTGCATTATTCAGACGATTTATAAGATTTTGGTGTAAACTGTACCTCCAAACTCCTAGTTTGAGTTCTGTGGAATATACACCTTAGCGTTATATATATTGATTATGATTATATCATAATTATAGAGCAGTGATGATAATGGATGGGTTCACTACGTTCTTTAAAATTCTGGTAGAACTAAATTCTATAGTGTAGTAAATATTTTTCAGCATTATTCATTTGTTTTCATCATTCAGAAAACATTTCCCCACATGCTGTGCAATTTTATGGGTCAGTTAGATACAATCAAGTTCAACAAAATGTTCAGATCCTTGGCTGAGTAGTCAGAGATTGAGATACCTTCAATTTTCGAAGGTTCAAACAGCTTGTTTTTCCCTTCTGATTAGAGAATATGGTTGTCTGGTTACACTTCCTCTTAAAAACAATCTCCATGACCACTACTTCCATTGATCAACATTTATTCTTTTCCAGCTTCGACAGTATTAGGTTCAGTGAGGCTTATGCTTTCTTTAGTACTTCTGTTCTTCGTAGGATCATAACTCTTCCTTTTTATTTATTATAGAGTTATAAGTAGATGGTTGTCTAGTGGTACCTCCCCATAAATATACAGTAATCACCATAATCTAACTTGATCAACTTTTATTCTCTTTCAATTCCAGTGGCATAAGGTTTAGCGAGGCATGATAACTTCCGCTCTCAAGCCTTACTGGTTTTTTCCCATTGTTTAGACGATCGCAGGGCCAGATTTCTTCCCATTCTATTATAACTGTTAAGAGGGATTGATAATTTCTATAAAACGACAAACACCACTCCCTAAGATATGCCTAACCTAGATTCGAGATTATTTTCCACGTGCTACACTTGCCACCACAGTAATACGGAACATTTCCTTTGGGTTCATGTTTTCTTAAACGCATGTAGCAACAAGGAGACTCCATGTGTGTCCCCACGTGACTTTCCCTAATTTTCGCCAGGCTTCCCTTTATGCTTGTTAGTTTTCTTCTGACACCTCCAGTAATTAAGTCTAGATAGTTTTTTATTTCAACCTGCCTTTCATGGTTTTTCCCTTTCTTAACTCGACAATCGTACTCTTTGATAGGTTGAAACGTTAGTAAGATCAACGTTAGCTTGTAGTGTCAGAAACTGTACTGTGTGAACTGGGATCCAGAGCTTGGTAAAATAACTATTCAAATACTTCACTTTTAGCCCTCTCAGGCATGCTTTTACTAGGCTGTACTGTACTTATGTTCCTTAACGTATATCTAATACGGGTTAGTTACGCGTTTGTTCTTATCTGAATGCTAGAATTAGTTCTTCTTATTCTATTAACCTTAGAACATTTCGACGAATTTCATTTCTAAATTGTTATGAATAAAATATGGTTGCCAATGCCTTGAGTTGATGTTCACTTTTAATGGATGCAATATTTTTGCATCCGTCCTTTACGACGGGCCCAATCAAAATGTAGCTTCCAGTTAAGTCTCAGCCTGAGGCAGTATGGAAGCGGGCTGAGATATGGTTAGTGCTAAGTAATGAACTTCGGAGCAGAACTAGTTTGTCTGAGTGTTAATAATAATATGTTATTAACCCTTAATAATAATATGTTATTAATTTTAACGTCCACTAACTACATTTAACGGTTTTTTGTGGACGCTGAGATGCTAGAATTTTGTCCCGCATAAGTTTTTTAATGTGCCAGTAAATCTACCAACACGAGACTGACGTATTTGAGCACCTCCTAATACCGCGGACAGAGCCAGGATCGAACCTGCCAAGTTGGACTCAGAAGGCCAGCTCTCTACCGTCTGAGCTACTCAGCCCCGCTTGTTTGATTTTGACCCCACCATCAGCTTTTGTGGTTTTCTTATAATCACATAACCTTTGTTGGTACTATTTAAGGATCCAACCAACCCATAGGCTGATCGCAGACAACATACAGGCATTTTCTTATTAGGGAAACAAACAATGCTTCTATCTCTAGTGCAAAGTTCAGCTGCCTACTAACATTTATTTTATTTTTTTACTCATTTGTTTTTCTTCCATTCGTCACTAAGATTCGATCTAGATCTAAGGTTACTCGTAAATTAGGTCTACCGCCATACTCAGATGCATATCAGTATAGACATTTTCTCTCTTCTTATTGCTATGTAGTACTTTTTAGCATCCACCTTAAAAGTGACCTAAGAATCTACTGCTGTTGGAAATTTTATCCATCCCTTCTTCGGAAATGTTCGCCGAGGTCCGTAGGCAATCGATCGATGTTGTAGCTTACAGTTTTGACCGCTGCGTGACGGTAAGCGCTGCGGTAAACAGTTGCGATGCAGGTTGCAGCAAAGACAGGGACTTGAACGGGGCATCGGAAAGGTGATAGAAAACAAGGCTGCGAATGTTGAATTTTATTGTGTTATTTTATTAAATGTTACTTGTTACTGTTATTTTATAAAATAAATTGTTACATGTGGACAGCCAGACACATAAACAACATATACGTGTGAAATTCTAGAGATTTCGGCCCCTCATCCCCTTCGATCTGTCTCGGTAAGTTATATTTCTAGCTTCCTTGTGCCTTGTATTGGGAACAAATGAAAAGTTGAACCTTTAGTAGACATTAATCACAAGCTTTCTTCTGCCGCAATCATGTTTCAGGATCCTTAATCGGAGGTATTTATTACTTTAGTGTCGCTATATAAAATCAAATAACATATTATACAATACACGTTCAATACTGTTCAAATAAGTCATGTTTGATGTTTATGAAAGTCTTTTAAGCCATAAAAGTATTTTTTCTGTCTCTGCGTCGTACCCCAACCGCATACAAGGTTCGATAATACTGTAGCTATTCTTGTTCCTCATAGGACAGCTCGAGCAGTGACGTAATCCCTATTTATTTTCTTGTTGGTATCGTGTTCAATATAACTTACTTAGCTTATTTAGGTTTCAATGAAGCAACTTTTTTCTTGCATACGGTAATTCAGTTGATTGACATTTTGAGTAGGTTATCGTAACCTGACATTATAATTTACGTGGTTGTTAATATAAACGTATTTTGCATGTTTATCCCCATTTGTGCTTATGCTTTGGAAAATAATCGAAGATGAAAATATGTTTGATTTTGTGTTACCCATATATTAAATAATTGCATATTTCTAAACTTCATTCGCTTGAAATTTTCTAAAACCGATGGAATCTATGTTTTGGAAGCGTAAGCATAACGTAATCTAGCCCATACCTTTCTGAATTGTTAATTTAGGATATTAATGTAAAAAATGCAGTTTTTCATTGATTATTGATACTTGAATCGGGACAGCTAGTACTACAGGAATTCGTTCGTATAGGTAAATAAGTGATAGTAGACGCTGTGTCAGACACTATTCCTGTACAGTATTAAGACAATTCTTACTTCCCTTTTATATTTGTGGCTGAAATACGAAAGAACATATTTTCAAGGTGAGTACATTTTTATTATCTAACTGCGTTTATATCTGATATATCATATTTCATGGTCTGAATATTATCTTATTTGACTACGATACCAATGTTTTTATCAAGTATAATTTTGACTCAACTGGGGCTGTGTGTAAGTATAGATTACTTGCCGAGATTTCAGGAAAGTATAAAATCTTGGAATCGCATTCTATTATTTTTGGTCCCTTTGAATAAGTTGTTGTTGTTGTTGCTGTTATGCTCTCCCTTTGTGTAGTGGCTACAAATCACAAAGCATTAGGTTGTTATTGTTCCTATTATCTCAACTTAAACGATTTAGTTCATTGCAGTATAGCACAGTTATGGTGCATGTGAGAGAAAAATCATTATTGTAGAAGTTATGGCACGCACTATTATATAATAAAAAGCAGACAGTTGTCCTTTCTATGTTCATATGTATATCCACGAACTCTTCTTGACAGACGATTAGACTGATAAGTATAGGCTCTGTTAGCTTTTGTGTAATTATGAACTCAGATCCACGTGAGTTTATAGTTACGAAGTTTTTTAACTGTAGATTGTATCGTATAACATGAAACAACCATTACTTCGAGAAAGAAAAGACGTTTCAACCCTCATTCTATTAAAAATAGAAAGTGTATAATAGCTGTATCCTTCGAAGATTCTTGTACGTTAGTTACTATATACTTTACTAGCATATTCACGAAATTTCTCAATATTCGGTTTTACGCTATAATGCATTCCTTTTGTTTCTGCCATTCATAGGAAACTCCATTGCAGATGGCTGCGTTACTGAAAAATGAAAGACTTTATCTCTCATCGAGAAGTGTGTCATAAGCGATACTTAGGCCAAGTCACTTTCTATAGCATTCACATACGTAATACTTTGAACGAAAATATTCTTGTAAGGGAAACGGATAGTTTGTCATAATTTATGATCTCGAAGGGGAACATGTATCGTTTCATATATCGTCAAAGAGTCTCACTTCCTGGCAGATATGTAATCTTCATGGTTGCCTATACCGCTCACGTCAAGTGGCATACATTACTTTTATTCAGTACACATATCTGGAAAATATTACTGAAGGTCATACACGTTACTGTGCAATGACCCGGCTTCTCGTTCATTGATGGATACGTGTAAGGTGGTACAAACTGATTGTCACGTGGCAACTGAACCGTCACTGTCACTGTCACTGGGTGAGTTTCAATTACGTCGGAGCATAGTGTATGTTGTCTAGGCTCTTCATTTCAAGATCTGCAATCTACTCATTCATACGATACTTTCTCTACACTCATAGCCAAGCGTGTTTCATGAGGAGACAGGGAAGCCAAAGATAAGTGGTTCATTGCTTGCCTTCGGCACTCTCGTTTGATATTCTGAGTTTGGTCAATTATCCTTTAATTTTTTCACTTTCACTTAGGGGATTTGCTGAAATGATGCAACTAATGCGATTCTAAGATCAAATAATACATACATACTAACTGGAGATCTATCCCTTTCAGTATTAATCTGAAAGCCTCTGTGATTCTTTTACGTCCCCACTGATACTTTTGGTTTATAATACGGAGGATATTGATCTTCTAGGTAATGTAATCCTTATTCATTCGTATCTCGCTAACATGTTGCGAATTTCAAAATGGAGCTCTCGTCTCATTGATTCAATTTTCTCGTTAAAAAGAAGGTCTCATTAACTTTAATCAGTGAATGAACCTTTTTGTTCTGAAACCAGTGTTGTATATGTTGGGTATTCAGCCCGAAGGCTGGTCTGATCCTCACAGCTCCACCATCAGCTGGCCTAGGCGTTACTGAAGTAGTATTCTAGAGAAATGAGAAGTGAGGTAGTTTCCCGTTCATTTTCTCGCCGAGGTAGAAGTTGCTATTACATTTCAGTTTGCCAAGCCAACTGAAATGCACACACCAACCGACCTTATGTGTGACATTTTCACACCATTTTTAACGGGAATGTCATTATTAGCTTCGCTGTTAACTCAGTCACTTTCATATCGTCAAAGCCAAGGATGAGACTGAGACAGATCAATGAAAGTAACAAATTTTATCTAGTCCATACCAGAAGACAGGGTGCACTGTAAACACTAGGGCTCACCAGGAAAGGCACGAAAACAGTAGTATTTGGGTATATATATATATCTTCGTTTTGAAATCCCTCCTCCAACTGTAACTACGAGTACAATGCTGAACCACATTACAGGTGAGATTATAAGCCATATTACGCTCGTTGCTTAGGTAGAATTAAAGTAATTTGTTTTTTCACTCAATCATTTGTAACATTTATTTTATTGGGTGATAATACGTTATGTTTTGGTGTGACAGAAGCTAAATTCGCTTCTTAAAGTATAACTGTGCTTATTAATATAATGAAATACATAATAAGAATTTTTTTGACATTTGCTTCACGTCAAACCGACACAGATAGGTCTTATGGCGACGATGGGACATGAAAGGCCTGGGAATGAGAAGAAAGCGGCCGTGGCCTTAATTAAGGTACAGCCCCAGCATTTTCCTGTTGTAAAAATGGGAAACCATCTTCAGGGCTGCTGACAGTGGGGTTCTTTTTTATTTTTTGCGACGCACCGACACAGATTGGTCTTATGGCGACGATGGGACAGGAAAGGCCTAGGAATGGGAAGGAAGTGGCCGTGGCCTTAATTAAGGTACAGCCCCAGCATTTGCCTGGTGTGAAAATGGGAAACCATCGTCAGGGCTGCTGACAGTGGTTTTTTTTTTTTTTTTTTTTTTTTTACTATTTGCTTTACGTCGCACCGACACAGATAGGTCTTATGGCGACGATGGGACAGGAAAGGCCTAGGAATGGGAAGGAAGCGGCCGTGGCCTTAATTAAGGTACAGCCCCAGCATTTGCCTGGTGTGAAAATGGGAAACCACGGAAAACCATCTTCAGGGCTGCCGACAGTGGGGCTCGAACCCACTATCTCCCGGATGCGAGCTCACAGCTGCACGCTCCTAACCGCACGGCCAACTTGCCCGGTACAGTGGGGTTGAACCCACTATCTCCCGGATGCGAGTTAACAGCTGCGCGCTCCTAACCGCACGGCCAACTCGCCCGGTGTGAAGAAATTAAAAATAATTGGTGTAAACCTTGTACATCATATTAATCACTTTATTGTATCCTAATGTAAGATTACTAAAATAAGAACTAATTCGAGAATTCAGATAAGAACAAACGTGTGCCTAACCCACATTAGATATACGTTAAGGAACGTAAGTACAGTACAGTCTAGTAAAAGCATGCCTGAGAGGGCTAAAAGTGAAGTATTTGAATGGTTAGTTTACCAAGCTCGGGATCCCAGTTCACACAGTACAGTTTCTGACACTACAAGCTAACGTTGATCTTGCTAACGTATCAACCTATCAACTGAAAGTTAAGGCAGCCGATCGTCGTGAGGCCAGTTCCGAGCACATCTACGGTCGCAATTGTAGAAAATGCTTTGGAATTTCTGAATGTGCATACTGATCACTCTGTTGATGATGAAGAGGTCCCGCTGCGCCCACTGAAGCTCCCACGACTCTGAAGTACAAATATAGATTTAAATTTCGGCTGCAATATATAGCATCCATCTCTTTCCGTACGTAGGTAACATCTCATATCACAGACCCATTATGCTTCCGTAGACTTTGAGCTGAAGATATGTGAATTTGATTAGAAGTAAGAAAGAGAAAGCCAATAATGACATTTCAAACCCATACTAACTAAACAGTTTATTTGAAAAATACCTATCACGTGGTACGTACTCTACGTCACCATGACTTCAACTCAGTCAAGTTAGAATTTTTCTTTTTATTAAGGCCAGTTTTGATAGCAACAAATTTTATCTCTGTCTTATAGAAGTAATAAGAAAGATCACTACAATTCTGGTTCAGTGGATTTCCGTATTTTTTAAAAAGAATTTGACAGAAATGTGAGTATTATCTATTCAATAGTTTTCCAGTTAGAGGCACACGAAAATGAATGAAAATGAAAATCCACAGCCTGTTTCCAGTCATTCGACCGGGTCAGGAATGGAATGAATGAAGCTCCCATCTAGCGGCGAGAATAGGAACTGTGCCGGCTGCCGAAGCCTGTCGCACAGTTAGAGGTACATATTATATTTAAAACGTGAATTCCTAGAAGCTACGAACAAATTAATTCGTTATGAACACATACCAGGGAGCTATGATCTATTAGTTTCCTGGGCCGTATTGATAGCTCAAGTACAAGTATGAAGGATGAGTTCTCCACCTAATCAATACTTTATTTTACATAGTGTCAATAATAATTGTAATCATGTAAATTATTGACACTATGTAAAATAAGGTATTGATTAGGTTGGAGAACTCATCCTTCATACTTATACCAGGGAGCACTTAATTTTTCATCCATGTAGGCTACTGTATTCTTTTTATGATAATACTACCAACGTAAAGAATGAATATTTTTCTACAAATTCTTGAAAACCAATCCATTCTGTACCAGTTTGGCTTAGGAAAATTGTTTAAAGTGAATTTCGTAACGGAAAATACACCAAATATATCGCGAAATTTGAAAAGTTTGTAGGATGCAAACACACAATTTTTATATATTTTAGGGTTCCAACACCCCTTAACGCAACACTGTTTCTGAGCAGACCATCTGTGTATACCCGTCAATGAGGGACTGATGGCTGGGAATGTCACTGATTCTGGCCTTGGTAGAACTTTCTTTGTTTCTGAGACTGATCTCCTAAGTTCACTGAATTGTACTTTGAAATTATTCAAATACTTCCTCACGTATATCATTCTTCGTTTTATTCTGAGAAGCCCACACAGAGCTTTTCCCTACTGCTGCTTAGCGTCGAGAGAGCAACACAGCCGCACGCACTTATTCATTGTCATCGCGGAACAGAAGGTACTCGAAACTGTAGGCATTTGAATTCAAATGGCTAGTTCAATGGTATGGATCCAGAAAGACAATACAGCACGCCCAGTCAATATCAGTGTGAGGAACTTTGATAAGAGATCGTTAAAGGTGAAACTGTAACATAGGACAAACCCACTGAAAAGTGGTTCTATGAAGAAAGTGTTTGTGACATCATGAATATTGCTTGCGTTCAATATTGGATTCATGATGGGTACTTCGTAAATAATCAACAAGAGAACTACATGGACGGTGTTGTATCCAATACTTCTTGTTCGGTCAGAGCAAAATGTAGCTCCTACAAGTCTCAGTTTCACTTGCACCTGTGACAATATGGAAGCTGTTGAGATATGAGTGCTGCTGGTGTTGTGGCAGGTAATTCCAGAACAATAGTCCATCTGTTACTCATAGGGTCAGTGTGCTAAAATAGCTCTTTCTGGCATGTGAGGAAAGCAAAGGTAAACTGCCTCACTCTTCATCTTGCTTAGTAAGCGTCACTTTGGCACTGTCGTAGGTTATTTCAATTTCCTTACAACTGAATAACTTTTGAGGGTACCATTTGAGGATCCAACCAGTCTCCGGCTGATGACCTGACAGACATGCATCGACCGTAAAGACTTCTTCTTTACGTCGCATCGACATGATGGGATAGGAAATGGCTAGGAGTGGGAATGCAGAAGTACAGCCTCAGTATTTGTCTGAAATAAAAATGGGAAACCACGGAAAACCACCTTCAATGCTGCCGAGAGTGGGGTTTGAACCCACTATCTCCAGAATGCAAGCTTACAGCTGCGCGACCGTAACTACACGGCCAACTCAATCGGTCGATCGTAAAGAAGTCGCGGTGATTGTGATGACTATTAAAGTGAAACACAACGAAATAATAATTTACTTTGAAAAACTAAAGGCAGGGTAAAGAGGAATAGGTCTGACACTTCAAACAGGTGAGATATGAACGGAAAGGTACCATGGAAGACGTGAAAATGAACACTTCACTAGGGTTCGCAAACCTAACATAGTCGAAGACGAAAGATGTTAAACAAGTGGGACCAGGTAAGAATGACGAAATTAGGGAGCCTTGCAGAAGTAAGTGGAAGCAATACAGCACTTTGCATGGTGACCCTGGAGATAGATCCAGTTATAGGCAGAATATTAGAGACTTGAGATAATAAAGCAATGGTTGTATGTACAAGCTAGTGAAGAAACCAGGATTCGGTAATGAGTTCAGTGTTGAGTAATGGAGTAATGATATTCAGTACGTCTGTATGATATGAAAGGTGCTAATCATAGGGCCGGTCGTGTTGCAACAATACTTCCTGGTCCAGTGAGGAAAACAAGTGGCAGACTAGCGCACTCCTCATCGTTACTGCCATAGGTTTTTGTGGTTTTCCTATAACCTTATAAACTGTAGTGAGGTGTTTTCAGGTCCATTCAACCTCGGGGTTGAAGACTTGGTAGAAACAGACATGTTCTCTACAAAGATCTTGGAAAACGTAGCCTAATGTTGAGCGATAAAGGAAGCAACTGTTAACTTTACGAGTAGCCGATAGACGGCAGTGCGTCTGGAAGAAGGAATGTCTAGTGATACAAGATCCGATCACAGCGTTACGAGTTAGCGGGGCAGATAACAGTACACCTGAAGAAAGGGATGTCTAGTACTACAAGATACGATTACAATTAACATAATGACCTTTTCGAAAAATGACAGTACATCAGGAGGGCACGGATTTTTAGCGATGCGTGGCTTTACGATTTAGTCAAAAGATGACACTGCAATCGTAGGAGGCAAGAGTATGACGATTTAAATACGCAACTACCGTTAGCTTTACTTGTTAGACATTGACAGTGAATCTGTTGGAGGCAGATACTAGCGATACATAATCTGCCCACTATTACCTCTGTAGATTATTCACTGATTGATAGTGCAATGGAAGGAAGTTAAGGTCCAACGAAACAATGATGTGACCACTATTAAATCACGAGTTGGCCAGTAGATGCCGGTAGGTCTATATCTGATGAAGGCTTAAGTCTAGTGACGCATAAAGCTTATGAGTTTATATTGACACAGTGCAAGTGAGGGAGGCGAATGTCTAGCGATGTTCAATGTGACCATCATTAGCTTTACAAGTTAGCCTGTAGATGACAAAGTAACTGAAGGTAGCGAATGTCTAACTATACGTTGAATGATACATAATTTGTCCACTGTTATCTTTACGAATTAAACATTGATTGGCAGGGCAATCAATTAATCTGTTTCATAAGAAGATAGAGTGCTATGTGTTGTTTATTAATAAGAAATGCTGGTCAATAAGAAAAATGGTTACTGGTAGGTAGCGGAGATCAGTCATTGTTACCACATCAATGGTAAATCTGTCAGGGACATTTAAACTATTTACACTATTCCTATACGTGAAATCCAAATGCAACTTAAAATGGCGTAAAGAGAAATTCTACTGAACAGTGGGCTACTGGAAGCGTGCTGTACCACGTAGGAGACCGATGGGAGAGCTTCGATTTGGTGAGTGCGTGAGGAATGAAACATATCAGAATGTGCAGTGCCGGCAGCGAGATTTGGGTGAGATACCATTACAGTGTGAAGGTGTTTCCCCTAGAATAGACTTGGAAATCTCGTAATAGTACACAACAATCTAAATGTGAAAGGGACAAGGAAATTCTGACGATTTAATCTTGAGGAAAACCATTTCGACATTGACTATCATATCTGTATCAACAAGATAATGCTCTCCGTCAAACTCTGCGCGGAAGTGTACTGTGGACAGCAAGAATCGGGAACTGACTGACAAGTCAGTATAACAATATAAGAACTAGAACGTTGACGTGTGGTCTCTGGAGAGATCTGGTGCACGTCTTTTGAATTGACATCCACGGGCGACTTGCGTGTCTGTGAGAAGGCGTTCTGCGTTGGACGAAATCTAATGTTGAAGCCGACACAAATACCTAGATCGCAAGAAAATAATCAATGAAGACTGAAATCCTCAACTCATCTGGAAATCGAATTCGGGAGCTTCTTGGGAAAAAGGCCATAACGCAAACCAGTTATCCATGGAGCGGGAGAAAACGTAAATTCGTGTCGTCTTTCTGAGGTGATGCGGGTCTTTCCAGACATGCCCACAATGGAGGTGATCTGCATGTACCATTTTAACCACATATCAGTCGTCCTGCCAACCTTACATTTATGGCAGTACGGAAATCGAAACCGGGCGTCCAAGGACGGCACTAAACGTTACACTACGGACGTGGATGACGTTCAGACAGCCTCCTCAGGGAAGTTAGAGCTGCCATAAAGGTAAAGAGTGTGAAAATGACCTTCCATTAACTACTTCGCCACGACAGAAATGCTCTTCGCCCACCACAGCGCAACCTGAAATTATTAAATAAGTATTGTTTGCAACAACACAAGATGTCTAACATATGTATGAATTATTTTCAGTCTCTCGTACACAAGAATTAACAGCAGATGGAAGAATGGCAAGATGAGAATGCGGAATGGAGCTCATATATTTCAATATGTTACCAGTTGAACTACCTTTATCTAATTTATACGAAAATTCTACTGTATAGGAAGCACATACGTACAGTATAATGCAAGACTGGAGGCAAGGGCTAAGTTCGACCCCATGCAAGGCAGTGGCATTTCACAGGCGCGTCTGGTTGACTCAGACGGTTGTCTAAGAGAGGAGTATCGGAGAAGTTTCCTTTGTCAGTAGTTCATCTCTCTCTGCTGGAAACTTCTTATGAAATAAGGACACTTGTTAGCAAGCAGCCAAAGTGGGAGTGAGTGGAGAGTTTGAGAATGCGCTTCGAATTGTTGTTTAAAGCTTGAGCCTTTTGGCTGATGCTCTTTTACTTTTGTGAAAGTGGTAGTATTCGACCCGAATTTGCAGGTCTTTCTTTGTGATCATTGAGGTTTCAAAACTTAAACAATCTAATTAATTATATCGTAACTCCGAAATTAATTCAGCGATGGCACAAAACATGTTTAATTTTAAATTTCTTAGTTACCGGTACTCGGTATATGCTTTTATCAAGAGTGTTATATGGCCCCTGTGAGTAATGGCAGTGTATTGCTCTCATGACTGTTCATGTGTAGACCGTACATCTATACTTAAATTGTTTGAATACCTACCCACATTAACTTCTCCTATAGACAAAACATAAAACGGAGCATTAATGGTAGACAGCAATTCAGTTGCTGTTGTAGCACCACGTTTTGAACAGTGTAGTGAAGGTATGTGATGGCAAGAATGACTATATCGGGATTTGATCATGTCTACATAATCATATTACGTCGAGAAATATTATCAGCAAGGTACGTTGCTAGAAGAGTGGAGTGCGACTGTCTTGTGGTTAGAGCATTGAATTGTTTCAGAACAACAGGCAGTACTGACAGCCTGAACAGGCCATTTACATTCTGTACCTGCAGCCGTTGACCACTGTCCCCGACTGTTGAATCGAAATAACCCAGAGCTGAATACTATAAGACTCAATTCGGTGTTCGTGATGACTAAAGGGTGACATGTGTCCAATAAAACTGTAAGGAACAGCTTGTAAGATGTCATTGCAAATTCAGAACTTACATCTCGGCATCATGCAGCCGTTACAGATGGACAGTAATTCATTCGGAATGGAACCCCAAGAATTGACGCAGGGAGATGTTAACTGATGAATTTCACAAACATCTGAGTCCAGGCAGTCGTAGACAAGCTGCGTGCTTGGAGGGAACCAAATTATATCACACGTCTCAAACAATGTGCACGACACATAATGCACTGTAGTGGCTCACCGATGCTCTTGGGTGGCCTTACACTGTAAACTTTTTGTCATTATTGAGGACACATTAAATCCACCAAAGTTCATGGACGAAATTTTCCAGCCTATAGTGGCACCTTATCGCCACTATTTCGGAAAATAGTTCATCTTAATGGAAAAGAACTCACGCGTTCATCGTTCTGTTATTATTAACACCTTTATTCTTACTGTTATTATCCCCTGAATGCGATTTCCTGTCTGTACTCTAGACACAAACTCCGTTTAGCATGTATGGGATAAATTGAAACGAAATTTTTATTAACATTGTTGCCAAACGCGTAATCCGTAGGACTTACGGAGATCAGTGATGGATGGGATAATTTGGACCAATAACAACTTGATGACCTTGAGGAAGGTCAGCCAAGATGGGTTCAAGCATGTGTCTGAGCAAGGGGATGAACAATTATTAATGCTGTCAGGACTGATGCGAGAAACCAATGATGTGATATTGTAAATCAATATTTGAGTTTTGGGATTGTTGGACATGAATTGGTGCAAATGTATTAAATGTACATGAATCAAACCTATTTTTATGGTAAATGTTATTAATTATAAACTTCATAGGTGATTGTACGTAAACTCAGGCTCAGGCACACCTCTGCGGAGGTTCGGACCTGCCTGCGGGCAGAACGCAGCCTTACCTACCTTACCTGATAGGTGATTGATTACTTACTTCTATGTGTAAAAGCAGTAGATGATTAAAATTCAATATATTTTACCTTAAAGTAGAATAATACAGACCACTTAAATATCATCTAAGCACGTAAATCTTGTGATGAGCCCCGGAACATGCAATTTAATTTTAAATCTGGGCCACAATAACAAGACTCCTCGTCCAAAATCATTCCAAAACCATTCTTGACATGTTGGCTGTTAATTTAGCTGTTGCTCTAAGGGAATCGTTCGGTTTAATTTGAGGAAATTTAGTCTGTAAATTTTCTGGACAGGAGCAATGGAGGCAATAGCAATTCACAGTAATGTACATCGGTATGGGGAGAGCTTTGGCTGTCACTGACCCAATATCTTCATTCAGCTCATATTGCTCTTCTTGTGTTCAGCGGCTAAAATTGTTTACATCATACAGTATATCAGCTGTTACAGGTCTTACATCATCATTTCGGAAGCTAAATATGAAGGAGGCAACCTATATATCGCATCTATTCGTCCATAAACGAAATTAAAAAGAGAAGTCCCAGCCCAATACACTTAATATTGGTACTGAACGAAATACTGGAGATCTTGAAATAAATTATTAGAAGCATAAAAGAAACCACTAGTCCATGAGAGCATTCCATACTCAAGTATTGCTATTTGCAGAGATATAGTGATCATTGCAGTTCTTGGGAAAAACTTCATGGCCAATAGTTGAGTGGTGAGTTAGACGCTTACCTCCTATGCTTAAAGTTCAGGGATTGGATTGTGAAATAATCGGTTCGTATTTATAATGCTCAATTGGAAGAGATAATAGTGATTCTGAATACAGAAGTTTTAGCTCATGTTCATAACGTGATTCCAACCCCACTTTAACCACTGTGTGACGAGACTCCTCTATAATACTCAGACCTGTCTAACGTGAGATTCCATTTCTGAGGTTACGACCAACGTTAAACTCGCGAATTTTGTTTGACCAAGCTCTCTTTCAGGAAACACCTAAACATTTTCAAAAATCACCTTTGTAATAACTTGTACGAATTTGCTAATTTTCATATTTTCAATCCAGCCTCTTTAAATCAATTTCTCGTCCTACCCCGATGATTTTACGTTATTTTGACCTAGGGGCTGTTCCATTTTCACACTTTTAACTGGTTTTCTCTTTATGGTCTGTTCCATCTTCTCCTTCAATTAGAGTTAAGAGAGGGATGCCGATATAGTTGTATTTCCTCATAAAATAATGATTACCACCACCATAACCTTTATTTGGTGTATCATCAAAGATGATGAACAACATGTTAGCTACCAAGCGAGTTGGCCATGTGGTTAGGGGCGCGCGGCTGTGAGCTTGCATTCGGGAGATAATGGGTTCGAACCCCACTCTTGGAAGACCTGAAGGTAGTTTTCCGTGGTTTCCCATTTTCACACCAGGCAAATGCTGGAGCTGTACGTTAATTAAGTCCACGGCCGCTTCCTTTCCAGTCCTAGCCCTTTCCTGTCCCATCGTCGCCATAAGACCTATCTGTGTCGGTGCGACGTAAAGCCAATAGCATAAGAACTATCTCTGTCGGTGGGACGTAATCTCTCTATATATAATTGCAATTTAATGTACGTGGTTACATATGTATTACATCTCCTCCTAAACCACTGAAGCGATATCAACCAAACTCGGTACACTTACGACTTAGTATAAGGAGACAAACCGCTTTGGGGTGAGACACTCCAAACACTTTTAGGAGCGAGGGGCGAGGGGGATGACTTAAACATAATCGAAACTAGGGTTGTCGAATCCATATTTATCGGGGTCGCTGAGATGAATAGTGACACTCCAGACTTTTATAAATCCAAGTTCAGCCCCTTTGTTGTGGGGGGGGAGTGAAAGGGGGAGTGAAATATAGGTTAAAAATAATAGAAAGTAGTGTCGAATCGGTAGTCTTCTGGGACGGTGAGATAATTAGTTTCATTCCGGAATTTGTGTAAGTTTCATGTTCAACCCAGTTTGGGGTGGGGGCAATTGGGGAACGATATATAAAAATAATGGAAAATAGTGTCAAATCCATAATTTTAGGGGTCATTAATGACAGTCCGAAATGTTTATAAGTGCAAGTTTAGCTCCCTTTGGTATAGGTGTGAAAGGGTGAAGAAAAATAAAATGATCAAAATGACCGAGATTATGTATGTACTTCTGTATTTTCCAGCATAGCTGACAAATAGATTTGGTGCAAATATTACTTGCTATCTGTAAAAATTGGTGTGGGGGGCAAGGAACCCCTAGAAACCCTATGGGAAAGCGAGAATAATACAAATATATGTAAATAAAAATCACCAATAATAGCGTCGAATCCATAGATTTTAGGACTACTGGAGCGATTTGTCCCAAATTTTATGACTTACTATCATGAGACTAACCGCGTGTTGGCATTACACACCTAGCATATTTAGGGGTAGGGGTCAAGGGGTCGGAATTAAAAATAATCAAAAATAGTGGCGAATACATAGTTTTTCGCTGAAATGAATAGTAACACTTCCGATTTTTAAAGGCCAAATTCAGCAACCTTTGGGGTGGAACCGAGGGGAGAGTGATATATATATATATGATAACTCTAACTCTCTCTATATAAATTGAAAACAGTGTCGAATCGGTAGTTTTCGGGGACGCTGAGATAATTAGTTTCACTGTGGATTTTGTATACGTTCAAGTTCACCCGCCCCCCTTTGGTGTAGGGGGCGAGGGGGGATTTATATATAAAATAATCGGAAATGGTGTCAAATCCACAATTTTCGGAGTCGCTGAGATGAATAATGACACTCCGGATTTTTGTAAGTACAAGTTCATCCCCCTTTATGGTGGGGGCGAAGGTGGGAGTGAGCTATACACATATACGAAAATACTATCGAATCCACACTTTTCGGGGTCGCTGAATTGAATAGTGTCATTCGTATTTGTTAAAGTCCATGTTTAGCCAGCTATGGCGTAGGGGATGATAAAGGATGAAAAATAAATTGTCCAAAATGACCGAGATAATGGACGTACCGGTAGCCTCTGAATGTTCCAGCATAGCTATCAATCAAAATTGGTATAAGTATGGTTTACTATCTGGAGAAAGTATTGTTTAGGATAGGACAACCCTAGAACCACTAGGGAAGAGGGTGAAGTAAATATATTTGTATTATATAAATAACTAAAAACGCACAATAATAGTGCCGAATCAATAGTTTTCGGAACTACTGGAACGATTTCAGCCAAACCTGGTACACTTACGACTTACTGGAATGATGCAATCTGCGTGGAAGTATGATAACTCTAACACCACTAGAGGTGAGGTAAAATAATAATCGGAAATAGTGTCAAATCAATAGTTTTCGGTGTCGCTCGGATGAACACTGACACTCCGGATGCTGTTTAATTCGAAATTATTTATCTCCCATCGGCGAGCGGTGTGGGAGCGAGAAGTTGTGGATAAGAAAAACATCCCAAATAACTGAGGTTACCAATGTATGTTACAGAACAGCTATCAACCAAACTCGGCACACACATATGTCTTAGTATTGGATAAAAATAATAGGGCGTTAAAAATACTCCTACCACACCTTGGGGCGTGGTGGATAGAGGGTGAAATATAAAAACAATAAAACGTCCAATATTAATGTAGAATCCATAGTTTTCGGGGTAGGTTAGATGAATAGTGACACTTCGGATGTATTTTAGGTCTAATTGAAGCTCCCAGCAGCATGGAGCATGAGATGGGGTGAGAAAGACAATGTCCAACATGATAGAAATCATGGATATACTGTAAGTGTGTATGTTCCAGGATTACCGTTTGGAAGGAGGTGACAGATAAAAATAATAGAAAATGACCAATATTATTGCAGAATCCATAGTTTTGGGGGTCTCTGAGATGAATAGTTACAATCCGGTCGTCCCTTTAAGTCCAAGTTCAGTCCCCATCGGCATGGGGGTTACGAAAGGGTAAAAAGTAATGTCTAGAGTGACCGAAATCATAGATATATGTTTCAGCGTAGCTCTCAGCCAAATGTGGTACGCATATGACTTACTATTTGTAAATAAGACACCCGTACGGGTAGGGTGGAAAGGGATAGAATATAAAAATAATAGAAAAGGGCCAATATGAATATAGGATACATAGTTGTCGGGGTCACTGAGAGGAGTAGTGGCAATCCAGTTGTCGTTTAAGTCCATGTTCAGTCCCCATCGGCATGGGGATTGAGAAGGGCGATGGAAAAAGTGTTCAATTTGACCGAGATTACGGATGCGCAGTATGTGTGCATGTTCCATAATAGCTCTCAGCTAAACTTAGTACACATATGACTTACTATCTGAAAAAATACTTTTGGGGTAAAACATCCATAGCACTCTTACGGGAGGGGGTGACATTTAAAAATTTACGTAAACGATTGATATTAATGTCGAATCCATGGTTTACAAAGTCGCTGATTTGAACTGTGTCACTCTGGATGCTGGTAAAGTCATACTTCAGCTGCAAACAGAATTAAGGTTGTGAAGGGGTGAAAATTAATGTGAAAATAACCAAGATTATTGATGTATGTGGGTATGTTCCAGAATAGATCTAAGAGAAACTTGGTACACACATGACTCATCATCTGAAAAAAAGAAATACTATAGAGATTAAACATCCAAACCGCCGCTAGGGGTGGGTAATGGGAGGGAATTTCATATAAAAATAATAGGAAATAATGTATTTTAATGTCGAATCCATTGTTTATGTGTCGATGAGATGAATTGTGACGCTCAGGATACCGTTTAAGTCCACGTTCAGCCTCAATTGAGACGGAGGATTAGATGGGCTAAAATAAATAGTCTAAAATGGCTGAGTTTAGTGTTGAATCCACTGCCTTTGTGGTCGCAAGGCTGATTGGTGGCAGCCTCGGTGGCAGTTGAGATCGCGTACATCGTATCTATAGCGCGATTGTTAAACATATCACTTATAATTTTTTTAAGGATAAAATAATTCCCAGTCAGTTCTATCTTCCACAAGGACAAGGTTTTACCTGAAAATTAAATCATCTAAAACTTGAAATCAAATACATCCGAACAACCCTAATACTGCATAGTAGATCGTTAAATATCAATCAACGTTTCAATAAGGATTTCTATGAAAAATTACCTCACATATAATTAGCAGGTAATCATCTGTTTACCCTCCAGGGTCGGCTTTTCCCTCGGACACAGCGAGGGATCCCATCTCTACCGCCTCAAGGGCAGTGTCCTGGAGCTTCAGACTCTTGGTCGGGGATACAACTGGGGAGAATGACCAGTACCTCGCCCAGGCGGCCTCACCTGCTATGCTGAACAGGGGCCTTGTGGAGGGATGGGAAGATTGGAAGGGATAGGCAAGGAAGAGGGAAGGAAGCGGCCGTGGCCTTAAGTTAGGTACCATCCCGGCATTCGCCTAGAGGAGAATTGGGAAACCACGGAAAATCACTTCCAGGATGGCTGAGGTGGGAATCAAACCCACCTCTACTCAGTTGACCTCCCGAGGCTGAGTGGACCCCGTTCCAGCCCTCGTACCACTTTTCAAATTTCGTGGCAGAGCCGGGAATCGAACCCGGGCCTCCGGGGGTGGCAGCTAATCACGCTAACCACTACACCACAGAGGCGGACTAGCAGGTAATACAAATCTTAAAGCTAAACATTCAAAAACGATCCGGGCAACGCCGGGTACTACAGCTAGTTGTAAATATAATGGTATCAGCAAAGATGATGAACATCGTGTTAACTATATGACTGACAGTGCCGGGCCATGGATACCATGTCCATTATTCACACTTAATTTCGACGCTAATTCTCTTCGTTACAGACGCTGACGTTTTTGTGAGATTAAAGCTACCTTCTTGGAATTATTGTCCAAATTCTCACTTCATAGGGATACATAGTGACAAGACACACCGAGATGCATGAACAATGAGTTTTCGCTGTCAATGTGGCACTTCCCAGTTATTCATGGTCAACACAACATGTAGATTAAGAAGTTCTATGGCCAGATGCCTTCTTTGACGTCAACCCCGTATTTATGAGGTGGTTGGTAGCGTGATGAGATGTATGTAAATGAAGATGTGAATTATTAAGATGAAAACAAACGCCCATCCCTAAACTGAAGGAATTGGCCAGACGCGGCCCACGTGGAAATCGAACCGGAGTCCCTCCGAACCGAAGACCACTACGATAACCATTCAGCCAAGGATTCGGACCGTCAAAACAATGAACAAAAGTGAATTATGGTAGTTTACTTCGGATAAAATACTTCCCAGTCAATTCGATTTTTGACAAGGCAAAGATTTACATTAAAATTAAATAATCTAAAACTGGAAATAAAATACATGTAAAAAGCCCTAATACTAGATGATAGATCGCAGAATATCAATCAATGTATTAATAAGTATTTAAACATTTATCTTCAACGGTTCCACGAAATGTAGGTGAGTGGTTGATACTTTTTAAAATTCTCCCCTCATACGCTTCTATTTAGGGTTATCTACGCTGCATTTTTTACACCGTCGTAAGCCAACTTTTTGTCATCGTTGATTAGAATGATACTTCAGTGATCTCTATAGTAGGGTTAAGGACATTATCATTAATCCAGGGACGAACAGACGGAAATACGGACATCTAATTGTCACTATAAGGGTCCTTGTCCCGGTTTTTTGTGTCTCGGGTAGCGTGTTCTTTCTCAGTTCTGCATTTTAATCGATAGCTACCATGTGCGTGAGAGAGAACGTGAGAGAGAAGGAAGACGTAGCTAATGCAGTTACTCTAAATTTCTCACCATTAGTTTAAATCCAGAGCCAGCAAAACCAACGGCTCTCCTGCACGTCTAACAGTTCCCTCTCGTCCATAACTTCTAAATCAGAGTCCAACACTGTAGGTATTGCTGCTAGCTTAGATCGAAGGGAAATATTACGTTGTTGACCGAGCGGATCAGTACGTAGAAGAGAGTAACGGAATTCAAGAGAAAACTGGCAAGTACAGTATATCTATTTTTGCTATTGACTTTACGTCGCATCGATTGAGACAGGTCTTATGGTGACGACGAGAGAGGACAGGCTAGGACTCGGAAGGAAGCGACCGGGGCCTTAATTAAGGTGTGAAAAAGGGGAAACAACTGGAAAACATCATCAGGGCTGCTGACGATGTGGTTTTAACTCGCCATCTCCCACAACGAAAAATTAAATAATCCAAAACTTGAAAACAAATACATCTAAATAACTCTAATACTACATAAGATAGTAAAATATCAATCAACGTCCCAATAAGGATTTCCATAAAAATTTACCTCGCACGTAATTAGCAGGTAATACAAATCTTAAAGGTGAACATTCAAAAACTATCCGGGCAACGCCGGGTAGTACAGTTAGTTGCAAATAAAAAGGTATCTTTAAAGATAATGAACATCGTGTTAACTATATGACTAACAGTGCCGTGCCATGGATGCCAAATGTTTGATACATTTAACTTCAACGGTTCCCCGTAATATAGGCGAGTGGAATTTTTTTTAAAATTCTCCTCTCATGTGCTTTTATTTTGGGTTCTCAACACTGCTTTTTTATCCCTCACACCGTGGATAAGCTAACTTTGCTCGGTTACAGTGTATTAGTTGATATAATCACTTTGTCAGTTAACCCACCTCCACCACCACCATGATCGTCATAATCAAAGTCTGAAGTTGTTATTACCCCTTTAAATTCCCACTAACCCATGCAGATCTTCGACAAAGCTGAGAAATGAAAGGGATAAGACCGGGAAAATAGCGGTGAAGGCCTCAATTAAGCTGTGCCTAGGGTGAAAATAGAAAACCACTAACTCACGATTTCCAAAATGTAAGCTTACGCCTACACAAACTGTGCCGCATGACAACTCGTTAACATTTTAGAGCAGAGTGTTAAATCAGTTGTTATCAACATAATAATAAATATCAACTCATCATCGACATGATTTTTTATTATTATTATTATTATTATTATTATTATTATTATTATTGCTATTGGCTTTACGTCGCACCGACACAGATAGGTCTTACGGCAACGATGGGACAGGAAAGGGCTAGGACTGCGAAGGAAGCGGCCGTGGCCTTAATTAAGGTACAGCCCCAGCATTTGCCTGGTAAGAAAATGGGAACCCACGGAAAACCACCTTCAGGGTTGCCGACAGTGGGGTTCGAACCTACTATCCCTCGATTATTGCTATTATTATTATTATTATTATTATTATTATTATTATTATTATTATTAATATGTCCATGAGAATAATATTAATATCGTAATTAACACTCATAAGCATATCTCTGAGCAGCGGAATTTTTATGCATTGAATCCTATCTTCATCTAGCCAATCTCTTTTGTCATTTACGAGTATTCCATCACACGCTCACTCACTGTAGAAAAATAGTTGCTTGGTATAAAATAACACATGCGTGTTATACTTCTGAACTATTGTCCTCCTAACCATTAACAATAAAGTTTCATAATTTAATTAATTCAATGTAACTGTAAAAGTCCATGTTACCATACTGTGCGGATCAGATTGTATTATGTCCGAAGTGGGTATTTTTTTCGAATTTCGTGAAATCTAATGCTAAAGTGATTTAACTTCCCGTGGTTTTTAGGTGTGTGCATGGCGTAGAGAAACTATACTTTTACTGCTTCGTGATTACTTGCCTGGTTTGGATATTATTACAGTTCTGTTTCTCTTGTAAACTTTCGTTCAGTGGACGTAATACCTTTCGGAACGATACTCTTCAATTGTACGATGATGATGATCGGTAATGTGATGGTGAACGGCTCCTATACCAAAGATGGAAGCGTCCATGTGAAGTTGTAATTCGACTTGGAACAAACATGGCTTAGTGCAATGCATTGCTTAAAACTAATTTTTATTCACTGGAAATTCTCTCACGTTATTCTGCCGATTATAGAGACATGTTGCCGCTAACTGTTTGTAAAGAAGACTGAGAATGTCTGCAAGAAGCTGCCATAGGTATTTACCGTCTGAGCTAGGTTTAAAATCTGGGATATCAGAGGAGAGTTGCACATTGTTACTAAATTGTTGTGTCCGAATACTCGAAACTGAGTATCTGAGGAAAGACACCTTTAACTGGGAGGGATTTGGTTTGATGGAAAGTACGTAGTATGTAAAAAACTGATTCAATCATAGCTTACGGGGACAACAGTGTCGTCTATATTTAATTGTTCATCATGTGTGGGTTCACTTTAAAAGTGTTTATGAGATACAATGATGCACAGAGTCCAAAAGGTGAACTAATGACTTGTTCTGCAACAGGACGTGGTGCTAGTCACATGAGTGACTTATGTAGGAGGTTAGGAGAGTCCTCTCTATTTAAGAGGAGGTAATGACCTAAGATTATATCGGAATTTTTCTTATAGTTCTGCAAACGAAAGTATTCCTTCGGCTCCCAAACCTAATACTGCCAGGTTCGGAGCAGGACAAGAGTTGACTAAGAAAGTTAACAGTTGATTGTTTTAACGATTGCCATGAACTAATATTTATTCAGAAATTAGACAGTTTAGATTTTGTTTGATTATGAACGTAACCGGTCACTCCATGTGAGATTTGTGCTGGACAAAGCGGAGCGCGGGACAGGTTTTTCTCCGGGTACTCCGGTTTTCCCTGTCATATTTCATTCCAGCAATACTCTCCAATATCATTTCATTTCATCTGAAAGTCATTAATCATTGCCTTAGAGGAGTGTCATAGGTTTCGGCAGCCGGCACAATTCCTATCCTCGCCGCTAGATGGGGCTTCATTCATTCCATTCCTGACCCGGTCGAATGACTGGAAACAGGCTGTGAATTTTCATTTATGAACGTAACCGAGAATCCCAATGAAGCCTCTTCCATTTCTAACGCAGACAGAGTTTTTTTCGGAGGACATACTTGGTCAAAAACGGAATATGGACAACTTTATTAACAACTGTATAGCACATGCGTGTACTATTCCGTGGACATAGTTATTGTAAACCATTGTTAAGTATCTTAACGTGTAAAAATCAAGCCTAAATACACTGACTGACAGAGCAAATGCAACACCAAGACGGAGTGGTTCGAAAGGGATGAAAGTTGGGGAAAAACAGAGACGGCACGGACGAATAATTGATGTTTATTTCAAACCGATATGCAGGTTACACAATGCGCACGGCATCGACTCAGTAGGATGTAGGACCACCGCGAGCGGCGATGCACGCAGAAACACGTCGAGGTACAGAGTCAATAAGAGTGCGGATGGTGTCCTGAGGGATGGTTCTCCATTCTCTGTCAACCATTTGCCACAGTTGGTCGTCCGTACGAGGCTGGGGCAGAGTTCGCAAACGGCGTCCAATGAGATCCCACACGTGTTCGATTGGTGAGAGATCCGGAGAGTACGCTGGCCACGGAAGCATCTGTACACCTCGTAGAGCCTGTTGGGAGATGCGAGCAGTGTGTGGGCGGGCATTATCCTGCTAAAACAGAGCATTGGGCAGCCCCTGAAGGTACGGGAGTGCCACCGGCCGCAGCACATGCTGCACGTAGCGGTGGGCATTTAACGTGCCTTGAATACGCACTAGAGGTGACGTGGAATCATACGCAATAGCGCCCCAAACCATGATGCCGCGTTGTCTAGCGGTAGGGCGCTCCACAGTTACTGCCGGATTTGACCTTTCTCCACGCCGACGCCACACTCGTCTGCGGTGACTATCACTGACAGAACAGAAGCGTGACTCATCGGAGAACACGACGTTCCGCCATTCCCTCATCCAAGTCGCTTTAGCCCGGCACCATGCCAGGCGTGCACGTCTATGCTGTGGAGTCAATGGTAGTCTTCTGAGCGGACGCCGGGAGTGCAGGCCTCCTTCAACCAATCGACGGGAAATTGTTCTGGTCGATATTGGAACAGCCAGGGTGTCTTGCACATGCTGAAGAATGGAGGTTGACGTGGCGTGCGGGGCTGCCACCGCTTGGCGGCGGATGCGCCGATCCTCGCGTGCTGACGTCACTCGGGCTGCGCCTGGACCCCTCGCACGTGCCACATGTCCCTGCGCCAACCATCTTCGCCACAGGCGCTGCACCGTGGACACATCCCTATGGGTATCGGCTGCGATTTGACGAAGCGACCAACCTGCCCTTCTCAGCCCGATCACCATACCCCTTGTAAAGTCGTCTGTCTGCTGGAAATGCCTCCGTTGACGGCGGCCTGGCATTCTTAGCTATACACGTGTCCTGTGGCACACGACAACACGTTCTACAATGACTGTCGGCTGAGAAATCACGGTACGAAGTGGGCCATTCGCCAACGCCGTGTCCCATTTATCGTTCGCTACGTGCGCAGCACAGCGGCGCATTTCACATCATGAGCATACCTCAGTGACGTCAGTCTACCCTGCAATTGGCATAAAGTTCTGACCACTCCTTCTTGGTGTTGCATTTGCTCTGTCAGTCAGTGTATATATTCCATGTTTTTTATCTTTTTGAGGGGACGTGGAGTTGTGTAGGCTGAGTGAACTTCAGGGTTATGTGCCTCTCTGGAAGTGAAAATCTCTTTTCTGAATGTTTCGGCTTCCTGGCGAGGAATCGAACCTACGTCCTTTCGGATGAACCGAGCACGCTTTACTACCCCGGCTAGGCAGCCCTTCCCCTGAACGAACATCGCCGTTTATTTGTGTGTAGAGACTGTAAGTGATCCCGTGTTAATGTAAAATATATAATCGTACATTACAGTATTTTCCGATAACTGGGGATAGATCACTGAGGACTAAAATTAGCATACTGTAACAGCAACGTCCTGGAGTGAATGCAGTGAAATTCATAGGATAATCGAGTGTGTTGGCTGCGCGGTATAGGTCACGTAGCAATGAGCTTACAATCGGCAGATAGTAGGTTCGAACATCACTGTTGGCAACCCTAAAGATAGTTTCGTTGTTTCTCATTTTTATATCGCGAGAATACTGAAGCTGCACCTTAATTTATCCCAAGGTAGATTCCTTTCTAGTCTGTCCTTACACTCGGGATATGCTGGTATCGAAACCCCATTCTCACACAATAAAAATGCTTGAGCTATTGCTTAATTAATGCCAAGGTCGCTTCTTCCCCAGTCCGAACCATGTCCTAACTTATCGTCGATATAAAACATTTCCGGGTCGGTGCGACGTGAAATCTATAGCAAAAAGTAAAAACGAAAAAGTATTCAGGACTGCCGTTTCCAGTGCGGATATTTGAAGCTCCAATTTCTGAAAAGAGCAGTTTTTTTATTTCCGTTGAGGAGTAGACTAAAGCGCTCGGCTACGAATGTGGGTCAGTGCCATAGTGGCATATGTAACGTAGAAATCAACTTGGATATTAGTGAAGTAGGAATGACGGGCCTTCATTACCAGGTAGAGTGCAATGAAAACAATGGCTCTCCCTTTTGAATGGCGGAGCCTCACAGAGGATTGCTTTGAACTGTGTACGGCACCCCACACTACGTACGTCGCGCAATTACGAGTTGCAGTACTGTTCATTTGACATTATCAATTACATTCCATTTCCTCTTAACAACGAACCTTGTAAATTGTTGCTGGAGAGAAGCAGCTTGGCTCCTTGGCTGACTGACCGCGTACTGACCTTCGGTTCATAGGGCTCTGGGTTCGATTCCCCGCCAGGTCGAGGATATTGTTAATTGCTCTAGCAGCTTGGGGGTTGGGTGTTATGATTGTTTTCATTTCCATACAGCACATCACACTACCAACCACCAGAGAAACACACGATCGCGAATATATCCATCCAAATAAAGTTGGCATCCGCCGTAAAACCTGAGTTTCGCGACATTAGTACCGAACACTGATAATTGATAAATAGGCCAGAAATAAGAAGAAGAAAAGGAAGTTAGTGGGAAGAAGTGGGAGATAATATTTACTGTGTTGGTGGTGTGAAAGACTGAGGACATCGAGGTTGACAACCCTGTTAACTTAAATGCCTGTTAAATCCATCTGTTGTGCTTTGTATGTGTGTCAAGCTCCTCACTTTCATATCTTCTATCCGACCTCCCTTGTTCAGCTTTTGATCTCTTCCGAAACCTTAGTTATTGGGTTTTCCAGGCCTAGGGAGCTCCTACTTTTTTACCTTTCGTGCCTCTAACCTTTCTCTTGGCGATACCTTCGTTGTAGAAAGATCTTCCGGTTTTTCTTCTGATTTAAGTTAACGGAGGATAGTTACCTAGTTATGCAGTATGTGGCAAAATAAACAGTACAGAGCTCGATAGCTGCAGTCCCTTAAATGCGGGCTATGTCCAGTATTCGGAAGATAGTGGGTTTGAACCCCACTGTCGGCAGCCATGAAGATGGCTTTCCATGGTTTCTCATTTGTACACCAACCAAATGCTGGGGCTGCACCTTAATTACGGCCATGGACGCTTCCTTCCCACTCCTAGCGTGTCCCTGCCCCATCGTCACCATAAGACCTATTTGTGACGGTGCGATGTAAAGCAACTCAACTCGTAACAAACAAAAAAGGTACTGAAATAACTAGCATGCTCTAAACATCGAGATACTTCATTATGATACGCAAAGAGACGACGGCAACACGTATCTAACTGCGCCGCTCCAGCATGTGTTCAAGATTTTCGAACATCTTGAGAACACAGGTTGCTGTAAGGACACACACAAAAACTGTATCTTCTCTCGCAAGTCAGGGCATCCTGAAAAACTCCCCTTTCCGGTCAGACGGCCCATCTAGGAATGTTAATAATTACGAGAGAAGAAAAGCCATTTTCATGTGCTTGCGGCAACCTATGTTCATCCACATGTTCAACAATTTCCAGGAGCTTTATGGACAATGTGTAAGACGTGAGGTTGCACATCTTGGACACACTGTAGCTACGCAGTTTGATACATGTTGCTATTGTCACCTTGCATGTGATAATGACGTATTGTCGTTGCACCTGCGAAAATCGCTCTGACGATGTTGTTGGAGAAATACTGACCCGCAGCACATATATCATTAAAAGAACATAATTCGTTGAGGATAATCGTACTGTGACGAGTCGGCGGGGTAGTAAGGTAAATTGACACTAGACTGGTAGCTTCTATACTAAGATTTGTTAACTAATTCTAATTATCACTTACACCTCTGTACACAGTCAGGATTCCCGACTACACACTTCTCTACATCTCTTTCTTTCTTCTTTTTTTACCATACACGCTACGACACTTTCTACTGTCCTTTTTTCCTTCCCTCTGTTTTTTTCTGATCGCAGAGTCTAAGAGTAAACGGGCGGACCAAATGGTGATGTCGCCAGACTCCCTCAAATTCCAACATGGCGGACATGATAACCAGCAGCTCCCTCCGTAAGGCTGCTCGTCCCGAGCTCCTCCACGATACGGTGCCAGGCGATCCAGGTGAACAACCATCATCGTTCCTCGGGGAGGTCACCGGATCCGGTAAACAACATCGTTGATCCTGGTGACTATTGTATATGGGCCTTCCCATTGTGGCTGCAGTTTCGGTGACTTCCCTTTTGTGCGCACCCTGCGGTACAGCCACGCTCTGTCTCCTTCCTGGAAACCTGCAGAGTTCGCCAGCATATCGTAGCGGGCTTTCATCAGGTCGCTGGCTACCCTTAGATGATGTCGGGCATAGTCGTGGATGTCGTTGAGCCGATCCACTGACTCTCACACATAGTCCGTCGCTGGCTGCTGCTGTTCTGGTGCCGACCCGAACATTAGATCGCATGGCAGGCGGAGCTCCCTTCCGAAGACCATGTTGGCCCTTCGTCTCATGGGTGGATGCTCGATAGGCCATCAAGAAGAATGGAACCCTCTCGTCCCAGTCCCTCTGGTGCACCGAAACCACCTTCCTGAGCTTCTCCTCGACGGTTTTCACAAAACGCTCCACCACGCCATCTGACTGAGGGTGGAGAGGCATCGTACGGGTCTTCTGCACTCCTAAATGGTGCATAACCTCTTGCATCAGCCTGGACTCAAGGTTTCTGCCTTGGTCGCTATGAAGTTACCTCGGGACACCGAATCTGCAGAAGAAGTTCAAGATCGAAACGTCGGCCATTGTCGTCACTTGGTTCGGGATGGCGTAGACCTCCGGCCACTTTTTGAAGTAGTCCATGGCCAGGAGTAAGTGACGGTTCCCGGCGTTAGTTTCGGGAAACGGTCCCGCAACGTCAATGGCGATCCTTTCTAAAGGCCCTCCAACGTTGTACTACATCATCTGGCCCCTACTCCTGGTACGTAGACCCCGGATCGCCCCGCACGTGTCACACATCTGGCACATCCTCCCAACATCGTTCCGCAGGTGCACCTAGTAGTAACGCTGCCGGGCACGATCTAGGATCTTATTCACTCCCAAGTGACCGGCAGTAATGCCCGTATGCAACTCAGTCAGCACTTTTTTCTCATGTTCACGGGAATCATCAGCTCGACAATGTGCTTCTTTCCGTCGGTCGATTCCCACACGCGGGTAAGAACCCCGTCACTAAGCGTGAGAGACGACCACTAGGCCCAGTACGTCTTAAAGGTTGGACTGCGTTCGGCGATGTCTTTCCATTCCGGTCTCTGTCCCAAATCTACTTCCCGTAAGATCAGCCTGATGTCGTCATCCTTCAGCTGCTCCCTTCTGAAGGCGTCTCGATCCCATCCTTCAGCGGTGGTGGCCCTCACGGCCCCTACGTCCACGATGCCCGTCTGTCTCTCCACTTTCTGATAGAGCGTCGGCGTTGCAGTGCTTCCTTCCTTGTCGGTGCTCGATGGTGAAGTCGTACTCTTGAAAGCGTTGTACCCAGCGAGCTGGCTGTCCTTCTAGGTTTCTAAAGCTTAGAAGCCAGGTAAACGCGGAGTGATCAGTGCGCGCTTGGAAATGCTGCCCATACAGGTACTTGGGGAAATGCTCCAAGGTCTTCACGATGGCCAGCAACTTCCGACGCAGCACGCAGTAATTTCTCTTAGCTCTTGACAACGTCTTGTTGAAATAGGCGGTCACCTTCTCCTGGCCGTATTTCACCTGGGACAGCACCCCACAAATTCCCACATCGCTGGCGTCGGTGTCTACGATGAACTTATCCCCAGGCTTGGGGTATCCTAGGATGGGTGCCGTACGCAAAGACTTCTTCAGCGTCAGGAAGGCATCCTCCGCCTCACTTGACCATCGGAAAGGCCTCCTCTTTTAGGTGAGCTGCGCAAGGGGCATTGAGATTTCTGCGTAGCCAGCTATAAATCTGTGGTAGTACATGAAAAGGCCAAGGAAACTCCTCAGTTCTCGCTTGTCCTTCGTCACCGGCCAGTCCCTGACAGATCCTAACTTCTCCTGGTCCGTGACTACTCCCTCCGATGACACGATATGGCCCAGGTAGCACACCTCCTTCTGGAACAGGTGGCATTTTCCGGGATTTAACATTAGGTGAGCCCCACGTAGCCTCCGGAACACTCTCCGCAGGTTCTCAACGTGCTTTAGGAATGTGCGTCCCACAATAATTATATCGTACAGATACACAAGGCAGGCGTCGTGAGTTAGGCCCTTAAATACATACTCCATCAGTCGCTCGAAGGTCGCAGGTGCGTTGCAGAGGCCGAAGGGCATCACGCTGAACTGGTAGAGCCCTTGGCCAGATGAGAACGCCGTCTTCTCTTTGTCTTCCGGATGGAGTGCCACTTGCCAGTACCCAGACTCAGATCCAAAGTCGAAAACCACTGGACTCAAGATAACGTGTCACGGGTGTCATCTATCCGAGGTAACGAGAAACAGTCCTTCTTCGAGACGTCATTCAACTTGCGTTAATGGAAGCAGAAGCGGAACTCACCGTTCTTTTTCTTCACCTGGACCACTGGTGATGGCCATGGGCTGTTCGACTCTTCGATGACTCCCCGCTGCCTCATGTTACCCAGCATCTGGTCGATTTCCGCCCTTTTTGCTAGGGGTACTCTACGAGGTGGCTGTCGGATTGGAGCGGCGTCGCCGGTGTTAATGCGATGGTACACTCTATCCGTATTTCCATAGACGCCTCCAGGGAAAGTGAAGATGTCCCTTATTTATTTAATCGTATGGTGATTATAACTACAAATTTATAACTACAGGTCCAAGTGTTTCAGCCACTCTACAGCACTTTCTGAAAGATGAAACAGGTCGCTGGGGCTTCCGGAGTAGGCACGAAGAGAGCAGCGCAGGATGACAGGGTCCATGGTCTGCTTCTCTTCATTGAATTCACACATTGGAGAAACCATCCAACCCCACTTATAGCGTAAGAAATTGCAGCGTCCATGCCCAGTTCTCAGTCTGTTGAGGCGACACCATAGTTTTCTTGGGAGGTCGAATCCCTTCATTTCTTTTGTTTTGCTAGGGGCTTTACATCGCACCGACACAGATAGATTTTATGGCGACGATGGGATAGGAAAGGCCTAGGAGTTGGAAGGAAGCACCCGTGGCCTTAATTAAGGTACAGCCCCAGCATTTGCCTGGTGTGAAAATGGGAAACCACGGGAAACCATTTTCAGGGCTGCCGATAGTGGGATTCGAACCTACTATCTCCCGGATGCAAGCTCACAGCCGCGCGCCTCTACGCGCTCGGCCAACTCGCCCGGTCCCCTTCATTTTCAGCGTTGGATTTGGGTCATGAGCATTTGTTCCAGATGTTGAAATTGACCACTCATCCCGCCATCTCTCGTTTAGATTAAAATTATCCCTCAAGGGTCGGCCAGCGAGTATACTTGCTGGTCTCCTAGATCGAAGTCGTCGTGGCGAGAGGTAACAAAATTCCTGGTGAACTGGTAATGAGGGAGATGACCAGATCTACTTTGCTTCTCTCAGCAGAGCTTCCTTTCTCCTCAGGTGGGGTGGTGGGATATGACGAAGTACGGGTAACCAGTGGCGAGGTGTTGACTTTACAGTACCAGTTATGCAGCGCATGGTATCATTCAACTTAGTATCCACTTTATGCACCTGTATACTTTCCAGCCATACTGGAGCACAGTATTCCGCTGCAGAGTAGACAAGACTGATACCCGTTAATCGTAAGCAGTCAGCCGACGCTCCCCAGGAACTGCCACAAAGCTTGTGTAGGATGTTATTCCTTGTAGCGATTTTGTGAGAGAGCTTGGTGAGATTTCTTTGTAGCTGAGAGTTCTGTCCAGTGTGACTCCTAGATATTTCGGGAACGGGTTGTTCTTTAGTTTTTCACCAAGGAATAAGACAGATGGCTCATAGTTTGCGAATCGGTTGCTGAGATGAAAACATGAAACCTCGGTCTTAGAAGCAAGAACGCCAAGACTTGAAGAAAGTTGCCATTTGGACCAAGTCTGCTGAAAGAATGCCTTCTCCATCCTCAAAATTCCTTTGAGCTACCAATGCAATGTCGTCTGCATAGATGAACTTAGTAGCTGTGGTTGGTGGTAAGTCACGGATGTATAGGTTGAAGAGAACTGGGGCCAATACCTGTCCATGTGGCAGACCGTTATTTAATTTTCTTTTAAGACTTTTAGAATCAACTAGGAATACTACAAACTCTCTCTCACAGAGCATGTTGAAAATTAGGTTTGCAATTTCCAAGCAGGGAATTACTCCCAGAGCTTTAAGAATTAGTCATGTCGCCAGACAGTATCATATGCACTTATCAGATCAATAAACACAGCTGATGATTTTAACTTCTTTTGGAAGCCTGCCTCGATGTGAATGGTAAGAGACAAAACTTGATCAGTGCAGCTACGATTTCTTCTGAAACCAGCTTGCTCTGGGGGAAATACAGCGTCAATGAGTGGTGCTATCCTAGTGAGGAGGACTCGCTCCAAGAGTTTATAAGTGCAACTGAGAAGTGCTATTGGGCGGTAGTTTTCAGGTCTCTGCTCCGACTTTCCAGGTTTAAGAAGGGCGATCACCTTTGACCGTTTGAACTGCTTCGGCAGGTTATTAGTCTGAAGGATGTAAGTAAAAAGAGAAGTGATCCATTTTATGCTATGTGGACCCATATTTCGAAGGAATTCATTGAAGATATTATCAGGGCCAGCAGCCTTACCACTTTTAAGCATTTTGATAGCAGCTTCAACTTCCTGAATAGAGAATGGTCTAGACAGTTCCTCATTCTTCTTTGTTCCATGTTTGAGCTCGGTGAGCTTACGTTTCACAGTTTTCGTATGGCATTTATCTCTCTTGGCTCAGGTGACTTCAGCCATTCTATTTGCAATGGCATCTGGGCTCAAGTTAGTGCACTGCTTTTTAGAATAATGTTTTCCAGTAAGTCGATTTAAGACTCTCCAAGCTTTTCTGCTCAATTTTGCAAAGTCCATATCTTTCACTGTTGCTTCTCACTTTTCTCTCCTATTCTTGTCTAATGACCCTAGAAGCTGTGAACCTATTTCATGGCTGCCTGTTGTTTCATATTCTTTATACAGGGCCTCACTTTCTGGATTCCAACCGGGCACATAATATTTTCTGAAACCTCTCGGAATGTTCGATTTGGCAGCTGAAACGACTAAGCTGACGAAGTCATCATAGTTACTAGCAGTTGGTTCTAGATTTGTATCACACAGCTTCTGATCAAGATCTTTAGAGAATTTATCCCAGTTTGCATGATCAATATTCCACCTGGGTACAGGTACTGAGGTCACCAGGGGTATCCTCATACCTGCTTCCAACAGGACTGGTCGATGCTGGCTGTTTGGGAAACTCGACGTGTAATACTGTGAGGTTGATCAAAGCAATCCTTGGACACAAATGTTAGGTCGGGGTTGTAGTCTCTTCTCCAGCGAGCAGAATAGAAAGTGCCCTTGTCTTTCGCATCAAAACTAGGTGAAAATCGGATACTTAAGCCCACTGAGTTAATGCCTCACCATCTTCATCAACTGTGCCATATAGCCAGTTAGTATGATGGCTGTTAAAATCACCAGTGTAAATGCAGGGATGGCTGAAGGTTGTCAAAATGCTAGGAGGCCATCTAATGCTAGGAGGCTTATACACGTTAACAACTGTTACGTTATTAACCTCTATTACTATAGAGAAAATAAAATCCTTTACACTTGACTGAACAACCCGAACTCCTGTATGACTGGATTTGGCATAGGTGGCAATTCCATACTGCTGATGGTGGATAGCGTCGATAAGGCTATAGCCCAATATTCGTCCTCTTCTATCACTGTTCATGTGTTGTGTGCGTCTCCTGAATGTTAACGATATCAATGTCGAGGTTATTCAGCTGTTTTATAAGATATTCACACTTGGCACAACTTGAGCCTTCAATATTTAGTTGGAAAATACGGACTGAAGGTCCAATGTCTATTATTGAGTGGTTCTGAAAAGAACCGTTATTTCCAAAAGTTTGATACATTATGTAGTTCAATTGTATCACCTTATGTAGCTGTTGCTCGCTTAGCACCACCCGGCGGACACGTGCAGGGCAATCAATAGGTACAATCCTGCGGAAGTGAGCAACGGTCATCCTCCAAAGATGTCCCTAAACTCATGGATAAGTTCCTTAAGCTCCCTGAGCTGCCTCGCCTTCAAATGTTTCCGGGCGTCGGATATAATAATTCGGAGCTTATCCGATCCTTCACCTGCTTCCAGAGCCTGTGCGTCATCGTCGTCCATTGGCACGACCCACATAACTGGTTCACAAGTCGCAATCTGGGTCCCACTGGGTAACCTCTGCTCGCGCGATGTCGAATTCGATATGCGTACCAGCACGCAGCTTCGTGCCGGAACGAGCGTCCTGGCCAAGTAGAGTCCTTGATCGGCGTTCGGCGAACCGGGTTCCACGAGCACGCTGTCCCCTTGTATGGGTTCCTCTAACCGTGCCATAACCATCATCTCGCTGTTGGCTGGTATCACTTCGTCGCTGGCCAGCGTTAATCGCGCTACTCGAGTTTGCGTCCCTGGGCGTCGGAGCATTATCTCTGGTTTGCAAAGCCACAACACACGTCGTCCCACGTCGACAGTCGTCTCGTATGCGCGTAGCGCGTCTAGTCCCAGGATGACCTCATCCGTGACGGCGGCGACGAAGACCCAGACTCGTAGGCGTCGTTGTCCCAGCGTCAGTTGAAGTAGCGCCTTCTTCAGTACAGGATGGTGTCTCCTGAGGCCGTTCGCAGCACGTAGGGGCGGTTGAGTTCCCTCTCTGGCTATCCCTCAAAGATGTCAGGCCTGGCGATGGATAATGCCGCCCCCGTGTCTATCTTAACTCGGCACGGCCTGTCTCCGAGCCACACGTTGGCGATCAAGCTATCGTCGCTCCACTCGGTGACCACATTCATTGTGAAACGAGGGAACGGTAATATCGGTGCCGACGAGCCCCTCTCCTTGTCGGTCCTTACTCATTTCCCTGATCAGGGGCCGTCTCCATATGGCAGTTCCTCCGCAGGTGGACACCTCGCCGCAGTTTCAACAGGTGATCTCGTTGGTGCCTCGGCGTCTCGGCGGTAGCGTGCGTCGTTCTCCTGTAACGGGGCGTGTCTCCTGCGCGTATTCGCTTCTCGCGGCTCGTATTCTTGGTGACGGTGCCGCTGTTGCCTTCACCGCCTCCACCATCAGGGCTAACGTCAGGCCCTCTCTGAGGTTATGCTCCCCGCTGAGCATTAGCTTTTGACTGATCTCAGCGTCGCGGAGCCCGTCAATTAATGTATAGGCTGCCTTCCGCTGAATGCGGTCCTGAGGTAGCCCATTCAGAGTCTTGTGGGCTAGCTGCTCCACATCTTGCGCGAGTTCCTGCAGCGTCTCATTAGCGCACTGGGTCCTCTTCCTCAGCTGGACTCGGTAGGTGACTGCCAGCTGGTGGTCACCGTACCGGCTGTCCAGCGCTTTAACAATCTCCTCGTATGAGGCATCCGGCAGGAGGCTGTGTAGCACTTCCGCTGCTGTTCCTTGCAGTCCGGCCATTAGGTACACGGCCCTTTCTTCTGACATCCAACATTTGTGCCCGCACACGGTCTCGAATTGGGTCGGGAAGGTCTTCCACGATGTGGTCCCGTCGAAGTGCGGGGGTTTTACCTTCCCGGCGCTGGAGCAGCTGTCATGGCTGGTGGTCCTAGCACGAGTCTCCAAGGCTGTCACTCTCGTACGAAGTGCGCTTACTTCCTCTTTCAGGTCTCGAACCACTGACAGCACAACCTGCGGTATTTCTTTGATTTGTGTTTTATCCAGTCCTGCGTAATGTCACTCTTTAATTTTCTTTCGACAGAGCGCACTTCCTGTTCCAATTTACCTGGTCCAGCCTTAAGTTCATTCAATTCCAGTTTTAATTCGCTTTTGATTTCGTTCTGTTTGGATGAGGGTACGGTAAACTTACTGAGGAGAGCCGTAAACTCTTTGCTATCCATTTTACTATTCGAAAGATATTGCTAGTTATGAAATTAATGCTACCAGTCGACCCCGATTCTGACACCAGTTGTGACGAGTTGGCGGGGTAGTAAGGTAAATTAACGCTAGACTGGTAGCTTGTATACTAAGATTTATTAAATAATTCTAATTATCACTTACACCTTATTACACAGTCAGGATTTCCGACTTCACACTTCTCTAGATCTCTTCCTTGACGCAATTTTTACCATCCACCACCGGCCACTGCCCTGCTGAAAGTTACAGACGACATGAGACGCGCTATGGACGAAAGGCAGGTGACGTTACTTACACTTCTTGATTTTAGCAGCGCTTTTGACACAGTAAATATAGACGTACTGGTTGCTAAATTGAAATCGCTTCACCTTGGACAGACAGCCCTAGAATTCTTTCTCTCATATCTTACGGAACGAAAACAACGCGTAATTATTCAGAATAGGTCATCCGAATGGGTAATGAAATTTTCAGGAGTACCACAAGGCTCTGTACTTGGACCACTTCTCTTTGTTATCTATATTAACGATATATCGACACGGCTAAGACACTGTAAATACCACTTGTATGCTGACGATCTGCATATCTATTACCATTCCAAAATTTCAGACATCAATCAAGCAATAGGTTATATGAACTCTGACTTAAATAATATCTGTGCATACGCTCATGAAAACTGTATTTTAATTAATCCATCAAAATCTAAAGCTATTATTGTTGGGCAAACGAAACAAATCAGTGCGGCAAAAAACAAAAACATTCCTCCACTAACTTTATCTGGTAAAATTATTCCGTACGAAAACTCGGTAAGAAATCTTGGGGTAATTATAAACGAGAATCTTAACTGGGGAGAGCACATTACAAATATCTGTAGAAAAGTGTACGCGTCCCTTCACCCACTAAAATATCATCAAAATATGCTGCCACTAAACATGAGAATTAGGCTTATAAATACTCTTATCCTCCCTATATTTTCCTACTGTGACGTAGTACTAATTGATGCCACGAGAGAACAACTAAACCGATTACAACGTGCTATGAATTCGTGTATTAGATTTATCTTTTCCTTACGCTATGATGTTCATGTTACCCCTTATTATCGACAACTTTCCCTTCTAAAATTTGAACAATATAGAAACCTCCACGTGGCAGTATTAATCTTTCGAGTATTAAAAGAGAATATCCCATACTACTTATCTTCACAACTCAATTTCCTATCCTCTTTCCACCAGCATAATACACGCTCTGGCAGTACACTTGCTATCCCTCTCAGCAGGTCAGCAGCATTCAGCCGTTCCTTTGTTGCAAATGGAGCTAGAATATGGAATTCTCTCCCCCACAACATTAGAGCCATACAATCCTTAAATTCCTTCAAGTTGTCTTGCCGTGAGCATCTCCTCGATATGTGCCGCCAGGCTGAATGAATCTGGCAGAGTGAATGTGTGTATGAATGTACGTTTACTGTGCTTAGGGTATTTAGTGTCAATCAACTTTTAATTTGTAACGATAGTTTAAGACATGACTAAGAATATTTATAGAGTTTATGTTATTATGTTTCATATTTTGTTTCTAGTTTGTAATGGTAGTTTTAAGATAAGATTATGAATATTGCTCTCAGA